>NC_090297.1:11327500-11952500 GCF_039906515.1 Pseudorca crassidens
CCATCTTTCTAACCCTGAGTCTCTCCAGGAATGACCGTGCTGGGGGATGCACCGAGCGGCCAGGGCCGGGCCTACAAAGGGGCGACGCGGCCCTCGCCCGGGCCCTGGGGCGAGTCTGGGCGCCGCGGAGGGGCCGGGGGCGGGGCCGGGGGCGGGGCGAGCGGCGGCCCTCGCCAGCCCGGAAGGAGCGGGAGGAGGAGCCGCGCGAGTGAGAGTCGTTCCCACGTGAGAGGGTCGGCGGCCGAATTCTTAGTGTGCGGCGGCCGCGGACCTCCCGGTGTCCGGCGAGACGGAGAGACCAGGTCCGGCGCGCGCGCGCGGGCGGGCGGCGGGGCCGGCGCTCGGCTGCGCCCCGATGCGGCGGCGACCCCAGGGGCTCTGAGCCCGGCGCCCGCCGTCGGAGCCCCCCGCGCCGCCGTGGGCAGCGCCCCTCGGGCACGCGGCATGCGGGCGGCCGACTCTGGCACCTGGGAGCGCGTCCGCCAGCTCGCGGCTCAGGGCGAGCCGGCGCCTTCCTGCGGGGCGGGGGCTGGGCCTGCGCGCCCCCCGGGACCGCCAGCCTGCGAGCCGGGTGCGGACGCGGCGGGGCCCGGCGATCGGCCCCGCGCCGGGGCGCCCTCCGTTCGAGTGGATGGCGACTGCAGCCAGCCGGGTAGGTGCGCGCCGGGAGGGGAGGGTGGCGCGGCCGCAGGCCGGGGGAGGGCCGGGGCCGGGCGCGCGGGGGCGCTCCCGGCCGGGATCGGACCGCCGCTCGTGGCAAAGTTCTCGCCGCGCCCTTGACCCAGAGCACCGGACGGGGTGCAGGGGGAGAGGCGCGGGACGCGGAGTTAGTCTTAAGCATGAGGGCAGGGGTTGTGGGGCTCCGCGGCCTTCCGGCAAGAGCCCCCTATAGAGTTGCAGAGGGAGGTCAAGGCCAAGCCTGCAGGAGCTGTGCGATCCCGCGGCGCTTGGAGACCCAGGTTTGGGCCATTTCCCGCGCCTGATCTGGGAAGCGTGGGAAAGGGGCCAGCCTCGCGCGAAGTTGAGGAGGCTCCCTGTGACCGCACCTGTAACCCACCTGGCAGCCCCATAAAGTGCCGAGGGGAGCCTTCCCGCCACCCCGCGTAGAGGAAAGTGAGGGCTCGCATTTGCTAGGAGCGAAGAGGTTTCTCGTACACTTGAACGACTAAGGCAGAAAGAGAAATCGCCGCGGAGGAGATAAATGCAGTGGTCTAATTGTGCATCGTTGGCTAATCCGCCCCAAGCGGAGACCAAGCGGAGAAACCCCGTTTGAGTGTTAAAATGTTCCGAGTGGATGCACCCGTTCCATTCCGTTCCGGTCTCAGCTGGTCCCTCCCCGCTGAAGTTAGGTCATGGAGGGTGGGGCACAGGAACCCCTGGATCCTCCAGATTCCACAGTAGGAAGGTGGAAGGACTTCCGAGAAGGGTCTGTCATCATCAGTTTCAAGTTTGAATACTTTTTCCAGGAAAAACGGAGGTGGGGGGGACCACATGATTATTATTTCTTGAACACCCAGTGTGTTCCAGTAATTTATATGCAGTGTCTTAAAATCTTATCACCACCCTGGCAGTGAGGCTGTGTTATCTCCAGGAAGATGAGGTCAGAAAAGGCCGGAGTTTAAGGGACTTGCCCAAGCCCCAAAGCCCTGAAGCCATGGTACTGGAATTTCAAATTTTGTCTGTGGATTGACACCAGCATGCCTCTCCCAGGCAGGAAGCTTACCAACTGGGAAACACCAGGCTTATTTACCTAATAATTATTTCTTTCCTATGAGAAAAAAGTCAACTGCCAGGCTCCTTAATTCCAGACTGCCTGTGTTGGTTTCCCCAGGAGATGGAATCCTGAGCGTCAAGAGTTCTAGCCACAGGGGCTGGGACCACCAACCAGCTGGCTCTGATTAGCTGAGCTGCCACTGGTGTCCTGGAACAACTGAGGTCTTGGGTCACCAAGGGTTGGGAAGAGGGACCCTGAGGCCTGGAAGGAGCTTGAGTCCCTGGGTGGTTGGCTTAGGGGCTGGGTCTGCTGGAGACAGTCCCACCTCCTCCCCTGTTGCACAGAGCAGTTAGAGACCAAGACAGCTTGGTGTGAAACAGAGCAAAGATGCAAAGAAGAAGCAAATGGGAGGGCTTGGGCAAGTTGCTTGATCTTTTTGAGACCCATTTTACCCATCTGTAAAGTGGAGATATTAATAATCTCGATTAACATTTTGATCATTCACAAGCTCATGTCTGGGGCTTCCCTGGTGGCGCAGTGGTTGAGAGTCCGCCTGCCGATGCAGGGGACGCCGGTTCGTGCCCCGGTCCGGGAAGACCCCACATGCCGCGGAGCGGCTGGGCCCACGAGCCATGGCCGCTGAGCCTGTGCGTCTGGAGCCTGTGCTTCGCAACGAGAGAGGCCACAACAGTGAGAGGCCCGCGTATCGCAAAAAAAACCAAAACCAAAACCAAAACCAAAACCAAAAGCTCATGTCTGTGAATGGATAAAGAAGATGTGGCGCGTATATACAATGGAATATTGCTCAGCCATAAAAAGAAACGAAATTGAATTATTTGTAGTGAGGTGGATGGACCTAGAGACTGTCATACAGAATGAAGTAAGTCAGAAAGAGAAAAACAAATACCGTATGCTAACACATATATATGGAATCTAAAAAAAAAAAAAAAAAAAAAGGTTATAAAGAACCTAAGGGCAGGACAGGAATAAAGACGCAGACGTAGAGAGTGGACTTGAGGACACGGGGAGGGGGAAGGGTAAGCTGGGACGAAGTGAGAGAGTGACTTGGACTTATATACACTACCGAATGTAAAATAGATAGCTAGTGGGAAGCAGCCGCATAGCACAGGGAGATCAGTTCGGTGCTTTGTGACCACCTAGAGGGGTGGGATAGGGAGGGTGGGAGGGAGACGCAAGAGGGAGGAGATAACGGGGAGATATGTATATGTATAGCTGATTCACTTTGTTATAAAGCAGAAACTAACACAGCAATGTAAAGCAATTATACTCCAATAAAGATGTTAAAAAAAAAAAAAGCTCATGTCTGCAAAGCACCTTGCCTGGGTCATAGTTGATACTAATGAATGTAAGTCGTCAGCTTTACTTGTGGGGCACCTGTTAGTGCCCCCATTGACTCAGGTTCCCATTAGGATGTGATGCTGTCTGCTCCATCTCCACCCTCCTGAACTGTGTTGAGATGACATTTGTCTTGTCTTTAAAATACTTCAGTGATCCAAGGCTGACTGTTGGGCCAATGGAGGCTGTTATTAGGTACACAGGTAGAAGAGGACTGGGTGGAGATAAATAGGTTTACTTCGTGTCTATATAGACCCCACTTGTGTATTCATAGTAACAAAATCCTAATGGCATGGTGTAGCTGAGAAATGCCTATCTCTGAGGCCTGGGGGTGGTTCTTACTCCAGTGGCTCTCTTGGTGTTCCTTTGGGGCAGGGAGCAGTGGAAATCTCCTTTCCTGATCTACAGATGGCATCACTGGTGTGAAACAGGATCAAGCCAGCAGCAGAACAAGAAAGTTCTGAGCTCTCTCTACCCTACCACCCTTCACACTCTTTTGGCCTCTGGTTCTTAAAGACCAAACGTAGTTTCTGAGAAGGTCTGTGGCGGCTGGCATTGAGGACAGCGTGTCGTGGACACAGGTGCTCAAAACCATTGGCTGTCGTGAGGGGTTTTCCTCTGGGAGGTCCTCTTCGCGCTTGGAACCGCAAGCTGAAATTATTGCTGAAATAAACATTTTAGCCAGGCTGTGAGGTGACTCACGCCAGGATCTTAGCACGTTAGTCCCCAGCCTAATGCGATGCTTGGTTTAAGGAGCTGCAAGAGTGCTCTTTTGGGTGACAGCGTCTGGAAATCGGCACTTTCAGGGGTTTGGGGAAGGGGAAAGAGAGATGCTTGCTTGGCGGGTTGGAGGCTTGGCACCCTGACATTGCTCGTGGGGGATGTCCTGATATCGGCAGAGTGACAGACCCTGTGCCGGCGGCAGCTCCGGCCTCCAGGGTGGGGCCCCTTCCAGGGGAGGTTACCATTTGCGCCCGGACTAGGGAACAGAGCAGGAGATGCAAAAATTAGACACAGTGTCGGTCTGCACCTGGTTCTGCCCCAAATCTGTTTGACCTTGAGAAACTCCGTTAACTCAGTTTCCCTGTTGGTGTGGTGGGAATGACTCCACTGGAGGAGAGATTCTTCCAGAGCCCCTGCAGAGTGTTCAGGTGATCGCTGAGCCTTCTGAGACTGAGAACGTGAATGATTCCCTCTTTGACTGTCCCTTCATTCAGTTACATTTCTTGAGCATCTACTCCTGCCAGGCACTGTTGTAGCTGCCAGGGATGTAGCAGCAACCAGACAACTGCAGACCTTGTTTCCATGGAGCTTATATTCTGTGGGAGGAGATTTCCAGTACACACAGGATACACACAGGATGTGTCAGGGGATGGTAAATGCTATGTACAAAAAAAAAAGCCAGGTGAGGGGTTAGCGTGATACGAGCGGGTGCTTTTTAGTATATAGGTAGGTGGTCAGAGGAGAATGAGGTGAGGTATGTGGGTGTTGAGTCCCTAAGGCAAGAGGATATTGCCGGTCGGCTAAAGGAACCAAGTCTTTTTTTTTAGCAGTGTGACTTGTGGGATCTTAGTTCCCCGACCAGGGATCGAATCGAACCCAGGCTCCCAGCAGTGAGAGCGCGGAGTTCAAACCGCGTGGCCCGCCAGGGAATTCCCCACCAAGTCATTTTTTTTTTTTTTTTTTTTTTTGGCTGTACACGGGCCTCTCACTGCTGTGGCCTCTCCCGTTGCGGAGCACAGGCTCCGGACGCGCAGGCTCAGCGGCCATGGCCCACGGGCCCATACGCTCCGCGGCATGTGGGATCTTCCCGGACCAGGGCACAAACCCACATCCCCTGTATCGGCAGGCGGACCCTCAACCACTGCGCCACCAGGGAAGACCCCAAGTCATTTTTTAAAAGTTGTTGGTAAATTAGTATCTTCGTAGACTGGGCATATCTGAAGCCTACCCAGACTACCTTCCTTATTAGCCATTTGAGTTCTTATCTCCTCTTGCCCCTTCCCCTTACATAAAGTCCCCTGGAGGGGGGGACCAGGCCTGTGTTTCTGTGTCCTGGCTTTCATTCTGTGGCCTCCCGGGGGCCAGGCTTGGTGGTGACCAAACGCCGAGCTTTGTCTTCATCAGTCAGTCCTTCCGCAACCCAGGGGGAGGTGCGATTGCTCATTTCATCCACAGATGGGGAAACTGGCGCTCAGAAAATTAGTAACTTGACTGAGATCACATAGCTAGTAGGTGTCACAGCCAGGACTTGGTCCCAGATTGTAGACCTCAAAGCAGTGTGAAAAGACCTTGTCTTGGTCTTAAGAAAGTAGGCTTGGGCTTCCCTGGTGGTGCAGTGGTTGAGAGTCCTGCTGATGCAGGGGACACGGGTTCGTGACCCGGTCCGGGAAGATACCACATGCCGCGGAGAGGCTGGGCCCGTGAGCCATGGCCGCTGAGCCTGCACGTCCGGAGCCTGTGCTCCACAACGGGAGAGGCCACAACCGTGAGAGGCCCGGCGTATCGCAAAAAACAAACAAAAACAAACAAACAAAAAAGAAAGTAGACTCACATTAAGTGTCAGGTCCATTTTTCCTTTAAATTTTTATCTCTTAAAAAAGAAGTTTGTCCTCTCCTTGATATTCCTTGGTTTAAGCAACTCAAGCATTTGCTTATCTTTGTGCCTTTAGCAATTTCCTCATTAGGTCAGCTTTGAGTTATCCCTTCTGTAAAGGATTTCTGCTGGGTTGGTGTGAGGTTGAATCTCCCCGCTGGAATCGGGGATGCTCTTGGAAAGTCACCCACTAGGACCACGAGGGTCTAGTGTGAGCCTCGTCAGTAACGGGGTGGGACAGAGATAATTGGGGTGTTGGCTGTTCTGGACAATCAGGAAGGAAAGTCACTACACTTGAATATATTTTCGATTGGTTTCCCTGGGGAGGTTTCCTGTGGCCCAGCCCCCTCCACCCTGTGTGACTGCTCACAAAGGGGGACTGAAAGTTCCTTCTGCCAGGGCAGTGAGTGCAGGGCACCAGGTTTGGAATCAAACACAACCTGGTTTGAATTCACCAGCTCTACTGCTTACTAGCTATGTGTCCCCAAGCAAGTTAGTTAATGTCCCGAGCCTCAGTTTACCCATCTCTAAAATGGGATCATATTACCCAGCTCAGAGTTGTTGGACAGGCATCTGTATGGTTAGCGTCCTTCATACCCATGGGGCCTGCTGCCTACCTATGCCGTAAAGGGGAGGGGAAATTCCCATTTATCCAGAGTCCAAAGGACTTGGGTGTGTGTGTGTATAAAATTTTTTAAATATTTGAAGTTTGAAATATTGAGATTTGATGAGACAGGTGGTTTTGAAGGAGTGCTAGCCTTCCAAGTCATCAGAAAGGCCTTCTGAGTCATCAGGAAATTTCCAGAATGGTCTTTATGTTTTGTGTAATATTCCAACATAGTCAACTGGATGATTTGCTAGAACCCTGCAGCCATTCTGGGGAAAGAAGAGTTTACTCCCTTTTCAATCATCTCAAGAGCCACAGGGCACGCATAGCCCAAGGAAAGTAGCAAACACGCCCCAGCTCTAGCCTTTCTCACCTGCGACACAGCCAGTTGGCACAAGTGGAAAATCAGGCACATTGGCGTGCGTACGGATTTTAGCCCCAGCAGATAGGCATACCAAGTGTGTCATTAAAGCCGTCCAGGGCGGTCCCCATGGGGATCCTGTGTTTGTTGTGAGTCACTAAGGGTTCTAAACACTCCAGAGAGGATGGCGAGCCGTGGTTCCAAGGTGTGTGCGTGCAGGTGTGTGCAGCTATGTTGCGTGAATTTAGTCTCCGTAAACGCGTTTCGTGTTGAGCACATCAGATGAGTACCTGTCCAGGAGGGGAAAAGTCAGGATTGCCTCCTGTTCGCACAGACCACCCCTTCCGTTCCCCTTGGGATAGCCACCCTGAAGGTGAGGACTTCAGGCTTTCTCTTGTCTGCTGTTGGGATGCCTTCAAGAGAAGCCAGTTAGAAGACGCTGATTGTGGCAGTTCCTCAGAGCCCTCACCAAATGGCATTAGCCCAGCAGGTGCTGTCGCAGCCCCAAATTTGGAAGAAATTAACAGCCAGAAAGGTATGACAGGTATGTGACTCCCGCCTGGTGTCCTGGCCCTGAACTGGGTGACGCTGAGCCTGGGCTGAGGAGAAGGGGAGTCGGTGGATTCAGTGGTGGTGAACCTCTGATTGCGTCGTGCTGGGTGTTGGGGACCTCTTCGGGAACACCCACCACCCGGTGGCCAATCTGCAGGTGCTGACAGCTTCGTCTTTTGTCGCCGCCCGGGTTTGGAGGCTGGCTTGGTCTCCCAACTAGTTTGGGCTGTAACTTTATCACAGGCATTGTGTTCAGTACCTTTTAATTGTACAGAAGCTTCAGAAAGCTCTCCCCGGGGGCCTGGAGAGAAGTAAAAACAACAGCTGCTAGTTCCTGTATGCTGTATTCCCTCACCTTACGGCTCAGCCTTGCTGGTGCACTCCTAACTCTGAAGTCCTATGTTCCCCGGGGCAGGGAAGAATCCGTATTTCTTTTGGGTAAGGTCCTATTAATGATGAAGTCACTTACTGAGGGCCGCCCAGGAGCCGAGCACTTTGTTACCTGCGTTCCTGTTCATCTCTCCCGGCCCCTGTAAGGCAGCTGGCGTTCTCCCCATCTTACTGGACAGACAGTTGAGGCTTAAAGAGGCTACACAGGTTATAGTAAGCGACTTTTCCAAGCTGCCGTGCTGGCTGCCTGCCCCACTGCTTCGTCCTTGTGGTTTCATTCATCAGCTGACGATTCCCCGACAGCCAGTGGGGCACCAGGCAGAGGCTGTGATGCTCAGACTCATGGGATTTTCTCATCTTTGGCACGCTGTCATCCAGTCAGCCAGGGACAGTCGGGAGGGAGGGCCCCTGGGGCCCAGAGCTGCTCCCTTGGCTCCAGCAGACTTACCGCATGCCTCTGGCCCAGCCGGAATCCAAAGAGGCTGGCTGGCCCATGATGGAAGATTCGACCCTGGCCATTTGGGAACCTGGAATGCAGAGCCCTGAGAGGGAAACCTCGGCAGGGATGGGGTCAATTCAGTCCCTCTCCAAAGTGAGGGAACTGAGGCCCAGAGCGAGGAAGGGACCATACTGCAAGGTGTCATGTGGAGTAGTTTCCAGGGTCAAATGTGGAAACTTACAAAGGCACTTGGACGTCTTGGCAAAGCTGGACGTTCTCTCTCTTCAACCTCTTCCCTAGCTCCCTCCTGCCTTTTGAAGGGGGGTGGGGCTCAGACTTTGGGGATCACAGCGGTCTGGGGTGATTGCTAGTGTGCAAATTCTCAGGCTCCACCTTGAGGTTTTGACTCTGTAGGTCTGGGGAAGGGCCCGGGAATCTGTATTTTTATCAAGTGCCCTGGGTGATTTTTTTTTTTTGCGGTACGCGGGCCTCTCACTGTTGCGGCCTCTTCCGTTGCGGAGCACAGGCTCCAGACACGCAGGCTCAGCGGCCATGGCTCACGGGTCCAGCCACTCCGCAGCATGTGGGATCCTCCCGGACCGGGGCACGAACGCGCGTCCCCTGCATCGGCAGGCGGACTCTCAACCGCTGCGCCACCAGGGAAGCCCGCCCTGGGTGATTTTGATGCAGGGTTTCCACAGGTCAGACTTTGAGAACCTCTGCTATTCATCTTTCTGGGGCTGGTCGATTTTAGAGTAAGGAACAAGGGAGGCCACATACTCTGGCTTTTACCCCCTGCGCCCTGACATAATCCTTAGCAGCGTCCTTTTCCCTCCCACAGGTGACCCAAAGTGGAGATGAGGTGCATGGACATCCTAGTTAAATCCCACTTCTTCCTTTTCTAATCCAGTTCTCCGCCCCCCTCTCTCCCTGCCCTGCTCACCGCCCCCCACTCATATCCTCAGAATCTGTTAGGGGCACATGCATTTCTGTCTTGTGCTCTCGCTGTGCTGTGGCAAGAAAGCAGCCCGTGTCAGGCTTTGTCTTTGCTCGGATGTCCTGCTCTGCGCCCCAGGCCGCCGCTAGCATCCACTCACCCTTTCGCTCAATCAGTATTCCTTCTTGAGCTCCTCGGAGGGGCCAGGTCCTGGGCTGGCGTGCTGAGGAGTCACAGGAGACCACACCCTTGACCGTCCTGATTCTTCAGACTTGGTACCAAACCCACCAGCCCAGGCTGCCCCCTCCCTACCCCACTTGTACCCCTTTGGTTGGTGGTTTGAATGCTGTGCCCATGGGAGACGTGGTCAGCTGAGTGGCCAGTCTCTGCTTCCTCTTGGCATCTCTCGCCGTGTCCACAGTACAGCCGGGAGCCACGGGGACTGTTTCCGTCACTTTATGTACCCTGTGGACTTTCTCAGCTCCCCTTGGTGGGGAGCCCAGGGGCTCGGATGGCTGACCAGAAAGGAGACTTCCATCCCTGGCATTCCCTGTGGGCTCTGGAGTGGACGTGGATGCCCGCACTGCCCCCCCATCCAAGTTGGACTGCTTTCTTCAGTGTGGATAGAAACGGCCGCCCTGGGTGGAGTCTTTCCTCTCTTTTGTACCCTGGAAGAGACCGGGGGAACCCCTTTTTACAGAAGGGGAAATGGAGGCACAGTGTGATCTCTTTGGGCCAGAGCTGTCTGATAGAAGTCTCTGCATGTGCTGTCCTATATGGTAGCCATTGGTTTTAAAATGTAGCTAGTATGACCACAAAACTGAATCTCAGATTTTATTTGAAAGGCCACGTGTGGCCAGTGGCTACTGTATCAGATGGTGCAGCCAGCCCTGAGTCAGGGCTTGATACCACAGATGTGTCTGTGGCCCATCACAGCTCATGAAGCCTGTGGTGTGTTTTTCCACTGTGCTCGTCTAAGGCTGCCGTGCTTCTCCATGTGGTCTCTGGACTGCCTGCGTCAAAATCACTCAGAGCTTGTGTGGTTTTTAAGTTCCTGGACCCTCTACCGGACCTGGACAGTCAAATATCTGCAGTGGTCCCAGGAATCTGCACTTTAAACTCGTCACCTCCACCCCCAGGTGATTCTGATCTTCTCTGAAGTTTGAGAACCACGGGCTCTAGCACGTTCCATCTCTACTCCTGGCGGTCTCCCCAGCCTCCAGTAGCACCTCGGTACCCTTTTGCTTTTGTCCCCCACCCCAGCCCCTACCACCCCACTTCATGCACCAGGCCAAGGGCTCTCAAGTTAGGGTGCCAAGACCAGCAAATCAGCCTCACCTGAGAACTTGTGAAGAACGCAAATTCTCAGCCTGCCCCACACCTGCAGAATCAGAAACTGGGGGTGATCCCCGCCATCAGGGTCTTAACAGACCCCTCAAGGCGATGCTGATGCCGCTTCAGCTTGGAGCCAATCGCTGCGCAAGACTGCTCTGGGAGGCCCCTTCTACTTAAATTTTCCCCCCAAGTCTCTTCTGTCTTCTCCTCCTCTCCCCCTCCCCTTCCCTCTTCCCCCTTCCCTCTGTACCCTGGCCTGTCCTCTCCCCAGCTACCAGGAGCTGCCGAGACCCTTCCACACCCAGGGTCTGCTGGGAGCGTGGCGAGATGATCCCTCTGCCTTTCATAAGGGCCAACGGGGATCCGGGCCTTACCCAAGGGGTAGCCATCACGGGGATGTTACGGGGAGGCAAGCAGAGCGGTGGCCAGCAGCACCCTCACCCCCGTCCTCTCTCCCAGCATCCCAGGTGGTGGCCGCCTGCCCACCCTGTGCCAGAAGAGCAGAGGGCCAGATGGGCCCATTTCCCTGGGGCCCCCTCTTGGGGCAGGGCCCCTGCTGCTTCCCCTGGCATCCATCAGCCCGGAGGAAGTTGGCATGGCTCACAGCTGTGCTCGACAGACAGCGCTTGTCTATTTCCTGTCTTCCCAGTGTTTACAGAAAGCAGGGGAGCTGGAGGCCGGATCAGACGTGACCGTGCTACTTATCCGCTGTGGGACCTTCCTCGTGCAGGTCGTTCCCCTCTAAACCCCAGTTTCCTATTCCATGAAATGAGATCTGTAGTGCCAGCCCGGCTTAGCTCCCAGATTTGTGGTTGCTTTTTACCCGAGCCCTTGGATGTAGATGTGCTTTGCACACTCGGAGGCACTTTACAAAGGTGGTTGGTACCACCTCAGTGCTGGTGAGGGCGGACCTGTGCCTCGGGGAGCCGACTCTCCTGGTTAGCTTGGAACTTTCCTGGTTTCAGCACTGAAAGTCCCACATCCTGGGAAACCCCACAGTCCCAGGCAAACCAGGACAGTTGGTCTCCCTAGCTGTACCCCAGTGGCTTCCAGACACTCAGCTTTGCCAGCCACACTCCGCTGCTTTTGCCATATGGAATGTGATCCCCTCCCCGACCCTGCCCCCCCAGAAGTTAAGGCATCACCTACCTGACTCCTGACCCCCTCGACCTTTGCTGATCGCATGGACCTTATGGCCCTGCCCTCACTTGCAGCTCACTTACGTCTCTGGGCATCGACCGATGGCCTGGATGACCCACCACCCAGATTCCAGCTGAGCATGTCTTTATTAAATCACATCTGCCATTCGTTTACTTATTTGCTCACTGGATAAATACTCATCAGACCCCGACTGGGTGCCTGGTGCGGACAGGCTGAGCCACGCCAGCTCTGCCCTCGTGGCGCTTACATTCTGGAGGGGTTTTCTGCCTAGGACGCCTAACTGGAACCAGAAGGATGCCCTTCCTCAACCTCTCCCTGGATCCAACAAAGCTCCTGGTTCGTCCACCTGGCAGGTGTTGAGTACCTGCTCGGCCTGGGGGTGGTGCTGGGAGCCGCGAACAATGTCGGCCGCTTTCCTGGCTCCCGTTAAGGGGCTCAGGGTCTCCTGACTGTCCCATGAACCGGCCAGCTCGTTCCCACCCCTCACCTCTTCTTCTCAAAGTCCAAATTCCATCCTTTCCTGGCCCCATGCCCCCTTCTGCACAGCCTTTCCTGCTCATTCCAGCCCTTCTGTGCGCAGTCCTGCCTTGCCGTGGGCACGTCATCTGGAGACCAGGTCCTGCAGGAACATTTCTTGAACGTTAGGTGGGGCCTTCCTCCTGAACTGGACTCGCGGAGGGGGCGGGGGCCACAGGGCGCCTACGCATCTGCCTCCCTCCCTATGCCTGGAGCACACAGTAGGCTTTCAGGAAACGCTCCGAACGGGAGGAAACACGCAGATGTGAATTTCTCAGCTGGAAGAACCTTAGGAGACATCGAATCTGGCAGATGTATTGGCGCACCTTTGGAGGAGCCTCACCTGGCAGGTAGGGCAGCACCTGGAGGACACCTGCAGCCCCACCAGTAATTGTTGGGGTTTGGAGGGGTCAGTAAATATATCCCTCTTTCCTTCTGGAATTTGGGACCTGCCAAAAGATAGAGACAGAAGTGGGACAGATAGAGCACGTGGCTTGGGTGCTGCTGGCCCCGCTCCCCTGCACGGGACCCCGTTCTCAGGCCCGGCAGCCACAGGCCCGGATCCAATGACCTAAGATAATGAGTCCATTAGGTTTTACTCCTGGCCCTCGTCCTTTGTGTCACCTGGTCATTGTATCTCCATAAGCAAGTGGACAGTTTACCTTTCAGTTTCCAGAATCTTTGAGCGTGGTAGAGCCCCCGAAGTTCTTTTGTTCATTTATTCTGCAAATAATTATGGTGCACTTGTCTGGACGAGAATCCTTCTTAAGTATCAGGGATATAGTCGTAGATAAAACAGTCCTGCCCAAAACATGGTCCTCCCCTCGTCAATCTTAAAGTCAAGGACATTTTCAGAAAATTAGACACCAGAAACTCTTTCTGTGTTTCCATTGTCATTGAAAACTTCCTGAAATGCCCTTTTGCATTCAGGGAGCCTGGACAACTCCCTTTTTGGAAGTTAGGCTTCTGCAGACCTTTCGGGTCCTAACTCAGAAGCTGAGCATCTTAGGACAGGTGGTTGTACTTGACCCTACAACTCCCACTGCTCACATGTAAGAAAATAAGAAGCCATTGCGTCAGGGAGTCTCTTCGTTGTTTGCTTATTTGTCCTCCAACCTAAGCCAGAATCCTAGTTAACTGGGCCTTGCAGCTAGCTGGGACCTTGCTAGAGGAGGTTTGATTGTGTGTTTGGGCAGCTGCAGGAGTGTTTGAAATGACCAGCAGCTCCTCTCCCTTCTCTTCCTGCTGGCCTGTTGGTGTCGGCATCAGTGGCTTCCCCCAAAGGCCGTGTGTCCCTGTGTGACCATCTCCCCAAGGTGACTGGGCTTCTGTCTGCGGCCAACCCTGATGACCGTGGGCCAGAGCCCCACCCTCTTGCTGTCACCAAGCCAGTTCCTCCCTCCTGCTTACTGGGCTGACTTGCTGGTTCTGTTCTCTGGGTTCTTTTCAGAGACTTACTGTTTGCCAGGTGGACAAACCAGTGTTCTGAGTAGTCGCGCACTTAGAGGCACCCTAGCTCCTCCCCCACTCCCATGTCACTGAAACACTGTAAGGTTCTCGTCACTTACGTGCACTCATGAAAATCATGCAGGGGAGCCTGATCTAAGCACTCCTGCTTTGCAGGGTTGCCTGCATTAAACAACCAAGATAAATTAGGTACATTAATCACCTCATTTTCCAGATGGAGTAACTGAGGCACAGGGAGGTTAAGAAACTTGCCCCAGGCCGTAAAGCCAGGAAGCAGAAGAGGTAAGATTCGACTCGAGTCCAGCTGGAGCCCAGCTGGAGCCCACAGTAGTCACCACCCTCCTGTCCCTGCCGCAGCACTCTGCAGCATCACTTGTGTCCGTCCTGAACTGTGGCAGAGTCTGAAGTGAGGAATAACAAAGGGACTCTGTCCCTGAAGGTGCCAGGCCCAGCCCTGGTGGGGAGCTCCTTGTGGCTGCCTCCCTGGGCTGGGCAGGGTCCTTGTAAAGTGTGAGGGTCATGGGGCAGCTCTGCAAAGTCCAGCCAGAGGCTCAGGTGTGGTGTGCTCCAGGTGTGGTGTCGCTGACACAGCCTGTCTTTCCCAGCGCTGTGGGTTTCCTGCTTCTCTTGGCATTAACGTGTTAAAGATAACAGAGGTCATAGGAGGGTTTGGCTACTCTCTCTGTTCACCCTATGAGCTACGGAGGCCTGATCACCAGCTCTCAGGGTGGCATCCGAGGCTCAGAGAGTTTCATGCTTAGAGCTCGATAGCTATTTGTTAAAGAAAAAAAACTAGCTTTGTATTGTTTGTACTTCTTAGTTTCCTACTACCTTCCCAGAGAGTCATGTAGTTACAGGAGTATTTGAGTTGCAAATGATAGAAACACTGCTGGAACTGACTCATAGAAAGGGAAATCAGTAGCTCCCCCTAACTGAATTGATCAGCGGTAGGTCAAGCTTCAAGCGTAGCTGCATCCAGGGGCTCAGATGAGGTCATCTCCCAGCTTTCCTTTCATCTGTTTGGCCTTTATCCTTTCTAGTGGCAAAAATGACCCCTCACAAGTCTAAGCAACGTTTATCTTTCTTGGATTCCAGTGTAGAGAGTCCTTTATTCCCAGTGTTTCTAGCAAAAATCCCAGGACTGACTCTCATTGGCTTAACTTTAATTATGCAACAGCTCTGAGCCAATCACTTAGTCCAGTAGGCAGGAATGCACTGATTGGCAGGCCCAGATCATGTGCCCTTCCTTAGAATAGGTTGGGGTAGGGGTTGTGAGCTTCCAGGGAAACGCACTGGCTGATGGTGGGGTATCAGACAAAGGAAGGTCAGGGAGAGTATTCATCCTGAGGAATGGAAGCTGGGAGGCAGTTGTACAAGCTGTTCTCTGCAGAATGTGAGCTGACTCCTTCAGCCAGTGTGTTTGTGTGTGCCCCTCGCTCACTAGGTGTTGTGAGATGCAAAGGAAAGCCTTAGATGTAGATGCTACCAGTTAATTATTTTGCAGGTTTTCTTGAGAACCTACCATGGGCCAGGCCCTGTTCTAGACCCCTGTGGAGGAGCTAGGCTTTCTCTTTTGTCCGTTGTTCCTTCTGTCTCCCCTTTTCCTTCCTTCTCTATCTTCAAGAAGCAGCTGGACTCTTGCTGTCTCTCATGTTCCTTCATAGTCTCCTGGGCATAAGTCATCACGACCCCTCCTTTCTCTCCCTCCCATCCCTCTGTTTAAGCTTTTTTTTTTCAAATCACACCTGTCCCAGGCGGGCTTGCAGGAGGACCCCTGGACCGTTGGCTTCCTGAGTGTGGGGCCTGCGTGGGCTTGATTTGAGCACCCCACACACAGCGTGCCTGCTTCCCTGAGGGCCAGCATAAACGCGTGCGGTGATGGCCCCCTCGTCAGCCTCCTGCCATGTCCCTGGTATTGCTGAGTGCGCCGAGGTCAGCGGCAGCAGCGAGGGCTTTGGGCCCTCCAGACGGCATCTGGCTTCTCTCAGCCTTCCCATAGGAGTCAGATTTTCTGGGCTGCATCGCTTGGCCATCTCCCTGGAGAGCGCTGACTGCTTCCCTCTGGAGATGACCTGAATTTATGGCATACCTAGCAGGAAGATGCTACCTTCTCACAGCAGGGTAGGGAGTGGGCAGCCTGGGAAGCTAAGAATTTAGCAAAAAGGCATGGTTGGCCTGCCTCTGCACCTGGTGTTGTTTAGGGCGTAGGTGCGGGCTCCCTGTTTCATTCCATATCAGCCCCAGGAGGAGAGCGAGGCTTCACACTAAGGCAAGTCCCCGGACCTGGAGCCCTAAATGTAGGGATATTGCAGACTGTGTACCAAGTGCTCGGGGCCATGGAGCCAGACTGCCTGGGTGCAAATCGTTCCCAGCTCCTTAACCCCTGTGAGCCTCAGTTTATCCATCTGTAAATTGGGGGCGCTAATCCTATCTAGTAGGGTTTTGTGGGGATTAAATGCGATGGCCCATGCACAGGGCTTTGCATGGTGCTTGGCGCGTAGTAGGTGCTCAGGAAACATCATTTATCTTAGTCTAATGCCGAATGGGCACTGGAGCAATACGAGGCTCACCGGAGAGATGCCAGTTTGCACAAGTCCAGGGTCAGTGACCCGCAGGAGATAAAGTCTTTGGAGCAAAGGTGAGTCTTGTCGAGGAGACATTTTTGGAGATGGCATCTGCTAGCGCTTTGCTCCCCAACTCAGAGGCAGCTGTCAGAGACTCACAACTTGTGAGAAGCCCACACCGGGGTCTTCAGGGACACTGCTTCATCTTCCCAAGCCTCGGGTTCCTCATCTTGGAATGGGAATGAGGGAAGCCACCCGGCAGAGCCTGGTATACAGTGGGTACTTAATAAGTGGAATGATGGCTTTATTAATACGTCATCTCAAATGGATTGCAAATAATAAAATGATGTTTGGGAAGCGTGGGGTCTGGTTGGTGTGGGCAGTGCTGGAGGTGCCTTTCCATGGGGGGGGGGTGTGGGAGGGCGTGTGCCCACCGGGCACTCTTCTGCCTGTTGGGATATTGAGTCCTGGCCATGACTGAGCTTTTACTTTGTTCTCCATGGCACGTGGTACAGATCCGGGCACTGTGCCTAGCAGTGAAGGGAGGTACGTGGTTACGGAGTGGGGAGCAGGGGCCTTGGGGAAGGCCTAGGGCTTCATCCCCTCACAGCATCAGGACTGCCAGGTTCAATGGCAGTGGCTGAGCCTTCACCCAGCCTGGCCAGCCCCAAAGAGGGCCCTGCCTTCCGCTGCAGGGTTCCCTGGCAGGGGTGTGGCAGTGTTTCAGAGCTTACACCGCGGGCGCTCAAGTCAAAGGAGGGCTGCTTGTGAAGGCACAAAGGCAACCTCGAGAAGCCCAAGGCCAGCCACGTGGGGTCTGGCGCCAATGCTGGGAGCCTGGAGCAGTGCCCTCTCACTCCGTCCCGCCCCCTAGGAATTTCCGAGGATTCTCCCTAACTGCCTGCCTTGCTTTACTGCTCTGCCGGGGCGTCTGCTCTTGCAGGACCTTTCCATCTCTGAAATGCCTGGGAGACAGAGAATCGGATTGGTCCCTGCCTCATCAGTAGTCTGCAAGACCCTGGGTCAGGCGACTAATCAATCATCTGCGTGTGTCAGGGCGGGCGGGCTCCCTGTATGCAGTATGGAAGGTGGTTAACTTAGGGAAACAGACTGACCCATCGAGTCCCCGGCAGGTGTTCCTCCTGAGCTGGCACCCCTGCAGGGACTGGAAACGTACTTCCTCTCTGGCAGCCCTTACGGTCTTTGATTTGTTTGAAGCATTCACTCACTGGTACATTGAGCTCCAAGTTGATCTCTTTGTAGCATCCACCCTTGGCCCGTGTCCTACCATTCGAGGATCTTACACGCTGAATCTATTTCCTTGACACGCCAACCCCTCTGACGTGAGAAGACAGCCACCGTGGCACATGAACCAGTACACCTTCCTGCACCAGCTTCCTTTCTCTAAGCATCTTTTTCCCCAGCCAGGGCAGAGCAGATTGCGCTGGGGAAGTTGGAGGACAGGATGTCTTGCCGTGGTGCGCCCAGCTTGACTAACCTTTGACTCTCATCTCCCACCCGGAGCCCTTTGTGAGGGCAGAGAGAACTTCTGGAGGCCGAAACTTCCCTTGCACATCCAAGGGAAGAATGTTCCCCAGACTGAGCCGTGTGTTCCTGGCTCTCCTGATGTTTCTTTAAGAGGACTCTGCGGGAGCCTGAAGACGTCAGGCGGGCCCTCCGGGCAGCAGGCAAGGAGAAAGGGAGCTAGGAACTCCATGGAATGCTCTTAGGGCAGGTGGGGCCGACACAGTAGCCTAGGCCAGGCCAGGGCTGTGGAATTGGGCTGCAATTCTGCACCCACCCCTGCACTGACAGCTCTTAGGTCAGAAGGAGCCCCAGAGACATCCAGTGACAAGTTCACGTACTCCTTTTGGGATCCGTAAACAGCATACACGGCCAAACGAACAGCACTCGCCTCTTGGCGAGAGGGTCCTGTCAACATCTGCCTGCGGCCAAGGGGTTACCAAAAGAGGAGGGTGGACCGAAAAGCAGCGCGTTAAATGCCAAGCCCTTGAAAAAGGAGATTGAATTTCTCTGCCTGGAAATGTTTAACTTGAGTCAGCCGCCTCCCTTCCAGACCAGGCCAGCCTGGGTTGGAGGTCTGGTTTCCGCCCCGCCACTTCCCCCAAATTAGCTCTTTGCAGGTGTGCGTGCAGAGCAAATGCTCATTTGGAAGGAGATTTATAGGTTTCTCCAGAGACAGGAGCAGGAACAATTTCCTGGGCAGCGGGGTTATCCTGGGTTAATTTTCATGATTATGGAAAGGATCTTAGCTGAAGACTCTTGGGCCCTGCCTGCCCGTGGTCTCTGCTGAAATCCATGCTGTCTGATCACCTGCATGAGGGCCAGAGGGCCACTGTCCCCTCGTCCCCTGCCTCCTGGGTTTGGGCTTCACTGCCTGGGGTCTCCTGGCTGAAGAGTAACCGGAGCTTGCATGGGGATTCCTGGAATGTCGGCAGCTATCAGTAGCTAGCCTGATAGCTGTGCCATCTGCCACCGGGGAAGGAGTGACGTCACGGGCCTGGCTGGCGAGCCACCTCAGTTCCAGAGGGACGGGACAGCAAGTCCACAGCACACGGGACTTTTTCTTGTTACAAGTCGAGTCCCAGTGCTGCCACCTGCTCCTGGTTAGGACACCTGCTGCTGGTTAGGACACCTGCTGCTGGTTAGGACACCTGCTTCTTCAATCGGCTTATTTTCTGCTGCTTGGCCCAACCGTGGAAGCAGTTCTGAAGCATCCACAAAGTGCGGGGTGTGTGTGTGTTTTGTGTACACCCGCACTGGGCCAGCCCTGTACACCCCGCCACGCGTATCTGTTCTCCTTCCCCTCAGACAGCCTCAGTGATCCACACTGTTTCAGGTGTGTCAGGAAAGATGTGTGTGAAAGGCCCAGATATTCCAGGTTTGAAGTTTGTGGACTGGGGAGAAGAAAGAAGAAAGATCCAGC
The DNA here is from genome assembly GCF_039906515.1 of Pseudorca crassidens. NCBI lineage: Eukaryota > Metazoa > Chordata > Mammalia > Artiodactyla > Delphinidae > Pseudorca > Pseudorca crassidens. The sequence goes on from NC_090297.1 coordinate 11,346,443, forward strand.
AGTTCCGCCCACCAGAGTAGGGCAGGAGGAGGCTGGCTTATGAGAATAAAAGACAGTCGACCCTTGACCGACATGGGTTTGAACTGCTCGGGTCCACTTAGACGTGGATTATTTCAATAGTAAATATTACATGACTGCACCATCTGCGGGTAGTCAGATCCACCAGGATACGGAGGGCAGACTGTGAATTACACCCCAGTTTTCGACTGTGTGGACAGTGGGCGCCCCTGTCCCCTGAGTTGTTCACGGGTCAGCTGTCTATAGAACAACAAAAAGTCTCTGACCTGCCCCAGACCATTCACATCCAGGGTCACCGCTCTCATTCTGTTCGTTCCTTTATTCAATCTGGACGCTTTGATTCCGCCGTGGCCGAGCCTAGAACCTGCTATTCTTTAGTTGGAGTCATTTTCTCTTGGGGTGCGGGGGAGGGGCGTGGAAGAAGACGGCATCCAAGAAAAGCATGTTTGGTCTTGAAAGCACCTCTGGGCAGGGGAGCGCGGTCCTAGGAGAGCCTTAGCCTGCTCTAAGGGTTCCCCTGCCCCAAGCTCATGCCCTGGGCTCACCTCAGCTCTGTGGGCGCTTCTTGGGCTTAGCTCGTGGGTCAGGGCTCTTCTAGGTGCCATGGCACATGATACGCGGCTCCTGCCAGGAGCTGCTCCAGAAAGACCTAGAAGGATGCCGTTCTGTACAAGAGATTTCCTTGTCTGGGCTGACAGGGTCATTTGTATTCCTCCGAGGATGACAGCCTAGGCTCTGGTCACCATCAGTGGAAATTCTGCCTCGCCTCTCTGTCCTCCTACTTGTTTTTAAGACCAAGGGGCTGGGACACGGCTGTGTGTTCTGTCGAACTGGGGGTGAGCCGTGAACGCGTGCGCCAGTGTCGGGGGGGGGGCAGTGTGGTGGTGGCGAGCCATGGGGTTTTTCCAACTTACATTTTTCGAATAGTTTTCTCCTCTGCACTCCCAAGAGGCCGTACGCGGAGTGCAGTAAGCGTTTGACCTTTGTGAAATGGTGGAGAGGGCCAGACAGACGGGGGAAACGTTTGGTGGCGAGCTGGCCGCAGCTCAAAGCAGGAATTCAAGCTGCATCTCTGCCTTTCTCAGCCCATACACAGGCGAAAGTGAGGGGGGCGGGCGGCAAAAGAGAGGGGGCTTCGTGCTTCCAGACTAGGATCTCGTGGGCCACGTCCTCAGCAACAAGCCCCCAGCTGCTGGGAGCCCCACTCGGGAGACCTCTCAGCAAGGAATGTTCTACCTGGAAGTTCAGGTCAGGTTTCCAGGAGAAGCCCCTGGGGATCCAGGGACAAGGCTGCTGGGCAGGGGCTGGTCTCAGAACCAGAGGCAGTGGCTCCTGGGAGGGGGAGGGGGAAGAACCCGCTGGCACATAGCGCTTGGCCTGTGCCAAGCACGGTTCTTTTATGGGTTCGGTCCGTGCGTGTGTCTATGTGGACTCTATGTATGTAGTCACTCATTTCATCCTCACGACAACCCTGTAAGATGGGTACTGTTATTGCCCCATGTTACAGGTAAGGGAACTGTGGCAGAGAGAGGTTAGTAAGGGACTGGGACTCAAACCCAGACCAAGTCGCCCCCAAGGTGTTTCCGGCCACTTAGACCACGCTGCCTCTCAGCCCAGGTGTTCAACGAGCATCTGTCAAACCCGGAAGTCAGGTACGCAGCTTATGCGTTCAGGTTGCGTCTTCCCACGCGGGGAGAAGTTCTGTCCACAGATGTAGTAACTCAGGGACTTGAGTTTGCCCTGTTCATCCCACTGCTCTCCCTTCCCCCCCAAAAAACCCCATTTTCTGTGTCTTGATTATATATTTGGTTCATAGACAACACTGCTGAAACTCCCCAGGGGAAATAAGGTCATTTTTCTAATTGATTTTGTTCATTTTAAATCCTGAAAGTTGTACTCTGATGGGAGGAGGGACACAGTCGTGGGGCCCCCATTGGTCCTACTTTGAAGTCTCAGAACCGGTGACTGCAAAGGCCTCTGGAGACTAGATGGACCACTGCAGAAGCACGGGTGCCCCAGGCCCTTTGAACAGACTGAGGACCTAGGAGGACAGGAATGGACCAAACAGTCCAGAGAGGCAGGGGTGTACCCAGGAGTCTGCACAGGTGGGGTGGGAGGGGCTCGGGGGGGACCAAGGTAGGAGAAGTGGGCCCAGGCCTCGCACACCTTAGAATCCCTGGGTGAGCTGGCTGAGGGGAGGAGCCATGCCTTGGGCCTTAGTTGACTGCCCCTTAATGAGGACAATAAAACCCACCATCGTAATCTTGCCAGGGGTTTGGGTGATAAACACAAGAGGAAGAGGTGAGAGCACTTTGAAGAAAAAGTTACAAGCACTGTATTCAGCTTAACAATATCAGCCGGAATGCAGGCAGCCTTCTGCGTGTGAAGAGGCCGACTAGTTCCACGCCGGGCAGAAGGCCTCCCGCCGGCCTCGCTCGCTGGTGTGCCTCGTGTGCTTCCACTTGAGCTCTGTCTGTTAGGATTTGGGGTTGGGGGGCCCTGGGGCACAGGAAAGAAGAGCATCCTGAGAAGAGGTATCGCAGGGGGAGCCAGGCAGCCCTGGTGACCGTGGCCCTTGGGCAGGCCCTGAGTCTCTGCACTTCAGTCTCATCTCTAACACGGGCATCGTGCCACCCTCCGAGGTTGCTGGGATGCGTGCCCAGCACGTAGAGCTTCCCCGGTTCCTGGGATGCCTAGCACGGCTCCTGGCCTTCCAGCTCTAGGTTGTTGAAGTACAGGCACGCCGGAGACCCAGTAGGGTTTCCTGTGACCCAGCCCACGTGGCCCGGCACTGCTTTTTCTCAGCCCAAGGTAATTTTTCAATTAACTCCATTGGCTAGAAACCGGGGCGCCCTTGGAGTGTGGGAAAACGTTCCAGGCCGGAAGGGGCCTCCCCTCTGCCCCCGCTGGCTTGGGGCTTGGCTTCAGAGGGAGGATCCAATTTCACATCAGGACACCAGGACGTGATCCCAGTGCCCCTCTGAAAAATCCCACATGGCGCCTTCTGGAAGCCCCTGTGGGCTCCGCGCTAGCGGCTGGCCTGTCCTCCTCCCCTGCCCCCTGCAGACTCCCCGACCCGGGTTCCGGCGGTGAGAGCCTCCAACGGTTTCATTGCTGACTTTATCGCTAAACAATTCAGAAAGGCGGCCCTGCCAGCTTTCATAAGTGAAGCATTTGAAGTATGCAAAGCATATTTTATTCTTTCCTGGAGCAGCTGCTCGGTTGGGCTGGAGAATAGTCAGGAGCGAGTTACATGGGTCCGTGGGCCGCCCTGCAGCTTGCAGGCTCCGCGGCCTTGGGCGCCTCCCACTGCAGGAGCCCAAGACGTCCTCTTCCCTCTCCGCCCCCTCCGTGGGGTCAGGCATCCTCTCGATGGCATCGGACTGGCTGCCAACATCGGCCGAGGGCTCGCTCTGTGCCAGGCCCCTTCTTGTCACAGCAGCCCTGAGAGATGGATTCTATCATTACCTTCATGCCTCACATGAGGACACGGAAGTGATCTGCTGGGGTCCAACAGCTACTATAAAGGACAGAGGCAGGATTTGGTGCCGGAATCACTGCTCTTCGCCGTCACTGTTGTGGTTTTATAGGTGAGGAAGTTGAGGGATGTGGAGGTCGAGACGTAGCAGGAGACGCCCATTCTTAGTTCGCCTTCTGAAGCCACTTTTGAGACAGTGAGTCCTCCAGGTTTGCTGTTTGTCCAGGTTGCCACCTGGACTTGGTTTAAATTCTTCTGAAAGCCCGGATCTGTTCGAGATACAGATCTGAAGATGCGGGAATTTCAGGCTCGCCGCCCTCGTGTGCTGGCGATGCTAGGAGAGCCCCGGCTGGGCCCTGGTTGCCCACTTCCCTTCTCTGTGTAATTGTTTACATCTGCGGGGGCCTTCGGCATGTTGAACACGTTTCGAAGCATTTAACCCCTGAGTTGACTGATGCCCAAGAAAGGCTGAGCAGAATGTTCCAGCCAAAGCACGTTTCCAGTTTGCTTCCAGGTTATAGTGGCCAGTGGCCTAGCAGTCAGGGCTGTAGATTCCAGACACCTTCCTTTGGGCCTCAGTTTGGCCGTCTATACAATGGGGATATAAATGTCTTTCTTCCCCCCAGGCTTCTTAGGAAGGTAGCTCTCCTGCCGGGAGCCAGGCCTTGGAGAACCCGGTCTCTGACAAGTGGGACAGGCAGCTTCGGTCTGCTCTGTGCATTCTGGTAATGGATGGAGAAGGAAATTGAGATGCAGGTGTTTTGCTGCTGACTCAGACTCGGGTGGGAAAGAAAGCAAGGTCTGGGCTGTCCCCCTGCAGTCGCAAGGCCTCGGTCAAGTTGCTTCCTCCTGGTTTGCAGTGAGCTTTGTGCTCGCTGCGTGGATGGGCTGCCGTGTCACAAGATGGTGGGTGTAACCAGTGCTGGGCCTTCTTTCTTTTTCCTCTTTGTGTTTTGGTAATTTTTTTCCCCCGGAGGGTGGAGAAGAGGGAGGAGGGGTGGGAGGAGAGAGTCCTGCGTGGTGAGGGCGGAGAGGGAAACAGGCAGTGCTGCCAGTGGTCACTGTCCCTCTCCTGGATTTGTTCCTTCAGGAGCCAAGCCTTGGGGACGGGAGAAGCTTGTGGTGAGAGCCAAGGCTGGGGGACCCGGTTGTTTTCACCAGAGTTCGAAAAAAGGCCCAGTTCCAGCCCTGGCCCACTCTTTGTCCTGGAGTTTAGTTTGAGAAGTATGCACAGCATGGCATTTAGGGCTGGGCGCCTAGTCCAGTTAGGAACGTGAGCTTTGCAATCAGACAGACTTCTGAGTTGGGATCTGCTGTGCCACCGGGACCTGCTCTATAACCTTGAACAAGCCTGTCCACCTGTCCTGGTCTCCGTCTCTCCACCTCCATTTGCATGTGCAAAATGGAGAGAATGCTAGCACTGCTCCCAGCGAGAGAATTCAGTGGTCCGAGGCTTAGGGCCAGGCACATAAGTCAGCACCCAAATGGGACCCAGAGCCCTCAGGCCGAGGAAGGCTGCGGGGTCAGTGCTCGCAGACCTCTTCGGGTGGGAGAAGAGGAGAAAGGCGGATTCGGGTAGGAAAAGTCTGGAAATGGCCTTGAGGCAGAGCTTGAAAATTTGTGCCTTCCAGGGTTTCAACCCAGGGGGACTGGTCACTGCAGTCAAAGAAATGCTAGAATTAAAGCACACGTGGGAGTAGGTGCTCGCTGGTTCTGTGGAGGTGAATTCCATTGTCTGTTTTGCTTGTGCGGTTTCTGCAGGACAGTGATACAGCTTAGGGTGCTTAGCACATAGCAGGTGGCCTTTAAGTTTCTGGGGATGCTGGGTACCCAGAAAATGGTCCCTGACAGAAACCGTTTATCAGGATTCTTTTACAGTTGCAAGGGATAGAAAATGCAACTCAAACTGGCTTAAGAATGTGTTGGTTCACATAACTGAAAAATTCAGGAGTAGATCCTGGCTTCAGGTGTGGTGTGATCCAGGACAACAAGGATATTATCTGAATCCAGTCTTTGTCTTGTTGGCGCTCCCTTCTTGGTGGCAGGATGGCCGCTACCACCTCCTGGCTCCATCCTCGCATCCATCATTAAAGAGGGCGGTTCCTGGTCCAGACTCTGACCCTGATTGGACTGATTTGTGTCATGTGCTTCCCCTCCTAAACCAATCACAGTGGCCAGGACAACTCAGCTCTCTGATGGGCCAGCCTGGGTCTTATCTCCACCTTTGAACCATGGGCTCTGGGAGTGGGTGGCTCCGCAGAGGGAAATGGAGGTGCTCTGTCTGAAAGACTGGAGGCATAGATGTCGGCTGAACCAAAAAGTCGGGGGGGGGGGGATAATGAAGAACTTTGAAAGGGTGGGATGAGCCAGCATCCCAGGGGAAGCAGTGGCTTTAAGGCTCAACTTGATAAGAGTGTTAAGATTCCTCTTTGCATCAAGAGGGTATCCCAGGACAGCTGCTGTCAGCCCACCCGACTCGAATGGGCCCCAGCTCGCTGCTTCTAAGTCCCAAGGGAAACTGTGTTCAGTGAGGGCCAGGGGAGGCAGCTGGCCCGGCCCTAAGGAGAGGCCAGCCCTTTCCTCTCCCATCACTCCTGCCCAGCAAGCAGATAGGAGCGGGCTCCTCAAGGCCCCCAAGGAGGCCTGGGCACCTGGCTTTGGGACCAAGCAGTCACAGCCTGTCCGGGACTCAGCCGCCCTTTCCACCCCAGACAGATGCTGTATTTGGGGGTGCACATTCCTTCTGGAGCCAGAATCACCCGCTGAGTGACTGTTGCAGACCCCCGAGGACCGTGGGGCTCCTACTGGCTGTCAGTGCATGGTGACATCAAGCCACACGCCCAGAAAGCCTGCCAGAGGCTGTCCTTTCCGGGCTTGGGGAGTGGTGGACACAGGAAGCGAGGACCTCCAGTGATAAAAGGGCACATTCTAGGAATCAGGCCAGGCCGCCCGCAGGGACCACGTTTCGTAGCGCAGATCCTCAGGTTGGGCTCTGCCTGAGACCTAGGGAGCTGCGTGCTGGAGGTTGGCGATGCCTTCACTTCCCCAGGCATCTCTGCTTTTGAACCTGAGACTGGCACCCTTCCAGGGCTGGTGCCTGGCACACGATTATTCCTGAGTCAGTGCTTGGCGAGGGATGGTCAAAGGACGCAGACCTCTTCCCGGAGAGGATTGGATTCCCGGGATGTGGAGCTGGGTGGGCACAGCTTCCCGTGGGAAAGGCGGCCCCCCCCAAGGTTGTGGAAGAGGATTAGCTTGGCAGTCGGGCCCAAAACGAGTCTGGCTGAAAGGTATGTTTATGGGACAGCTCTGCAGGAAAGACGGGTTAAACAGCACCTAAAAGAGAAAACAATTCCTGTGAAATATGAGAAAAAGACAAAGCCTGCATCACCTGGTACCTGCCAGGCCCTCCCCTACCCACCTGTAGTAAGAATTACCAGGCGGCTCTCCCAGGCCCTGGAGCAGCCTTGGAATTAATACTGCTGAGGAGTGCCTGGGCGTTGTTTGAGAATCTACCTGTGTTTGGTGAGTGCTGTATTGTGTCCCGTCACCCCCAAAGCTTTCAGTGTCAGGACCACATGACAAAGGCCCAGAGAACACGGAAATCTCTAGCAAACCATAGACCCAGCTCTTGTCTGCCTGCCCCTGGCCCTGTTCCTGGCCTAGTGGGTGTGTCTCCACATACAGGGGAGATGGAGGGAGGGAGGGGAGAGTCTACATCCCCGGGAGAGCAGAGGTAGACCAAGAGGGCTGTTTTCAGCTCCCCACGCACAGACCAGGCTGGAGGGGAGCCTGGGCTGGGTGTGAGGGGACCAGACAAGCAGAAGGAAGTGATGTCAAGTCTTCCCTCCCCCATCTCAGAGGCCCGGCCCTGAGGCTGCTCTTCCCAGGCTACGGTTCCCAGATTTCTCTCTCCACAGACAAACCGTTACATTCAATCAAGTCCCACCTGGCTGGATGTCCCTGTGGAATTCCAGTCATTTACAGAGCCTTGAGGAACCTTCGGGGCTGAGTCTAGAACCGAGGGCTGCATTGCTGCCTCTGCTGCCGCTGCCCTGGGCTGTTTGAATCCAGCACTCCTGTCCCTCCTTGGCTGTTGGGTCAACTTAGCCAAGAGGTTCTGCGATCTCAGGCCTTCCAGGCTGGGGGAAGGATGCAAACAGTGGTATCTGTCCCAGGAGGGTTTGAGGGCCCCCTTGTAACTGCGGGCCCTGAGAGGACACATAGGCTTTGCCTGCCTTGTGGGGCAGCTGTACCGCAGGAGAAGAGGTCGAATAGAACTCAGTAGTGACCAGAAAAGACTCTGCAGCCAGACCACCCGGGTTTAACCACATGTTTTCTCCATGCCTCAGTTTCTTCTGTAAAGTGGGTGCATCACCTTGGGTTATTGCGAGGATTGAGAATTAATGGTGTGAGGATTTAGAACTGTTCTGGCATGCACGAGTGACTCAGAAAGTGTTACTGTTATCACCGTGATGATGATGAAGAATGAATTCAAGAACAGAGGGAATGCAACATAGGAATGCGGCTGCCTCTTTCTCTCCATGTGCTCCCCCCGCAGAAAGGCAGAACAGAGGAGGTGCCCTTAGGCCGCTGGTGAAGACCCTCACCCCCTCAGCCTGGGACGTGGGCTCTGCCAGCGACCCCCTCTCTGACTCTGCCCTTTCAGGACTCCCTTCCGCCATCAGGTACTGGCTTCCTTGGACACGAATACATCTGGTTCTGTTTAGTCTTGGGGCCTGGGAGCCCATCTCTTATGGGGATTTGATATGAATCATTGTACCTCAGTCTTAACATTTTAACCCTCCAAGAACCATCTGATTCCTAATTTTTAGAACAAGCATCATCCTAATGTTCTGAGACTACCACCTGGACCAGATTTGGCAGTGAGGACAGTAACGGCAGTCCCGGCAGCAGTGGTGGCTTTTGAGCGCTCCTGCCGGCTGTTGCTAGACCAGCCCATGGCGGGGGGCTGCACGACCCACAGGCTGACCTGGGTTCCGTCCCACACACCCCCAGCACCTCCGAGCTCAAGCGGGATCACTACAGCCCTGCGTGGGTGTCATGAGGATCCGGTGAGATGAAGCCTGTAGTCCAGTGGGTGGCATCCCGCACAAAGTCGGGGCTCAGAACATGGCAGTGCCGTCAGCCATCGTCTCTGCCAGAAAGGGTGTTTGGACCAGAAGCGAACCATGGCATCATTAAGCAGAGCGTCATGTCACCTGGAAGTGACCTCCATCCAGCCAGGGGCAGCGGGGCATGGTCCAATTTGTCTGCTACAGGGCAGGTATAGCTCAAGTGAACGGAGGTTGTCCACAGAGCCCGGGGTTGGACTCAGGCTCCCCTTTTCCTGAGGCCTGCTGGAGGGCAGGGGGCCGGTGAGCTCGGTACCTGGATTTGGGGGGAAGATCTATAAAAGTGAGTGAATGGAAAGCCTGAACTATGTTACTGCTATATATGCATATGTGTGTATGTTTTTAGGTATAATTTCCTACAGCAAAGTGCACAGGTTTTAAGGGTACCATCTGGGTTCAGAGAGTTTTGACAGATGTGTGTTTCGCCGTTTATTACCCACGACAGGCAGCCAGGGACTGTCACTCCAGCCTGCCCTCCCTTCGGAGCCCCCTGTGCCCTTGGTCCTGCCTTTGCCCTGCAGACTGGGTGACTCAGCCTTCTCTGTCATTTAATCCACCCCTTCCGGGTTGGGAGGCCCACAAGTCTGGGCTCCCAGGTTCTTGGGGCCAAGGCCTCTCCTCGGAACATCGGGGAGGTTTGCCCTTTTCTATAATAATGATCTTGACGAGCTCCATATGACCCCCATTTAGAAGCTTCTGGAATGTTTCCACTTAGATGATTGCTTTGTTAAATGTTTACTACAGGCTTGGGAGACTGGTCTTGGCTCCAATTTCAGATAAACTCAGAGGTCACTTGTCCTAAGGTCAAATAGCCGGGAAGCGGGGGAGCCGGGACTGAGCCCCGGTGGCTGACCCAGACCAGCCTGGCCCACCTCCGCCCCACCCCGCACTCAGCACCGTCCTTGTGTGGTGCCTGCCAGGAGCCCAGCACTGGGCTGGCGCTGGGCGTCGGGTGTGAGCAGAGCAGAGCCCCTGCTGGCTCCATGGCCACATCCTTCTCCAGGAGCTGCGTGGGAACGGTGCCCCGGGGGAGGGCCATGCACGGAGTGGCCGGCTCCCTGTGACCCACCTCCATGTGGGAGACAAAAGCAAGCCCATACCTGCTGGGGGGCACGCCTGCCTCCCCTGCCATCCATCAGGGCAAGCCTGCGGCGGCCCGTGGAGTTTGTGGCCCTGTCCCCCTGCAAGATAGTACAGTGAGGGACTTCCCTGGGGGTCCGGTGGCTCAGGGTCCGCACTCCCAATGCAGGGGCCCCAGGTCAGGGAACTAGATCCCACATGCAGCAACTAAGAGTTCACGTGCTGCAACTAAAGATCCCACGTGCCGCAACTAAGATCTGACGCAGACAAATAAATAAATATTAAAAAAAAAAAAAAAGATAGTACAGTGCAAGAGTTTGGACTGGGGTGGGTGCCGGAGCTAGACCGCTCTGACTCTGCATGACATTGGTCAAGTCACCTAAATCCTGTGCCTCAACTTCCCCATCTGTTGAAGGGGGTGATAATAACAGGACCTACTTCATGAGGTTATTGTGAGGATTCACTAGTTATCGTTAAGGAGTGTAACAGACTTACCACAGAGCCTGGAGCACGTATCATGTGCTCCCGAAGTGTCAGCAAAGGAATCATTGTGATACACGGTGGTTACAGTATTATTGCTGTTCGGACCTTTGGCTTGGGAAGGCCAGACTCGTAAACCGGCGACTCACCGAGAGAGCTCCGAGCCTCTCGCTGCCTGTTCACGCATCCCGTTCTTGGACGGTGCCCCACAGTCACAGAGAGTGTTTTTCTTTGTCTTCTTGCTCTCCCGCCCCAGCCCTGTGAGCTCACAAAAATTAAGCCAGGAAAGGACTTGTCGCAAAACTGGGGGCTCTTGCCCAGGGCCGGGAGCGGTCACCTCCCTCCTCTGCTGTGTGGATTCCTCCACAGTCCCCACCTCCTCCTCCCACTGCCCAGAATTCACAGCTGAGGCGGCCGCAGGGCAGACCCCAGAGGTGCTGGCCCTCAGCAGCCACCTGAACTCGATCTCAGCCGGTAGCACGTGCTGCCGTGCTTGGTTCTGGAGAACTGGTAGATCAGCAGGGAAATCAAAGGCTCTCCTGTGCCAGATGGCCCTGCCCAGCTGGTGCCGCTCCAGGTCTCGAGACACAGGTGCAGGGCTGAGCTGTGCTGCCAGGCCCCAGGCTCTGTTCTCTCCCCGTGGCATCATTTTTGCTCCCTGTGCGTGTTGCCTCCTTGTTACAACGTTGCTGCCACAGCTCTAACCACAAGTCCACTTTCCAGACAAGAAGGCACGGAGGAGGCAAAGCCCTTTTTTCTTAAAGGGCAGTCTTCCTCAGGGACTTTCGTCTACATCTCATCAGCCAGAACTGGGTCACACAGGCAACTCTAGCTGCAAGGGAGGCCAGGAAATGGCGTTTTAAAAATGGCGAGCACTCGCTGCTCTTACAAACAAAAGGAGATGTGCTACAGAGGGGCAGGGTTAGGGTCTCCCCAGCTCCCTCTGTCACCTGTAGGTAAGCCACACCCCCTTGCCCTTGGGAAGAGGCCTCTGGGGGCTTCCACTGTGTGGCCTGCCTGCTCCCCCCAGGGCAGCATCGTTGGTAACTGCTGGCTTCCCTGGGGGTGGGAGAGCCGCTGTCTCCCAGGCAATGCTTACTTCCGGCTTCCATGGCCTGGAGCTCTGCCGGGTTTGTGACTTCTTTGGCACCAGGCCCTTTTACCACCACCGGCCCCCTGCCCTAAGGTCCGTGGTTGCCCAGCGTCGGCAGAAAGGTATGCAATTGATCTTTCCCTTTTGTGGCCCTGGGCCAGGGCCAGTGCGGTTCCTCCAGGAACATGGCTCCTTCCCCAGCCGCTCTCCCGCCTTTCGCACAAGGCTCCCTCCTGTCCGTGTGTCTGCGGCCCACGCTGCACCAGGTGCTTCACAAACCCCGCTTCTTCCCTTCCCCACCTCGTGCCCCTGAACGAGCACTGACCAGGAGCTCCGTGCCCCGACAGGGTGGTCTCTGTGCTTTTGACATGTGACGGGTGTGCCTGAGGAACTGAGTTGTTTGTTGTGACTAATTTACGCTTAAGTAGCCATGTGTGCTGGTGGCTGCCTCACTGAGCAGTGCAGCTGTGGACCAGAGCAGGGACCTCTGTCCCGCCAAGGGGAGAAATGCACTATCGGTAGCATTCATCTAGATTCCTGAAGAGTGCATCCCTCTAAGGGCACTGATATTATGAAGGCCCAGAGAGGGATAGTGACTTGCCCAAGGTCACACAGCGAGGTAGCAATCCCTCTGAGACAGCAACCCAAGTCCTCCAACTTTCACTTCTTCATTGCTTCCGAGGAATGTGGTCGCTCCCCTCAGTGAGGGGAGGAGGAGTTGGGGGCACGAGGGCACACACAGCATTCTTCGTGCTTAGCACGTTTAAGTGTATTACCTGTGAGTCTCATTCCCATCACTCCCATTTCACAGGTGAGGCCCAGGGAGGGGAAGTACCTGTGAATGGTCCTGAAGCCTGTACATGGGCTTCAGTCTTGTGAGGCTCTCTGTGATTGCGGTCCCAGGGCTGTCACCCCTCTCTGCCCCTGGAAGGGTCCAGGCTGTGCAAGGTCTAGTCCAGCCAGGGCAGGTGCAGTTAGTAAGCTTGGACAAGGCTCTCTCTTTTTGTGGAGTTGTTTTTCCAGCCTGGTCTCCTAAGACTTGGTTCCTGCAGGAGATGTACTTGGTATCCCGCCCTCCTGCTTCTTCAGAGCCTGACTCAAGGGGCGGGGCCTGGGTGTCAGGTACACCTATTAGCAACGTGAGCGCAGGAAAAATTTGCCTTTGCCACTGTTAGCTCAGGATAGGGGCACCCAGCCCCGTCTTGCTCTCGTCCAAGAGCAAGGGGCAGAGGAGGCTGTGCCAGGCTGCTCTGTGCCTTAACCTCCTTCCTCCTGTGAGATAATTTAGTGACACAGCCCTTTCTCATGATGGCCTCGTTTCATTGCAGTGGAAGTAGGGTTGCTGGATAAAACACAGCATGCCCAGTTACACTTGAATTTCATATAAACAACAAATCAGTTTTTAGCATAAGTATGTTCCATGCAATATTTAAGACATGCTTATACTAAAAATTATTTGTCGTCTATCTGAGATTCAAATTTAACTGTGCACCTGGGCTTTTTGGGTTTGTTTTGCTTCGCTTTGTTTTATTTTGCTAAATCTGGCAACCCTAAATGGGTGACATTGTCCCCAAGCAGTGTATGTGGCAACTGAGAGCCAGAAACATCATGGGGCTTGCTCAGGGTCGCGACAAGTCCCTGGCCAGGACTGGATTTGAAGCCAGGTCTCTTGGAATCCTCTGCCATTTGCATAGACAGCAAACAACCTCAGTGTCTTCCTCTGGGCAGTTTAAGGAAGCCGAGAAGTCATGCCCGTAAAATAAAATCAAACAGCCCTGGCTTCCACTTGCCTGGCAATGTAAATATAAACGGGGATGCTTAGCAGTCACTCACACCTTATCGTGAAATAACCGTTTGGTGGCAGTTGAGTGGGGACGGGCCCCGGCAGGATGGGTGGCTGGGGAGAATTGATGAAGGAGGGTGTCTTGGTCCGTTTGGGGTTGCTAGAACAAAAGTAGCCAGTGGCTTATAAACAACAGAAATTTGTTTCTTAAAATTCTGAAGACTGGAAGTCCGAGAGCCAGGCTTTGGCAGATTCCGTGTCTGGTGAGGACGCTCTTCCTGGTTAATAGACAGCCGTCTTTTCGCTGTGTCTTTTGCTCCACCCTCATGACCTCCCAAAGGCCTCACCTCCAGGTACCATCATCACATGGGGCACTAGGTTTCAACATAGGAATTTTATGGGGACACAGACATTCAGTCTGTGGCAGGAAGCAAGAATGAAAATTCCAGAGTCTTAAGGACTGCTATAGACGGCGAGCCAGGGCTGGGGGCACAGAGTGGTGGTTGAGGTTAAGACCTTTTATGATCTGACCCTGTCGCACCTCCCCTGGCTTCCGTGCTCTTCCTCACCTGTTACTGGTCACGGGTTGCCCAGGGGCCTTTCCAGCCTTCTCGCCTTTGCTCGTACTGTCCCCGCTGCTCACTGCCCTGCCATCTTCCGAGGCCCATTTCAAATGTTCCTGTGCTCCAAGCACGTGCCACACCTGCTTTGCATTATGCTTACCTGTGTGTGCTGCTTCTACTTGCTGGAGATTTCTCGGGGCCAAGGGTGTTCCCTTCTTTTTGAACACCCTGCGCCAGGCCTGTCTTATAGGCGACCTGCAAATGTTTGTCTGGAATGAGGGCAGGGGAGGGCCCCCCAATGCAAACCTCCTACTTTGCAGTTTTGCTAAGAGACCTGGGCAGTTCCCAGCCTGCACTTGAGTCTGTCCATGTCAGAGCAACCAGGAGGTCCCTTGCAGACAGCCTGCCTCCCCGGGGTGCAGGTTTAGGTTTCTGCAGGCCGTGTTCACTGTGGGGTTTGGGAGCACCGGCCCGAGGGGGGGACCTGTCTGGGACCTTCACCCAGGGGTCTCCAGTGCCTTCAGCGGCAACTGGCTTGGGGCAGGTGCCCATGAACTCTTGCTGGGTGGACGGATGGCTGGAGGAGATCATTTGATTGTCGTGTGTCATCATATAGTGTTCAGGGCACTTGAGGCCCCTCAGCGAATGAGCTAGAGCAGAGCTACCAGGCCTGCTCTCGGGGAGCCGTGCCCACTGGGCACGCACACGGTACCGCGTGGGTGGGCCTCCCACATCAACGAGGGGTTTGGGGTGCGTTGTCCGAACTGCTGTCAGAGGTGGACCACGGGTGAGGGCCTCTTTAGGGCTCTTGAGGTGACAGTAGGGCTGAGACTGCCCGACAGGGAGGAACCTGTGAAGAAGGAAGGAAGCTCTTCCAGCGGCCCTGAGGCGGGACAAGTCTAGCCCCTTCCAGAACTGAAAGTCCCCCCGCAGGTGGCCTGAGGGAGGCCTCAGATGGGCTGATGGGGCGGGAAGCCAGGGAGGGTTTTCAGTGCAGTAGTGAGGTGGGACGCCCTGCACTTCAGGCTTTTGTGGGGAGGTTGGGTGGGGGTCAAGGAGCTGGGAGGTCAGGGCGGCCTCCCCTTGTGCGGGTGGCAGCTGGACCCAGGTGGCCGCAGAGGAGGCGGTTGAAGTAGACCAGAGAACGGGGGCTGGAGCCCGTGCCGCCCTTCCCCAGGCTTCTGGGGGCGGAGGGACCCCGGGTCCCCGAGGCCTCAGCTCTGCTCCCTGTGGCCTGCCCCCCACCCTAGACCTGGCTCTGCCTTCGTGTCCAGGCTCCCCAAGGAGTGCAGGTTGTAGCGCCTTAGAGAACGCCGGGCGCTGCTAAGAGGGTCAGGCGCCTGGGGAGACGCAGCCCCCGTCTCACCGGCACTGAGCGCTCGCCGTATACGCTGAGCACATGCCCTGGACCAGGCTTCCTCCTGCGTCTCAACCCTGAGGGTTAGACCCATTTTATAGAAGGGGCGTGCGAGGCTTAGAGGGGAAGGGACTTGCTTGAGATCACACTCCTGGTCAGCGAGGGAGGCAGACCGGAGACCTGGGACCTCGAAAGCCGTGCCGCAGCCGTGGCCTCTGACCCTCACAGGCGAGGACTGCATCCCCTGCTACCGTGGGAGCATGGGACAGGGTGGTGTCGGGGGCGGCTGTGTCACTGGAAGAGCAGGGAAAAGGGTGTCGCAGGTGGAGGGACCTGCAGGGGCAAAGGCCCTGAGGCTGGAAAGAGCTTGGCCTGTCGCACAGATAGGGACCAGCGTGCAGGAGGGTGGGGAAAAGGGAGAGAGCGACGTGTGAGCTTAGTGATGCAAGCCAAGACCAGCCGCTCCAGGGCCAGCTTCCATGAGCATCTCAGAACCTCTTTTTTTTTTTTCTTTAAATCTTTATTGGAGTATAATTGCTTTACAATGGTGTGTTAGTTTCTGCTGTATAACAAGGCGAATCAGCTATACATACACATACATCCCCATATCTCCTCCCTCTTGCATCTCCCTCCCACCCTCCCTATCCCACCCCTCTAGGTGGTCACAAAGCTCTGAGCTATGCGGCTGCTTCCCACTAGCTATCTCTTTTACATTTGGTAGTGTATATATGTCCACGCCACTGTCTCACTTTGTCCCAGCTTCCCCTTCCCCGTTCCCGTGTCCTCAAGTCCATTCTCTACGTCAGAAGCTCTTTTAATCGGTCTCTGAGTGAGGTGAGCATCTCGGCCTGGGTGTGCACTGTCCTGAGTAATACTGTCGCGTTGACTGTGCCCGGAGTCGACCAGGTCTGGGTTCACATCCCACCTCTGCTACCTACTCACTTTATGCCCTCGTGGAGTTTCTTAACCTCTCCGAGCCTTGACTTCCTAGTCTGTGAGATGGGGGTGAAGCATCCTGCCCCCGGAGGTTTTGGTAAAGCGCGTAAAGCGTAACTGGGAGTGCTGCTGGCTTGGGACTGCAGTGCTGGCCCCTGAGAGCCCTAGAGAGTGTGGTGGGAGGCAGGGAGTCCCGCCAGGCGTGCTCTGCAGACTGTGGGCGGGGCCCAGGACTGGGGCGGGGCCTCCTTGCAATACGGTCGTTCGGGGGTTTTCCTACACATAGTAGGACAGGCCCTGAATGCAGAGCAAACAGGGAAAGCCAAAGCACCTTCAAACTGTCCCCAGAAAAGTGAGCGAGCGGGAGCCACTGTCCCCCGCTCTAACCGTGTGCCCTTCTCCCCTAGCACTGCTGCGGGAGGAAGTGTCCCGGCTCCAGGAGGAAGTCCACCTTCTCCGGCAGATGAAGGAGATGCTGATGAAGGACCTGGAGGAGTCGCAGGGCGGCAAGTCCTCCGAGGTCCTCGCGGCCACCGAGCTCAGGGTCCAGCTGGCCCAGAAGGGGCAGGAGCTAGCCAGAGCCAGAGAAGCGTTGCAGGGTGAGTGACAAGTGGGCGACAGCTCCCTCCCCTCCCTCGCCTGGGCCTCAGCTGGGGCCACAAGGACACCAGGAGCCAGGGTCCTGCCTCTGCAGGGGCAGTGACGTGGCCCCAGGAGCCTCCCGGCGCCCAGCCCCCAGCCCAGGCTGCCCCTTCCTTTTTGGGTGGAATCCTGCATCTTGCTGGGTCGGGTACAGATGTCATTCCCTCCTGCGGTGTGACCGCCTCGTGTTCTCCATCACTGCCGGTCCTGGGGCGCCTCCTTCTGAGGTGTGTGAATGGCAGGTAGTTATCTTTGCTGAACGAGGATGCTGACCCAGAGCTCTCAGGGTCCTGCGGCGCCTCCCCTCACAGGACAGTGCGGGGGTGCTGGGCTTTGTGCTGGAGGACACATCCCTCCCCCACTTCACTCGTGCTCACGTCGGTGGTCTCTCCAGGGGGGGCTCAGGCCTCTTCTCTCGTTGCTAGCTCTGCAGGAGCTCCCCTCTAGGGAGCGCAGCATCCAGCCCTGGGTTGGGGGAGGAGTTAGGAGAGAAACTGCTTCAGGAGACCACTGGGCGCACATGTCCGCTGCTTTCCTCAGAGCCGGCCTGGGGTACTGGCAGCCGGCATACCCATCTCTCCTGGGAGCCACCTGCCCACACTGCGTCTCACAAGGTTATTTGAGAAAGGTTGGGAGTCATCCCCTCCCAGTCCTGCAACGTGAAACGTTGGGGGAGAAAATATCTTGGGTGGGGTCTGCCTTGACCTCTTGAGCCCCGCTTAGTGTCTTTGATTCTCCTGGGGGTGGGGAGGGCAATAAAACTTGGCCCCCTCCTTTCCACTTACCACTTCCTAGAACGATAAATACTCTCTCGATAAAGACTTCATTGCTGAGGCCAAAGCAGGTTTATTCCTTCGGTTGATTTCGGGCTGCTGTAGCAAAGACCCCAGAACAGGGTGGCTTAAAGGATCTGTTTGTCTCTCTCTTCTGTAACCATCCCAGGGGGCATTTCAGGCTGGTGGGCATCTCTGCTCCCCTCGGCCTGTGAAGGATCCAGGGAAAGGGCCAAAATTCAGGGTCAGAGGTTCCCTTTGGCAAGAGCGTGGCCGCGGGGAGTGCTGGGCGTCCGCGTCCCAGCTACAGGGCTAACTGGGCGGGGAGGGAGAGGGGATTGTGCTGGATGGTTAGTCGGCTCTGTCCTTGTGGGTTTCCCTGACCACAGGTGTGAAGGGAGCAGCAGAACACTGGCTAAGCCAGCTGTCTGGCCAACACGCCACCACCCGTCCCCCAGGAAGCCTGGGATGCCGGCGCGCCCTCACCCGGCTGCGCCAGCCCCTCTCTGCGTTCTCCCCAGCAGTACATGTTACTCTTAAAGCTGGATAGACACTTTCCTGTTGGGGTGTTGTTTCCGGTGGGGCCACCTGGACAGTGTTCTGGGTGGTCTCTTCAGGCCGTAGCAGGCAGGTGGTCTGCGTCACGGTGCAGCTGACGCCGTGTGAGCAGTCACTGTGCCAGGCACGCGTGCTTTCTCTATGCAACCCTCCTGCGGTCCAGGCAGATCTATACAAGCTCCCTCCACTCCCAGCTTCCCGGGGGCCTCGGAACATCCCCACCCTTCTCAGGAAGGAGATCCAAGTCTCAGGAGTCTCCCATGGACACGTGTTGCTGGGTCCAGGCCGTGTGAGCTGACATCCTTTGGTCTCGCCAGGTTTCACGATCCTGCAGAGTCGAGGCTGCCTCAGGAAGCAGCCAGACGCTGTCTCAGCCTCCTTTGCTGGTGTTCATTCCAGGACAGAGTCACCTGCCTTCTGTGTCCTGGGCCACGGAAAGAATTCTCACCTGTATTCCCCCTTCTGTACCTGGGAGGAGGAGGAATACCTCTCTCTGCTGTTCCTGTGCCCAGGGGTGTGGTCAGGGAGTGAGCAGAGGCTTATTTACCCACCGACTGCCCAGCTCCTGGAGCAGACGGCTCTCCAGACCTCAGTGTTCTGATCTGAGTGATGGGACAGTAACAGTGAATTAAATGAGATCGTGTCTGTGAAGGCGGGAACCATGATGTGCACCCTCGTCCGTTTAGCCCACAGGGCACAGAGCTATGCAGGCATTTCTTCCCAACTCTGTGCTGTACGATTTCTTATCCATCCGCAAAGGTCTTCAGGGCCTTGCTCAGGGACCCAGAGATCCCCCAAAGGCGACTGCTTTGTAGGAACAATAATCTCATCAACAAGGACTCGTCAGTATTCATTCAAGGAAAGCCTTATTGAGCACCTACTGTGTTCCAGCACTGTTCTATGCACTTGGTCTACCATTCACCCCACCACTCCTGCTGGAAGGTTTTAACCCCTTTCACAGATGGAGACAGCTGAATGAGGCTCAGGGAGGTTAAGTAACTTGGCCAAGGTGACAGAGCTAATTAGCAGCAGAGTCCGAAACTTTTTCCACTGCACTAAACACCTCATCTCCCCTCTGGATGAGGTCACGAGGGGTGAAGTTGGCCTGGACAAGAGAGACAGGAGGCCATCCTAGCTCAGTCACGGGGACAGCAGACTCTGGAGTCAGATCTGGGCATGAATCCCATCTCTGTCACTTACTAGCTGTGTGACCTGGGGCAAATTCCTTAACCTCTCTGAACCACAATTCCTTTGCAGAAGGCAACAGTAACAATACCTACTTTTCTTATAATTGAGGCCAATAATAGTAGCTACTTCACAGGTTGTCATGAGGATTAAATGAGGTATAAAGTGCTTGGCCCAGTGCCAAGTACCATTAGTGCAAATACTTAGTGATTATCTGATGAGACAGGGCTTGGCAGGCTTCCTCAGATCTCTTTGGAGATTTTGGTCGCCTGATTCCCATTTGGGGTAGCCCAGACCTTAGACCCCCTGAGCCCATCTAAGTTCAAGGTAGCAAGCAACTCAAGCGTCCTGCCTGGGATTCTACAAAGTCATAAATAAGATGCTTCCTCCCCAGCCACAGCACATGGTGAGTAAATTGCAGACAGATGTGGGCAGCAGGAGGCTGGGGCATGAAAAGGGATTTATATGCCCATAATGAGAAGGATGAGAATAAACGCACAAGCCAAGTACGCGGCAGATGTTGGGCGACACTTGTTAATAACCAGCGTCCCTGCGGTGGGAAAACGCAAAGCCCCCAAAGACTTCCACTCTGGCCAGTCCCCACCGGCCCACCCTCAGTCTTTGGTTTGGGGGTGGTTGAAACTGGAATTCTTCGGCACGTGAGAGGATTAGGAACTCAAGCAAACATGCAAACATTGATGGTTCCAACATCAAAGCAACGAAAAGAATCAAGTCTGGCGAGAATGGGGGTTTAGAAGTTTCCTTTGTTTCTGTGGGGACGAGTCTAGGAATGTTTGGTTTGGGATTTTGGTCTCATCGTGAGTTTAAAGGCAGAAGTCCTGAATGATTGTTTAATAAGGAATGGTGTCATTGCATGAGTAAACTCACCCCAGAGTCCCTGCGTGACTGCAGCCCTACACCTGTGGGGAGCTGGTTGCCCGTGGGACCCCTGTGGGGTGTCTTGATTTCCCCAGGCCCCCTCAGTTGCATTGATTTCTCCGAGAAAACGTGTCTAAATCTTCCATTTATTTTAAAAGGACAGTACTAAACCCATTACATGCTAACATTATTTTTAAATGAAAATGACTGTATTTTCCTAAACAAAAAGATCTGAGGGAAAACAGCAGCATTGTTTCACAATTTTGCAAAAATTTTTTAATGTCTGACTCCATAGAAGACTGCTGAGTTCTCGTTAACTACTCTTTCAGTCAGGCTACTATGATTTGTTGTTTGGGTTGAAAATCTAGCATCACACAGATGTGTAGCTGGAAGAGGGAAGAGTGTATTAGTTGCCTTATTAGATAATTATGCATATTTTTCTTTGACTTCATACTAACTCACCAAATGGTAGTTTCTTAGAGGTTTGCTGAGTGTGGAATTATCCAGTGAAGGTTTTGTGCTCTGTTAGGATGGACAAAACCATTGGTCTAATTGGTACTTTGAATGGCTATTGTACCCACACATGATTTTTTTTTTAATCTAACATTGATCACTTGGAAAATATTGGTTTACTGAGCAATGCACATCCTCCAAATCTTGGCATATTTCAGTATCCAACATCAATAAGTCATATCTGTTAACATCACCACCAATCTCATTAGAAAAGTCTTTAAGTCTTGAGGAGCTGGTGAAATCATAGTGGCAGATCAAGTTTGCCCAAATTTGGATTTTTGCTCAAAAGTTCAAGTTTTATCACTGGCAACAAATACTGTCATTTGTTTTCCTAGAAGTAACAGGCTCACTTACTTCATGTGTTCACTTAGTTCAGTAGTTTGCCAGATCCTATAGTTTGTACGTTGGTCCTTCTTTCAAGTACAAATGGTGAGCTACGAAAAAGTGGCTAGTTTAGCTAGCAACTCAAACAGTTGCACACATAATTTTCCTTGAGACAGCCATTGTACTTTGGTATGCAGCAAAAGAACTTTAAGTGTTTTTCCCATTTTATTAAAAAATATGTATGTACTTGGGAATCAAGTTTTAATAGAATTAATTATTTTTACAGCTTCATCAAGGTTATTCTTAAGTAAAACTGTCCTCCCCCCCTTTCTTTCAACTATGAGTACATTGTGTAAAGAACTCAGTGCCTACTAATACAGTTTGATGCCACTGTTATGATTTCTGCTAAGATGTCAGCATTTTACCCAGCATTGCTTTTGCGCCAGCATTGCAAATACTAACACAGTAAAACAGGCAAATAATGTCAGAGTGTTATTATGAAAATAGTTTTCCTCTTGGACCCCCTGCAATGTTATTGTTGGTGGTAGTGGTGGTGACAGCTAGCATTTTTGAGCACTTTTTATATGCCACACACTTTAGCTCCTTTAATTCTCACAACAAGAGTATGAGGTGGGCTGTCAATGTGCCAAGATTACACAGCAGTACCTGGTTAGGGCCAGGTTCAGAGCTCAGCAGGGTGGCTCTGGAGCCCTTAGGTGACACTGGCAGGGGCAGAGAGGGCATTACTGCAGGGGAAATAGCTTGAGCAAAGGCAAGAAGACCAGCCTGTGTATGGGGGTGGGAAGGCGGAGGCTTTGCATTCAGGGCTGTACCCTGAAGTTCAGGGACATGGAGGTTTTGAGCAGGAGAAAGCAGTATGAGGAGTGAGGTGTTGAAGATGTTCCTGTGTCCCTTTCCCACCCTTTCCTTGCCTTTGCAGCCTCGTCTCCTTCTAGCACGTGGATGCACATGTTATGTACACGTGCTTCCTAGATGTGCCTGTGGATCCTCTCCCTTCTTTCTCCTCTGAGTCTTTGCGTTTGCTCTTCTTCTCCCCCAGCCTCCTGATGGTCACTCTTCCTCCAAGTCCTGATTCAGGCTCTGCTTCCTCCAGGAATCTTTCTGAACCATCTCCACTCGATGGGTCCGGGGCCTGTGGTTGGCAGGATCATACCCCTTCACCCCCAAGACGTCTGCATCCTAATTTCTAGAGCGCGTGAATATGGTAGTTTACGTGGCAAAGGAGAATTAAGGTTGTTAATCAGACATCCTTAAAATGGAGGGATTATCCTGTAGGCCCAGCGTAATTCCAAGGTTCCTTCAGAGTGAAGGAGGAGGCAGAAGAGTCAGAGAGAGAGAGAAAGTCAGAGAACAGAGGCTGGACATTCAACGTGAGGACCCAATCCACCATTGCTGCTGTTCAAGGTGGAGGAAGAGTCCACAAGCCAAGGAATGTGTGTGGCCTCTAGAAGCCGGGAAAGACAGATTCTCTCCTAAAGCCTCCAGAAGGAATGTAGCCCTGTCCACACCTTGATTTTAGCCCTCTGAGACCCATTTCAGACTTCTGACCTCCAGAACTATAAGCTACTAAATTTGTATCTTTTTAAGCTACTAAATTTGTAGTTATTTGATACAGCAGCAGGAGGAAACTAATAAGGGCCCCTCCTCCCTGGACTTCACAGCCCTAGATGCTGAGCTCCCTCAGGACTCAGCACACATGGAGGGGCGTCTGTTTCCTACCTGGTTTGCCACTTGCCAGGCTCCTACAGGCACAGTACCCAGCACAGACTCAGCCTCACCATCGGAACAAAGTCGATGATTGGTGAGCACGGCGGAGAAGAAATGATGCCCAGGTTTCCTCTCTTTAGCACAAGGAATAAGCCCTGTTGGGGCCTTTTCCCTGCCTCACAATGAGTCACCTGTCCTAGACTGAGCTCCTGGCAGGAACTGAGCCTTATTATTTAATTTGCTCATTCAACAAATGTTTCATGAAAACTTCCCCACAATAGAACCTGTGCCTGTGGCTCAGATAATTCAGAGGAAAGTGGGACCCAGGCCCTGCCCAGAAACCCACAACATACTCAATGCAAGTTGGTTGAATAATATTTTTTTTCATGACCAACGAGGCTTGAAGATAAGAATCTACGCCACAGATATTCTGCTTGAAGAGTTCTGGGGTGCAGAGAATGTCTTAGGCCTTGAGCAGCAGGGGACACCAGTGTCCTTTAGGTTCCTAGCAGGTGTGGCCATGCTTTGGCTGCCATTGTAACCAGTCCTGCAGGCAGTGGGGTGGTAGGTGGCCTGAGTGGCTATTGAATAGAAAGATGTGTTACTGATGCTGGGATGGCTCTGCCCACCTGCTTTTATACACACACATCCTTGTCTCCAGAGCTGTGTGGGTTTGAAAATCAACTTAATGTTTCCTGTTTCCCTTCCCACATCCGCACTCCACTCTTTGTCTCATTCCTTGCATCAAAGACTTGTTCATCTTCTGGGCCGTCTATCGCCCTGGGTTGAATTTATGTTCTCCTCTTCAATAAATAAATCATACATAGAAGCTTCCACTGTTTCTTAGGCCATCTAGCCTGATGCCCTAGGGGCTGCTGCCCCTCTGTCCCACAGCACTGATGTTGAAGACGCTTAGCTGGTACATCTTAGAATTTGGTGGAAGCTTCCAGAGAGTTTTAACTTTACAGACAGAGCATCTTCCTAATATACTACCGACTGTTTTTCACAGTTGACAGATCCCCCTTGAAAGCTTCTCAGACTCCAGATTTGATCCAGCTGAAAATAATCTATGGTCAGGTGGAAGAAGTGTCCAGAGTCTCTGCTGTTCTGTTGCAGCTCTGGCTGGGCTGTGTGTCTCTAGCAGGTTAGCTGCTTCACCTGGCAGCTGGATTCCCAAAAACGAGCACATGCCCTAATGCACATGTTTTTTAACAGGTGTTTCTTTGGAGTAGTTTGAGGTTTCCAGAAAAGTTGCAGAGTCCCTCTATGACCGGTTCCCCCATCCTCAGCATCTTAGATAGTGCAGTGCATTACAGGGATGCTTTTCAAGCGACTTCCTGCTTTATGTTTGCTATTGTCTCATTGGCCAGAGCAAGTCACATGACCAAGCCCAGCATCATGTGGGCGGAGACTCTGGAGGCTGTGGTTGCGGGGAGGTGGGGTTCGTTGGCAGCCATGACTGAGGATCCGCCACAGAGAGCATTTTAAATAGAATCATATCCAGAATCTGCTTAGAGTCCTGGTGTCTGGTGACTGACAACACATGGCATCGACCTTGTCCCTTTTGACTCCTTTGCTTTTTATAGGTTTTTGTACCAGAGTGACTGATGTCCTCTCTCTTCTCCCTGTCTGGGGTTTTCCTCCTGGGCCCTTGACTCTATGAGTTGGAAAGGCAGCCAGTCCAGTCCCGTCCCCCCAGGCCCCCTTTGCCACCCTTCCCGCCTGCCCAGGCCAGAATCTGTTCCATGGCCCCCCAAACAATTACCCTTTCTGGGGTCTCCTTCAATGCTTTGGGTCCAATTCTCAGTAGACTCCGCTGTGTATTAATGTTCTGATTATCCTGAGAAAAGAGGAAGGACTGGTTAGTTTGAAAATACTCAAGACACCCTCCAGGACTCACCCTCCACATATCTGATGCTTGTTTAGGAAGCAGATACCAGAGCCCAACCTCTTCCCTATTCAGAAAAAACCTTGTACACCCATTCTATAGTTGGGATGACTGAAGTGTGAGCACATAGTAAACTGCTTTTGAGCAGTAATCACCACAGCTAACGTTTATTTAGCACTTGGACTATGCCAGGCACTCTAATTGCTCTGCCTGCACGAGCCCATTGATCCTCCCAACAACCCTCATTAGGTGAGTGGTGTTTATTAGCCTCAGTCTCCCCATCTACAAAATGGGGATGAGAGAGACTAAGGATTTTTCTAATCTCCTGGCTAGTAGACTTGAGAGCCCACACTTGATGTCCAGTGACTCTAGTTTCCAAACCTCTGTTCTTAGCAGATACTCTTTTTATTCTAGGCGTCTTAGGGGTGGTCGTAGCAGTAGAGAGGAAGGCAGTGAAATCGGGAAGAGAGGAGAAAGATGGACAGATCTGGGTTTGGAAGCCCAGCGTTCTTAGCTGTCACTCGGACCCCTTGAGGCACCGGGATTTGTGGATTCGTTCTTAGTCTTTGCTCTGGAGCTTGTCCCAGGGACTAAAGGCGTCAAGGCTGGTCTCGGGGACACACAAGCCAGGAGCTTCTCTTCCCGACCTCCTCTCCTTCCACTGCTCAGTGAACACACTTCAGTCCCAGGAAATGCCAGTGGCCTCGGCTGCCATATTTGAGAAGTGAGCAAGGGCTGCAGACCTGGAGCTGCTGCTTTTAGTTAATCCCCACTCCCCGCCCAGGAAGTGTCAGAGGTTGATCAGCTGAGAGGAGGAGAACAGAGCGCAGTGTGAGAAAAGCCAGGTCTTGATATGCCTTTCATAAGACATTGCCCAAGACCCTGTTCAACCCTGTTTGGAGCTGTGGCCTCTATCACTGTGCAGGCCCATCTTGCCGTGATGGGGTCAGGACATGGCCCTGAACCCGTGGCAGGAAGTGAGAGCCACACTGGCCTCTGTCCTGGGAGAAGAGCTTTGGTGTGAGCCAGGCCGGGGCGGGAGGGGGCGGTGGTCTTCAGAGCTGGCCCTCCTTCTGGGGCAGCCATGGTGGGTACTGGCCCAAGGTGGCCATGGACACAGGGTCAGGTCTGCGAGGGACCTCCACTGTGATTCTCCTCAGCCCTGGTTGACTCCCCAGGGGATGCTGTCCTGGCCTCAGACAGGGATCTGGGGGTGAGCTTCCTTCCTGGAAGAGCTGCCCCTGATGATGGCTGAACAGGAGAGGGGGGAGCAGATCTCTGTGGGCCTTGAGCGCAATATGAGGTGTGGGTGGCAGGCGGGGGCAGCACAGTTTCACTCAGACGTAGCAAGCCTTCTCGGGGATATCCTGGGCTGGCCCTGTGCTGAGGCCTCCACCCACCTCATCTTCACATTCTCCTCAGATCCAGCCCATGACATAGGTGGAGTTAGCCTGACTTTACAGTTGGGGAAACTGAGGTTCCAGGAGGGTCATACTGCATGCTGGTCTCAGTGTTTGGACTTGAAGTCTCATGCCTGACACAGATCCCTTCCTGCTGTACCAGCATTCAATTCTGATCAGTAGAAATCTCTTCAGTGTTGATAAAATCTTACCTAGAACCCCACTCACTTATTCATTCAGCAAACACTTGTTGAGGTCCTCCTATTGGCCAGGCATTGTTCTGGGCCTTTGGGGTGTATCTGTGAGCCAAACAGACAGATCCGTTTCTCATGGATCTGCTGTGTAACAAACAGCCCCCAAATCTCACCAGCATTTTTCTTACGTCCCATGATTTTGTGTGTCAGGGACATGGCAGGGTACAGCCGGGTGATTCCTGAGTTCCACATGGTGGGTGAGGGTTGTGGGTTCTGCTGTGGTGGGCTGTTCCGCTGGAGAGTCCAAGACAGCTTCACTCACGTGTCTGGTGCCTTGGTGGGGTGTCTGGGCTCAACTGGGACTGACAACTAAAACACCCATTTGTGGCCCTCCAGCATGGTCGTCAGACCTCCTCCACAGGCTCGGGGATCCCACAGAAGGAGTTCCAGGAAGTCAAGGAGCAAGCTGTAAGGCTTCTTGGTCTCAGACATTACTTAGTGTCATTTCCGCTGCATTCAGTTGGTGACAGGCCAGCCACAAGGCCAGCCAGACTCCACCCTATAAAAAGCACGTATGGGAAGTATTATTGTGTCCATCTTTGCGAAAATACCATCTGCCACATAGGGGAGGGAGAAGGCCAACAACAAACAAGGAACATAGAAAAACTAAGTCGTATGTGTTAGAAGACTGTCAGTACTAGGGGAACATAGAAATTGTACAGTGAGATGAAATGGGACCCAGCCATGCCACTCCTAGGTTTTTACTCACCTAGGAAATATATATATCTGCACAAAGACTTGTACACTAATGGTCCTAGCAGCTTTCTTTGTAATAACCAAAAACTGGAAGCAGCCCAAAAGTCCATCAACAGAGGAATGAGTAAACAGACCAGTATATCCTACAGTGGAATCCCGCTTGGCAATAAAGCAACAAACTATCGAGACATGCAGCCACATGACGGGTCTCAAAATCATTATGCTGAGTGCCAGCGTCCAGAAAGAAAAAAGTATATCCTGTGTGGTTCCATTCATGTGAAACTCTAGAGAATGAAACCTAATCTGTAGGGACAGAAAGATCAGTGGTTGCCTGGAGGGTGGGGGAGGGGCAGGAGTGTGGCTTTCGAAGGGGAAGAGGAAGCTTTTGGGGTGACGGATACGCCTCTATCTTGATTGTGGTGGTGGTTTTGCAGGTGGTTACGTATGTCAGGTTATATCACATGGTCCACGTTACATACGTGCAGCTTATTAAAGATGTTTTAAAAAGAGGGGGTGGTGGCTTAGGAATCCTGAGCATGAGGCGTTTTGGAGTGAAGGGCATTCAGTGCCCCACGGGCCACACTCAGGCAGCCTGCAGCTTAGCCTTCATGCTGGCCTCAGCGGGTCACAGAGGGGACCCAACCCCAGGTGGGAAGTGCCCTGTCCTATCAGGGCACCAACACCCAGGGCTCCTGGGCTCCAGAAACAGGCAGAGACCAGGGAGGTCCAAGGCTGCCGCGTGTGCTGTGGCCTGGGCTCCCAGCCCAGCTCTTTACATAGGTCCAACGACACGGGCTGGCCAGTGGCTATGACAGAAGCTGCTAACAACCGGGTGAGCTTCATGCCCAGAGCCTGACGTGGGGACACAGAAGGAGGAGAGGCATTTTGGGGCATTGAGCTAAACACTCAGAACAGTCTAGAAAGGAGCTTTCTGATTCAGCTGGAGGCCAGGTGCTATGGTAGGGAAAAGATGGAGGTTAAAATCCAATGGCTTGGGAATTCCCTGGCGGTCCGGTGGTTAGGACTCCACACTCTCACTGCTGAGGGCCCGGGTTCGATCCCTGGTCAGGGAACTAAGATCCCACAAGCCCCGCTGAATGGCCAAAAATAAATAAATAAAATTTAAAAATCCAGTGGCTCCATAATATCTTAAAAATTAATACTTCTATTTAATGTATAGGTAATGAATACAGTTTTTTTATACTCATTGACTATTTCCCTGGGCCAGGAATACATGGACTTTAAAGAATGATCTCGGATAGGCTTCACCATTTTTCTGATGAGAAGGTTGAGAGCCCGAGAAGCGAGCTGCTGAAAGGTGGAATTTAAGCCAAGGAAAGTGCGCCTGGCTCTAGGACCTGTGGGGTATAGCCAGTGCCCTCCACAGCCCCATGGGAAACCCGCTGCGCTGCTGTTTGTTTCCGTGGCTAACAGGTTTTTAAATGATGAATCCTTTGTGACGTGTGTCGCAGGGACAGGCTGGGCCTGTGAATCCGAGGCCCCGGGGCACGTCGGAGCGGGCCGTCCTGAGTCAGGAGGCCAGGGCTCTCCTACAGTGTTGCCCTCAGCCTCTGCGGGCCTCATCTGGTGGGAGGGTTGGGCTGAGCGTTCTTCTGAGCCCCTGTTGTCAGGTACCGTGAGCAGAATACTACTCAGAATGCAGGGGAAAATACCTGTGTTGCGGGGAGAACAAGCCAACCTCTGAGAAAGCCAAGACAGCAGCCTGACGCTGCCCACTGACTGCAGAAGTGGTCATAGAAGTGGTGCTGGTGTCAGCGTGTCCCTGGGTCACACCAGCTGGGCCTCTGACTGCCGCCAGGCCTCCCACTCTCACCCCAGCCCAGGACCTACACCCCACTGCTGACCAGCAGCCCTTAGCCTCTGACCTTCACAGCCCCTGAACTCCAGAGAAGTTGCTCGACCAGGAGCTCTGCACCATGAAGATCTAGAAGAATCTTTCTGATTCAGGCCTTGCCAGCAGAGTGGTGCCCAAGGAAAGGAAGGTCTTTAGCAAGAACCCGTGGGCTCAGGCAGAAGGAGGGGGATGGCCCAGGGCCAGTCAATACCCCTAAGCCCTGCCGAGCCCTCAGGGAGAGGCTGGGCCGTGCTTCTCTCGGCCGGTGTTGGCTCCTGGCTGCCCTGAAGATGGGCCTGGTTAGATGCAGCTAGAGAAGCGTGGGTCATCCCGGTGCTACTAACCCTTCTATCTCCCACCCAGTGTTCAGCCCTGGACCCAGCACGTGGCAGGGGACTCATAAACAGGTCTGAGATGAAAGTGGAAGATGGAAAACAGCACGGAGCCGTTGGGACTGTCCCTTTTGGGGGGAGGTGGCTGTTGACTCAGCAGTGTAAGGCCGGGAGCGCCTTGAGGTCGGGGCCTGAAGTGTGTTTGTCTCTGTGTCCCTATGATTGTCCCACTCCTGCTGCTGAGGAGTGAACAAGGCCGGGGAAGCAGGCAGAGCGGAGACGAAGCGCGCGCTGGGCCCACAGGGCTGGCACACAGTAGGTGTGCAGGAAACGGGCCAAGAGCAGGGGGAGGGCTCAGCCCACGTGAATGTACCCACAGTGTGTGACAGACCCAGAGGGTCCTGTGCCTGGGCAGCGCCCCTCAGCCTGGCTTCTCCAGTTACATGACCCACTGGTGCCATCTCAAGCTCCGACCTGTGTCTCCTGCCAGGATGACCGTGGAGTGCATCGCGCTCCCTGCTCCCTCCCCAGGCCAGGCGCAGGCGTGAGTGGAGAAAAAACAAGGGCGCAAGCCTTTCTTTCTTCTTCCTGGTTCAGGTGACTGCAGACTGGGGGAGAATCACTCCCTTCAGGGGCAGAACGGGCTGGGTGGCCCTGGGTGGCACGCAGCGGAGGGATGGACTGGGAGCTTTGGCCAGGTTCCGCCAAAGCAGGACCATTTCCTGGTCGGAATTCCCGGAGGAGCGTGGCTTTGGAGAACCGCCACAGAGGCTGAAAGCTCACATGCTGCCCAGGACCACTCGGGGGCCGACTCCGCATTGCCCTGCCAGCGCCAGCCCTCTCGGCCGCTCACCTGGGCAGGGCTGAGTGTCACCAGTGTCAGTTAAGCCTCGCACGCGCTGTGAAGTTGTGTTGGCATCTTGAGGTCAGTTTCTGTTCCAGGCAAAGTCTGTCTCCCCAGGGGCCTCTCGCCTCCTGCCCTTCCCAGCTGTGGCATGTTCTTGCTGAAGCCCTCTTTCTTTCCTTGGTCACCGCACTTCGCTGGAGAGCCAGAATCAGAACGGAGTCAGAATGCTGCTTCTAGATGTTCATGGCCCAGAGCTCATAGGTGAGCGACTTCTCCAGAGTTTGGGGACTGCAAGGTCAATGGGTTTGAGAATAACACTCTTACTGGCTTACTGGTTCAAGACACTGGGTCAGGATGGAGAGCAAAAGACGTGGCTGGTTGGTGATGTTCCAATTATCAGAAGCACCCAGCACCTTGATCCATGTGATCATGGGGAGGAGGTTGAAGGTGTGTGATCACGTCAGTGGGACTGTTTTGTCCTCTTTTCAGATGAGAAGGCGGTAAGATAGTTCCCCCTTTCCCCTTTTTGGCATCTTCCATACCCCCCAGTGAAGCTCCTGGAAATAGTCTTTTTCTTCTGTTGGATTTCTCTTCATCGGAGAGGGTTTCTTCTTCCTACTCTTCTGGAATTCAGACACCCCCACCCCCACACCTCCACCCCAGGCTGCCAGCAGACTTACAGGGCAGTTTCTCGTTGGTGATTGACGGCCACCGAGCTCTGTGGAGTTTGTGTGGGCTGGAGGCCCCGCTTGCTGTGAGGGCTGGGTGTATGGAGGTGGCATTGCTCCCCTGCAAGTATGGGGGCTTTCCCAGGCAGAGGTGGGCTTTCTGAGCTGTTTCTAGAAAGGGGATATGAGGCCAAGGCACAGTGACCTCGACCTCTGTTGCTAGTTTGTTAGTAGCAAGTGGAAAAGATGGTGAATAATTTGGGGGTGGGATGTATAGGGAGAGGTCAGTGCCCCCAGGAAAAGGGGCTTCACCTCTGCCATGTTATGCTCTGCAGGAGTGCTGAGAGCAGGGCAAGCAGAGGATTTCCTGTTCAAACCAAGCAACTAGGAGATATTTATACAGGGAAGGGAAGGTGCCCTCTGTGGTTCTAGGTTGGGTCCAAGTTCTCAGGTGTCCTGTCCTTCACTGAACACCTACAATGCACCATCAACCAGAAAAGTAAATACCTTGTGTAATGCTCCCCACTGTCCTACAAAGTTCCTTTCTTTTCTCCTTTTCTCCGTGTGAGGAACATAAGCTTGGAGAGGTTGCATGACGTGCCCAAGGTCACATGGGTAGTAGAGCCAGGACTAGGCTTGGTGTCCCCTCCACTTGAACTTGGACAAGTTGCTCAACTCTCCTCCCCCATTGGTAGAATATCCCCATCAGTATCATAATAGCGCCTACCCAGTGGTTGGGGGATTAAATGAGATGATTCATAGAAAGAGGTTGGAACAGTAAATATTTATTTATTAAATATCAGCTGCTCTTATTATTATTCTTTTTTTTTTTTTTTTGCGGTACGCGGGCCTCTCACTATTGGGGCCTCTCCCGTCACGGAGCACAGGCTCCGGAAGCGCAGGCTCAGCGGCCATGGCTCATGGGCCCAGCCGCTCCGCGGCATGTGGGACCTTCCCGGACCGGGGCACAAACCCGTGTCCCCTGCATCGGCAAGTGGACTCTCAACCACTGCACCACCAGGGAAGCCCTATTATTATTCTTTTACTAAGTTCAGAGTGACTGTATAATTTATTGTCCAAACTGGGAGAGTTTTTCAAGAAAAAGAGGGCCTATTAAAAGTTGTCCTGGGACATTAAGAGCCAACTGGGACTGTCCCAGACAAATGGAATCTATAGCCCTTGACCCAGCAGACAGGATGTGAGTAAGTGGACAGGTGTCAGGCAGGTACTCCAGGTCAGAGGATGGTATAAGCAAAGGTGTTGGAGGGTGGGTACTCACGGTATACACAGGTGACCGTGAGGTGGCCAAGGGGCCCACCTGCCCTACCGGACAGGAGAAGTAACATCCCTCCACCTGCACCCTGACCCCACTGCCCACGGGGCATCCTTCCCCTTCCCCAGGTTCGTCTGCATGTTCCAAGGCCGCCCGCCTGGTCAGCGTCATAATTTACGAGGGCACCACAGGCCACTCCATTCTTCATGGACCTGAGAAAGATGTGATCTTTACGACAGAGAGGCATAGTATGACATCTCAGAAACCATTCCGACGCCCTGTTAGGCAGGAGGGAGCAGAGGTGGAGAAGGACGCTATTAAGTCATGAAGTGCATCCCCAGTTGACACCAGAGGAATAAAGCTTTCAGGTGGAGGCTCCAGAAAGAAGGATGTGGGAGGCCGGGGAGGGAGATGGGGTTGCTGGAGGAGGCTCCTGTCTCCTAGCCCGCGTGGCTTCCATGTAAACCTCAGCAGGAGCACGTGAGGCCTTGACAAGGTGGGGTTTCCAGGCAACTGTTGTTACCCACCCACATGGACCCGGTGTCTCCCAGTGGAGCAAGGTGTTCCTGGGGGTTCAGGTTCCCAGAAGGGTCAGAGCAGCCTCCCCTGTGGCACAGGGAGAGAGGGGAAGTAGCCGGGAGCTGTAGGCCAGGCTCGGTGTGGGGAAGTGACATGCCCCAGCTAAGCTAGGAGCTTCATCCTAGACCCCTATCCTTACTCCCAACCCTGAATGCTCACTGAAGTTCTTCACTTTTTACTGTCTGTTCCTAAAACAGATTTCTCCATTTTTTGACAGAATCTTGAACCCAGTAGAGCAGTTCTGTACATAAAGATCTTACCTCAAGAAGTATAGGCCAGTCACCAATCTGTGGATTGTAAATGCATATTTTTCAAATTAATGGGACTCCCACTAGCCTAATGCAGGCTTTGTGCCAATTAGAAAAAGGCATGTAGACAGATTAGGCAAAGGTACCCCCCATCCACGACATTGTACACAGGCCTACTGACCTGTATAGCCTGGTGACTTGGCAGGCAGCACCTGTGTGTGACCACATTCCTAGGGGGTTGCAGCCCTGTAGCAGGGATTGACAAGGGGGTAGAGAGGTGCCTCTGCTCCAGGTGGCTGCAGCCCTGCACTAAACTGTACAATTTGACGAGCAGAACACCAGCTGGATTTTACCTCCCACTCAGCTTACCTACCAGGTACTTTTGGGCAGTGCATCAGCTGTGCAACTGTCCATGGCGGTCCTGGGTGTGAGTCATGGCCATCTTGGCTGGTTGTGGTTAACATAAAGAGCAATTCCCTCTAGATTTCATCTTAAGACTATTAAGGGACTTCCCTGGTGGCACAGTGGTTAAGAGTCTGCCTGCCAGTGCAGGAGACATGGGTTCAAGCCCTAGTCCAGGAGGATCCTACATGCCGCAGAGCAACTAAGCCCATGCACCACAACTACTGAGCCTGTGGTCTACAGCCACAACTACGGAGCCCGTGTGCCACAACTACTGAAGCCCGTGCGCCTAGAGCCCATGCTCCACAACAAAGAGAAGCCACCGTAGTGAGAAGCCCATGCACCAGCTAGAGAGAGCCCACACGTAGCAACGAGGACCCAATGCAACCAAAAATAGAAATAAATAAATCAAATAAAACTTACAAAAAATATATATATATATTAGGATGGAAAGGTACGACAATGCCTTTTTACTGAGTTTTATACCACAACCCAAGCTTGTTCAAACCGTGATGCCCCAGGTGTGGTGACCCCTCCAGGGCACCTTTCTCACTTGGAGAAAGGGAGAAGTGAAGCACCTTTTAGAAGGGACTTATCCTGGACAGCCACCTGAGGTCCAGAATGGGGCCGTCACCCGGAGGGAGTTAACGTTTATTGAACCCGTACTGTGTGCCAGGCTCTCTGCATACATGTCCTATTTCATCCTCACAGCCAGCCTGTGACATGGGTTCTGTTATTACCCCAACTTTACAGAAAAGGTAAGCGAGGCTCTAGGTGGAAGGAACTTGAGCGGGACACTCAGCTGGTTGATGGTGCAGCCAGGGTCCGCACCCCAGCCCACTCTGGCTTCAGACCCTACACGCTGACTCTTGTACCATAAAGACCACACCTGTCTGTTGACACCTGAAGTTTCCCTGAGCCCTTAAAATGTGGGTTTGGGTGGAGGTGGGCAGGCTTGGGCTTGGGAGGAATGGGACCGGGCCTCTCGGCTTGTCCCCTCTGAGCCAGGTCTGCTGTTTTCAGCACCCTGAGACCCTGGAGGGGTGCCTGGCACGGGGGCCATCCAGGGATAGTGACCGTGTAATGGCAGGGAGGGCTGGAGGCACCATGCTGGATCTTTCCACCACCTCAATTCCTAAAGACATCTTCCCGTAACCCAAGAGCCTGCCATGGGAAGCACAGGTGCTGACTCAGGAAAGAGAAGTCCCAGTGAGTAACGACAGCCCACAAGGGCACCCTCCGGCCGGCACCCTTGGCCTCCTGCTCTGAGCTCTGTTGAGGCAGCGCCTGGCCCCGTGGCAGGAGCCTTGCAGCTTGTCCACGATCATCAGAGCAGAAGGCCAGAGCATTCCTTTTGCCTGTTGAAGGCAGCAGGGAGCCTTTTTTACTCCAGAAATGAGCGGGGCATGTTTCTGAGGTTTCTCTAGACAACCAGAGCGCTCCTTCCCCACCCAGGTGCCAGACTTTTATCTGCAGCACCGTTTGACTGCATTGTTCATGACGGGCTGGGTGGACACAGCAAGGCTGTATACCCCTTCCCCTGACCTTCACCCTGTCTGGGATGCCCAGCTTAGCACATCCAGGATGGGCCCTGGACTTGACCCCAGGGCTAAAAGAGGATGCAGTAGGTTAAGAAAGTGCAAATTAAAGCAACCTCACAGACTGGCAAAAATTCAAAAATCACGCAACCACGCTCTTTTGGCACGCCTGCAGGGAATAGTACCCTCACACGTGGTTGGTGGAAACATTGGATAGCGTGACTGCCGTGGAGGAAAATTCAGGTACAGCTAGCAAAATCACATCTGCATTCACCCTCTGACTCAGCAATCCCACCTCTAAGGACTAATCCTGCAGGTAAAACATTACAAATATGAAACAATTTACTGTACACGCCATAGAATACATTCAAAGGCTTCAAAGAAGGGGAGAACAGGAAGCGAATCTTGAAGTTTATCTAGTAGATTTATTGACAGTACTTCTGGTGTGATAATCCTGGAATTATTTTGTTATTATGGATTAGAGCAAGTGAGAAAATATATACTGTTGGGCACCAGGGTTCTGTCTGTGGGAGAATGGACTATGGAATAGAAGAAGATGTGAGATTAGAGTTGGGGCATCAATATACTTCTTTTTAATTAATTTATTTATTTTTGGCTGCATTGGGTCTTTGTTGCTGCACGTGGGCTTTCTCTAGTTGCGGTGAGCGGGGGCTGCTCTTCATTGCGGTGTGCGGGCTTCTCATTGCGGTGGCTTCTCTTGTTGCAGAGCACGGGCTCTAGGCGCATGGGCTTCAGTAGTTGTGGCACACGGGCTCTAGAGCACAGGCTCAGCAGTTGTGGCGCACAGGCTTTGTTGCTCCGCTGCATGTGGGATCTTCCTGGACCAGGGCTTGAACCCGTGTCTCCTTCATCAGCAGGTGGATTCTTAACCACTGTGCCACCAGGGAAGGCCTCAGTATACATTTGTGATAACATATGTTCATGATTTACAAGTCGTAACCATGGAAGCGCAAGAAAGCAGTGACCCACGCCCCGCCCAGTAGCAGTGCATACTCCTAGCGCCTGCAGCTCTGTTTCTCAATGCTGTTCCCCATGAGAAGGAGCCAGGGCCCCTTAGACGCCTGGAGGATTCCAGGTGTGGGGCAGTGAAAAGTAACAGTATGACTAGAACATCTTGTCGCTCTAAAAAGCAAGGATGCAGGGCTTCCCTGGTGGCGCAGTGGTTGAGAGTCCGCCTGCCGATGCAGGGGACACGGGTTCATGCCCCGGTCTGGGAAGATCCCACATGCCACGGAGCGGCTGGGCCCGTGAGCCATGGCCGCTGAGCCTGCGCATCCGGAGCCTGTGCTCCGCAACGGGAGAGGCCACAGCAGTGAGAGGCCCGTGTACCAGAAAAAAAAAAAAAAAAAAGCAAGGATGCAGCCAAAGACAGATGGTCAGAAAGACCCAGGCGCTGGCCAAGCGCCAGGAACAGGTGTGAATCCTCGTTCGCAGATAGGAAGCTCGTGTACAGTGATATTAGTTCTCTTTATGAATATTTTAATATTAAAGCAGCAAATCCCGGAAAGTGCTGACCTGCAGCTTTTCTTGGTTGGCACATTCCGAGCAGTTCCGCGGGCCCGCTTGGTGCCAGCCTGAACAAGCAGTGACGAAGGAGCAAGTGGCCAAACGTGTGGTGGGGCTCCAGCACAGTGCCCCCCCATCCCTCCCTGAATGGGGCTCGCGGGACCTCAAGGGGATAAACTGTTGTCGTCTTATTTTGATGTCACTTCAGGAAAGGAGCTCAACTCAGAATCTCAGTAAAGAGGCTGCTGTGTGCTGGGGGTAGGAGCCGGGGACTCGGACGGGCGCTGGCTGGTCCCACACGCCCTGCCCGCACTCTCCCAGCTAAGTACATAGTAGGTGCTCAATAAGCAGGAGCTGCTGCTCCTTTTCTCTATGCAGTTTAATCAAACTCACACTAACAGGCACTCTGCCAGACATCAGAAATGCAGCTAGTCCTTCATTCCAGAAACATCGATTGACCCCTGGCCACATGCCAGGCCGAGGGCTAGGTGCTGAGGGTAGCAGGGAGAGTGAAGAAACTCTGCAGCCTCCTCCCAGCCCAGCAGTTTAAAGAGAAATCAAGTAGTAAGTTAGTGAGCAGACAAGAAAACGATAAGATAGTAGTATATGCCATACAGCAGTGGTCCCCAACCTTTTTGGCACCAGGGACCGGTTTGGTTTCTTGGAAGACCATTTTTCCACGGACCGGGCAGGGGCGGGGGGGAAGGTTTCAGGATGATTCAAGCGCATTACATTTATTGTGCACTTTATTTCTATTATTATTACATCGTAATATATAATGAAATAATTATACAACTCACCATAATGCAGAATCAGTGGGAGCCCTGAGCTTGTTTTCACTTGCCACTCACAGATAGGGTTTTTGTTTGTTTGTTTGTTTTTTAAAGGAACTCATTTATTTATTTATTTTGGGCTGTGTTGGGTCTTCGTTTCTGTGCGAGGGCTTTCTCTAGTTGTTTCTGTGCGAGGGCTTTCTCTAGTTGTGGCCAGCGGGGGCCACTCTTCATCGCGGTGCGCGGGCCTCTCACTGTCGCGGCCTCTCTTGTTGCGGAGCACAGGCTCCAGACGCGCAGGCTCAGTAGTTGTGGCTCACGGGCCCAGTTGCTCCGCGGCATGTGGTATCTTCCCAGACCAGGGCTCGAACCCGTGTCCCCTGCATTGGCAGACGGACTCTCAACCACTGTGCCACCAGGGAAGCCCACTGATAGGGTTTTGATATGAGTCTGCAAGCAATTGATTTATTATGGTCTCTGTGCAGTCAAACCTCTCAGCTAATGATAATCTGTATTTGCAGCCGCTCCCCAGCGCTAGCATCACTGCCTCAGCTCCACCTCGGATCATCAGGCGTTAGATTCTCATAAGAAGCGCACAACCTAGATCCCTCGCCTGCGCAGTTCATAGTAGGGTTCACGCTCCTATGAGAATCTAATGCTGCCACTGATCTGACAGGAGGCAGAGCTCAGGGGGTAACACGAGCGATGGGGAGGGCTGTAAATACAGATGAAGCTTCGCACTCGCTCACCTGCCGCTCACCTCCTGCTGTGCGGCCCGGTTCCTAACAAGCTGCAGACCAGTACCAGTCCATGAGCTGGGGGTTGGGGACACCTGCCATACAGGATAAAATGAGGAGGTGTGGAAGACGGTGGGGGTAGGTGGCTCCTTTGCCTGCATTGCCAGAGATGGCTCTCTGGAGCAGAGACCTTTAACCCAAAACAGAGTTTACAGAGGCCACCAGTGTGGCTGGAGGGCATGGGGGGGGGGATGGGGAGATGAGATGAAAGGCAGTACGTGCGGGGCTCTGCAGTCCTGATGCGGAGCTTGGACTTTATCAGGCACATGGCACGATGCACTGGTTTTAAGCAAGGAAGCAACTCAGTCTGATTTGCCTTTTGAAGTGGTCCCTCGGGCTGCTTCATTGAGAATAGTGTGTGTGGGGTAAGGGTGGTGTTGTGAAAGGCTATCCCGGGCCTCCTGCAGGACAGGTTGGAGAATCCACAGGACTTGCTGGCATATTAGATGTGGGAAAAAGAAGAGGGCGAGTCTCAGGAATGGGGCTTGGGCACCTGGTGCAGAGTGGTTTCCCCTCCAGCCCGAGGGCACTAGGGAGCCAGTGCAGGCTTTAGGCAGGGAGTGACGGAATCAGACTGGGGTTCAGGAAGCCAGCCTGGGGGTGAGGAAGCCAGCCTGGGGGTGCAGAGTGGAAGCAGGGAAACCAGCTCTGAGCAGGTGGGCCTGGCCTGGCGGTGGGGGGGGAGGTGCGAATGAGGGCGGGTGGTTCCCCCTTCAGAGGAAGCAGGAGCTGCCGGCAGGGCACCATCCCCTCCATCTTCTCCTCCTCCTGGCTTCCCCCCCACCCCTTGGGGGAGGGGGGTGCATCTGTTTCCTTCCCCACCCAGCTGATTCCCCTGAGCTGGGCCTCAGAGGAAAGAGCTCGGCCCAGTAGCTCAGCCCTGCCCGGTCCTGCTGGAGGGAATTGTCATTAAAAACGGGACAGCTGCACTTAGAGTGATGACATGCTACACTCGGAATTGCTGTCCTAGGCTCTGGTTTTCCTGATGCCAGAAAATCCAATAACCCCGGGTAACATTCAGTCCGGTTGTGGTGCTGATTGGATTTGTAAACTCCATCCAGTGTGTCGTGGTCTGATCGTTACCTGAAGCTCTCATTCAGCCCACAGACATGTGGTTCCCAACAGCCGGCCTGGACCTGGGTGGAGTCAGATGCACAGCTCACACCAGAGGCTGCTGAAGTGAGGGAGGGACGGGTTCAGGCCACTGTCCGCGGGGCTTCCCGGCCCCGGAGGCATTACTGTGTGCAAGACTGCCGCCTCCCCTCACCCTGGCTCTTGGGGTCCCCGCGTGTGACCGTCATCTGGGACAGCAGGCTTCCCCAGAGCTTCGTGCGCCCCACCTTCCCAGCCAGGCTCGGAGGAGCGCAGGCTAGCATCTCCTAATGACTCAGGGTCGCCCTGGGAATATTCATTGTTGTACTTGGGAGAATAAGGTTGTACAGTCCTTTTGGTTTTGCTCATTTCTCTGTCCCCTCCTCTCGGGCCATGGATTGTCACGTGTCTGCTGTCACTGGGCCTTCTCCTGGCATCGATGGAGGCAGTGCCTTGTGGGAGTTGGGGTCAGGGGCACTGGGTTCAAATCCTGGCTCTGCTGCATAGTACCTGCAGGACCTTGGGCCATTCCCTCAGCCCCTCTGAGAATCAGTTTATTCATCTGCAAAGTGGGGATGGTAATAGGACCTGCCCACGGGGGGGCGTGGGGATGGACTGTCACTTCAGCCGGCTGCCCTAGGCACGAGCAGCCCCCGTGAGTGAAGTGACCCTTCCCTCTCAGCACCTTCTTGCCCACCCTGCCAAGCTTCAGACCCAGCACGGAGCAGGCCACGGGCCACCAAGGCCAGCAGAGCCACAGCAGTGCTTAGCAGCACGAAGAATTCTCCTTGGGCAGCAGGAGGAGGCCAGGTCATCAGGGAAGGCGGGAGCTTGGGCCTGTGCCCTTGACCACAGAAGGTGGCCCGCAGGTCCAGGAAGAGTGGCTGCTTGGGCAGGAAGGGAGGAACTGGGAGAGATGGCCATGTATCTTTTTTTTTTTTTTCCGGTACGTGGACCTCTCACCGTTGTGGCCTCTCCCGTTGCGGAGCACAGGCTCCGGACGCGCAGGCTCAGCGGCCACGGCTCACGGGCCCAGCCACTCCGCGGCACGTGAGATCCTCCCGGACCGGGGCACGAACCCGCGTCCCCTGCATCGGCAGGTGGACTCTCAACCACTGTGCCACCTGGGAAGCCCCCATGTGTCTTTAAAGTGAGCCCTGAGCCCCGTGCGGCCACCTTCAGGTGCCTTCCTGTACTGAGGTCTGACCCTCCCAGGAGCTTCGGAGATGCCAGTGCTGGGCTGGGCCCATCTGTCCTGTTAGGCAGCAAGGAAACCTCAGCCCGGCAGCTCACGTGACTTTTCCACGGGGTTCCCTGCAGAGCCTGGCTGGCATCCACTGCTCCTCGTCCCAGCTCCATTAGCCCAGAGCCCAGGGGATGACCTCCCTCAGCCGGGCCCCTGTCCCCAGCCGTGGCTGTCAGAAGGAGGCTGGATCCAGCACACGTACTCCCACCAGCTGCACAGAGAATAGAGCGGGGGCCCGGCGGAATGGGCTGGGTGCAGGCTCTTCTCTCTTCACCAGTTCTGCGCCCTGCCCCTCTTCTCCTGCCTTCAGCGTCGTGTGCCCCTCTTGCCAAAAGCCCTCTCCTGCCCAGCCCGAGCACCTGTGAGCATCTCAAACGCAGTCACCTGTTTTTATTTACCTTCATTTATTCCAGGCTGTGAAACTGGTGACCCACACCTACGTTCTCTTGAGCCTGTGTGCTGCTTTTAAATTTTCTGAATGTGTTGCCACCATTTAAAAGTTGGAAATTATCCACAGTGTGGATTTCCACCTTCTCTGGGAAAACGAGCAGGTCTGGCCACCCCGGGCCCGTGCTGCCCTGGCTGGCAGTCAGCTGGATGTGAGGGGCGGTTAGTCTGCAGCCCTCCACAGCCCGCCCAGCGCCTTTGGCTGGGCCCCCTGCTTTGTACCTTGAGCAGCAGACCCAAGGATGCACGTCAGTTTCCAGTCTCTTGCTGACAGCAGAACTGGCTCAGCACCCTGGGGCTTTGCTCCTTGCTTCCCCCCAGTGTCCAGGGCCTTGGACCTGTGGGCACTGGGCTGGCTTTCCTCCCTCTTTCCTTTGAAACCTCATCCTCTCTGTCCCCTTGCTGACCTCCATCCCTCTCTTACTCCCTTGCACCCCCTTCCACCCAGACCGGCAAGTGCAGTGACTCACAGCTTTCCTTTTGCTCCCCGGGTCCTGCTCTGGTGGCTGCATCCTAACACCCTGGGTGCGTGTGTCTGATTCATCACCGTCTCGCCGGGACCCAGCTCAGGGCCTGGCCTACAGCAGGTGCTTCGGGAATAGAGAATGCCTTAATGAGATGTTGAGAAAGCTACCCGGTCCCCTCCCGTCCTCCCCTCTGGGTTTCAGAGGGAGACAGAGCCGCCCTGACTCTGCCGCCTTGGGGTGGGGAGAAGTCTTGTAGCAACGCGCTTGGTACCCAGCGCCCTCCGAGGGGCGTGCAGATCAGGCAGGGAGATGCCGGGCCTGTGTGCTTCCCCCGAGTCAGCCTTCCCTCCTGCCAGCCTCTCCCGGTCCCCGGAGGAAGGGCTGATCTCCCCAGAGGAGGAGGCATCCTGGGAAGATTTGGGCACCAGGGAACCCCGCCTCCTGGTGCCCCAGGGCCTTGCGTGTGAGGCACTGGGAAGGAGGTGCATTTGTTCTGTGTGACCTCCTGGTCAC
Source organism: Pseudorca crassidens (assembly GCF_039906515.1). NCBI lineage: Eukaryota > Metazoa > Chordata > Mammalia > Artiodactyla > Delphinidae > Pseudorca > Pseudorca crassidens. Next base: position 11,387,810 of record NC_090297.1, read on the forward strand.
TTTGCCCCATTTGTTCCTCAGATGCCCTCGGGCCATTCGTTCCTGGGGCCCTTTTCGCTTGGCTGTTGCCTCAGCCTAGAATGTTCTTTCCTGTCTCCTGGAGTGCTTGGTTCCTCAGCCTTCATGCTCTCAGCTGAAATGTCACCTCCTCAGAGAGGTCCTCCGAGCTTCCTCTCCCAAGGCTGCTGGTCCTGTCCCCCGACCCCACCCCCACCCCCCTGGCCAAAACCTCCAGTTATTCTCAGTGTCAGCCTCAAATGCTTCCCTTCCTGTGGCATATTCCACGGTTTCTGACAGTGTTCTGTATTTGGGCTCTTAGCTATTTGCTGTCACCTGTGGGAGGACAGGGGTGTGGTGTCTGGCTAAGTGCTGTTCTGTCCCCGGCAGCACACAGTTAGAAGGTGGTGGGTCCTTGGTGAAGCTGTGCTGGGAGAATGGATGGTGAGTAAACGGATGCTCACTGGGGTCTGCCCCCGGAGGATGTGTGGCCAGGGCCTGAGCTGGGGGTTAGCAGTAGAACGCAGAGCCTCAGGGCTTGACCAGGACCCCGGGCACCTGGGGTCCAGGGGGGCCTCGCAGAGCAAAGGCATCAGGCAGGCCTCATCAGATCCCAGCTCGGCCACTTCACTGCTGTGTGGCTTTGGGCAAGTTACTTAACCTCTCTCGGCTCCAGCTTCCTCATCTGTGAATTGGGTGTAGTACTTTCCAACTCAGGGGGATTATTAATGCAGTAATGTGTGTAAGGCATTTGGGACATGGCACCTTAGGCTAAGCACACAGTAAATTGTTGTCCAATAGTGAGCCAGATGTTAAGCGTGTTTAGTTTGGAATGAGGTAGACAGGAAGTGGAAATGTGGGTCTGCACTCAGGAACGAGGTGGGGCTTGGATCCCGTCCAACTCTTTTACCCTGTCCTCGCTTCCCCAAGGACCAGAACTGCCCCAGAGGCTCCCCCAGCCAGCAGGGGGCAGAGCCAGAGGCGGGCATTCCCCAGCCGTTAGTTGACTGGTCCACTGATGGGTTTTGAGGTTTTGTGGCTAAAAGGTGCTCCAGAGATTGGCTGGCGTGGGCTTGGGGATTAGCTGCAGTTTGGGGGCCTGGGCCCTCTCGGCTCAGTCTCTCTGTATCAGCCCCAAGATAATTAGGATGTTGCTAACTTCTAGTGGGAAAACAGCCAGAGGATGGAGGAGATGCTGGAGAGCTGGAGTAGGTGGGACGCTCGGCTTCCTCGGGGTGTGGCACTGTTCCTGCCCAAACACCGTACCTGATTTCATGCGGTAAATCCTCACAACACCCCAGGAGTCAGGTGCTTTCATTGGCTCCACTTTACAGATGAGGAAACGGAGGCACAGAGAGGCAAAGATCCCCAGCTTGGGTGAGCCTGGATTCAGACCCAGGCTACTGGGCTCAAGGAACCTGCACTTTCAACCACCTTGAATCCTGCTGGGAGCAACTGTCAACAAGTAGTTATTACCCTGAGAAAACCATAATTCAAAAAGAGGCATGTGCCACAACGTTCATTGCAGCACTATTTACAGTGGCCAGGACATGGAAGCAACCTAAGTGCCCATCGACAGATGAATGGACAAAGAAGATGTGGCACATATATACAATGGAATATTACTCAGCCATAAAAAGAAACGAAATTGAGTTATCTGTGATGAGGTGGATGGACCTAGAGTCTGTCATACAGAGTGAAGTAAGTCAGAAAGGGAAAAACAAATACCGTATGCTAACCCATATATATGGAATTAAAAAACAAAAATGATTCTGAAGAACCTAGTGGCAGGACAGGAATAAAGATGCAGACGTAGAGAATGGACTTGAGGACATGGGGAGGGGGAAGGGTAAGCTGGGACGAAGTGAGAGAGTGGCGTGGACATATATACACTACCAAACGTAAAATAGATAGCGAGTGGGAAGCAGCCGCATAGCACAGGGAGATCAGCTGGGTGCTTTGTGGCCACCTAGAGGGGTGGGATAGGGAGGGTGAGAGGGAGATGCAAGAGGGAGGAGATATGGGGATATATGTATACGCATAGCTAATTGACTTTGTTGTACAGCAGAAACTAACACAACATTGTAAAGCAATTATACTCCAATAAAGATGTAAAAAAAAACAAAAACAAGTATTTGTTAAGTTAGTGTGTTGAACCCCACAGCAATCTGGGTGGTAAAGTCGAAAGGGCACTGGTCCTAGAGTCAGCTGGAGCTGGTTGGAATTCCAGGTCTTACTGCTGTGTGACTTTAGGCAAGTGACTTTGCCTCTCTGAGCTTTCATTTTACTGTTAGGACAATGGACATAAAAATGCCTCCTTTGCAGGGTTGTCAGAGGGTAGAACAGGGTAGCATGTGAAGGCCCCTCCCCCCAAGGCACTCCACAAGTGTTTGTTTACTCCCTTTCTTCAGAATTTCCTCCCATCCCGTGCCTTCAGCCCCAGGCGCTGGCTGCCATCCAGAGCCTGACCTTGGCCTTGAGATCCAAGAGGACGAGGACTTCGGAAATGGCTTTGGCTGCTCCAGTGGAGGGAGCTGCCCTGATCTGCTTGCAGATCAGGATCTCGGGGCCCCCTTGCCAGGCCTTTCATGTTGTTGCTTTATTTCACAAGAGCCCCGGTGTTTGTTTAACAATGAGGTGGTATTTTTAGAACTTAAAAGTAATTCTGCTCTTCGAGGAATGAGCCCCAAGCCTGTGGATGTAGCCCTAGCCGGAGCCAGGCCTGGACTAGAGCCTTGTGGGCACCCTGTCCTGGCTTTCCCCACCCCACACCCTGCTCCGCTTGGGCCTTTCCTTTGGATGCAGGACACCCTCAGTCTGCCCTGTCCAGCCTGACTCCTTCCTGCCTGTCTGTCTAGGCCCTGGGGGTGCTGATGGGGGCACAGCAATACCAGCATGTGGTAGGCTGCGTAATGGCCCCCCAAAGGCGTCCACATTCTAATCTCTGGAACCTGTGAAAATGTTACCTTGTACGGCAGAAGGGACTTTACAGATGGGAAGATTATCCCGGATTATCCAGTGGTCCAGTGTGACCACAAGGGTCCTTGTAAGAGAGAGGCAGGAGGGTCAGAGGAAGGAGAGAAGATGTGATCACGGAAACAGACGTTCAGAATCAGAGAGGGATTTTCAGGTGCTCCATTGATGGCTGTGAGGATGGCGGAGGGGCCACGAGCCAGCTCCTTGATTCTGGTCCTGGAAACCGATTTCAGACGCTGACCTCCAGAACCATAGGAGAATAGATTTGTGTTGGTTTAAGCCACTAAGTATGCGTTCATTTGTTACAGCAGCAAGAGGAACCGAATAATACACAGCCCAGTGTCCCCCCCACCTGGGAGTGCCTCACTTCCAGCTGGGCCGCAGGGGCACTGAGCCTCTGGTGATACATCTGGAACACAGGGTTCGTTCTCCCTGGAATGGTCGGGAGGAGTCTTTGAGAATATAAGGACCTGACCCAGCCCCTGCCATGTAGTAAACGTGAAGATATTTAGCCCTGCGTATTGTTTGCCTCTCTACAGAGAAGCTGGGTGGTGGTGAGGGGTAAGCATTGTGTTGTGTGTTTGGGTTGATGGTACATACACTTGGATTCAAATTCCAGCTTCCCCAAACACAGGGAAGTTTCTCAGTGACGTTTGGCAGAGTTGCTGGTGACTCTGGGCCTCAGTTTCCTCATCTGTAAGAGGGGAGAATAGTGACCCAGGACTGTGATGGAACACACAGACAGCAGAGGGCGGAGCCTGGCCCCCAGCATGGCTGGATGAATTGAGCCTCCGCTCTGGTTTGGTTAGCTGCCCCGATTTCTCTCCACCCCAAGCTCAGCCTCGCACCTCCATCGGCAGCTGGCGGGCGCCCAGCCTCCGGGGTCGACCTCTGTCGGATGCAGCATTTTCCCACGATGTTAGTCATCATTCGGGAGGACCGTGAGGATCCCTGTCTGTCCCACTGAAGGCCAATTTAGGATGGGAAGTGGTTTCTTCCTGCGGTTTCCCGCTTGGTCCAACAAAGCTGAAATCCTAACCAACTGCTGCGGTGGGAGCTGTTCCCTCTCCCGACCGCGGCCTCTGGAGGTCACAGATGACACATCTGGGGCAGGAATTCTCTGCCAAGGTGTGGGAGGAGAGGGGCCCAGAGATGGGTCTCAGATGTCCCCTGTTCCGGTCAAGACGTACCTGGTGTGTTTGAGAGGACCCAGCACGTTGAAAAGGAGTCAGAATGGGTTCAGTCGAGTTTGCAGAGAGAGACCTGTGCGCATGACCTCCTGACACTGTAACCCGGTCTGTTTGTGCCGGGGCCGGCAGCTCTGCAGCCATAGAGGCCAGGGCATACGGTTGCATCAGGCTGCGAGCTTCTCATGTCCTAGGGAGGACAGCGCAGGGTCAGGAGCACCTGATTTAAAGCCTCTTGGCCAGTTGCTCTCTGAATGACCTTGGGCGAGTCACTTAACTTCCTGGAACCTGTTCTCCCCATTCAAAAATAAAAATCACCATCACCACCGTCATCATCTTCTTCGTCTAACACATGCAGCACTTGCCACGTGCCAGGCACTGTCCTGAGCTCTTTAGGTGGGTGTTACTCCTTGAATCCTCACCATAGAACCTGTGAGGTGGGTGGTCTAGTTTCCCTCAAGTAAGCGGGGGTGGGTCCCGAGGAGTAAAGGAAGGTACCCAGGGCCACACCAGGAAGGGGCAGAGCTGGGATTTGGACTCGGGCCGCCTGGCGCTTGGTCAGCCTGCAGCCTTCTCCCTCGGGGATAACGGGGGTGGTGTGTGCACCCTCCAGGGCTTTTCTGGATTCTGCGTGTCGAATGAGAAGCGCCAGTGCTGTGTGAATGGAGCACACGGTACCTGTTAGCGGCTTCCGTTTCTATTATCCAGATTAGCAGAGGTGCTTGGTGACTTAGTTTGGGGGTCTGAGGCAATATCCATTCTAACTTTTGAGGGTCATGAGTATATTTACTGTTTTGATCCGGTGTTGGTGGTGTCATGGGTCTATACATACATCGAGACTCATTTAATTCTGTGCTTTAAATAATGTATAGGTTGTTCATTCTATGTCAGTTACACCTCAATAAAGCTGTTTTTAAAAAACACAGCAGGGGCTTCCCTGGTGGCACAGTGGTTAAGAATCCACCTGCTAATGCAGGGGACAAGTGTTCGAGCCCTGGTCCCAGAAGATCCCACGTGCCACGGAGCAACTAAGCCCGTGAGCCACAACTACTGAGCCTGGGCTCTAGAGTTCGTGAGCCACAACTACTGAGCCCGCATGCCACAACTACTGAAGCCTGGGCGCCTAGAGCCCATGCTCTGCAACAAGAGAAGCCACTGCAATGAGAAGCCCGTGCACCACAACGAAGAGTAGCCCCCGCTCGTTGCAGCTAGAGAAAACCCGTGCACAGCAGCAAAGACCCAATGCAGCCAAAAATAAATAAAAATTTTTTTAATTAAGAAATGCTTAAAAAAAACCCCACACACACAGCAGAAGTTAATCGACAGAACGAAATCCATTCTGTCCAATGGGTTTGGCCATGTGAGGACCACCCAAATGATCGCACCCTTTTTGGGTTGTTTTTGGGCAGTGCCGTCCACCCTCAAGTTCTAGCATAAAGGGAGCTGTGGAAGTGGGGGGTGTCCTTTGTCATGGGCGTTGCCTGAGTGTCACAGCGTTGGCCTCTCCTGGCCACTCAGCTCAGGATCAGCGCACATGCACACACACACACACACACACACACACACACACACTCCCCTCAGCAGTCAGACGATGTTCCTGCAGGTGTGTTTTACATAAAACACACCTGCCTGCTGCACTGGCTCCGTCGCATGGAAGTAGGTGTTCACCCACTGCACCCAGATGTCACCCGCGGTGTCCCCTCACCTGGTCTGCTCCAGGAGCTGTCCCTAAATGTCCCTGGCTTACACGTTGGCTGGTGGCATCAGCTTACGGGCCGCAAGCCTAGGCTCCCAGCCCTGCTGGGGGAGGAATGAAGGAAGCCCACCTTCGTTCCTTCCTTCTCCCCTTCAAAGGACATTTCCTCTGAGGCTCTTGTGTTCTGCGTGCTGTGGAAGGTACCAGGAGGACCTGAGTCAAAGACACAGCTCAGCGAGTAGACAGGCCTGGGGCCAAGCTTCCCAGTCCCTGGATCGTGTCCAGACTCGACCTCCTTTGAGCTGTGTGATCTTGAGCTAATCGTTTTTTTTTTTTTTTTTTGGCCATGCCGTGCAGCATGCAGGATCTTAGTTCCCCAACCAGGGATCGAACCTGTGCCCCCAGCAGTGGAAGCACAGAGTCCTAACCACTGGACCACCAGGCAATTCCCCTGAGCTAATCCTTTAGCCAGGCTAAGACTCAGTTTCCTCATTTGCACAATCACAGTGATTTCACAAGGTTGTTGTACGGGTCATATGAGAAGTTCCCGTATCTCCTTGATTCTGACGTGCACGCTTTTTGAATCTTAGCTGGTCTGAAATCAGGGTGCATCCCCCCAAGTGATGTGTCAGACTAATTGGCGGTGTTTTTCCTTCCTCGGTGGCCCCTGGACTATTGGTGCATCTTGTACCTGCTGGCTTCCTAGATCTGAGGACAAACTCTATGGGAAGGGCCTGGGCAGTGTGCAGATACTAACATGTAATGGAAAGAACACGGGCTCCAGAGCCCACGGACGTGGTCTTCATCTCAGCTTTGCTGCTTTCTGGCTGTTCATGGTCTCAGATAAGTGGCTTGATCTTTCAGAACTTCAGTTTCCTCACCTGTAAAATGGGAACAATAAAGTTTAGCTCCGGTCGTTTTGAGAATTTGATAAGCTAACCTGCGTGGATCCCCTGGCCAGGCGTGTAGTAGGCTTCTGGTAACCTTGTTCGCCATCTTCAAGAAAATGAGACTGCTTCTCTTCGAAGTCGATTTCAGGGGAAACTAAGTCTGAGGTCAGAGATACTTCCAGCATTGCCCTTTTTGGCATCCAAGTCACGTAGCTCCTGTGCCTTGGTTTCTGCATCTGTAAAATGTGACTCAATAGTACCTACCAGCCAGAGTGGCGCTGAGAGGTGACTAAACTAACACAGAGAGCCTGGCGCTTAAAACGCACTCACTGGGGGCAGGAACCAGGCGTACGGGTCCAGTTTTCATGATTGCTGTTATTAATGGTGTTTATTCTTCTGAACTGGGGATACAGAGGTAGATATGTCCAGATCACTCCCTTGAGACCTTGCAGCCTCTTATATGTCGAGGAGAACATGCAAGCCAGGGCCAGCCTGAAGATGCAAGGACCACGGCCGACCCTTGTCCCAGAGCGTAGGAGGTTCTCAGGCACAAAAACGCCCTAGGAGTTTTACAGGTGCACTTTATTTAAAATCATCATTGGTGTTATTTGGGGAAAAGCATGTTTTTAATCCGTTCTACAGATTTTGCCTTTGTCAGTTGCTGGGTGTGGACCCGGCCCCTAGGGGTCCAATCCACCTGATTCTGAGCAACCGCCAGGGTTTGCAGTACAGTCAGGGGGGCAGGTGCCATCTGTCGGTGCTGTGGTCCCTCCTTCTGACCTGACTCCGTCCCACTTTCCCCGCGCGCTCAGTTAGCCAGAGTCCTGCCCACCCCTTCCCGTTTCCTTCTGGGTTTACATTTTAACCTGAAGAGGATTGGTGTTTGCACCACGGCAGCCAGGAAGCCAGTGACCCGCTGTCTTGTCCCTTCTGCGCTGGGACAGACATCCCAGCAGCCCCTGGTGGTACTTGCATTTTTTACTTTCCCTGTGCTTTACCACGTGGCTGGGCTCTGGTGGACATTCAGGCAGGTAGGTCTTAGGGTGGCTGGAGGATTGGAGGTCTGAACCTGGAGCCCTGGGCCCGTGAGCTGTGCTCAGGGACAGATGTCACTGCCGTGGGACTTGGGGTGCTGCAGGGCTCTGCCATCCCTACCCGCTGGCCAGCCCAGGGTCCCAGCGAACTCTTCGCGGATAAAAACCAAAAGTGAGAGAATGGCGTGGACATATATACACTACCAAACGTAAAATAGCTAGCTAGTGGGAAGCAGCCGCACAGCACAGGGAGATCAGCTCGGTGCTCTGTGACCACCTAGAGGGGTGGGATAGGGAGGGTGGGAGGGAGGGAGATGCAAGAGGGAAGAGATATGGGAGCATATGTATATGTATAACTGACTCACTTTGTTATAAAGCAGAAACTAACACACCATTGTAAAGCAATTATACTCCAATAAAGATGTAAAACAAAAAATTGTAAGACAAACGGATATGATTACAAGTATATGCAAAAATGTATACAAATATAGAAAATGATTAGAATAAATTATATTTAAATGCTAAAAAAAAAGCAAAACACAGCAGAGTCTACGAAACACTTGCATCCAGCATCTTGTTTAAACAAATAGGATTCCAGAAGCTGGGAATAGGACTGGAGGTGGTTGGCCCAGGCTTCCGGGCCACGGGACGTTTGAGCTGGGTCTTCGCTGGGCTGAGGGAAGGAACGAGCCCTCTGCCCCCCACTGAGGTCTGCAGGTGACCTAGCAGGTGCCTCGCTCGTGGTAGCTGCTTCCTCAGTACTGATTGGATTGGACTGGATGTCAGCAAGAAAAATCTAGGCAGGGCAGGGCAGGCTGCGTGCCTGTGACCCCTCACAGTAGGGCAGGGTCTTGCCCTTTCCTTTTCCCTGTCATATCTCTTCCAGTCCCCAGGGCTGGCTGCCCAGGTGTCATTGCAGAATCTGGTGGGTCGGCGAAAGAGTGAGGCAGTGATGATCATTCATTCCTTCATTCCACAAATATTAATCGAACGCCTACGAAGTACCAGGCACTGTTCTAGGGGACAAGGATACCACAGTTAATAAAAGAGACAAAGATTCCTGCCCTCACAGCGATGACATTCTGACGCTCTACTCGGGGTGTGGAGTAGGCAACAAACAAGATAAATAAGTAAAATAAATGGTATGCTGGCTGGTATTCAGTGCTAAGGAGAAAAAGCAGGGAAGGAGGGTAGGAAGTACCAGGGATTGCAGTTCTAGAAACTTCCAGGGAAGAAATGATATCACTCATGATAACAACAATAGCTATATTTTTGCTCAGTGCCTTCTAGAGGCCAAGCCCCTGCGAGGAACTTGCAGGCACTCATGCAGCCTTTGGTAACAACCCTGAGAGTTACCTGAGGAGGCTGGGCAGGGCGTGGTCTTGGAGCCCGGCCCGTCCCTGTCCTGGCATGAACCCAGGCATGCTACCCGCCATCACTCTGCCGGCAGCACCGGGTCCCCCAGCTGTGAAGGGGGAAGGGCAGTTGCATCTACCCCCAGGTGTTGCCATGAGGATTAAATGAGTTAATAAGTGCAAAATGCGCGCAACCCATGGTACAAGCCCATACATGGTAACTACTTTTATCAGTATAATTATCCTCATTTATTGTGGAGAAAACTCTCCCTAGTGAGCGGCAGAGTTAGGATTTGAACCCGGAGCTGGCGCTCCAAATCCAGCAGTGTTTTTAAGTAGCTCGGAATTTACTGTCCCAGCAACACTATGAGGCCTAGACGTTGTGGCCCCAATTTATGGATGAGAACATCGAGGCACCGAGCCTTCTGCCGGGAAGTGGGTTAGCTGTGCTTCGAGCCCAGGGCTCTCTCTGGGGCATCGCTGCTGCGCAGGCCGCCCGCGTCTGGACTCAGAAGGAGAAGGAGGGAGGTCCTGGGGCAGGGCGCTGGAGAGACACAGGCGCCGGGTGGGTGGTGGGAGACCTCCCTCCTTCCCCTGTTCCCCCGGGCTTCTGCTCTGAGGGGCAGCTACCTCGCCTGCCCGCCTGCCTTCACAGCAGATGTTTAAGCGGCCCCGAAAGTGGGTAATTCCAAAGCAGAGGAGATTGTTTGGGAACAGAGCTACTGCTTCCCCACGTGTTACTGCTTGCTGACAAATCTGATTGCTGCGCCCGGTAAACTCCTCGGCTTCAATTTGCATAAAAAGCCCCCCCCCCCCGCCATGGAGTTATCAGTTCATAGCATCTCCATGTGCATCTCCAGGCTTGGGTCCCCCCACGGCAGCACAGGACGGAGCCGGCATCCAACCTTGGTGCAGAGGTGATCCCTGTGCAGAGGTGGCCCATGAGAACAGGACCGGCCAGCTGGGGAGTCCCTCCTGCTGGGGTCTGGAGCAGAGGAATCGCCTCCTTCCTCTTACCCTTTTTAATAAAATGACTGTTTTGCCCATGAGATGTAATGAGGATCTGGAAGCTTTGTTTGTCTTAAGCTGTGGCCTGTGGAAGCAGAGAGCTGCTTTCCCTGGGGGCTCAGCCCTAAGCTCGTTACCATAAGCCCAGCACCCGAGCCAAACCTCACCCGTCCAGCCCTCACCGTCTGAGTCTGGGACCCGGTTGTGATTCTGGACGCTGGGCTGCCAATGTCGTGAAGGAAGGGGCTTTCCCAAGCTGATGCATGGCCTGAGGCTGCTGGAACTACTCAGGTCCCTGGACAGTGCAGGCCTCAGACGAGCCTGCGAGTAGGAGGCCTTGACTCTCACTAGCTGTTAAGACCACTTGGCCATGAGATGGGAACACTGCTGCTCACGGAGCTGTGTGCAGGAGTGAGAGCTGTCTGTCGAGGAGGGGTAATGCCCCACCATGTTTGCAGAGCACCTCACTGTTTGCAGAACACTCCACAGAGGTCACTTCATGTGAGCCTTAAAAGCACCCCATGGAGAAGGCAGAATTAAAGATCAGAGGTAATGTGACCTGCCCAGGGTATCACGGGGCCTCTAACCTCCGTACCCAGCTCTAAGCCTAAGGATCTCTCTACCTTGCCCCATCTGCCTTCCAAGTTCAAGGTGTATATAAGGCACTGCTGAGAGTCAGCCCAGGTCCTCAGTGGTCCCTGTGCACCCAGGATCCCTGGGGCAGGGACAGCAGAGTTGCAGTGGTGGCTGAGGACACGCAGAGGCAGTGCCAAGGCCCCGCCCCCTCCGGGCCTCTACTTCATCTCATCACTTCGTGCTGTTTGTTTGGGCTGTTACTAGCTCAGTTCCTGTTATTTCCCCCCCAGACAATCAGCCAGGAAATTCTTCACTTATGTTTCCTTAAGAGGTCAGATGCTTTTCTCTGTGCAGAAGTAAATAAATGCTGCAAGCTGAGTTGGCAGTTTTCCGCAGCAGCCTGCAGCCCGTCCTCTGACTGCACAGGTAGCACCCTGGGCACGTCTGCAAAGGCGGGGACGATTTTAAACCAGACCCAGGGCTGCAGCCCGGGATGATGTGGGGAAGAGACGGTGCCTGCTGACAGTAGCACCAGTGGCTTTTCCCTCCCACGGCCAGAATCCCGATGGAAACGAGCGACGGTAGCATCGTGATGTCACACTTCCTGAGAACCTGTCTCGGCTCTGCAGAGCATGCTGGGCACCAGGAAGGGCATGAAGCCTGGCTGGGAACAGACACAACCAAAGCCACGGCTCCTGGGGACCTCTGCACAGATGGCAGCCCTTGCTCGGGCTGGGGTGATGTGTGCTTTTCACACACTCCAGAGAGCCAAGGCCTCTGTTAAGCCCATCGCAGTTTAGAGGAGAATTTGGGTGGGGCTGCTCGGAGCACTCCTGCAGCTGGGACAGCTGTCAGCCACATAGCAGAGGAAAGACTGCAGAGGAGCCAGCTTTAGTTTTTATTTATTTTTCTTTTTTGGCTGCACCAGGAGGCATGCGGGATCTTAGTTCCCCGACCAGGGATCGAACCCGTGCCCCCTGCAGTGGAAGCACAGAGTCCTAACCACTGGACCACCAGGGAAGTCCCAGAGCCAACTTTATAAAGCACCAAAGTCCAAGGCACTCAGCAGAGGCAAAAACTGTCCTCCGCTAGCCTTGGTGGCATTTCTCTTTCTTATGGAAAATCTCAGTTTTATACAGAAGTCAATAGAATAGTGTAATGAATCCCGTGGACCCTGACCTGACCCCAGTACCCATCACCCTGTGGCCAACTCTGTCCCACCCTCATCCACTCCCCCCTCCCTGTATTATTGTGAAGAAAATCCCAGATACATCATGTCACCTATAAATACTTTAGTATGTCACTATAAAAGAGAAGGACTCTTAAAAAAAAATACATAACCACTAAACTATTATCACACCTAAAATAAAGGTTAGATATCCAGCCATGATTCAAATTTCCAGTCGACTCATAAATTCGTGTTTTAAACTTTGTTTGTTAGAATCAGGATCCAAGTAAGATGGACACAGTGCAATTAGTTGGAATGCTTTTTAATCTAAATGTTCCTCTTCCTTTTTTTTTGTAGTCTTGCTAATTATTTGTTGAAGGAGCCGCCCCGTTGCTTGTCTGGTAGGTCTCCCGGGGTCTGGAGTTCGCTAATTGCATCCCCATGGTGCTGTCCAACATGCTCCTCTGTCCTTTGAATTTCCTGCAAATTGGTAGTTCATCTAGAGACTTGATCATTTTCTCTACTCATTTTTTGCAAGACTCCTTCAAAGGAGATGTTGGGTCCTCCCCTCAAGAGGCATGTGCTGTCTGATTGCCCTCTTTTGCGATGTTGGCAGCCCTGCCTGAATCCCGACATTCAGCAGAAGTGGCAAAAGGGCGGTGTTCTCGTCTGTCGCCCCTTCTTCGTGTAGTAGCTTAGCTGGAATCCTTTTTAAAGAGGCTCCCCGCCATCTACTGCTTGGTTACCCACTGGTACAGTTGGTATAGGAAAGGCTTGACTGTTTTCCCTTTATTTACCAGTTTTCAGAATAATGACTTAGTACCTTTACTTCCATCGTGGTGTTTTAAAAGCTTAGATCATCAGGAAACGGTTCAAGTAATACATTTATTAAGAGTTCCATAGTTAGAGGGCAGAACCTAGAAAACTATTTAGAAAGTGACGTGTCCACCGAGGTAGTCAAGGGCATTGCACAAATGTAGTAGATGTTAGCATGTTAGTGGACAGAGCACACCTCCTGGCTCAGAGACGGAGAGGAAGTTCATGCCCACTTTGCTGATGAGAAGGCAGCCCCAGAGATTGGGGCCTGCCCTGTTTATGTGGCCAGTTAGTGTCAGAGCCCAGACGCAGTGCATAAAGCAGACACAGAGAAAGGTGGTTATGTGCTCACTTTATCTCTAGAATCCAGGCCTCCTGGCAAGACTTGAATAAACTCTCTCCCTCCTTGCTTATAAAATGCCCGGAGGCAACCTAAATGTCCATCGACAGATGAATGGATAAAGAAGATGTGGTACATATATACAATGGAATATTACTCAGTCATAAAAAGAAATGAAATTGAGTTATTTGTAGTGAGGTGGATGGACCTAGAGTCTGTCATACAGAGTGAAGTAAGTCAGAAGGAGAAAAATACCATATGCTAACACATATATATGGAGTCTAAAAAAAAAAAAATGGTACTGATGAACCTAGTGGCAGGGCAGGAATAAAGACATAGACATAGAGAATGGACTTGAGGACATGGGGAGGGGGGAGGGGAAAGCCGGGACAAAGTGAGAGTAGCATCGACATATATACATTACCGAATGTAAAATAGTTAGCTAGTGGGAAACAGCAGCAGAGCACAGGGAGATTAGCTCGGTGCTTTGCGATGACCTAGAGACGTGGGATAGGGAGGGTGGGAGGGAGGCTCAAGATGGAGGGGATATGGGGACGTATGTATGCATATAACTGATTCACTTTGTTGTACAACAGAAACTAACACAGTATTGTGAAGCAATTATACTCCGGTAAAGATCTATTAAAAACAAAAAAATGCCCGGAGGTCTGGCAAGGGCCCAGCTCTGTGGGCACTGAGTGCCAGCCACCAGGACATGCGGCCTCAGGAGGTGGTTGGTTGCATTTCTGTTAGACCATCTGAAATTGGGGAGAGGCCCCAGAGGCCTTTCCAGGGATAATGATCTCTCTCTGGCTACCCCTTCTTCTCCCTATTACTCATAGCCCCACCACCTTTATTATCTCCTCACTGCCTTGGATTATTATCCAAGACTTTAGTTATCTCTGTTTCTGTGCTAGTTTGGTGCCAGGCTTAAGGTAAGTAATAATGTTTGCCTGAATGAATGAATGAATGAACGAACGAACGAACAGGCAAAAAACATAATGACCCTCATCATTTGTATTTAGACCTTTCTTTCTGACCTGGCTGTAAACCCTTCAAAGGCAGGAGCTCTTCTGTCTTCTGCGAGGCCAACACTGGGCCCACAGGGGCAAGGATGGGAGAAGGGGACCACTTAGCATCCTTAGGTCCAGAAGGGGGAGGGGCAGCGGGAAGGTGGGTGGTGGACACAGTCAGTCCAGCGCCTACAGCTCCTTTCTTCTGCGTGAGCACGTTTGCTCCTCCCCCACAGTCCCAGGGCTTTGGGGAGCCTTTCTGTCCATCCTCCTGCCTCACATCAGATCCTGCCACTCTCAGCCACCACTGGTAATAACGGCAGCTAACACCCTGAGCGCTGTTCCAGGTGCTTTGTGTGTGTTAGCTCGTTGGATTCTCTGAGTAGCCTATGAAGTAGGTATTGTCACCATCCCCGCTTACAGGTGAGCAAACAGGAAATTAAGAGACTCACCCAAAGTCACCCAGCTGACAAGTAGAGGGGCTGGGACTTGAACATAGGTGACCAGAGACCTCTTGCCAACTGCTCCAGCTGCCTGCTGGTAGAGAAAGAGGATCCTGTTTAAAAAGCCCTCCCCAGGGATCCCCAACCGAAGCGTTAGAAAGTTTGTCCCAAATAGACCCAGCTATGCCCAAGTGTCTTCTATTGCTGGCAGCGATGGCGGATGGAGGACAGTTGGTGCCTCGACTCTGGGGAGATGGAACCCTCCACACTTGGAGACATAGGTTGTAACCTCTCCAGCTTTTTTCTCTAAGCTAAACAACCCTACTTTCTTTCAGGCTCCCAGTGCAGGGCACAGCACAGGCATCAGGACATAAGAAACCACACAGAGGCGTAGACCCTCTTTAAAACCTCTGAACCTTCCTGCAGAGGTCCCTCCTGCACACACACAAAAAAGCAAACAGGCAAGTTTGCTCTGCCCTGGTGCCTTCAGCACGGTGTCTGAGCAAGCTACGGCCAGAGCTCTCAGCCAGCTTCTCACCTGGGAGCACCTCTTCCCAACTCCCAGCAAAGCTCAGGCAGTGCTGACTTGAGCGCGGTTCCCCAGACACACTGGGTCCCCACACACGTCCAGAGCTTTGCGAACACCCTCCTCTCTCCTGCAATGACCCCAGCCTCCCTCCGGTAGCTCTTCTGCCTTCCTGTCCCTTCCACACCCTGTACTCACCTCCACTATGGCCCCTTCTAAATGCTTCCACAAATATTTATTGTGCACATTCTATGTGCCAGCTCCTCGTCCTAATGCTGTGGGCATAGCAGGGAAAAAATGAGCAAAATCCCTGCCCATGCTAGTTGGAGGAGGAGCTAGACAATAAACAAGCAAATGCAAAACATATATGATGTCAGATGAGAAAAGAGCTTTAGATAAAAAGTATGTAAGGAAAATAGTCAGTGCGAGGAGGTCTGGTAACATTGCAGTTTTAGAGATGAGGCAACAGTAAAGGCCTCTCCAAAAAGGTGACAGCGACTCAAGACCTGAAGGAAGCAGGGGAATGAGCCACCACGTGCTTGGGCTTGGGATGACATGTTTCAGGCAGCGCAAATGGTAAGTGCAGAGGCCCTGTGGCACATTAGAGAAACAGTTCTTTTGCTATTCAGAAATTCTTTTCTTGCCCATCGGTCTCTTTCCTTTGCTTCTGTGTCTCACACACTCAACACAATGGTGCATCTTGGGGAACATGGGAAGGATGCTCAAGGGAACCAATTGCTGAGAGCCTCAGGAAACTGGAGCTCATTCCTGGGGAGCCTTCTGTCCAGGGAAACCACCGGCCGAGACTCACAGGCTGAGCAGGAACTAAGATCCACTCTTGAATCCAGGAAAAGGGTTACAATTACGCCCTTGGTCCTTCCGGTTTAGTCCCAAATCCTTCAGGCTACCTTCACCCTGATGGCCGTAGAGTCAGCCACACCCAGGGGATTCTGCAGGGAGAGGATTTGTCAAGAGTCAGAAGTCTGTGGTTTGAATCCAGCCCGGTCTCTGATTCATTTGTGAGCAGATAACTCTAACCTTGCTCGGTTTCCCTATCTGTGAAATGGGACTGCAGGTCTCGCCCGCCCACCTCACACGGTGCTTCTAGGAAGGACTAGGGTGGTGGTTGTCAGGCACAGCACCCCCCACAGCAGAGATTAGGTATGGTTATTGCTGCTGCTGTGGGTTGTTTGTTTGTCTTTAATAATTCTATCACCTGTCTCAATGTCAAGCCATCTCTAGACCAAGTCTCCAGTTAACCAGTTCAGCCCTGCTGGAGTAACTTTTCATGGCAGGGCATTTCCAGCACCTAGGGGAAGAGCCCCAGAAACTCAGCTCTGTGCTTCTCGAGCGGGAGGGCACCTGCTGGCTTGCATGGAACTCTGAGCATTTGTCACTGTCAGGAAAGCTGTTCTCCTGGGAAAAGTCTTGAAACATGCCCCTTGCTTACGGGGAAGTGAGGGCCATTGTCTGAAAGGGGCTGGTCATTTTTTTTGGGGGGTGGGGGTGGGGTGCTGCGTTGGGTCTTTGTTGCTGCGTGCGGGCTTTCTCTAGTTGCGGCGAGTAGGGGCTACTCTTCGTTGCAGTGTGCAGGCTTCTCATTGCGGTGGCTTCTCTTGTTGCAGAGCACAGGTTCTAGGCGCACGGGCTTCGGTAGTGGTGGTGCACGGGCTCAGTAGTTGTGGCGCACGGGCTTAGTTGCTCCGCGGCATGTGGCATCTTCCCAGACCAGGGCTAGAATCCATGTCCCCTGCATTGGCAGGCGGATTCTTAACCACTGCGCCACCAGGGAAGTCCCACGGCTGGTGATTCTAAAGGGACACTTGGGCAATTTGTGGGGCTGAGACCAGCCCCCTGCCAGATTTCCTGTCTGTTACCCTTCCTGGCTCTGGCTAAATTGTTTTCTCGGGACATGAGGCCTAAGCCTCTGAAGACTGGTGCTTTAGTCTGAAGGGACCTTGTCTGCATGAGTTAACTGCTGTCCATCAGTTTTCTCATCTGTAAAATAGGACTAATAATAGTTAATTGTAGTAATAGCAGCTTCCTCATAGGGTTACTTTAAGGATTAATAATATATAAAGTGTTTAGAATACTGCTGACACACAGTAAGGATTAAATAAATATTCCTTTTTTTTTTTTAAGTTTATATGAGTTGCGGGGGCTGTGATTGCTGGGGAAGGAATGGCATTTCCTTGCTATAATCCTGCACTCTGCTCTTTAGCTCCGAAAGGCAGATTTCTCATGATAGACTCATGTCAGCCAAACTCACGAGAGACTGATGTATAGTCCACAATGCCAGGTAATTGTGTGCCTAGAGCTCACTCGTGCTTGGAGTGTGGGGTCTGAGGTGGCCCTCGGGGAGCTGGCGTGACTGAGCTGCCGTGACTTGGGTCCTC
Source organism: Pseudorca crassidens (assembly GCF_039906515.1). NCBI lineage: Eukaryota > Metazoa > Chordata > Mammalia > Artiodactyla > Delphinidae > Pseudorca > Pseudorca crassidens. The sequence goes on from NC_090297.1 coordinate 11,405,231, forward strand.
CACCTCTGCCCTCCAGGGCACCTACTCAGCAGACAAACCACTGGCTGTGGGCAGGTCGGGGCACGCCTTGCTGGGGCTGCCTCTCTGACCCCTCAGTATTTGGAGGGCGGGTTTCTGGTGACCTCTTCCCTCTGGTTGGCACAGCCTTTTCCAGCATATCTCACATTCATTCACTTCTTTGTCTCCACCGCTGGCCCCCTCCTCCAGGTGTCGGTCCTCTCCTGCCTGGACAGCAGCAAAACCCTGGCTGGGCCTCCCTGCTTCCGCTTGTCCCCAGTCTAGTCTCCAAGAGGCAGCCAGAGTGGTCAGAAGGCATGTCACCCTTGCACGCACCCTCGACTGCCGTAGGGATGCAGCGCCCTCTGCCTCCCCCCAAAGATATGTCCACCCAGAACCTGTGAATGTGACCTTAGCTGGAAAAAAGATCTTTGCAGATGTAGTTAAGGTAAGATGCAGGTTAGTGAAGTGTCCTTGTAAGAGAAGAGAAGGGAAGAACACAGAGGGATGAGGACAGAGGCAGAGGTGGGAGGGATGCGTCTACCAGCCGAGAAACACCCAGGCTTGCTGGCGACACAGGAGCTGGAAGCGGCAAGGAAGGATTGTCGAGGGAGCACAGCCCTGCTGACACCTCAATTTCAAGCTTCTGGACTCCAGAACTACGAGGGAATACACATCTGTTGCTTGAGGCCGCGCAGTCTGTGCAGTTTATTACGGCAGCCATAGGAAACGAATACAGGGGCTCCCACCACCCTTCAGAGAAAACTCAAGCCAACTGCACAGGCCCGCAGGAGCCGGCCCCGCCCCGACTTCACCTCGCAGCCCTTTCTTCACGATGGCCTTCCCTCCTGGAAAATGCCCAGCTCTTGCTGCCTCGGGGCCATTGCATTTGCTGTTCCCCTTGCCGACATGCTCTTCCCCATTCCTGGCATGTTTGGCTTCTTCTCTATCCTGCGGGTCTCAAGGCCTCACGAGAGGCCTTTCCAGACCATGCCACCCAAAGCACAGCTGCCCGGGGATTCCTCATTTATTTCCTTCACAGCCTGGCCTTGGTGTATGTCTAAATAATTGATTTGTCGTGTATCTCCCTTGCTCTGACACAATCTCCATCAGAATAAAGACCTCATGTGTCTTGCTGACCCAGGCTTTCCAGCAGCTGGCTCAGTGCCCAGCACGTAGTCAGCCCACAGTAAGTTTTTCCTGAACTAATAAATATAGGGCTTTCTATTAATAAGGCTACAGTAAAATCCTGCTCCTCTTCTTCTTGACCTACAGGGTGATTTTCTATTTTAAAGCAGCTTTTACAGATAAACCTAGTGTTTCAGGGGAGACCCCAGTGTCACCCTGCTAAACCATTCGCCTATGCCTGCCTCTGGGATGTGGCCATTAGAGTTGAAACTAGATACTCCTAGGAGTAGTGAGTTCTCCATCCATGGAGGCATGCAAATTTTTACATGTACTAACTCATTTGATCTTCACCATTCCCGAAGACCCTGTGGGATCTTTAGGGTCCTCCCCATCAGACCCCCCTGCCTTTTCCCCCAGCCTGCTAACTCCCTTTCCCCCTCCCTATTCTGGACAACACTTTGAGCTTTTATTTCAATAAGATGAATCAAAGTCTATCTGAGAAGTCTAAGTGTACATCTGCTTACACATATAATTTTACAGTACAAGGGTTTATCAGTCCTGAATGTATATTTAGTGACAGGCTTGGCTAATCTTTCATCTAATTACATTCATTAACATTTAAATGTATAATCATTAATATATCTGGGCACAGTGGTCTAAATATTTTATAGAGGTCTTAATTACAGTCGACTTCCAGTCTTGCCATAAAACTCGTGTGCCCTGCCAATCAAAGGGGTGGTATCAGGTAGCTCAGGGGCCCTGGCCAGGGGGCAGCAAGAACCTGCCTTTTGCTGGGGAACAGCAGTGGCTGGGGGTCTCCATTTTCTGGCTGCACCGCAGAAGCAAGGCCAACAGTTGCAGAAAACAAGGGAATTGGTTCTTGTGATTTCTCGCTGCCATACCTCTGTTAACTGAAGTCACCATCCTCCTAGAAAAGGGGGAAATCAAAGATACAATAACAAATTAAAAATAATAATTATTGTGGGCTTCCCTGGTGGTGCAGTGGTTGAGAATCTGCCTGCCAATGCAGGGGACACAGGTTCGATCCCAGGTCCAGGAAGGTCCCACATGCCGCAGAGCAACTGAGCCCATGCCCCACAACTACTGAGCCTGCGCTCTAGGGCCTGTGAGCCACAACTACTGAGCCCACGTGCCACAACTACTGAAGCCCACGCGCCTAGAGCCCATGCTCCGCAACAAGAGAAGCCATCGCAATGAGAAGCCCGAGCACTGCAACAAAGAGCAGCCCCCGCTCACCGCAACTAGAGAAAGCCCGCACGCACAGCGACGAAGACCCAATACAGCCAAAAATAAATAAAATAGATAAATTTATAAAGTAATAATAATTATTATTATTGCCACTGAGACTTTAGGAGGTCGATAAAAAACAACCCTTTCTTCCTCTGCCAAATTATGAAGCAGTCTCAGAGAGTTTCCTAGGAGTCGGTGAAGATCAGAAGGTGAGTTTTGTGGCTGTGAAAGCTGACCTGGGAGTGGGGCTCAGATCCGAGGCCATGGCAGCTGGTTAACCCTCTGTGCCGGAAGTAGACAGACGTACCTGCCCAGACGGCACAGGTGGGCACCTGCAGCCCCCAGGCAAGTTGTTCCCTCATAGGAACAGCCGTCTTCACACTTTTGAAGCCCTCAGTGGTTTATAAAGCTCATTCAGGCACGGCTCAGTCTATGAGGTTGGCAGGTTTCATTGTACCCATCCCACAGAGGAGAACACTGAGTCTCTGAGAGGTCCCGTGGCTTCCCAAAGGCAACGGCCAGTGGGAGGCAGAGCAACACCTGAATCCTTGATGTCCTGCTGTGACCCCCACCTGGACCCCTGTTTTCCCAGGAGCTGTCCCAGCTCCCTGCCCCCACCCTCCCAGTTCTCTGAGGTGACCCAGCAGGTCCCCCAGCAAGGCCTGGGCCCTGGAGGGAATTGGGATCTTGTGAGATGGGGCCACCAGACACCCCTCCTCCCCACCCCCAAGGCCGGCATCCACCCCAGCCATGCTACACCTGCCACTGCCCACCTGGACAAAGCAGGAGCTCAGAGCCAGAGCACCTGGGCTGGATCCTGCATCCACCACTTACCTGCCAGCTGGGTCAGCCTAACCGATCCTTGCCTCACTTTCCTGGTTTGTATGCTGTGGATCATGATAGTAACTACCTCACAGGATTGTTGCAAAGAAAATTTAGTGAGACTTACAAGATGTTTTAACCCAACCCATAAAGAACACTCAGTAAATGGTAACTGCTGCTACACGGTCATCTGCCTCCCCTGCTCCCCCTCCCCCTCCCCTCCCCTCCCCCTCCCCCCTCCCCTCCCCTCCCCTCCCCTCCCCTCCCCCTCCCCTCCCCTCCCCTCCCCTCCCCTCCCCTCCCCTCCCCCTCCCCTCCCCCTCCCCCTCCCCTCCCCCTCCCCCTCCCCTCCCCCTCTCCCTCCTCCTCAGGGCTGGGGAACCCCACGCTGACCTTCATCCCTCAAGCTCTGTCTGTGCCCCTTCATGGAAGTCTTGCCCCTTAACTCTCACCACAGTCGCACACAGAAGGTATCATCTTTGCCCGTGCGGGAAGGAGCTGGACTTTGAATCCAGGACCAACCCCAAGTTCATGTTCCTTCCCGAGCCCCGGGAGTCCTGCAGGATTCACGTAGGGCACACCTTGTCCATACCTGGAGCTGCCCTTCTTCACTACCAACTCACGGGATGCCCCTGATGGCATGAGGGCCGCCTCCCCCCGGATGATAAGAACTGGTATTTACTGCACTGCCCCCTACACTCGACACCGCTCTGGGCACGTTGCATGTACAAAGCCAGTCCTGTGAGGTGGAGGCTGTTTTTAAAGCTTTTTATTAAACTATGACATATCTGCAGAAGAGTGCAAGTGAATTCACAGCTTGGTGAATCGAAACAGACTGAACACCTCTGCCTCACCAGCCCCCGGATCAAGAAGTAGAACATCATTAGCTTCCTGAAAGCTCTCCGGGGTACCCTTCCTGTTGCCGTCCCCTCCATGGAGAGCCCCTTCCTGCCTTCCCAGCACGTGGATTAATCCTGCCCTTTTCACGTGCCGTAAAGGGAGTGATACGGAATATACGCTTTTGTGTCTGGCCTCATTGGCTCAGCATTTCTTCTCTGAGGTTCATTCATGCTGTGTGTGTTGTGATTCGCTCGTTCTCCTTCGATGGAGTCGTGCTCCAGTGATGGGACCACGATGGGTAGAGCCCTTCTGCTCAGCGTTGCCCAGGCAGTTTCCGGCCTCGAGCTTTTACAGACAGTGTAACTTTTCCATGCAGGAACCTTGGTGAACATGGATGCGTGTTTGTTGGGCATGGGCTGCGGTAGGAACTATTTATCCCTCCTTTACAGTGTGAAAATCTGGGATCTATGACTTGCACCAGGTCACACCTCTAGTGAGTGGCCAAGCTGGCTTTGAACCCAGACAGTCTAGCTCTGGCACCTGCTCTCTGTGGTCGTTCTCCTTCTGAACTTGCCTGGGAAGAGGCTGATCGTTGCTACCAGTTCGCCGCCTGCATCTAACCTTGAACAGCCCTGCTGGGTCTCTGCTGGAGAGAAGGCACGATGAGACCAGTCCCCAAACCACTGGGTGCCCAGGGCAGCTTCCTGAAGGTTCTAGAGGGCCTGCTAGACCATCTTGAGAGTATGACACCAAAGCCCAGAGAGGGTGTGTGAGCTCCCAAGGCCACACAGCACACTGGCTTGCACCCTGGTGTCCTGTCTCCCTGTCCCCTGGGCATTCCCTGCCTCCTCTCAGGGCCTAACCAGCGCAATCGTCTTGCCTGAGAATGACCTCACGCACCGACATGAGCCTTGAAAAATAGTCCTCATTGTGTGGGGCATGAGGCCTGTGGGCCAATGCTGCGTTTCCAGAAATCTCCGCCCCCTGAGTCTAGGGAATGTCACAGTTCCGGGCCCATCCCCTGCCACTATTTTTAGTGGTGATTTGGAGGAAGGAGGACTTTCCTGGATTTGCCTTCAGAGGCTGGAAAACAAACACCTCCCCCTCCCCACCCCCGGCCTCCCAGTTCCCGTGGCAGGAAGTGGGGGCCTGGATTCCTGGACCTGCCACTTACCCTGCAGGCTTCTGGATGAGCTCTGAGGTCTTCAGAGCTGACGGGTGGGTGGCAGCAACAGTGTGCTCCTGCCCGCACCTAGGACCATGAACAGCCTGAAAAGGGCTCCCATGCCCCCCAATAGCACCTTTTTTTTTGCTGTGTTGGGTCTTCGTTGCTGTGTGCGGGCTTTCTCTAGTTGCAGCGAGCGGGGGCAGCTCTTCATGCGGTGCACGGGCTTCTCGTTGCAGTGGCTTCTCTTGTGGAGCACGGGCTCTAGGCGCACAGGCTTCAGTAGTTGCAGCATGTGGGTTCAGGAGTTGTGGCTCGTGGGCTCTAGAGCGCAGGCTCAGTAGTTGTGGCGCACGGGCTTAGTTGCTCCGCGGCATGTGGGATCTACCCGGACCAGGGCTCAAACACGTGTCCCTTGCATTGGCAGGCGGATTCTTAACCACTGCACCACCAGGGAAGTCCTTTTTTTTTTTTAATATTTATTTATTTATTTGGTTGTGCCAGGTCTTAGCTGCAGCAGGCGGGCTCCTTAATTGCAGCATGTGGGCTCCTTAGTTGTGGCAGATGGGTTCCTTAGTTGTGGCATATGAATTCTTAGTTGTGGCATGTATGTGGGATCTAGTTCCCTGACCAGGTATCGAACCCAAGCCCCCTGCGTTGGGAGCGTGGTGTCTTATCCACTGTGCCACCAGGGAAGTCACCAGCACCTCTTATTATACTCTTTCTGCAGGTGTCTGATCCCCTCCTGGGGGTTGGCCTTACCCTCCCATCTAAAGTTTTTCCCAGGGGGAATTCCCTGGCAGTCCAGTGGTTAGGAGTCTGTGCTTCCATTGCAAGGAGGCTTGGGTTCGATCCCTGGTCAGGGAACTAAGATCCCGCAAGCCGTGTGGCATGACGAAAAAATAAAGTTTTTCCCATTGGGAGCCCCTGGGCCTCTGTACTTGAGGTGGACACTCTCCAGGTGGCTAATAGTGGGCACGCATCCCTCCTCCCATCACCCCCCTGCCCGGGCTCCGAGACAGCGTTCCCCCCAGTGCTCTTGCATCCTCTGCTCAAACTCCCACAACAGGGTGCCTCTTCCCTCCCAGGACCGCCTGGTCCCGTCTGAGATGGCTCTGACTGTTAGACTGTCACCTAGAATGGTGCTAAAGTACAGGCAAGCAATCACCCTCAGATGCAGTTAGAGCTTTTGCTTTCCTTTAGTGCTTGCCACAGTAGAACGAGGTAGAAACTGGTATCCTACTTTAAACATGAGGAAAAAGGCACATATGGGTTAGGGACCTTATCCAAGGTCACGTAGCTGGTGAATGGTGGAGCTGGGCTTCGACCCCAGGTCTCTGTACAGAGCCTGGTTCCTCAGCTGTGCCTGGACCCTGATCTCTCCCGTGTTACTTCTTCTATGGACACCTGCTCAGATTAGCAGTCCAGCCCCCATGCAAGGCCGAGAGGTGTGGTTGGGTAGTATGATTAATTGCCAGTATTGAAAAGTAAGGAGATATTTAAAACGTAAAAATTGTGATAATCTAGAGTATGGAATTTTCTAGAAGAGACAGCAGGTAGGGCAATGCTGGCCCCATTCAGTCATGGAACAGCTGCCGCTCCAGGCTGGGTGTGCATTCTAGGTCCCCATCTGCTCTTCCTTTCTTAGCGATGGTCGCTGTCAGGGCCTGTGGCAGTTGCGTGTTCCACCCTTGGTTATAGCGGTCCTCTCTTGAGCCTTTAAGCTGGAGAATCAGGGAAGGGAGGGGCAGCTTGAGAATTTGGCAATTATGAGCACACCCCCTTCCCCACCCTGCTCAAGCCCCCAAGTCATCTCTTCCCCACTTTCTTCACCTGAACAGACCCGTACCTAGTGCTGGCTCCTGGAAATACTGTCGGATGAGACCCAGGACCTGCCTTCGAGCAGCTTCTAGGCTAGTCTGGGAGGTGGGAAGGCCCTGAGCTGTTGGTCTGGTTTCCAGGCTGCTGGTGTACCTTCCTATGGGGCGGGCAGGGCTCCCTGCAGCAAGTAGAGGCGTGAGCTGTGGGCTTTGGAAACCCAGAAAGAAGCTGCACTGAATCCTGAAAAGGGGAGGAGGGCGGGCATCCCTCAACAGAAAGGCAGGGATGCTTAAACGTCACTTCCCCTCAATAAACCCAGAATCTGTAGTGTTAGATGGTGGTGAGTTCAAAGCAGAAAAAAACAGAGAACGGAGTGAGGAAGGTATCCAGGGAAGGCTTTGCTGAGAAACTGACATTTGAGTCAAGACCTGGAGGAGGCAGGAATGGGCCACAGGCATAGGGGGCGGAGCGACGAGGATGCTCCAGGTGGGGAACAGCCAGCGCAGAGATGCCGAGGGACGGGCAATGTACGTGAACCAGAAACAGCGAGGAGCAGTGGGGCAGGGGTGGCTGGGGAGATCACAGAGATACAGGTGGGGGTGGGGGGGATGACAGGTCACGTGGCCCTGATGGGCCATTCTAAGGACTGTGCTCACCCTTGAGTGAGACGGGCCATAGGGGAGGAGCAGAGAAGTGACATGATCTGACTTGCATGTTAAGGGGACACTCCCTGCTGAGTTGACGTAGACTAAAGGGCTGGGAGACCAGTTAGGAGGCCACTGCACGACGCAGACACGCGATGGTGGTGACACGGACCAGGGTGGGGACGGAGGAGTGGCGAGAAGTGGCCAGATTCTGGTAAGATGTTACAGGCAGAGCTGACGTGGCTCGCTGATGACTTGGGTGTGGGGCGTGAGAGAAACAGAATCAAGGAAGATTCTGGGGCTTGGGTCCAGAGGAGCGGGAAGGCTGAGGTCCCCATGAGCTGAGTTTGGGGAGACAGAGGGGAGCGGGTTGTCAGGGGGCTGCTCAGGGACTCACTCTTGGACGTGTAAGGTTGGAGATGCTGTTAGACACCTGGCGTGGGAGGCTCTTGGCTCTGAGGGTGGAGTTTGGGGCGAGGTCCAGGCCGGGAAGCATCAGCATATGGGTGGATTTAAAGCTGGGAAGCTGGATGAGCCCAGCCAGGAAACCGTGGTACAGGAGGGCCGAGCCCGCTGATGCCTGGAGGTCAGAGGGAGGGGAGGGGAGCCAAGAGACAGCGACACAGCAGCCAGAGACGGGAGAAGAAGGCAGGAAAGAGGGGCTGGGAGGGTGCAGAGAAGCACCCCCACGCCAAGGAGCGCATAGGCGAGGACTGTGGGGCTCGTGGCGTGGAGGTTATCAGTGACCTGGAGATGAGCACGTGTCAGAGAGGACGGCAGGAGGGGAATGGACACACGGAGGCCACAGTCTTTCCAAACTTCTTTGCTCCAAGAGGAAGAAGAGAAGTGGAATGAGAGCTGGAAGGGAAGAGGGGTCACATGCAGTTTTTCTGTTAAAGATGTGAGAGAGAATTGCATGTTCATGTGATGTTGGGAGAAATCCAGTGCAAGGCACGGTCCGAGAACCCTCACATCTGAGTGGGCCCTTGTCCTGAAGGGAGACCTGGTCTCAAAGCCTCCTGCCTAGCCAAACATGGCAGCCTCGCCGGCTCAGGGGGCCCCCAAGTTGGGCAGAGGGAGCCGAGCAGGAGGGTGGCCTCTCCAAGGCAAGGGAAGGCACAGCCGTGACCAGGCTGATGGCAGGGTAGCCCCATGGGAGAAGCAGACACCTCGTTCCCGTGCAAAGCACAGTGTCTGGGGTCTGTCCCCAGCCCTGAGCTCCTTAAAATTCTGCAGGTGCCCTGGGTCAGCAGGGAAGCTTTGGTCCACTTGAGTCTCCTTGTGTCCTGCTGGGACATGGCAGGAACAACGTGAAGTGGCCGTGGACATGGTTCACAGAGCCCTGGGTAGTTTGGCAAGAACTGCAGCCATGTTGCAGTCAGCCCTGAGAGCATCGAGGCTCGGGGTCCTATCAGGGGCCACAGGGAAATTAGCCTGCCATGTCCCACCCCGGAAGGCAAGGAGAGACAGAATAAAGGGAAGTAGAACCTTCTCTGCCCCCAGGACCCCGGAAATATTGGATGCTTCTCAGTGATGGCTGTGGACCAGGTCCCCACTCCTTCCCAGGCTGTCTACTTTGTTCAGTCGTTCATTTGAGAGTCAATCCACCGGTATTTACTGAGCAATTACTATGTGCCAGACACTGTTCTAGATGATGGGGATACAGTGGTGAACAAGGCAGGCCAGGTCCCTGCTCCCAAGGAGCTTATATTGCTCTTTGGGGTGGACATAAAAATATGTAAGTAAACTCAGTAATCCTTCATCTACCTTTAACCCAATTGAGGGAAATAGTCTGCTCTCTCACCTTTAAGCTTGCAGATTGGAGTTTGTCTACCACCATCTCATTGATGTGAATGGACTGTTTTCTACCAGTTGAGAGAATTGCTTCTTTCTCTTTTGGTTAAACGGAGTTGACCTTGGTTCCTTGGAATGCAGTGGTAATTGGCACAGCATTGACCCAGAAGAGGCTCACCAAATCATTCTCAAACATGCCAACTCTGATCAGTCAGTGATGGCATCTGCCTCCCCGTCTGAGGCAGACCTGGCAAATCTGCGTTTCCCTCCCGTCGTCCCATGGCAGACATCCCCAATCAACCCAGGTTCCTATAGAGCCTGGTTGATTAGTCATGTCTGCATGGACACAGGATTGGAAAATGAGAACCTGTATTCCAGATAGTTTCCTTTCCTGCCCTAGGCAGGAGGTTGGAAAGGTCACACTGCCTAACTTTTTAGCCTGCACTTGGAGAGAGGAGCTATGGGGGATTATGGAAAGATCGTGGGCCTGAACGTTGAAGTACTGGGGTCAGGTGCCGGATCTGCCTCTCATTGGCCATGTGAGCTGGTCAACCCGCCTCACCTGGCAATGAGAAGAAAAGGGGGGTTTCCATTTGTGAGGAACAGAGCTGCCCTAGGTCAGACCACCCGGCCAAGCCCACATCTGACCTGGCTCAGCGGGTACAGTTTTCTCAGTCAGCACCAGTGGCTGCCATTTACCCACGCGAGTGGTTGGCTTTCCTTTGCTACGTAAGCACTGCCTGATGGGGCAAGTCTGCTTAACCTTTGTAAAGTAGGTTGAACCTTGACCTGTTCTGAACTCACCTTACTCAGCCCTCAAACAGGAAAAAGAAAGATAAACTAGGCTATACCCATCCCAGGGCCATAAGTCTGGGATCTTTTACTTGCTTCCCTGGGCTGCGGCCTCCTTCTCCCTGCCCTGGCTTCTTCCTTTGGTCCTTTTCTCAGAATGCAGCCTGTCAGCCAAGTCAGCCTGTATCTTCTGAGACTTTTGGGGGCCTGAGTGCAGGCATAGGAGCTGAATGACAGGAGACGATGCTAACATTCAATGAGCACCTGCTAACGTTCAGTGAGCACCTGCTGTTGGGTAATGTCACATAGAGCCTTAAAGGTAGAGAATATCATCCTCAGCTTAACAGCTCAGGAAGCTTTTGCTCAGAGAAGTGACCTGCACATAAGACCCTCCAGGTTGGACGGGGTAAAGGCCAGACTGGAAGCCAGGGCTCTGTGAATCTGGAGCTGTGTCTTTCTGGGTTCTCTTCTCCCCAATGCTCAAGGTCCCTACCTGACCGTTCACTCAAGATATGGCAGTCTGTTCTGTATAGGGAAGAAATGATTATACTTTCATCCTCCCTTCTAGAGATAATTAAATTTTGATAGGCAGACTCCAAAGCCGATGCTTTTAACCCAACTGTGTTGGCTTAAGAATCAGGAGACCTGGGCTTATTCACCATGTGATATTTGATACTCTTTCCCTCTCTGGGCCTCAGTTTCCCCGTCAAAGGGAAGTTGAGCTGGAAGAACATTTTGGTGGGTGTGTATTCAGAGTGGTTCACCAAGCCCTTCTGGCTCCCACCTACCCAGCCCTCCTTTCCCAGAATCTGTAGATGCTGACCAGGAATGTTGAGTGGAAAAGAAAGGGGGCCCCCTGCTGGTGGCATCTGGGATTGTCATACACAGCCTGAGGTCTGCCTGACCCTGTTGGCCACCCCTCCCCAAAACTGACCCAGTGTTTGTCAGGGGTCCACCAGGCTGGAATTTTCACAAGGGCTCTTGGCCGTGGACCATCCAGAAGCAGGCCAGCAGTCTTCTGAGCTCAGACTAATGGGAAATCTGACCTCATGGAATGAGACCATGCCTTGGGCTGGCTGAGGATCCTGTAAGCGGAGGGGGTGGCTGGTGGAGGATTCCTTAAGAGCTGCTGACGCACACATGCACGCATACACACCCTCCTTCCAGCAGTCACGGAGCAGTCATGGGGTGCGTATAAGAATGTCAAACCGCCTTTAATGGAAACCTCCCCACTTGGGACGGTAAGACAGCTGCAGAAACAGTATCTTGTAGCACGAGTAACTGGTGTGAATATTTGGATCGTCCACTGGTTTTATGGATCGATGAAGGTTCTGTGTTCACAGCGATGTGCTTTCACAGTAGGGGTGATGGAGGAGCGTGAGTGGTTCAAGGTCAGATGCCAAGGATGCAAGTCCAGGGTCTGCGCGGGTCTTGGTGTGTCAGTTAACCCTTTGAGCCTCAGTTCCGTCCTCCATAAGGCAGGTGCAGCCCTACCCCCAGCACAAAGTCCCGAGGAGAAGATGAGGCCAACCGGGCTGTGCAGATTTGTTGGGGGCTGGCAGTTTGGGAACCAGCAAAGCTGTGGGACAGGAGGGTGCTGGGGCCAGGTGGGCACTGCCACTCACTGCTTGGCCATGTTCCTTAATCTCCCTGGATGCCCACTTCCTCATCTATAACGTGGACTGACTTCAAAAGGTAGTTGTGAGAATTAAGTGACAAAAACCCATCGGGGGCTGAGAGCCGTGCCTGGCCCATGGGAATTGTTTTAATATCTAAGGAATTGAGGTGCGGGGAGGTTACGTGATTCGCTCGAGGTCTCAGAGCCAGGGAATTCCCTCATCCGGTGGTTAGGACTCTGAGCCAGGGACAGAACCCAGATCCTCTGACCCCAGACCAGTGCCGGTCCGCCCTGCTGTGTGGTGTTGGCCAAGGCCATGGACATGTTTGTGGGGGACAGTGGTCAAGGAGAAGTCGTCTAGGACCTCAGAAGTTAAAGGAAGCTCACAGAGTCCAGCACGCCCATCCTGGGGGAAAACCGAGACTGGGAGAGGGGAAAGCTGACAGCCTGGTCCCTCACTGCCTGGCAAGGTTCTCACTGCAGGCGCTGCCCCGGTGCATAAGGAGAGACCCCCTCGTGCTCAGCGTTCCTGTAAAATCCCTTACTCTCCAGGCCCACGACCCCCAGAAGCTCAAAAGCCAAGAATTACCCTGCGCTGTTCTCTTTGCCTGTCAGCTGTGGCCTCCCGTCACCTGGGCACTGGAGGAGGGGGTCTGCTTTGCCCAGGGCTGGAGTCAAGGGACCTTTCTTCTCTCTCTGGTCCCACCTGCCAAGAGTCGCATTTGCAGAAGTTAAACCGGGGCTGACACTGCTCCACCCTGCCTCGCATCTGGGTTAGGGGCTATGGCATCCCAAGCCAGGGAAAGAGGAGGGCGTCTGCTGTGGAAAGGCAGACCTCAGAAGCTTGGGAAGAGTGATGGCCCCAGAGAAGCGCCGTCGTCTTGGGGTCATGGTTGGGGCCCTGGTTCCACCCTCCAGCTCATGCAAACATCCAGCCTCCTTGAGTTAGAAAAATCAGTCCCTCCTTGCACACCCTCCCTCTCACCCCCAGAGTCCCCACATTCCCAGGAGCCAGGCTGGTCTCCTGCAGGGTCTACTGGGCATGACATCACCTGTCACCGTGGCAGTGGTTCCAGTGGCCTAGCTGCTGGCGTGGGACACACCTGGGTGGAGCTGGGTGGCCGGGAAGGAGAACAGAGCACTGGGGAGCTTGGGGCCGAGGCAGGAGGAGGCTGGTCACAGAGAGAGACCGTCACGCTCGTGGACCATCACCTCATCTTGCATTAAGGATGTTTGGAGATCGTCAAACAGGGTTTTGAAGGAGAAATAAAAGCATGCTTATGACAAAGGAAGGACGCATTCCACTGTGTAATTTTCATAGCTGTGTGTCTGTAGTTTAAATTATTTCTTGGGGAGTCTGTCAGGCTAAGTGCCTTGTTTCCCTAAAGAGTTACAATACCTGTTCGCCCCTTCAGGGGACCCCCCATCTGTTGGGGATACTTGGGGATGTTCAGGCTCGATGAGCACACACGCCCACTTTCCCACCTCAGGCCTGTGGGGCGTCCCCAGGTGCTCGCAGGTCCTCCACGTGAGTTTCCTGGGTGGGTTGTGGACATTTGTGCTTCTGAAAAGCTGGGCAGACGGCCAGAAGCTTTTTGGTTCACGCCATGGTTCCAGAGGCACCTTGTCTTCGTTGTTAAATGATCTTCACCTGGCATCATTTCGCGAGATTCAGCTTTCGTGTTTTCTCGGTCCGCAGCCTGACAGGGTCCAGCCCAGAGTCAGGCCTGGAATTCCGGCCACGGTGACCTGAGCTGCTGCCCAGCCAAGCTGGCCATGAAGGGGACAAGTCCAGCTGCAGCAGCCAGGAAGCGCAAAGCTGGAATTTAAAGGGCCCCCCAAGACCTGTGGTCCCCACTGCAGGGGTCTCCCCAGGGCTCCTTGCACGTGATGACACTGCCCCAGCTCACCTGCCTCTACCCTGTTCTACAGGGCGGTGCTGGGTGGAGGTAGGGGGTGAAGATGCAGCTTATGTCAGGCACTGAGCCAGAGCCCAGGGTCCTCGGTCCTTATGCCATACTTTTTCATATCAGAGGCTGAGTGTGCAGGTTCACTGTCCGGGACAAGATGGGGTGGCACCGCCATTGCCTGCCCCCTATCACTGCCCTCAGCTAGCCGTGGGGCTGGGACCCTCTGGGGTTTGGGGGCTTCTCAGCATAATGTAGGGTCAAGTGTTTGGGCCTTGGAGTCAGATGTGGCTCTGTGACTCTGGGCAAATTACTTAACCACTCTGTGCCTTCTCAGGCTGGAAGCTTCCAGAGCCAAGGAGTTGCTTTGCCCCCTCCCCACCGCCTCCACAGTTCCTTCCTCAGTGTTCTCTCCACAGAGGGGGGAGGGGATGGAGCTCTGGGGACCCTGGGGAAGGCAGTGGGGCCCGCCCTGCACAAGCCCAGGCTTGCCCGTCTCCACTCCCTTCTGTACAGAGCCAGTGCCGTGAGGAGAGTCCGGAGGGAGCAAAAACCACACTGCTGCCAGGAGGCTGTGTGGAACACGGGGCACCATGTCTGTGTGTCTGTGTCTGTATGTCTGTGTGACAGCTTTATTGAGATACAATTCACATAGCATACAACTCACCCGTTTACAGTACGTGATTCAATAGTTTTTATTATATTCAGAGATGTACATCAATATTAGCATATTTTCATCATGCCCTTTGGCCACACCTCCATATCTCCGGCCCCCGGCCCAAGGCAACCACTAGTCTAATTTCTGTCTCCATAGGTTTCCCTATTCTAGACACTTCATTTGAATGGAATTATACGGCACGTGGCCGTTTATGACTGCCTTCTTCACATAGCATGATATTTTCAAGATTCATCCCATTGTAGCATGCATCATTACTTCTTTTTATTGTCAAATAATGTACCGTTATATGGATGTACTACATTTTTAAACATTCATTCATCAGTTGATGGACATGTGGTTGTTTCAGCATTACAGCTGTTATAAACCTATGTACACACGTTCCTGTGTGGACATACGTTTTCAGTTCTCTTAGATATACACCTAGGAGTGGAACTGCTGTTAGGGGAAGTTTATGATTCATCACTTGAGGAACTGTCAGCTGTTTTCCACAGAGGCTGTACCATTTTCCATTCCCACCAACAGTGTATGAAGGTTCCAGTTTCTCCGTATCCTTGCTAACACTTGTTACTGTCTTCTTTTTATATTTTAGCCATTCTAGTGAGTATGAAGTAGTAGTTCATTGTGGTGTTGATTTGTATTTCCCTGATGACTAATTATGTAAACCACCTTTTTGAGTGCTTATTGGCTATTTCTTGGGGAAATGTCTGTTCAGATCTTCTGCCCATTTTTTTAATTGGGTTATTTGTCTTTTTATTATTGAATTGTACGAGTTCTTTATATACTGCAGATATGAGCCCCTTATCGGACATATGGTTTACAAATCTGTTCTCCCATTCCTTGCACTGTTTACTTTCTTGATGGTGTCCTTTGAAGCACAAAAGTCTTTAATTTTGATGAAGTCCAGTGTATCTGTTTTTTCTCCTGTTACTCATACTTTTGGTGTCATAACTTGCTGTGTGTTTTTAATCAAACACTCTTCCCTGTGAAGGAGATGGAGCAGACAGTGGACTGTCGGGCTGGGCTGAGTTCTGTTGGGCTCAGACTGGGCCCTGGGATTTCATTTCAGCAGGAAGTAAAGGATCCCATCAGCTTCCTGGGCCGTGGTTAGCGATGGGGGAGCAGGGGGGTCACAAGCTCACCAGGCCTCCAGCTCTTTCCTTCTGCGGACCTAGGCAGTTCAGGGCAGGGACAGACATTCAGTCAAGGACTTGCTCCCCTGGCTGGGTCAGTAAAGCTGAGAAATGAGAATTGGGACTCTAGGGATAGGCGGGCCTAGGTTTGAATCTGGGGAATGCCACTGAGTAACATAGGAGCCTGGGAGAGAAACTTCCTCTTTCTGAACCCTGTTTCCTCGTCTGTTCATAAAAGGGAAGGAGACGGGGTCCCTTCTCAGCGTTCGGGGTGACAGGCAGCTAGGATCTCGGGAACTAACTCGGTTCTCTGTCCCCCAGCCATGAAAGCCGACCGAAAGCGCCTAAAGGGTGAAAAGACAGACCTGGTGAGCCAGATGCAGCAGCTGTATGCCACGCTGGAGAGCCGCGAGGAGCAGCTGCGCGACTTCATCCGCAACTACGAGCAGCACCGCAAGGTCAGCACGCAGCCCCCGCCCCTCCCCCTCCCCCCACCCACCAGCCCCCTCATTACTGACCCTCCCCCACCCGGCACAGGGTCTGGCCTTGAATCTCAAAACACAGATGCACTGCTCGTGTCCCCTTATGCTCACTTGGGGAGGCCCCTTGTCAGGCCCAGGTCTGGGCACTGAGATGAACAGGCACACCCCCTAGTTACGGCTCCATGTCTCCTGGGCAAACCAGCCTGGACAGGAAAGCGCAGTCAGTGACAGTGTGCGTTCTGGATTCCGGCTAGCCTGGGTTCAGATCCCGGTTCCCACGTGTGTGCCTTTGGGCATCTCCCTTAACCTCTCAGAGCCTCAGTTTCCTCATCTGCACAACAGCGATCATGGTGCAGACCTTGCAGAGCTGTGATGAGGACCATATGAGAGGATGGATACAGGGCATTCAGCATAGCACCTAGTGCATGCTAAGTGCTCAGTGACTCTCAGCTCTGTGTCTTACTACTAGTACCATAATAAGAGTGTGAAGAAAGGGCTGGGCAGAACAATGAGACAGCAGGAAATTCTGCCTCCTGGGAGAGAGTCCTGGAAGGCTTCACAGAGGCAGTGACATATAGGTTGGGCCCTGTGGGGTGAGTAGGAGTTCCTGGTCAGATGACCAAGGACTTTGGTTCAGTAAATATCTGTCTGGTATATGTGCTGTAGTCATGCTGAAGAGGGTCCCAAAACTTAAAGAAAAAAGAGTCAGTCCCCACAACGAAGCAGGCCTTAGTAAGCTGCTGTGTCTGCAGGGAGAGAGTTGTAACCTCTGGTGAGCGGGGCGGAAAGACTGTTGAAAACTGCCCTTCAAGTACATCATACCACATGACAACAGCTATGACCAAGGTTTGCATGTACTCCGTGGAGAAAACGGAGGTGGGAAGCTCGTTAAGTTTCCTCGGCCGTGGGAGGTTTGAGTGGTTCTCCCAGTGGCTGGTGGCCTGGTTGCATGAGTGCATTCACGCGTGTTCCCTCTGAGCTAGACTGTCAGAGGTGGCACTTGAATTTAAAAGCTTCAGCCCCACGGCCCACTTTGGTGTTTACCAGTGACATGCCCTCTCACCTCCCAAGTATACAGATCCCTTCCTCTCCAGGATGAAAACAGCCCCGGAGGAGCTCCCTGGGCCAGGCACCCACAGCCTCTGCCTGGTCTGGAGCTCTTGGTGCCCTGGGTGCCAGCCCTGAGCAGCAGGGCCCCAGCTTCCCCTGCCTGTCCTTCCACAGTAGGTGGGCTGGGTCCCTAGAAGTTGGCCTCCCCGGGCCTGTCACTTGCAGACAGAGTGTGGCATTAAGTCAACAACCTGTGGAAGCAGAGAGGAGGAAAGGGAACCCCCGGCTCCCTGCTTTCTTGGTCCTCTTCTGGGTCGCAGACTTCCTGCCATGTCCTCACTTGGCAGAAGGGACAAGGGAGCTCTCTGGGGTCTCTTATAAGGGCATCAATCCCATTCACGAGGGCTCCACCCTCATGACCTAAGCACCTCCCAGGGGCCCCACCTCCTAATATCATCACGTTAGGTGTTAGGATTTCAACATATGAATTTTGACAAACATTCAGACTATAGCACCATCTGCCTCTCTCTTGGTCCACCTCCATCCTTTCTCCTTCTCCAGCTGGAGGGCCCGTAGCAGGTCCCAGGAGCCTGGTCCTTCTTCAGCAGGTGAGGCAGGGAGAACCTTTACTTGAGTAGCCCCATGCCCATCAATAGGGAGACATGTTTGTTTGAGGGGAGGGGACACAGGGCAGGGGCCAGACAACCAGCCCACAGCCATACCTGCTTTTGGTGATTTGCTGGCCCCAGGCGTGAGGGGCACCGGGCTGACCTTGTCCTTGACACTGCTCGTCCTCAGATCATCAGCTTCCTTGGTGTTTTAGGGCTCTTCAGAGAAGTAATATATATATTAAGATTTATTAGAAGGAATTGGCCTACATGATTGTGGAGGCTGACAAGTCCTGTGATCTGCCTTCTACAAGCTAGAGAGCCAGTGGTGTCATCGAGTTTGAGTCAAAGGCCAGAGAGCTGGAGAGCCGACTTGTAAGTTCCATCCAAGGGCAGAAGACCCATGTCCCAGCTTAACTCTCAGGTAGAAAGCAACTTCTCCCTTCCTCCACTTTCCATTCGGGCTCTCAACGGATCGGATGATGCCCACTCCCCCAGCCCCCGCCACTGGGTACTGAGTCTACCAGTTCAAACGTTAATCTCATCCAAAAACCCGCACAGACACACCCAGAAATGATGTTTGGCCACAAAGCTGGACACCCCATGGTCTGGTGAAGTTGATGGATAAAAGTAACCATCATGGGCTTCCCTGGTGGCACAGTGGTTGAGAGTCCGCCTGCTGATGCAGGGGACATGGGTTCTTGCCCCAGTCCAGGAAGATCCCACATGCCGCGGAGCGGCTGGGCCCGTAAGCCATGGCCACTGGGTCTGCGCGTCCGGAGCCTGTGCTCCGCAACGGGAGAGGCCACAACGGAGAGGGGCCCGCGTACCGCAAAAAAAAGTAACCATCACACTTGGCGTGGGAGGCAGGGTGGTACAGTGGTTAAGACCAGACAGTGGGTTAGACTCTCACCTCTGCCACTCTCTAGCCACGTGGCCTCATCCCTAAAACCGGGATAATGATCGCAACCACTCAGAGCCCAGCCTTGTCAGCACTAAAGTTTCTGGTACACAGAAAGCATGCCAGGGGAAAAATGCTTGTCGTTGTTATTATTATTATTATTATTATTGTTATTGCCTCTGGGGGATTCAGAGTCAGGCATTTGATCGTGGAAATTCCACAGTGGGTTTCAGGGCCCTTCTGTGGGTCTCTCATCTACCACTGCCTGGTGTTGGTCCCCCTGGCAAACCCAGAGAAGCCACCTGCTCTCAGGAAGCCTCTGGCCAGGCAGGAGCGGGTCCTGGCTGACCGCACACAGACCCCAGTCATGGGCCCTGCCTCTGGGAGGATGGTAGAGTCTCAGTGAAGAAGCAAGAACCATGCGGAAAATTAACCCAGATAGGACCTTCTCGGGGGGTCCGAGGGTCCCAGACGATCCAGGAACCGGGGGTGGGGGAAGTGTTCCCTGAGAACATGCACCTTGAAGGAGGACAGATCCAGATCAGGAAAGCAAACAGGCGGGAATTCCCTGGTGGTTCAGTGGCTAGGACTTGGCGCTTTCACACTTCACTGCTGTAGCCTGGGTTCAATCCCTAGTCAGGGAACTAAGATCCTGCAAGCTGCGTGGCATAAATGAAAGAAAGAAAGAATGAATGAATAAATGGATGAATGGAATGTGATGCTGATAAAAGGCTAAACGGATCAAAAAAGATGGCTCTGTTTAGATAAGCACCCTAACAATGACAATGATGATGGCCACCTTTAGAGACCACCTGTCACCACCTGACACAGGATAATATTAATAATGGCAAACATTAATTGTGCACTTACTGTATGCTGGCTTGGTCCTAATCTCTTTACATTTGCTATTTTTAATAGCAACCCTATGAGGTATGATTGTCCCCATCATCCCCCTTTTACAGAGCCGAAAACTGACTTAGGTCAAGTCGCCAGAGGGACCTCAGCTCCCAGGTTGGCATCCAAGGTCCCAGACAGTTGGGCCGAGTCCTTCCTTCATAAATTCCGGCCACCTTGATCCCCGTCAGGTTTCAACGCCCCAGGCAGGTCTCCTTCAGTTCCTTTCCTGCCACCACTGCCAGCAAGGATTAAGACCTCCACCACACTATCTGCGGGGCTGCAGAAGTTATTTTACCTCTCTGGCCTCAGTTTGCTCATCTGTAAAATAGAGATAATCATAGACCCTGCCTCACAGGAGCTTGTTTAAATATAATAATGCATCTGAAACCTCAGCACCGTACTTGACATGTGTACAGAACGTTCCGTGACAGTTGCTACTGAGACCTGCACTCCTGCTGCCAGAGATGTGATCATGGGAGGGGGTGTCAGAGTTTTCACCAAGGCTGAAAGCACCTACAGCCTTTCCCCCCAGCCTGGAACCCTCAGTCTGCTCACAACTAGTGGAGCTACTGACTGCAAAGAGACACAGAGACAAAAATGATCCTGGGGGTCCTAGCGGACCTTCTTCCTAATTCAGGGGTATGTGGTAGGCAGCCACTTGTACACCAGCCAACTCTCAGTGGTTCTGATCCACACACTTCATTTCATGGGACATTCCAGGATCTAGGCTTGCTGCTAGGTGCTGAGGGTAGATGCTGGGACGTGGTCCCCAGCTCCAGGGGAAAGAGCTGGCTGGTCCACATGTGACCCAGGAGGCCATACCTGTCAGCTGTTGCACTGACCCCACCTGAAGACAGCTTCAAAGAGAAAGGAGAAGAGAAATAACTAGCGGTGGAGTGCCCCTCTGCGGAGAGCCTTGCTTCCAGAACCCGAGAGTACAGCTTTGCCCGGGCTTTTGCTATAGTGCCATCTTTTGCTTTGCATCTCGCATTACCAGTCTCTTCTGACCATCACCCTGGGATGTGATAGTGTCGTTCTCTCATAGATGAGGTGGTTGAGGTTTGGGGAAGCTGCATTACTTGTTCAGTGTCACACAGCTTGTAGCGGATGGAGCTGAGACTTCACACCCAGGCACCCTGACCCCTAGGAGACACGTCCTGGAAGGAATCATCTCCCTGACACACACACCACCTCCTCTAGACTACACTGAGAAGCCTGGGGCTGGTGACACAGACACCTGTGTCCTCCACTCACCCCAGCTGGGAGAGCTGTCCTGGGACGGCCTTTGAAGTCAGTCACAGCAGCTACCAACACTCTTTCTTTTACTCAGCAGTGTTCCTTGGCTGTTGTCTGCCGGGCTGCTGTTCTGTGACCCGGGTGTCTGCCGATGACCTAGAGTGTGCAGCTCCTCGGGCACAGGGATTTTTGTCTGGTGTGTGCCTGCTGGTGGCATCCACGAATATTGGTTGAATGACCAGTATCCGGTACCAGTATGAGAAACTGATTGGGAACAGCTGAGGCTGCTTTCTTAGGTAGATAGTCAGGGAAGGCCTCTCGGAGACATTTGAGCAGCGTCCTGAGTGCACGAGTGAGCGCCTGCTGTGTCCCCGGCACCGTTCTGAGCTCTAAACTTGGATTATCTCATCCAGTCCTCACAATAACACCCTCAAGGACGGGTGCCGTGATCCCGTGTTACAGACAAGGAAACTGAGGCACGACAGTTATTGCAGCTTGTTCTTGCAAAGCCAGGATTCGACCCAGACTCACTCTCTTTCCCAGGAACCTAAGCCATAGCTCCAGCTCTGTGACAGTCATGCAGAAAGGGCCAGACCTTGGCCTCCTAGTCTCTGGCCATCTGGAATTCAGGCCTTCGGTGGCAGGGCTGTTTGACAAGGCAGGATGGTTGCCTCTCAACGCGGTCCCAGGCTGCACAGAGACCTGGAGTTCGGCTCTCAATTTGGTGGCTGGGAAGACCGTGGCTGGGTGCGTGGGCCCGGCCCCCTGCAGGGACCTTTCCTCTGGGGGAAGGATGCCTGGTGTCCTGAAATTGGCTCTTGCCAACAGAGGTCAGGCCCCCGATCCAGCCGGCTGTTCCTTGCCTGCTGGCTCTGCTGGACCAGCACAGCTGGAGACCATGGCCCTCGCCTCAGCACCACAGAGAAAACAGCTTATGCAGGAGGACCAGCCGGGAGCTGGGGCCGGGGTGACGGGCAGAGGACTGTGCTGCATTCAGACACCACAGCTAGCTGGAGGTCCAGCCTGTCCCATCGTCGGCTGGGACCCTGTGGGATGGTGGCAGGGCCCTGTGGCAGCCAAGGCAGGTGGGCTGCAGGTGCCTCCTCTGTCCCTGTTTTCCTGTGACACACACGTTACCAAACAGCAGAACAGAGGCCCAAACCCACTAATGACCCTAATTTTTATCAGCCTCCATTTAACTATTTCCCTCAAATGAAGTCATTTAGTCTTTATAACAATTCTTTGAAATGAGGAGTATTGATTCCCCCTCCATTTTAAATATGGAGAAATGAAGACTTGATAAGTTCAAAGAACTTACCTAGGACATTTGTTTGCTCATGTATCCATTGAAAAAAAACGGCTGAGCATCTACTAACAGTTTGTCTCTGTTCCAGTCTCCAACCCAGGGCTTTCTTCCTCCAGGGCCCGAGCGCCCGGCCACCTGCGGTGCTGTGGGGCCTCCCTGCGCTTCCTCTGGTCTGGGGGGTCAAGGCCCTCTGGGCCAAGGGTAGGCCGTGCCCCGCACTCCTTGTAACGCTGGCCTCTCCCCACAGGAGAGCGAGGACGCTGTCAAAGCCCTGGCCAAGGAAAAGGACCTGCTGGAGCGCGAGAAGTGGGAGCTGCGGCGGCAAGCCAAGGAGGCCACGGACCACGCCACGGCACTGCGCTCCCAGCTGGACCTCAAGGATAACCGCATGAAGGAGCTGGAGGCGGAGCTGGCCATGGTGAGACCCCACCCCCTCACCCACCCAGGCCTGGTGGGGCATCTGCCGGAAGTGATGTCATGGCTGGGAGACAGGGAGTGCACGTGGGCTCACCTGGGAGTCCAGAGTGGAGTCCGCAGGGGCGGGGGCGGGGCAGGGGCGGGGGCGGGGCTGGGGGCGGGGCTGGGGCCGGGGCGGGGTCTGGGATGACCCCTCTGGTTGGTCGTGGCAACCACACCACCTTTCATCCACCTGACTGGGGCCGAGCATGTGGGGATGCTGGGAAACCATCCACTAGCCTTTGGGAGGAAAAATACCAAAAAATTAATATTGGTTATCTCTGGGTAGTAAGATCACAAGTGGCTTTTATTTCCTTTTTTTTCCCCTGTTTTCATCAGTCTTATTATATTACTTGGGTCCTCAAGGAAAAAAATGTTTTTTTCTAATCCAAAAAATCCCTCAAAATACATCCACTGTGTTTTCCTCGGAGATGGGCAGCCTGCATGTGGGGACAGAGAGTCTAGGTGGTGTTTCCAGGCCTGGCCTGTCAGCAGAACTGAGGTCCAGAGCCCTGGAGTTCTGCTCTACCCGCTCCTGTGTAACCTTGGTCTGCTCACTGAACTTCTCTGAGCTTCAGTGACCTTTATCTGGTCCTGGGGTGGGGGTGAGGGTCTTTATCCCACTCTGCCTTCCCCAAGAGATGTTTGATCAACTTTAGAGAGCTCGTGGCTTAAAGGGCCTTTGAAACCACCATGGCTCAATGTGGTGGTGGCTGGGAGGAGAGTGTGTAGGGAACTCCCAAGGTGGGGGGAGTCGCATGTTTCTTAGTGAGAACTCAGCGTTCTCTGCAGCACTGATGCTGGCTGATGGTGTGGTTACCACCATGGGTTCTGGGTTTGAATCCAGCCCCCATCGCTGTCTAGCTGTGTGACCTTGGGCAGGACCCTTCCCCTGTCTGGGCCTCAGTTCCATCAAGTGTCAATAAGGGTAAATGCATATATCCCATAGGGCTCTTGTGAGGATTTCAATGAAATGATGCAAGAGAAGCACTTAGCCCGGCCTGTACATGGTGAGTGATGATATGACAAGAGGGAGGTTTTCTATGGTCAGTTGCTTCAGGAGCAGGGGTCACCCAGGGCAAGTCAGGATCTGTGGGCCCCTCCTGGGAACAACAATCCCACCCTCTGCCTCCTGGGTCTCCTTGTCCAATGCTGACCCCTAGTGGTGAGAGCTGCCCAGGCTGGAGGAAGCTCCAGCTGCTGGGTCTCCTCTCTGGGGTCTTCCCACCAGTGGGGTCGGTGGTGCTGGCGGCCCTGCTGCCATGTGCAGCCCAGACAGAAACCTTTCAAGTTGACAGTCTCGGAAGGGAGTGCAGGGTGAGGTGAGGCCTTTATTCTCCCAAGTCTTCCCAGCGTCCTGTGATGGACAGATGGCTCTTCCTTGCCATGGGCCACTAACCTCAAGCATCCTGGGAAATTCTGGGGTCTTTCAGGATTGGGAGCCAGCTCACCTCTGCTTCCACTCTCACCATGCCCGGATGACTCGACCTGCTTTAGTTCTGGCCAGCGAAACTCAGGTTCTTGCCCCCTCCCTCTGGCAGGCATCAGGCCTCTCTGCTAAGTGTGAATAGTTAGGTGGTGGGTTTGCTGTAATGTCAGCACAGGCACAGCCTGTGAGAGCCCCGGTGTTGGTGTGTGTCCACTTGCCCGGAGGTCCCCTCTGTTGCCCGCCATCTGCAGAATTTCACAGCCTGGAGGCTTCCAGGGCTGCCGGCTCTGGGCAGTGTTGTCCAGCTCCCCTCACAGCACTGCTGGCCAGGACGAGACTAGAGTGAAGGTACCTTCCCTGCGTGTGTGCCTGAGGTCCTCGGGTTGCAAGCCACAGAAAGCAGCTCGGGCTATCTGAGCACACAGCGTGCACTGGAAGGAAGTCAGGAGCTCACAGGTGCAGTGGTAAGGTGGAGGGCCAGGCTTGGAAATGGGCCGAAGCCAAGGCAGCCGCAGGGAGTGGGGAAGCCAGGATTCCATCTGGAATGGTCCACTGAGTGGCCCCTGCTGGGGGAGATGAACCCAAACCCTTTGCCCTCTGAATTTCACTTCAGTTTTCAAAAGTCTGATCAAGTACAGGGTATTCAAGTGGTCCATCTGAGGGTCACTTGCTTACTCCTGATCTAGGAGTTCTGGCTGTGGCTCTGGTGATAGGTAATTTCTTAAGTGACCCGCCCACAACACGGAAGCCATGGCGCAGCTCCCTGGTGAGGGGTCAGCAGGCCCTGCCCCAATTCAGGCATTACCCCTCCCCAACCCAGCCTCCGCTGGGTCTCCACACACCCTATGCAGCTGAAAAGGGCCGCTTCACTCGAGTAAAAGTCAAAGGACGTTGGCTTCCCAAGAAGCAAACACCCCTCTTGGTGCTTTGCTGATGGGCTGCAGCCCGTGGGGAGGGGACACTTCCTGATGGGCTCCAGCCCGTGGGGAGGGGACATTTCCTGATAACAACTTCTGGCCGAACTAGGCATTACCACACCTGGAGCAGTTTCACTCCTGTAGCCACACTGGCTCTGTGGAGACCACCCTGTGGTTTGTTTGTTTGTTTAGGTAAAAAATTTTCAATATGCGTTTTATTGAGATATAATTCACATATTATAAAATTCGTCCTTTTATGACATAAATTTAGTGATTTTTAGCACATTCACAAAGTTGTGCAACCGTCACCACGATCTAATTCCAGGACAATCTCATCACTCTAATAAGAAGCCCATATCCATTAGCGGTCACTCCAGTGAGCTACATATTCTCATTGTGCCCATTTCACAGATTTGGAAACAGGCTCGGTGTGCAGGAGGCTCACCCAGAGCTGCCCAGAGAGTTGAGAGGCAGAGCTGGGAGGTGGGCAGTCCCCGTGCTCCGTGATGGGAGGCCTCTGAAAGGACACCCAGATGCTGGCCTGAAGGAGGCACGTCCTCTTACCAGCCATCGCTCATCCCTCAGGCCTTCCCCAGTGGCCTCTCCAGTCACTGAGCAGGCGGGAGACAGGGCTGCCAGCCCCGAGATCACAGGCTCCCCCCAAGTGCTAGTCCTGTCCACTCCCTCCCCCAGGAGCCTGGTTCCTGGTGACCTAGTTTTCTATCAACGTTCTCCAAAATGGGAGACAGTTCTTACGTTACTATGTACACTGTACACAGGGCTTCTCACCCTCAACACTGTTGACACTTGGGGGCCGGAGAAGTCTGTTGTGGGACGTCCTGTGCACTGTGCGGTGTGCAGCAGTATCCCCGGCCTCCACCCACGAGATGCCTGTAGTGCCTCCCAACTGTGGGGAATGAAGTCTCCAGACATTTCCCAGTGTTCCCTGGAGGGGGAGAGAATTCACGCTGGTTGCGAACCACTCCTCTGTAAAGTGTGGGATTCCCTCGTCTCGGTGTCTGTCTCTGCCCTGGCCGTGCAGTTCTAACACAGCCCCAGTTGGGGGCCTGCGTTTCCTGGCTGTGTGATCTTTGACAAGTGACTTAACCTTTCTGAGCCTGTGTTCATACGTATAAGACCTTCCTCCTGGGGTGATTGTGAGGTGAGGTGACGGGAAATCGGGGCAGGCTCTCCACCCACACTCAGTGGACGTTAGCTGTTGTTACTGACGTTGGAGACCAGCCTGTCCTCGGGCCGCGCCGGGACCAGGAGTCGTGGATTCCCACGTCCCGTCCACTAGCCAGTCATTTTGTGTCCTTGAGCTGCCTGGGCCTCAGTTTCCTCGTCTGTAAAAGTGACAGCCGCCACAGGCCCAGGCAAGAGTAGGGCGCGGTGAGGGACCAGCGAGAGGCAGGGTCGAGCGGCAAGGGTCAAGGGTGATCGTGGTTTGTTTTTTAATGGCCGTGCTCTGGGTTGTTACCACTCCTGCCCTCTCTCTGAGGAAACCAGCTGGCCACACAAGCACACCTCCCGGCCCCGGACCACTGCCATCCTGGCCCAGCAGACCAGCCCTGGCCCACAGCCAGCTCTGAACACTGGGTCTGAGCTCAGACCCCCGGCCACACACATGAGGTCAGGGCCCACCCGAGCCCGACATTGTCCCCCAAGAGCCTCCCTCCACCCCCAGGCCTGCGGTTGTCAGAGATGGTATGGAGCCAGTATTGCCTCATCAGCTCATGCTGGTACCTCCATGCTGGACCTGCGACTACTGCAGCCTGAGATCTGGGACAGAGTCGCGGCCAGTAAGCCCAGGAAGAGGATGGTGGAGTCAACTGTAGCTGGCGTCATGCTCCTTTGGTGCAGATGCAGCGTCTCCGCAGCTGGAGTCCACGGGAGCACGACCCTTCTCGTGTTTGCTTGGAAGGTTCCTGCCCCGGGATCCTCCCTGCCTTTGGCGGGAGAGACGTTCCCTAGCCAAGCTCAAATTCCTTGGAAAGCCGGTAAAGGGTTCCCTTTAGCCGCACTCACAGCATCCCTCCGGGGCCAGGCCTGTTCTCTGACTGGAAGTACATCCTGGCCTCCAGGCAGCTAGGAAGCTGAGGGTGGGGGAGGGTGGGGCCCCCGTGCCGCTCTCCCTTTCCACTTCCCAGATTGTCTGATCTCAGGGAGGCATAAGTCATCCTAACAGCCTGCTACTGTTTGAACAGGACGATAGACCAGACAGAATCCTGGGCTTTCATGTGAATTATTCCACATCTGACTCCTACTTGTGAAATGGAAATTGTTTCATGATAGCAGTCACCAACGTTCACTGAGCTTTTTCTTTACCATCGGCTAAGTGCTCTCCATGGCACCCATGTTATCCCCATCAGACAGACTAGGACATGAAGGCACAGAGAGGTGAGGGGCCTCTCTTAGGATCCCCCAGCTAGGAAGTGGCAGAGCTGGGATCAAATCCAGGCCGCTGGATGCCACAGCCTAGGCTCCGAGGCGCTGTGCCGGGCCACCTCATCCCACAACTTACCTATAAAAGTAACCCCTCAGTTCCCATCTTACTGTGAGGACTTGAGGCTCAGAGTGGTGGAGTAACTTGCTGCAGGTCACACAGCAAGTCAAATAGTAGAAGTGGAGTTTGAACCCAGTTCTGTCTGACTTTTGTCACATGAGGGTGTTTGAGCCAATTCTCCAATTCCCAGGAGCTCAACACTGCGGGCTCAGGGTTCTCAGCAGGGGGTGGAGGCGCAGAGGGAACTCCCAGCATTGAGTTGCATTTAATGGAAGAGATTAGTAGAGAAATGCTGTGCAGGCTGTCACAGGAAGATGATTCAATGCAGCAACGAGAGAGAGACAGACAGAGAGTACATGCACGTATTTTAAGTTAGACCTTACGTGCCTTGTCTGCAGTTCACGTCTCTGTTTCGCTCTGTCTCAGAGGTTTAAACTCATGAGTGGACAGTGTGTGAGAGGTTCCTGTGCTCAGAATTCACAGGCACACCTGCCCCATCCTGCAGGACTAACCGTAGGCTCCTCCCCATTGTCAGGCAGCGATGATGCCAAGCCGCCTGCTGAGTTAGAAGGTGCTGCTCTCAGGCCCAGACCGAGGGGAGATCCACCTGGAAGAAGGAAGCCAGGTGCGGACAGGAGAGCAGTCCTGCCCGGGCCTCTTCCTCGTGCCTTCCTGTGCTGCCTCAAGGGGCTGCTTATTTCAGTGGGCGACTTGGACTTGCCTGCGCTTTCCATGTGTGTGGCTGGGGATGTCTGCAAGAGGGCAGAGCTGAGGGTTAGTTAGCATGACGGCAGACCGACTGGGCGCTCATTTCCCACCCAAGTCCACCTTCCTGGCAGCCAAGATGGATTGGACAGGAGGAAGCAAGGGAGTGGGGCAGCTGCCCGCATGGAGCGGTGCCAGGATGGAGGGCTCGGAGGCCAGATGCACAGACACCTGGAGGGGAGAGCAGATGTGGTCCCGAGTGAGATACGGTGGTCCAGGAAACATGAGTCCGTGACACTGGACCTGCAGCAGGCACGCGGCAGCTCCAAGACACAGCCAGCCTGCTGAAGGATCGCTGCACCGTTCCTGGGTAAACTAACAGAGCTGCTTCCCTGGGCCGTCCGCCTGGACGTGGCAGAAGCCTGCTTCCATTTCCCCTGCAGATCTTTACTGAGTGCTTCACTGAATGTGCCCAGCCCCAAGCCAGGTGCTGGGGGTCCCGTGGTGACCAGCCGCGCCCCACTCTCTGCCTCGCGGATTCAGAGTCGGCATCACTTGTGCTGGTTATTTCCTTGCCCCAGAGGAGCGTGGGCACCATAGAGGCCACATGGGGCTCCCAGGCTCCCAGACTTGGGCCCCAGCTTGGACATTGTGCCTGCTGTGCACACTTGGAGAAGTCACTTAACCTCCCTGAGTTTCTGGTTTCTCCTCTGTCAAGCACAGCTAATCCTACACCCCCTACTTGAGACCCAGGGCTGCTGCACTGAGCACATGGTATTTTTCTAAACCTGGGATTATTTACCAGATAATAACCAGAGATTATTACCTGGCTTGGGGGTGGGGCTGGCTCCAACTCGGCCTCCCTCTGCCATAGGGGTTTATATTCCCTGGGGTCTGGCGGTGGAAGGGGAGTGATTTCATAGACTCCTGGGGTATCCAAGCTAGAGGGAGCCCTAAGGATTGGTCTAGGCTTTTCAGTACACAGATGGGGAAAGTAAGGCTCGGAGAAGGCAGTGACTTGTCTAAAATAACACAGCTGTCAACGTGATGAGGGTATGTCAGGCTTTAGGTCAAGAACTTCATTTCTCAGCTAGAATCTCTTTCTCAAGGACCTCTGCTCTGCATGGAGGAGCCCAGGGCCTTGGGGGAAGTATGGAAAGTTCTGGAGCTAGGAGAGAGATGAGGTGAGGTTTTTCCATTTCATCCGTGTTCATTTTAGGGGCAAAGCCAGCACTCATGGTGGCTCTGCCATCTGTAGTGACCCCCCAGATTCACTGGAAATCTCAGTGTGAGGCCCTTGGGCCCCGCCCCGTGTGCCCCCTCTCCCCTGACATGAGCTTGGGGAGCTAGTGTGGAAGTGGAAATTGACTATGAAAGAAAATAGGCATTAATACATTTCTAATATGTACCCTTTTTCTCCCCCCAATAATTTGAGATCACTTCTAATACAACCCCCCATACCCTGGGGGACATAATCCAAAGCTGGGAGAGACCTCAGGCACAGGACCGAGAAAGGAAGAGCTCTCTATCCCACCTGCCAGAACTCAGCCCCACGCTTGTCCCTGGGTTTCCTTGTGTCCCACGTATTCTCATGTGATCCTGAGAGCCAGGTTGGGGGCTGCCCTATCCCCAGCCTGTGTTGCACAGCACCTTGTGAAGGGGCCATCGGAGGTTGAATTGGGGAGGAGGTAAGGTGCTGAAAGGCAAAACACCATTTTCTTACCATCTCATTCAAATCCCAGCTGGTTCTTGGAGAACCCGAAAGAATGGGTGCTAAGTGTGTCCTCGGTCCCCCTTTGTGTTCTCACTTTGTGTTGGCAGGAACTAAGGGGTAACTAACCCCAAAGCAAACCCTCATGTGAGGTACTGATTGGCACGCAGTGCAGAGCCAGAGACACCCTGGCACAGAGGTTGGATTCGTGGCTTTCTCACGATGGCGGGTAATGGCCAAGCAGTAGGCCGAGAGGTCCCCTTGATCACGTCGTCTTCTTCCTGTCCCCCGGCTCTCTCTCCAGGCCAAGCAGTCCTTAGCCACGCTGACCAAGGATGTCCCCAAGCGGCATTCACTCGCCATGCCTGGCGAGACGGTGCTTAATGGCAACCAGGAGTGGGTGGTGCAGGCAGACCTCCCACTGACCGCAGCCATCCGGCAGAGCCAGCAGACTCTCTACCACTCACACCCCCCCCACCCTGGGGACCGGCAAGGTGAGTCCAGCCCAGCCACAGCTCCAGGGGTGTCTCAGGAGGCCATCTGGCCCACTGGGAGGGGCGGCCTCTTTATTCACACTATAGCTGCTTTTAGGGGGGTGTAGGGGAGAGGCCATGGCTCAGAGGACTGAAAAGTCTGAGAGATGGACCTCAGGCATAGCTGGATACCAAGGTTCAGACAATACCTGGGTCTGTCTGACTCTCTCCATCTCTCAGCTCTGCCTGCCTCCATTCGACCTCATCTTTAGGCCACCTCTTTTCACAAAGCAGAAAACAGTCTCCAGCAGTTTCAGGCTTTTAGGGCCCTTGAAGCTCAAAAGTCTTGAGAAAGAGAAATCTTTCTCTGTGTGTATAGTAAATCCCAAAGAAGGACTCTGATTGGCCAGCCAGGGTCACATGTCTACCTCTGGACCAATCACTGTATCTGGCAGTGGATGCACTGATTCTCCAGTCTAAGTCACATGGGCGTCCTTTGGCAGAGGAGACAGTGTGAGCTCCTTGATTGACAGCTCCAGGTAATCACTGGATGTGTGGGAGGGGCAGAAATAAGTGTTAGGGGTGTTTGCTGCAGGCACCGAGGGGAAGAGGGGCCCAGCCTGTGGTCAGCATCTGTACCCATGGGCCACAGTAGAAGCCCCAAACTCCTCTGTACATCTGCGGCCCACTTGGCCCCATTTTCTGTCCCTCCTGTGAGTGGTCGCATTTGTGTGACAGATGCAGGTTGGAGACAGGCAGCTGGTTTCTGGAGCCTGTGGGTCCTGCCGTCACCTAGCTGGGAACCCAAGTCCCTGACTCCAAAGCCCCACGCTCCTCCGTATGACCATATGGCCATTGGCAGCAAGGATTTTCTTTCTCAGTAATGTAGCCCTCCCTGCTCACATGCTGCCTGCACACAGTAGGTCCTCAGTCTTGTCGAGCAGAAAGTGCTTCCTCCATCCAGCGTCTGCAGACAGGAGAGCACTCTGCTGGGGGACTTGGGTGGGCTTCCAGGAATCCATCTACTATTGAGTAAGCACCTACTGCACACCAGGCGCCGTGAGCGCTGGGGTTGGACATGGCTAAGACACCCAGACTGCCTGCATTCATCAAGCTGGCATTGTAGGTGTGAAGACAGAAAACACATGTAACTAAACTGACAAAGAATGATTACAGATTGTATTCAGTGCAGGGAGAGAAATCAACGGAAAACAGGTGCTTTGTTGGGAAAGAAAAGACAGTGGGGAGAGCTGATAATAGGGGGAGGTTTCTCTCAGGACAGGCTGAGACTTGAAGGCTGAGGATGTGCCTGATGGGCAGCAGGGCCAGCGAAGGGTGAGGCAGGAGGGAGATGGTGCGTGTCGGGCACCATCAGAAAGCTGCTGTGACGTGAGCCGAGGCTGGTGGGGTGGGCAGGGCTGTATCCCCTCGGCTTGGAGGAGGACCGCACGTATCTACCCCGAGGTAAAGAGAGACCAGATGCCTGGCTCTCATGGCAGTGAGGAGAGGAAGCAGGGAGGCCCTCTGGGAGGCCGCCATGGTTTTCTAGGCAAGAGACGGTGGTGGCCTGGGCTTGGGTGGTGGCAGTGGGGCTGGAGAGAAGTGGCCAGATTTGGGGCTGTGTTTGGAGGTGCTGCTGCGGATCGGGTGTGGGGTGAGGGGGTGGGAGAAAGAGAGGAGCTGGTGGTAGCCTCACGGCTTCTCTCTTGGGAAGCTGGTACTGAGCATGGGTTAGGATTGCACCAGGCCTAGGGAACGTCCAGGTGGCTGGAGCACTGTGAGGACAGTCACTGAGGCCCCTGGAGACTTCTGCCCCTTCCTCTTCACCCTGGTTAGGAGGGGGCCTAATTGGATCCAGAGGCTCTCTGGTGACCCGTGGGGCTGTGAAATAGAGGGGTGGAGAGCTGGGCAAGTCTCTTCTCTATGTCTCAGTGTTCCCATCTGTATAATGGGGGCGTTGGGTGGACTGACCTGCAAGTCAGTGAAGGCAAGGACATTCTCTCCATCCCCCACTCACCAGCTGTCCCTGCTTTCCAGCGGTCAGGGTGAGCCCCTGCCACTCCCGGCAGCCCTCCGTCATCTCCGACGCATCTGCCGCTGAAGGCGACCGGTCGTCCACGCCAAGCGACATCAACTCCCCTCGACACCGGACGCACTCCCTCTGCAACGTAAGGCCAGCAGCAGCAGGGCCTGGGCCTTGGGCCCCGCCCGGAAACCACAGGGGTGGGAGTGGAGGGGGTGAAGACCTACCCGCTGTTTCCTCTCGTCCACCCAGGAAGCATTCTGGCGAAGGCATTTCCTGTTCTGTTCTTTCCTTTTGCAAGAAGAGATGGATGTGGGGAGAGAAAGAAATGAGGCCTGTTGGCTCCTTGTGTCCGGGAGGGCAAGGAAAATCCAGAGGATGGCGGGCCTGGGTCGGCCTCAGGGTCTGAGCAGCCTGGGCTCATCTCTGGTGGGCTATGTCTGGGACCGTAGGCTTCTCCTCCCAGACCATACCTTCCAGGGCTCAGGACCTCACCACCACCCCTGTTTCCCTGTAGAGCCAGCTCTTGGTCCTGCAGGAATGAGCTGGATTTTTTTTGAATCTCCAGGAGTTTTTGCACATTTTGCCTCTGGAGAGGCATCCGGTGAATTTTTTCTAAGTTGTGTTTGCTTTGCTTACTTAATTACAGTTTTTTTATTTCATACTGGGTCCCAGCTACCAAGAGGCACAGGTCCGTAGCCACCTAACTCTTGATGGCTGGTGGGACAGACAGGCTCCCCAGGAGCGAGGGGGTGAACGAAGGTGGGTGGGTCAAGCATCTGAGGACAGGAAGACGCCACATCAAGGCTCTAATGTGAAACACTGGGGTCAGGATGTGGGAACCACTTTTCACGTGTTCCATCATGCGACTAAGAATCCAGAGGGCGCCCCTGCCGCGTCCTAAAGACACAGTAGAGTCGGGTCCTCAGACACACAGGAAGCCTTTCTCAGAAGCTCAGTCAATGTTTTATTAACCAGCAAGATGGATAAGAAACAAGAAATGAGGTGGATATTGTGCAAAAGAAAGACAAGATAACCACTACTTGCCAGTGGGATGTTTATCTACCTGGAAAACCTCAAGAGAATAACCAGAAAAGCCATTAGACTAATAGTGAGAAGTACAGAACGGTACTGGTAGAATATCAATTGATAAAAATCAGTACCTATTCTATATTAGTAATCCCAATGGAAGCATTTTTTTTTCCAAATCTAGAATAACAATGAAGAGCACTTAATAAAAATAGCTAAGACTGGGCTTCCCTGGTGGCGCAGTGGTTGAGAGTCCGCCTGCCGATGCAGGGAACACGGGTTTGTGCCCCGGTCTGGGAAGATCCCACATGCCGCGGAGCGGCTGGGCCCGTGAGCCATGGCCGCTGAGCCTGCGCGTCCGGAGCCTGTGCTCCCCAACGGGAGAGGCCACAACAGTGAGAGGCCCGCATACTGCAAAAAAAAAAAAAAGCTAAGACTAAATTTGAAGTAAGTTGCCTCAGCATGGTGACATGGACAACAGACACTGCTGGCCAGGGCCTCGCAAAGCCACGTCAGGACGGGGAGGAGGTCACTTCAGGCCTGAATCCCACTCGGGGCTCGGATTCTGTTTTAACTGGGGCTTTAAGGAAGCAATCTGTTCTTCTCTTGTTCCCAGGAGAGAACCCTGGTGACAAAGGCTGTCCTGACAGAACCAAGACGAGGAAGGTGGGCCAGTAGAGGGGCCTCTGCTGTTACTCTCTTGTTCTGAGGGACCACTGTTGAGCTGTACATACAGCCAGCAGTGCCCTTTGTTCTTAGTGTGGGCCAGATACCCTGTAGCATCTGAGAATACCTTCCCAAGGGCCATACTTTGTCCTCCCATGGGGGGCCCACGGGAGCTTTGACAGCCAGAATGCTGCTGGAAAATCCATTCTGCAGAAAGAGTTCTTTAAAGGCCTCTTGAATTGCATCTGGCTCAGACCTAGCCTTTTGCCCAACTTGGCTTTGGCACATACCTGAGGCTACAGGCAGCAGATCCGGCATATTTATTCCCAAGCTCGCTTTACACAGAGCCCTGGTGCCAGGCAATGGGTGCTTTGATAAGCCAGTTTTCTACACATAGGCATTTCAGTGGGCTCTGGCCTCATTCTCTTCCCCATAAATTTGGCAAAGATGGCCTTGTACAGGGCCAACCTACCTTAGCTGCCTGCCAAATAGGTTCTGTTTGCAAACCTTGAGATGGGACTAAAGACTAAACTACCATTTGTTCCATCCCCACCCTCCCTCAACCACCTTCATCCCCCATCTCAACCGATGTGCACACAGGTAAGCCAGGAAGAGCCTGAAAATAGCTCCGGGTAACCGTCTGTGCTCAGGCATTTGGCCTGGTACCAGCAGGAACAGCCTGACCTGGAGTAAGGACCTCCCCATCCTTTCATGCTCTAGTCACTTATTTAGAGCAGAGGTGGGGACTCAGCACAGAGAGGCCGGAGAAGATTGATGGACATTGGCTCAGGTGACACATGCTTTATTTCTTGCCTTTTGCCTGCAATTCTGGAAGTGACCACCAGGAGTCTCCCTAGTAATGACTTGTGATCCCAGTGATCTATGGTACCCACCCCCAGGCAGGACAGACTGATTCTGGGATGTGGTGAGGGCTTTTGTACACTCACAGGAAGGAGCACTAGACCAGGGAGAACCAGACGGTCTTGAATTTGAGGTGTAGCTCTGGTTTTAATTAGCTCTATAATGTTGGACTGTCTGGAACCTCTCTGTGTACCTGTAAATCAGGCTAATGAGCCCTGTTTTGGCCCTCCACAAAATAAGAGATTCATTGTGTTGTTTGTGGGGGAAATAAGAGGATGGGTAGTCGCCCAAGTCTTCCTGTCCCAAAATTCTTTATTTTTATTTTTTCTATAAAATTATACTTCTTTATGAAAAGCACCAAGTATAACCAACTTCAGTTCTAACTCTGTGGACCAATTGGGAGAGGAACTTAGAGGACTTTGAGTGACTGATTTGTTGGTCAGAGGGTGTTAGGGGTCAAGAAGCCAGAGCAGGCAGGAGAGCATCACAGGGCCTCTGGCCAGGACCCCTGGTCCTGGCAGCATCTTCATGAACCCCAGGTGTCGTCATTGAGCCATTTGGAAGTGTCTACTTCAGGGGTGGAGGGTGGATTCCCCAGTACAGAAGCAGGGCGGTCCCTAGGGGATGGCTTCCTTCCACAGAAAACCCCATGCTCCACAGGCCACCTCTGCTCTCATGTGTTATGTGTCTTTGCTGTTTCATCTTCCTCTTCTCCTTTGGCTACAGGGCGACAGTCCCGGCCCAGTTCAGAAGAACCTGCACAACCCCATTGTACAGGTAGGTGTGCCTTCCCTGGCCACTCAGGCCCTCCCTCCACCCCACCTTGACCGTGACTTCACCCTTCTCCTCCTCAGCCCTCAGCACCACCATGTCCATACTTGGACACCCAGGGCAGACAGGAGTTAAGCCACTACCTCGGTCACACATGGTTCAGTGCCCCAGCCAGGCTCAGCACCTGAGTCTGCCCTTCCATGTCCTCTTCTAGATCTGTGGACCTACTAAGTGCATCACGCATCCCTGGAGAGTGTCTTCTCCTGGCAGCCAAAGGCTAATGACGTGAGCCCTGGGCTCTTTGGGCCCCTTGCTGCAGGAAACTTTTTAAAATTCATTTTTAACCTTTCAATACTCTATCCTCAGAGTGAGAAGGGGGCTGTAGGGAGGAAAACAACATGAATTTGACTGTCAGATGGGGTCTCTGAGATCAGCTTTCTAGTCCTGGGGTTCCCACATGCTGGTCTTCGGGACTGCTCGTCTACATCAGGGTCCACCAGTGAAGATTTTCTAATGCAGATTCCTGGGCCCTTCACCCCAGAGATTCTGATCCACCAGGTTGGGGGAGGGGGGGTTGGCTGGATTTCAGGTAATCTGACATGGTTTGGGGAACCATTAGTCTAGTCTAACCTCCACCTTTTTGACCAGTAACACCACTCTGCATCTTTGTATAAAGCACTTGACAGTTTGCAAAGCTCTGCTGCAGACACCACCCCAGTCCCGTAGTTACCCCGACAGGAAGACCTCCTCCACATCATCATCATCATCATCATCACTGTCTTTGTCATTATTAACAATCCCCCCATGTCACAGACGAGAAACCTGGGCTCAGAGAGGCTGGGGGCTCTCCACGTTTCCGTGGGTAGTGACATAACTGGGATTAGAACCCAAACCCCTGCCTCCCCACTCTACCGAGGCCAGTCCTGCTTCTTGTCCAGGGCCTTAAGGTCTGGGGTCCTTGCTCTTGGCTGACATGAAGCTCAGATTTCCTCCTTCCTGGTTTTCCCGGCTCTCCTATGCCCCCTTTTCCAAGGGGACTTTTTCCGCAGTGAACTTATTACACTTGCGATGCCCCCTCCGGATGGGCCCTGTGGTCAGCCGTGGCAGCATGCGTGGACGCGATTCTGCAAGCCCTCCACGAGCACTGGAAGGCTGTAGGCAAACTGAATTGAAATGATAGTACAAACCCCACCAGCAGCCGTCATGAATGCTACTTATGTCCAGGCACTGTTCTAAGCGTTTTTACCCTCACTTTAGCAACATCCTCATGACAGCCTTGGATGGGTCCTAGTGTCGTCCCCGAGAGATTCTGTAACTGGCCCAAGTCCGCTCAGCGAGTGAGGGGCAGACCCTGTCATCCTTACCCACTGGTGCCTCCCACCAGCCATCCCCCACCCCCTACCCCTCCCTGTCTTCTGCCCCAGCTCAGCTTGCCTTTGTTCTTCTCCTCTCTACCTCTGCCACTTGGCCTGACTCCTCAGTCACTAGAGGATCTTGAAGACCAAAAACGGAAAAAGAAGAAAGAGAAGATGGGATTCGGCTCCATCTCGCGTGTCTTCGCCAGAGGGAAGCAGCGGAAGTCCCTCGACCCCGGCCTCTTTGATGGTACCGCCCCTGATTATTACATAGAGGAGGACGCGGACTGGTGATACCCGCCTCCCTTCGCCTGCTGCCCGGCGGGCGTGTCTGTGCGTGTGGACGTGCGTGCGAGCGGGGAATGCGCGGCTGGGCGTGCGTGGCGGTGCGTGTGCGCGTGCGTGGGAGCTCTCGCGCACGTGGGCGGGGGGGCGGTGCGGCTGAGGCCCGCTCGCGTGGGCCCCTCCCCGGCGTCACCACCTCTGTAATTGATGTACATACTACAAACGTGTGTGAATATGTCAACTCTCTGTTGTCCTCGGAGCGATACAGTTGTGTTGTTAATCTGGGTTTGTTTTTTCAGTGTTTTTTTTTTTCCGCTTTTTGGTTCGTTGGGGTTTTTGGTTTTTTTTTTTTTTTTGGTCCCTTCCCCCCTTCCCTTTTTATGAAACTTGAAAACTTGAAGGACTGCTGTGTATTTGTAAATAACAAAACTATTGTGCACTCCGTGCTTGTAAATGTCCCTCGTCCGAACTGCTACTTCTGGAGCCCGTCTCCCCGAGGATGTAGTCTGTGTTTGATGTTCCCCCCACTACACCCCGCCGCCCACCCGTCCCCCCCGGTGTGAACGTGTGGGACCAGACCCTGTTCTCGGGGTGCGCCCGAGTCACTTTAACCCCCAAACGCCATCGTCATCAGGGTAAGGTCCACTCTCCACAAAGACTTGCGAGCCCAGCCCAGGGGCCCTGTCTTGTCTCGGTTTGTCAGAGGCCAAACGGGCTCTTTCTAACGGCCTGCCAGTTTTTAAATTGCGTTGCCGTTTCTTTCTTTACGGGGAAAAGAAAAGAAAATTGTTCCGTTTAATTTATTTGCACAAATGCAGAAGACTTATTCTATCTAAATTATTACGTAAATATTGGAATGTATATTTTTCCACGGGGGGCGGGCGGGAGGCGGGTTCTCTGTTGACTTGTCTGTTCTATGATCATGCTGCTGCCGAGCTGTGCAAGGTAGAGTGTAGGGTGGCCAGAACCCAGGGACCATTGGACTGCCAAGCTTGCTTTTTTCCGTTCGTTCTTCTTCTCTCTCCCCCATTCTCCCATCCCTGCATGGGAGTGCGCTCCGCCTTTCTTCCTGCCTGTAGCTCTCTCCAGGCCTTTCTATATATATTTATTTATCTGAAATAACAGAGCACTGACCTCAGTGAACAGAGTGCCTGCTGTCGTGGTCACCTTCTCTTGGGTCTGTCTTTTGAGAAAGGCTGCCGTGTACAGGGCGAGACAGCCGACTGCATGAGCACAGGGTACGACCACAGGGACCCTCAGCCCGAGTTGGTTCCCCGAGGGTCCTGGAGCAGCACGCGTTCTTCGCTGCAGCTGTGTCTCATCCTTGGTTGGTTCTGCACGTTGGCCGGGCAGGTGTCATGGGGGAGGCGCCCGTCTCAAGGGGCGGCCTGTTGGGGACACAGCATCCAGCACCAGCACCTCTGCCCTCCCCATTCTGCTTGGTTCCTCCAGCCACATCGCACAGAGTCTCTCGGGATCCCTCGGGCCCTCCTCCAACTTGTCACAGCAGCCTGAGCCTGCTCACCCGAGGAGAGAAGGGCTGGCAGGAGCATCTGCCTATTTGGAGAGCAGTGTTGGCCCCGGTGAGGCTCCACCAGCAAAGGAACCGTGAGCACTGTAACACCGGGTGATGGAGAACACGTGAGCTTCTAAGCCAGGGCCTCCCGAAGTCTAAAACTAGCTTTCCCTTTTCTTTTAACCTGTGAATCCCCGCCTCTGCACCACCTTAAATACTAACAGCTCAATTCACACACCCTCTAAAACAACAGTAGTTGCGCTTTCTGCTAGCAGTAACGTTTTCAGCTCTTACCAAGAAACAGGAGAATTTTAAATGCTGGAGCATGTCTTATCAGAAGGGATAGGATATTTTGTCCAAAGTCTCTAAAACAAACAGAAAAGCCCCAGTCAGCTGCTCCCTTTCCTTCTGACCTGATGGGGGGGTTGGAAAGGAGTAGGCAGGGTACCTAATAAGGATCTTTCTGGCCTTTGGCTAAGCCGTTTCACCCAGCCTGGCGGCGGGGGAGAGCGGCCGGAGCTGGCATCTTTCTCTACAGAGAGATATTTTAGGAAATACTTTTCTCCCCCCCATGAATTTTTTTCTTTTGGTTGATTTTTATTGTTTGCCCTTTATTTACAAGAAAATAAGATTGCAACCCCCTCCTGGTAATGATTTAGTAGTTCCTTTTCATTTCAGTTTTTGGAAATTAGGAGATAATTCTAAGAGTTACTAAGGATGATTTATTTAAGAGAACTACGTCAAATAGCGAATGAGTTATGGGTAACAGTAGATGAAAATAACCTTTCCCGTGGGAAAGGTTTCTCGAAGGCATGGATGCAAATATAAAATATTAAAAAAAAATCTAAATAAAGCTTATTTTAAAATATGATCGAATTCTATGTTATTTGATTGCTTCTATCTTACTCCGGGTGGGAGGCAAAGCCTGGCATGACCTGCTCCTTGGAATTCCAGGGCTGGGTCCTGAGGGGGTAATGGGAGGGGCTGAGGAAAGCTGGCTGGATTCTGGGCCCATCGAGGGGCTGAGGCTGGGGTGGCCTCCCAGAAACATCTCATCTTTGCCACCCTGGCTGTAATTTGGAGGAGCCGTCAGCATCCAGGGCAGCCCGTGGTCCTAATGCACCACCTCCGAGTCTGGCGCCCTGACCCTGCATTCTCCAGCCCGGTGGCCCCAGTCAGCTTTCATCTGCTTCCTTCTCCCCCGTGGCGCTCCTTCCAAAGACCCAGAGCGGGGCCCCATGAGTTTGGGGCATATTACTTCCTGCAGACCTCAGTGGGCCTCTGCATTGTCCCGACTTTCCCCGCCATCCCTGGGGACTGAGAGGAGTTTAAGAGAGAAATTAAAGGATCCCCAGGGCTTCCCTAATGAAGCCAGAGTGGGCCAGGCTTTTCCAAGACCCGAGATTCACCAGATGCAAAGCCAGTCCTCCCCCTGTGAAACTCCACAGTGTGGCCTGAGAAGAGGCCACCTGGATACCCCAATCCATGATCACAGCCAGTGCCTTCAACCTCAGTCTCCCAACTTAACAACAAATCCTCCCCAGCAGTAAGACTGATGGAAGACTAGCCTTTTAACTCCCCTTGCATTGCTGCTAGGATAGAGCTCAAAGCACCACAATGTATAGACCATGCCGAGAAGTTACAGAGCTCAGGACTGCAAGGAACTTAGGGGCATCTACCCCAGCAGCTCTCAACCTAGCCACACATTAAAATCAACTGCCGAGCTTTCTAGAAAAAAATTACCAATG
The DNA here is from genome assembly GCF_039906515.1 of Pseudorca crassidens. NCBI lineage: Eukaryota > Metazoa > Chordata > Mammalia > Artiodactyla > Delphinidae > Pseudorca > Pseudorca crassidens. Next base: position 11,445,750 of record NC_090297.1, read on the forward strand.
CCAGGTGCTACACCCCTGAATCAGAGTGTGGTTAAACCTTCTCTGGTGCAGCCAGGATTGAGAACCACTGGGCTAATGTGAGGAGGGCAAATGGCCCCAAACACACATGCCACAGCTTCCCTCACCCTGACCTCAGGCAGACATCACTAATCAATTAAAGAACCCTTCCTACCCAGCCCAAAGTGGCCTCTAATTTTTTCACTTTACAAAGCCTCAGACACCGCCAATCAGTCAGAGTTGGCATCCAAGGAAAAAAGCCTGTTTGCCTTCACCAAACTAACCCAACCCACTATACCTAACAGATGGGGGAAACTTTGTCCCAGAGAGGAGCGATTTGGCCAAGATCCTAGCTATCGCTCCTTCAATCCCGTGGCCTTCTCAAGGGCCAGGCCACACCTGATTCAAATCCGAGTAGCTCTACTCAAAAGCCACACAACCTCCTTTGTTAATCTTCTCCAGACCTTGCCCCAAATGGTCCAACTTCAAGTGTCACTATTAGTCAGAAATTGGAGTAGGGCTGCCCCGGCTGCAGGGCCGGTGGACAGCTGCACAGGTTGTATACTGCATTACCCCTGTATGGACAGTGCCCTGAGCTGTGCAGTGCACAGCCTGCGTGGCTGTCCTCAGTGGCCCTCCTGCGTGCTCTCCTACCCGTGCTGGCGGGTTCTAACTGGCGTAACCTAACAGTAGTAATAACAATAATAACATCTAACATTTGTCGGGCACTTACTATGGGCCAGGGTCCGTGCTGCGTGCTTGACGTGTATTAACTCAGTTAATCCTCCAACGGCTCCATTATCGATGAAAAAACTGAGGCGAAGTCAATTGTCCGGGGTCAAGGAGCCAGGAAACAGTAGAACTGGGCGTCCAACCTAGTGAGTCTGTAGTGCCCTGAACCGCTCCTCCGTGTGGGCAGTGAGGGGCTGGGACCCAGCACGTGGGCGCCTCCAGTGCCTCCGAGGGGCCTGCTTTGAGCTTCACCCCACCCCACCCTCACCCACCAGTAGCCTCTGGCACAGCCTAGCACTTCCTTGCTTTTGTGACCTAGTCTATCTCTGTTAGCCTTTTACCTCCAGCCCAGAAAACCCACTCCCAGAGAGGGGCTGGCAGGGAGGGCAGAGCAGAAACGAGCTGTGGTCTAGCATAAGCTCTCCATCTTGGGCAGGGGCCGCCTCCAACCTGCCCTGCTATGGAACCCCTCGCCGTACCAGAGCTGCCACTTCCTGAGGTGGGGGGGGTCCCCTCAGGATGGCCCAGGGGTCCCAGGAGCTGCCCCACACCTGTCCCCCAAGGTTATGTGGCTGCTGCTCTGTGCCTCACTCAACCTGGGCTCCCAGGGAATCCAGGTGTAGTGCATCAGATGGGGTCATCAGGCCTGTGACAATATGAGTTTGAAAGTATCTCGGAATTCTCTGGCGTTCCAGGGATGAGGACTCCACACTTCCATTGCCAGGGCCCCGGGTTCGACCCCTGGTCAGGGAACTAAGATCCCGCAAGCCGCCTGGCATGGCCAAAAAAAAGAAAAAAGAAAAAAAAATTTTAATTAAAAACTTTTAAAAGTAAATAATGTCAACTGGCCCTCTCACCAAAAGCCTGCATTTCCTCCCAAACACCCTACCCCAGCCCGTCTGCTCTGAACAAACGACTCTTAAGTTTTTTCAACTCAAACCCCACCAGGTGGGGCAGAACGTGCCACACTCCCCTACCTCCCACTTGTTCCCGTTTTCCCGTGGGAAAAAAAACCTGGTACTGATAAAGAATCAAGCGGGAATACATGTAATTAACTTTATCTTATAAAAGTGTAGATTCATACGTTTATATATAAAAGAATGTCCTAGAAACTTAAAAATAACTTAGGGGTTTGACCTTGACTGTATGTTAGAAGTTGTTTAAATATCTAAGTCATAATGAAGTGTCACCGTACAAGCAGATGCAGGGTACACATCCTGATGGCAGCTAGGGTATGGAGAATGCATACCTGAACCACAACTGCATGGTGTCTTAAAGCCCAGTTACTGAAAAATCTGCAAATATGCAGCCCTGCACTCTGCATCCCCAACAAACTGAATCCTCAAGAAAATTATCCCAAGAGGATTGATCTTTAAGAAGCAAAAATAGTAGCAATTGAAAACCTTGACCTTTCCTTCCTGGAAATGGCAGGAATCCTATTCCCTAGCACATCCCCAGGGAAGTCTTGTGACATTGTCAGGCCAGGTGCAGCAGCCATGCTTCTGAAGCAAAGTCCCTGGAAAACAATGGCTGACTGCTCGTTTGCATTTCTGAGTTTCAGGTTTTGGAAATCTTTGATTGCTTTCTTAATAGGTTACCAGTAGCAGTTAATTGCACCCAAATAAGAGAATCTCAAATTGCATACCTTGCTCCATCTGGAGGACCCTTGCAACCCACCAGTGGCACCAGGACAGGCCTGGGTAATCTTTCCAGCTCTGGCCCAGCATCTGTTTCAAGCAAGTCGTTTAACCTGTGAGCCTCAGTGTTCTCATCTATGAAGTGGGTGTAACAACCCTTTCCTCCTTGTGGGCTCAGAAATGCCAGCTGAATGTGTTTTGGAGCCTGGAAAGCACTGGCCCCAAGGCTTGTGTTCTCCAGGATCTGAATGGATTTAAGTTCAACCAGAGGTAGGAAAAAAGTGTGGAAACAGCTTGACATACATCTTGAGCCCGAGGGTGACTTGATCAAAATTTATCCCTGGGGCTGAAATCAGGGCATCCGGCTGCCTGAACCTGACATTCCTCCAGCTGTGTGCACAGCCCTTGGAGTCCAGATTCCCTTCCACTGCTGCTTTGTGAGAGAATTCTGACTTCTCTGCCTTGGAACAGGGAGGGTTTGACATGTTCACCCCTAGAATCCACCAGCTCTGAAAACATTCTTTCTCGAGTTCAAATAGAAACATACTCTGATGTGGCTAGCACAGAGAAATTTAAACCATGGGAAGCAATTAGGCTGCCCAAGGCTGGGTTCTTGAGGCAGAAGCCCCAAGGGTCCCCCCAGGGTGGCATGTTTATAAGGAGACGTGTGTCAGAGCCCAAGGCCGGCCTGGTCTGGCAGGGAGGAGTGCGTCGAGCCCTTTGCAGATACCCACTCACATAATCCTTCCAACAACCCTCCAAGATAAATACTGTTATTGTCCCCATTTTACAGATGGACAAACCAAGGCACCGAGAGGTGAAGTTCTTGCCCAAAGTCACACAGCTAGGAAGAGGCAGAACCCGGATTCAACTCCAGCACTCTGGCTCCAGAGTCCATGTTCTCAGTAACTGTGCTATGTAGCCTCTGATCAGCCACCGGCCCCCACCTTCTCCCCCAGGGACAACTGACCAACAAGAAGCTTCAGAGAACTTGAGAAAGCCTCACTAGCCAAGTCCTGTACAGACTAGCTCTTTGGGGCTCAGTTTCTCCACCCAACAGAGGAAGAAATTGGAATAAGCAGGGGTTTGCAAACTGTGTTCCATGGGGGTTCCTCAGAGGTCCCTCAAGAGGTGGCCATAGCTGGTGAAAGAATGAGCAGGCAGGCCTCCAGCCCCACCTTCTACCAGAAGCTCTGCTCTTATCTGTTACACACTGGACCTACATGCAAGAGTCCATTGGAAGGATCCCATGATAGAAAAAAAGTGAGCAGAGAGGAAGAGAATGAGAGAAGGTTTGAGAACCATACATAGATCAGTAGTTGTCAAGCCTTGAGTTTTAAGGATACAGATTACCAGGCTCCACCCACACCTACTGAATTAGAAGGTCCAGGGTGAGGCCCTGGGATCTGTGACCAGCTCCCCACTGTGGACTCAGTTGCAGGAGGTCACATGGGGCAATGGCCGAGGGCAGCATCCTACCCATGGGTTTTAGCACAGACTTGCCATGAGGAAGCTTCTCCAGGGGGCCTTCACAAGGTAGGTGGAGGCCACCTTCCTGGGGCAGCTCCATGGTGCCCCAGTGAGGGAGGAACCACACCCAGGGAAGACCCCAGGCTGCCCCCAAAGCAGAGAGCCAAGGGGACTGGCAGGTGTGAGTACCTGGCCTCCCGAGAAGCCTCAGAAGCCCCCAGCAGTACCCCTATTAGAGTCACAGAGAGGGTCCCAGGTCTTCCTAGAGGCACACAGCCAGGAAGTGGTGGGGGCAGAAGTCAAACCTGGCTGAATTCCGAGTCCTAAGCCTGGCCCCCACCGTCTCAGACGTTACCTGACCTGTGGCTGACAGAGGCTTCGGACAAGCATTGGGTGGACCTGCCGGCTTTGGCCTGGGGCCAGTGGTGCCCCTGGACCCAGAGGATGGGCCCTAAACTGGGAGCAAGGCAGCTCAAGCCGTGTTCTGTGGAGCGGTCTGGGGTGGAGCTGCTACCAAGGGGTCTGGCAGGGCTCTGCCCAGACCCTGCCCTCAGGTTCCGGAGGAGGCCTGGCCTTCTCCTCTCCGGAAGGCCCACCCGCCCCCAGCCCAGCGCAGTCAGGAGCCCTGCGCCCGGCTCTGGACTCCCAGTTTCCAGCTTGGCCAAGGACTCGCTGTGTGACCATGGGCAAGTCAGTCTCCCTCTCTGGGCCTCAGGTCCCCTCTAAAACAGGCCAGGGCAGTAGTTACCCACTTGTGGCCTGTGGAGTCTTATGAGTCCCGGTGTCCTGGGCCACCTCCCCGACCACACTCACTGCCCTTCAGCCCAAAGCTCCAGTTTATGTATCTCACAGATACAATTTCATCTGGATAAAAGTTCTGCAACATGAAGGCAGTGGGGAATCCACAGCTTAGGTCACATCTAAGCTCCCTCCAGGGCCCTCCAGGACAAGAGGAGGCACAGGCTGCCTCAGGCCTCCTCCTGCCCCAGCCTTGTGGAAAAGTCATTCCCTGAGGGCACCCCCGGACTTCCCTGCTCACCCCTCCTCCCCATCAGAGAGAGATGGTACAGGCCCCTTCCCTCCTCAACCCTGGCAGAGCTGGGAAGTGGGGGCCACTCACGGGCCCCCCCAACTTCTGAAAGCCTGAAAGTCGAGGGCCAGAGATCCTCCCAAGAGGCCATGAGCAGCCCCTGGATGAACCACAGTGAGACTGCGTTGAACAACGCCACTCGCAGTTCACAGCCCTTTACACTTTACAAAGCCCTTTCACAGGCAGACTAGGGTCAAGGTTAAGAGCTAGATTCTAGGGACTTCCCCGGCGGTCCGGTGGTTAAGACTTCGCCTTCCAGCGCAGGAGGTGCGGGTTCGATCCCTGGTTGGGAGCTAAGATCCCACATGCCTCCAGGCCAAGAAACCAAAACATAAAACAGAAGCAATATTGTCACAAATTCAATAAAGACTTAAAAAAAATGGTCCACATCCAAAAAAAATCTTAAAAAAAAAAGAGGTAGATTCTGGGCAAACTCTGGGTTCAAACCTCAGTCCTGACATTTCCCACCTGGTAACCATGCTGCGCCTCAGTTTCTTCAGCTGTACACTAGGGACAGTAAGATTGTCAGAGCAGCTGAAATGAGTTACTATGTGTAAAAGGCTCAGCTCAGGTAGCAATAAACGTAAGCCCCAATGATGATGGCCATGGTGATGGTGACGACGATGATCTCATTGCGGCCTCTCACCGGCCCCATGAGATCGGCAGAACAGGCCCCCTTGGTACAGATGCCAAGTATGGCCCAGGTTAGTTCAGCAACCTTACCCCAGCCGCCAGGGCCAGCCCAGGTAGAGGGCCGGACAGAGCAAGAGTCTTAGAGCTGAGAGGGCTCTTGGTGGCCTCTCGCCCACCACCCTCACAGCACAGCCAGGTAGGGCATCAGTGGCCAGTTCTGGAACCCAAGGCTGCTGACTCCCAGGCCAGTGCCCAGAGCTGGCACGGGCCACAAGACTCAGCTGGGGGAGAAAAAAAATCCCTGGGTCAATAAGTTTTAGAAACAATGAATAATATTTCCAAAATGAACATTAGCTTTTCAAGGCTCTAGCGAGTTCTGCAGTGAAGAACAACATTTCACTGCTTTCCACCTCGTGTTTCCCAAACTTAACTGACCACGTAACCATGCCTTTGAGTCTGGTTCCGTGGAGTGCTCTGTGGGGCTACAGGGATGGGTGGCTCCTGCAGCCCCCTTTATTCTGTGCTTGGAGATGCTGAGTCGGTAATTCTTTGGTGACCTCTAAGCGGCATGGTTTAGCCATGGAAAGTCCCCATGGCTCACGTGGGATTCCTGTGGGCCTTAAGAAGTGAGGTGAGCCTGGCGCAAGGCCGGGTGGAGTGGGGATCTCTCTCTGCGTATCTGCTTCGTGCAGAAAGAAGCTGGGTCAGTGCACAGCATCTGCAGAGGCAGAAGGGCCCCCGCAGATTGGCTGAGAAATGCCAGTCCCAGGTGTTTGTTTTGCTGCTGTTCCAGTTGTAGGCAGACGGCCGAAACTACTGCCACAGGGTCCTGGGGCGTGGAGGGGAATGGGCATGCCACCCTGCCGGGACATCTGGCCCACCTGCCCTGTTCCCCCTACCAGCTCTGAGCTGCCTAATTGCCTTCCCTGGGACAGGCCAGCAATGTTGGAATCACATACAAATTGGCCCCATGCCTGCCCAGTGCCAGCTTCCTTCCTTGTTAGGAGGCTGATGTCTCTGGGGGTGGCATGGACCTCATGGTCGGGGGCACGCGGGCCAGGGAGGGGAGAAGGCCCACTCTGTCAGCGGTCACTGCGGAGACCAGAGCTGTGGTGACAGGAGAGGGAGCTCTCTGCAAGGCGGAGGGAACCTGAGGGCTGTCCACAAACCGAGCTTCAGAGAGTGCAGCGCAGGAGTGTGAATCATTCCCAGGTCCCCTCTGTCTCTTCCTGTGTGTGCAAGAAACACACATTCATTTTAGTGAGAGTCTGAACCCAGCAGAATTGATCAAAGCCAAGCAATCAGGGAGGGGTGTCGAGGAAGGACCCAGGCTTTGGAGACAGATCTTTGGGTTTGAGCCAGCACTCAGCCAGGGACCCTAAGCCAGTCACTTAGTCCCCTCTGCACCTCAGTTTCCCCCTCTGTAAAATGAAAATAAGACTGCCTACCTCACAGGGCTGTTGCAAAGATGGAATCAGAAATGGGTAGAAGCGTCCGGCATGCGGCAGCTGCCTGTCCCAGCACTGCAGGAGATTCAGGAGACAGGAAGCTGGGGACAGGGAGACAAAACACAGGCTCTGGGGCCCAGCTGTGCCCTGTGCACACAACCGATGGTGTTTCTGAGCTCGACTTTCCTCATCTATAACGTAGGCCTCTGGGAACCCGTGTCCATCGAGGGGGAGGACACAGTGCGTTCACACCCACGCGTCACGAAGCACCAGGCAGCGCTGTCCTGATGCGGAGGCCTCCGGGGGCGAGCAGAGTGACCGCCGGTCTCTGCTGTCTCAGATCAGCTCTACGGGGCCCCACTGCAGAGTGTTGTGGGTGACGATGACGAGGACCCATCTCTGTGAGCACCCTCACAGCCAGCCCTGTACTGGGCTCGCACACGCCCACTGAGTCTAAAGGAAGCAGCCTTGCTGGGCTCTAGTGCTTCCAGAGCTCCTGGTTTTTCAAGAGAAACCAAGAATGTCATATAATACACCCAATTCTTTAATATTGGCAACTACTGTTGTTTTTAAGTTTAGTGTCCTTTAGGAAAAAAAAATGCCACGGCCCCAATATGTCTCCAGACCACCGGCTCCGCTACCTCCCTTCTGGACTCTCTCTGTGGGCCGGTCCAGCCCTGGTGGTCCTCGTCTTCCCCTTGACCAGTGATTCCCAGGCCATAGGTGCCCATTTCATTGGCCCATGTCCTCCTTCACCAGAGGGCCCTCCTGCCCTTCCCTCCCTGGACAGCCAGGCAACAGGGGGACCGCACTCATTTCTGACCCCGAGCAGTGTCCCCAGGGCTTGGGGTGTTAGGGCAGAAGTGGGGGAGCTGCCCTCAGAAGCCTGGAATCAGCACCGGAGCCCCCAGGGGCCCATATGGCCGGCAGGACTCGGGGTCAGACCGCCTGCAGCCTGAGAGCCCAGCTAAATCATTTCTCGTGGACTTGGCCGGGCTCCGTGGGACTCAGAGATGGAGAGGGTGTGGGCGAGGGAGCACTTCCAGTGAAGGTACTGATGGACCTGACAAAGGGGTAATGCTCTGCTCTCCCAGAAATTTCAGCAGGATGCATGGTCATAAGTGTGAAGAAAGCCATAAGCTGGAAACCCAGGGATATGGAGAGGGGGTCAGGCTGAGGACTGAGGACAAAGGCTGGCTGCTGGGGGGTTGGGGCAATGATGGAAGCCGGGAGAGAGAAGTACAATATGATTTGCTGACCTTCACGGAGGGCCTGCTGTGCCAGGTGTGTGTAGGCACTCTACACACGCTCATTAAGTCATTCAACAAACACTGGCTGACCACTTTCTATGTGCCAGGCCTAGAAGTAAGGGCTGAGGGTGCAGATGTAAATGATGAGATGACATAAATTATTCTGACACAGTCCTCACCAAAATCATATGAAGTGTGTGTTGTGTTATTGTCTCACCCTTACAGATAAGGAAACTGAGGCCCCAAGGGGCAACATAAATGGCCCAAGGAGACGTAGTCAGCGACGGAACAAGGCTAAGAATTGGGGTCCAGCAGACTATTGCACTACACCACTTTCCAGGCAGATATGAGTGAAGATGATAAAACCGTGAGCCGTTCGAACAATCTAGTCCTGGAGGGAGGCAGGGAAGAGGTGTCACAATTAAAGGAGGTCATCTAAAAGCGGGGAGAGGCTTATTTCCCCAAGTGAGTGGAAACTTCCTAGGATGTTTTGCCTTGTGCCAAGGCTCTGGCAAACATATCAGTGGGTTTGAGAGGGGTGTCAGTCCGCAGTGAGCATGGTGGCCACCAGTCCTGGCTCCAGACTCCGCCAGGGATCGTGTTTCAGGATGCATGACGAAGAGCCATGGCTAGCACCAGTTTTCTCACTGACATTTCCTATAGCATCTGAGTTGCAAGAAGGCCCCCAGCACAAGCCTCACCAAAGTGCTCTTCATTTTGAAGGAAGTTAACCGAATACCGCCCTTAAACATCTTTGCTGTTCCTATTGCCCTTTGGGCAAGAAATAAAGTCGCTCGCCCCTGGTGCAGGAAACTTCCAGGAGGCACTGTGAGGCATTTTGAGGAGGCAGGAGGTCATCATTCGATGAGGATGATCCCAAAGGAGGCACTGCCTCCAAAGGCCACGCCCAAGCCAGAGCTTCACGGATCTGACTCAGCTGCGGTGCCCCGGCCCAGCGAGCAAACGGACTGGGTCTCACGGCCAACACAATGACCACAGTCCATGTGGCTCATGGAAGCAGGCTGAGCAGAGATGTCCTGAGGCCCACAGGGGAGCTGGGAGGGTCGGTGAAGGGAAGAAGAGGCGGGACTGCAGATCCATTAGGGGTTCTCAGACCCCACAGCTATCCATCGCCTCCAGCTTTGCCTCTAAGAACTGCACCGACACAAACTTGTACTGTCCCTACATGGGCATGTGGAGAAGAACCCTCCTCCTGCCTGTGGCCTTAAAGAGGCCCCTCGTTTCTCACAGAATTCACCTTTCAGGCCCATCCACCAACAGAGAAGTTGGCCAGGAAAGCAGGTTGAAAAAGAGAACTAGCTGTGGGAATACATGGGGAGGCCAGCAGCCGGCTGGAATACTTTCCTGGTGGAAGCAAAAAAAGGGAGGAGACATCAGCTGCAAGTTAGAGTCTAAGAAGGACTTTCCCAAATGTGGGCACTATTCAGCATTACAACAGGTTAGCAAGGAGGAAAAAGGAACGTTTCGATACATTTTTTTAAAGCATACAGTAGTTGTCATTGGATCGTAGTATGTTTGCCTTCCCTGGACCTCTTCTAATCATCTTCCTCCGAAGTCTGTAAAATTAGAAAGTACTTGCCAAGCATATACCTGGGAAATGAGCCTGGTCGACTCCACCAAGTCAATTCCCCGCTGCCTTGGAAAATTCTCAGGGTGTGGGGAGGAGGGGCTGGCAGGAAGCGTGGCTGGAGGAGGGTGTCCTCTGAGGCTGGGGCAGGGGACCTGTCAAGCTGGGGACAGACACAGTGAGCACAGCTTAGGCTCAGAAGAGGGGAAAGGGAAGTATGCGGGCGGGTTTTAAGCATTAAGTAGTTATCACTGGTGAGAGCAGAGCTCTGTGGGCTTTTTCCGGGTACCACATGGTTTAGTGTATTTGAAGGGACACGTGGGGTGGGAGTGCCATCAGCTTTTAGCTCAGGGCCTCCAAAGGCCTGCTTGGCTCTGGGGTCGGGGTGTTGGGGATTGGTGGCAGCCCACCTGGGGACCTGCTGTTGACCCCACAGCTGCACAGTTAGTGACTTGATGCCGTTTAGACCACGCTGTCCGGTCCCGGTGGCCCAGGCTCAGAGGGCCTGACCTTTGCACCTAGTATTTCACGGGAGTTGTGACCGGGCGCTGGAGCAAAGCATCTCCCTCCAGCACAGCGGCCGTTATCAGGCCATAAAACATCATTTTTTCACCTTATAATGCAGTGTTTACAAAATGAGAATTCAGCGTTTGGCTTGAAAGTGCTGACAGGGGCTCCCCTGCCACTGTCCGAGGGCAGGGAGTTTAGACGGGAGTCGGTTGCCGGAGCAGGGCTGGTCTGAGGACAGAGTGGCCCGGGGCGAAAAGATGGGGGCGCTGGGAGCAGCCACACTGCGTGCTCACTGGCCTCTAGTGGGTGGAGGCCGGGGATGCTGCTAAACACAGACGGCCCCCACGACAAAGAATGGTCTGGTCCCGATCGTCATTCAGTAATGCCAAGGTCAATAGGCCCTGAGACCATGTGTACATTCGAGGAACCAGCATCCTGAGGCGGCCTAAAGGAGGTGGGGCCAGCAGGAGCTGAGCCTGGAGAGGGAGGCCTGCTCCCTCCCTCCTCACCTCCCGTCCTACCTACCTTCTTTTTTTTTTTTTTTTTTTGCGGTACGCGGGCATCTCACTGTTGTGGCCTCTCCCGTTGCGGAGCACAGGCTCCGGACACGCAGGCTCAGCGGCCATGGCTCACGGGCCCAGCTGCTCCGCGGCATGTGGGATCTTCCCGGACCGGGGCACGAACCCGTGTCCCCTGCATCGGCAGGCGGACTCTCAACCACTGCGCCACCAGGGAAGCCCCTGCCTACCTTCCTTTAACCAAAACGTACAGAGCCCCTTCTGTTCCAGGCAGCAGTGGGCTGGAGCTCATACAGGCTCACAAACTGATTTCCAACCCCATGCCCAGGGGCATCATGTTGGCAACTGAAATTGGCCACAATGGGCATATTTACACCACAGAGATGGGCAAACAAATGCTATAAACCAGTTTCTTTCTTTTTTTTTCCCCCAAAGCGCTTTTTAAAAATACGAGAGCTGGTTGTTAAACATTTACTAGCCCGCCACTGGTCTGGGCCCTTGCTAGGTACCAGGGATACCCAGAGAGCAGAACGGGGCCAGCTCCTGTCCTCGTGGAGTTGACATCCAGTGGGAAGCCAGACACCCATCAAACAATTACACAATCATTAATTACCTTCAGCTGTGAGAAGTGCAGGCTCGGTACCTGGAATGAGAGCTTGTGTGAGTGTGGTTTGAGGGCTGTGGAGGGGTGTGTGTTTCAGGGGGTGACTGACCTATGCCAGGTGATCAGAGAAGGGGTCCCTGGAAGAGGCGACATTTAAACAGAACCCTGAAGGCTTCATAGGAGTTCCGGTAGAGGAGACAGCAGCAGACCACCTTTCAGGCAGAGAGGGGAGCAGGCACAGCTGATTGGAGATGGTGGGTGGGAGAGGCAGGAGCACCAGGGAAGGGGTCCCAAGAAGCCCAGGGAAGGGGTGACAGACCGAGGAGAAGCTGGCAAAGTCGGCAGGGCTGGGCCACACAGAGCCTTGTCATGTGAGGAACTTGGGTTTTATCCAGGGAGCCAGTGAAGCGTGTTGAGCAGACAAGGTCCCTGGGCAGATTCAAATGAAAAGCAAAGCAAAGTGGTATTGTCCATCCCCTTCCCATAACTTGGGCTTCTACCACCACTAATGGTATTAAGCAACACCATGAACCAGGCCTGGGTAATAAAGAGATGGATAGATTTGAACACTGACTTAGGGATTCCCTTCAGGCAGGGCAGGTGGACAGACCCATGCATGGCAGTGCCAGCAGAACGTGAAGAGTGCTGCATGAACAGTGCACATAGCAAGAGGGGTGTCCAGTCAGGGCAGTGTGGAGGAAGGCAGATTCTGAAGGACCTCCCGCTACAAAACCACTACACCTGAAACAAAACATACTTTTCAATACATCGCTGGCCTCATCAAAAATAAGGGAAATTCCCAAGGCACTTCCATCCAAAAATAAAAGGCCATGAGCCAATACCAGGACAGGAGCAGTGAGTGATAACCAAAGGCAAAAACTGGAGTTTGTCGTGGACACAGATGCTGATGTCAGGACCAGTGACAGGGGAGTAAACCTTGGGGTGTGCAAAACGAAGTGTCAGAAACTGTGACTCTCTCATTCTTCCAGGGCCTCTCTGACGGGGGTGGAGTGGTCCCTGCTCCCAGGTATCATCCCCACTCCCTATCTCCTCCCCACCCCAGCAGAAGAAATGTCCATCCTCTCAGGAGGAAAGCATCTCTTATTTAGAACCTAGAGAGTCCCATAATAAGATCAAATATGAGTTCAGCATGCATGAGAATCAGCAGAAACAAACAACAAATTTGGACCCTCCAAGCCCTCTCAGATACAGTAATGATCAATACCAAATACAACATAATATGTATGCAATATTTAAGGAAATGTAAGATTAAATATTTAAGGATATTTAAGGAAATGTAAGACATCATAGACTTGAACAAACAACAAGAGACTATCTGGAAAGACCAGAAGAACTTGAAAAAGAACCAAATAGAAATTTTAGAAATGAAAATATATATATATAGTTGTTAACAAAACAAAACAAAAAAAAGATGGGTTAAACAGCAGACTAAATAGCTGAAGAGAGAATTTTTAAAACGGAAAATATGTCTAAGGAAATTACCCAGACTGCAATGCAGAGAGATAAGTTGATGAAAACCATGAAGGAGAAATCAGAGCTTTCTGGCCCACTACAATAGCCACTAGCCACATATGGCCATGTAACTTATATTTGGATCAATTAAAATTAAATTAAATTGATAACTCAGTTCCTATGAGCACATTTTTTGTGTGTGTGTGGTATGCGGGCCTCTCACTGTTGTGGCCTCTCCCGTTGCGGAGCACAGGCTCCAGACGCGCAGGCTCAGCAGCCATGGCTCATGGGCCCAGCCACTCCGTACCATGTGGGATCCTCCCGGACCAGGGCACGAACCCGTGTCCCCTGCATCGGCAGGCGGACTCTCAACCACTGCGCCACCAGGGAAGCCCCTATGAGCACATTTTAAGTGCTCATAGCCATGTGGCTAACAGCTGTCACACTGGACAATGTATATTGCAAGCAGACCTCAAAGATGTCATGGGCTGGGTTTCAGACCACCACAGTAAATACCACAATAAAGTAAGTCACATGAATTTTTTGGTTTCCCAGTGCATATAAATGTTATGTTTACACTGTACTGTACTCTATTAAGTAAGCAATAGCGTTATGTCTAAAAAACAGTGTACATACCTTAATTTAAAAATACTTTATTGCTATCAAATGCTAACCATCATCTGAGCCTTCATCAAGTCGTAATGTTTTTGCAATAGTAACATAAAAGATCACTGATCACAGGTCACCATAACAAATGTAATAATGAAAATGTTTGGAATATTACGAGAATTGCCAAAATCTGACACAGAGACATGAAGGGAGCAAATGCTATTGGAAAAATGGTGCTGATAGACTTGCTTGACGCAAGGTTACCACAAACCTTCAATTTGTAAAAAAAAAAAAATCAGTATCTGCAAGTACAATAAAATGAAGTGCAATAAAAAAAAAAGGTATGCCTATATACATGTCCATTATCACAGAAAGGTCTATTGGACAGCACTAGGTTATAAGATAGGGAAGAAAGTCTAACCTCAGAAGGAGAGCAAACAGAGAATGGAGAAGAGGCAATGGTTGAGAATATTCCAAAAATGAACCCACAGATGCAGGAAGCACAATTTATATCCATCAGGATAAATAAAAAGAAAGCTACCTCTAGCCACATCATAATGAAACTGAACACCAAAGACAAAGAGAAACTCTGAAGAGTAGCTAACAAAAAAACAATCAGACTGGAGCTGACTTCTCATTAGTGAAAAGGAGAGAGAGATAGTGGAGCAATGTTTTCCAGTGCAAAGAGAAAAAAAACTGTCAGCCTAAAACTACGTACCCAGCAAAGCTCTTTAAGAACAAGGATGACATATAGACTTTTTTCAGATAAACAAAAGTCATAAAAGCTTACCACCAAAATAATCTTTATGGAGGAATTTTTAAATCATGTTCTTCAGGAATAAGAAAAGTTATCCTAGAAGTGAGGTCTGAGACACTAGAAGAAATGATGAACAAAGAAACTGGTAAACATGTAGGTAAATTGTTTTAAGCAAATATTACCAGTATAAAGTAATCATGATGACAATGTCTAAATTGTAGGACTTTTTTTTAAAGGATGGAATTAAAATACTGGACATGATAGAGTGTAAGTCAGGAAGAGTGATCAGAAGTGATATGTTTTAGGGCCTTCACTGGTGGCACAGTGGTTATGAATCCACCTGCCAATGCAGGGGACACAGGTTTGATCCCTGGTCTGGGAAGATCCCACATGCCGCAGAGCAACTAAGCCCCGTGCACCACAACTACTGAGCCTGCGCTCTAGAGCCCGCGAGCCACAACTACTGAAGCCCACGTGCCTAGAGACCGTGCTCTGCAACAAGAGAAGCCACTGCAACGAGAAGCCCACCCACCACAACAAAGAGTAGCCCCCACTCACCACAACCAGAGAAAGCCTGCGTGCAGCAGTGAAGACCCAACACAGCCAAAAATAATAAATAAATAAATAAATTTATTTTATTTTTTAAAAAAGAAGTAATATGTGTTAAATAACTCTTACTATTTAGGAGAGGGCATTAAGATACTGATAACCCCAGGTTTTAAGTTAAATATGCATAGTACATCTCAAAGAGTAATCATTAAAGAAGGTTCTAGAACTTCAGCATACATCAGAATCACCTGGGGGCCAGGAGATCTGGGGTGGGCATCTAGAATTTTCACTTCCAACAAATTCCCAGGTGTTGCTGCTGCTACTGGCCCAGGGACCACACTTAGAGAACTACTGAACCAAAAACAGAGAAATAGGGTGCTTCACTTCCAAACAAACAGAGGGGGTGAAATGGAATGAAAAAACAAAAATCTTCCATCCAGACTAGCTCTGCCCAGTAAAATATAGTGTAAGCCACATATGTGGTTTTAGATTTTCTGGTAGATGCGCTAAGAAGTAAAAAGAAACAGGTGAAATGAGTCGTAGTAATGTATATTTTTTAACTCAATATACCCAAAATATTATCATTTCAATATGTGACCAATATAAAAATTATTAATGAGATATTTTACATCTTTTTTTGTACAAAGTCTTCAAAATCCAGGGTTTATCTTGGACCCTTCTCAACGGGGACTAACCACACTGCAAATGCTCAGTGGCCACATGTGGCTTGTGACTACTACACTGGACAGAGTGGGTCTAGACTGTGAGGGACATGAGCCTGCAGAGGACAGAGGTCCCGCTCAATCACTGAGCGCACACTGTATGCCAGACACCGGGCTGAGCACTTTGTCCACATCATACATCATCTCCTTTCATCCCCACACAGACCTGTGAGAGTAGCATTATTATCACCCCATTTCACAGATGGGGAAAGCGAGGCTGAGAAAACTGAAAACACTTCCCCAGGATCATCTGGCTGGTAAGCAGCAGAGCTGGGCTTCACACCAAGGTCTCTCACAGTCCATTGCCACCTTGGAACCTCAGGGTTTCTGTAAAGGATTTTCTATAACAGGCCAGATAATAAACATTTTAGGCTTTTGGGACCAATCTGTCACAACTACTCAGCTCTGCTATTGTAACAGGAAAGCAGCCTTAGACAATGTGTAAACAAATGAGCATGGCTGTGTCCCAATAAAATTTTATCTAGGGAAACAGGTAGAGGGCTGGATTTGGCCCTTGGGCTGTAGTTTGCCAACCCCTGTGCTAGGCTAGCACAGCTGCCTCTGTAGGCCCAGTTTGAGGGAGAACTCAATGACTCATTGCTGAGGTTCTGCGGTGCATGCGTGTCGGGGGTGGTTGGGAGGGTGAGACCCTCTCCTTCCAGAATCACCACGGCCCTCCTGGTGTCCGGAAGGATCCAGAGTGGCTGCTTGTTGCTGGCACTGCCTCAGAGTCTGCCAGGGGCTCGGTCAGCCCCTCTAACTCCCCAGCCTCCTCTGAGCTCCTGGCCGTAAACATGAGTTATTCCCACTCTCAGGGCTGAGACAGAGGGGAAATAAAAGCCAGGACTGATGGGATCCCAGACATGAAATCTGGCACCATAATGCCTACATTTTGGAAATTGCCTTTAATTAACGGTTTATGGCCGCAAAGACTCCCCCCACCCTCCGTCCTTCTGCAGCATCTTCTCCTTGGCGTTCAAGTCCTGGGGGTCGGGGCGGGGAGGGGGTGAAAGAGGTGGGCTGGTGAGTAGCTGTCTTTTCTCAGAACCCAAAATGTGTGGTTTGCTCATATGAACCCAGCTTGGCCTCTGGCATTCCTCGAGCCTGAACTCCATAAACAACGTGAACTGAAAAGCCAGCTCCCCGCACAGGCCCGAGGCCAGTTAGCTATAGAATAACCTGCACACACTCACAAAGACACACCAAGCTCAGGAAAACACACACTCACGAGTGTGTACACACACACACACCGGAAGTCTGCTTTTTCTCTTTGTCCACTTATCTGTCATTCCCTCTCTACTCAGTCTCTCCAGCCTGTTTATCTTCTTGTTTTTGTGTCCCTGTAACACTATTTCTTCCTGAAGGTTTGCTCTTTGAGTCTCTCTTTCATTCTCTCTCTCTCCTGTCTTTCCCCGTCCTACGCCCCTTGATCTCCCTTACTGGGGACATATAGCCAAGCACCGCAAACACACCCTTAGCCCCCACCTTGGCACCGAATCCACAAATTCGCCCCTTCCCTCACAGGTGCCCCCTCCCAGCCAGGCCGGAGTCTGACTGGGATGGTGAACTTCTGCCCAGGTGGGCTTGACAACAGGTGGGACTGGGTTCCCTCCTTAAGCACCTGAACTGAACTCAAATCACATTTCATCCCAGGAATGCAGGGAGGGACTGAGGCAACGACTGCTAAATTCTAGGTGTAGCCAAAAAAATTGCCCAAGCACCAGGGGAGAAGCCCTTTATTACCAATAACAGTCACCCTTGACTGAGTGCCTACTACGGCTTCACATTCAGAATTTACAATAGTCATGCTAACCTAGGTGGTAGATATTATTATTGAATATTATTCCCATTTTATAGATGGGAAAACTGAGGCTTCAAGAGGTAAAGGAATTTGCCTAAAGCCAAAGTCTATTCAACTCCAAAGCCTGGTCTCTTCCCACAGGGCTGGTCCAAATGGACAACATGGGCTGTGTCTCGAGATTTGGGGTAACCAGATTCAGCCTCACATGGTCTCTCATCTTCCCAGAATCATGAAACAGAGACAGGACTCCACTACAGGAATAAGGCAGAGGTTCTCAGCTCTCTCCAAGCTAAGAAGGACACCCTGTTTGGGTGCCAGTGGTCAACACCTGTAGGACCCAATCAGAAAGGCTTCCCTGCCAGCCAAGCCTGTCCTTGGGAGCACGGTTCCAGCAGGAGGGGACCCCTAGGCTGAGGTCTGTGCCCTAGCCAGGCAGCTAGCTCTCTTACCAGGCGAGGTCTTGGAGCCCCCAGGCAGGGCTGCAGAGGCAGCCGCTGTTTCCGCATTCCGGGGCACCATGGCAACACGTGTGCTCAGATCAGCGACCTGCACATAGTCTGTGCCATCTGCTGTTTTCCGGGCTGGGGGGTGCGGGGTCGCCTTCCGTCCACCTGAGAAGGGAAATATAATGATGCTGCAGTGACCTCTCACCCCTACTCATCCAGTACAGATAGGCCCCATCACCCCCACTGTCACTGAGTCTGCAGGGCAGCCCAGAGAAGGAGGCAGAAGGCCGGGAGCAGCATCATGACAACTTGCAGGGGTGGAAACTGAGGCACGAGGCACCATCTCTGTCCACCCAGAGTTAGATCGCTCTGCCCAGTGCCCTGCTGGACTGGGGGTGGCATCTTTCAGGCCGGGTGACTGTGGGCCCCGAAGGGCTCTTGGCTGGGCAGTTAGAGGCCCCCAAGCGTTGGGGAGAAAGGTTTCAGTGGACCTGGGATGAAGGATAAGTGTGTGGCCACCAAGCTGGTATAGCCATTTCCCAAGAGTCATCCAAGGTGTTTCAACAGAGGGAGGCAAGGGAATTGAGGGAAGGGGTTTTGTGACTTGAAAAAGTAAGATTTCTAGGCTGTGGTTTTTTTTCAATTTCAAAAATAATATAGTCAATGCAGAAAACTTGGGAAATAGAAAAACATGCACACACACTGTCACACTCACAAGTGCACACTCACACACACACACATTCATGCACAATTACCCATCACCCCTTTCCAGAGATAAAGACTTTTAACATTTACCTAGTATATGTAATATACTATATGTATATGTAATGGTATATGTAATATACCACCTAGTATAATGTAATATATTACATATATATGTAATATACATAATTATATTATACATTATATATAGTCATATATATTTTTTAATGTGGTTGGGGTTACATCGTACGCGCTATCTTGTACTGTGCTTCTACACTTGACAATAGATTGTGAACATTTTCCCATGTCAAAACTATTCTCCTGGGCTTCCCTGGTGGCGCAGGGGTTGAGGGTCCGCCTGCCGATGCAGGGGACACGGGTTCATGCCCCGGTCCGGGAAGATCCCACATGCCGCGGAGCGGCTGGGCCCGTGAGCCATGGCCGCTGAGCCTGTGCGTCCGGAGCCTGTGCTCCGCAACGGGAGAGGCCACAACAGTGAGAGGCCCGCGTACAGCAAAAAAAAAAAAAAAAAAAAAAAAAAACCTATTCTCCTGTGACAGATTTTTAAATTAATTGCTTATATTCCAACATATGAATGGAGCATCATTCATTCAAACTCCCATCCATAACCATTTATCCTGCTTCCTAATTTTTTAATTTTTCCAACTTTTTCATTACAAAGTTATACATGTTTATTATGGAACTTTGATGATACCCAGAGTTATAGCAAGAGGGAAATAACCTCATACTTCCAAACTCAGTAACGATAACACTTTTGTGTTCTCCATACCCATTGTTTTACTATATATACAATATAATATAGGGTCATTTCAAATCAGACTTATTTTTTAATACTTGTCATCTCTCACGGTATGGAGTTTATCCATTTGGGTTTTCATTTAACCCTGCTTTAGAGAAAGATTCTTTTCCCTTCTCGGTTGACTCTTCACCACCTGAACTTGGTATATTTCTCAAGTGTTGATGCAGCTGACCATGGATTCAGGAACGGGGTTGGAAAATGCTGGTGGAGAGACGTTTTTGTCTGTGAGGGCCACTCCAGAAACAGGCTTCGGTGTGTTAAGGAACAGAGCTGGGGCTCCATTTATCCTAAAAATATAAATCACCCAGTTGCCCGAAGATGGCTGCCTTGGCGCTGTTTACAATAGTGAAAAATGAGGGACAGCCCAGGCCCATCAACAGGCAGCGGGTGAAATAGACTCAGAGCATCCCTTTGATGAATCCTGTGCCGTCTCCGCTGAGACGGAAGGGTGTCCTCCGTCGTGTAAATAAGAACAGCATATTACAAAACGGAACACATCATGTAAACGTGGGGACCTGTGTTTGTTTGTAAGCCTAGGCATTTGTGTATCCCACAGACCATTTAACTAAATACTAGCAGCTGCTGTCTCTGGGTAGCGTAGGATTTGGGGTGATTTTCACTTTCTATTTTATTTTTATTCTTTTCTGGATTAAGTTTTTAAAATTATTTTCTTTTAGAGGGCACAGATTACTTTGGACTGGGGGAGGGGCAGCAAAACCAAACAAAAGCCGTTTGGATTCTGAAAAGAAGAAATGTGTCGGGGGAAAGACATCCCTGCCCACCCCCTGCATCCGCTGGGGTGCAGACTCAGGGGGCACAGCCTGCCCAGTCCCTGCCCCCTGCAGCCCTTGCCCTGCCCCTCACCCCACTCCCCAGCACGGCCCTGTGTGCCTGTGTGTTGCAGACTCGGACAGCCAGTGCAGCCCCACGCGACAGAGCCTCAGCCTGTCGGAGGGCGAGGAGCAGACAGACCGGCTGCAGCAGGTGGAGCTGGTCAGGACCACGCCCATGTCGCACTGGAAGGCCGGCACCGTCCAGGCCTGGCTGGAGGTGGTCATGGCCATGCCCATGTACGTCAAGGCCTGTGCGGAGAACGTCAAGAGTGGGAAGGTAGGGCACCTGCCGGACCCCCGTGGGAACGCCCCGTCCAGCATCCCATCCTCTGGGTTAGAGGAGCTGGCTGGGTTCAGGCTCCAGTAAACCACTGTGTCTCTCCAACAAGGCACACAGCCCTTCTGAGCCTCAGCCTCCCTGTCTTTCAAATGGGACTAACCTTCCCTTACCTGGCTGGAGGGACGCAGGGCAGGACTAGCGGGCCCTTTCAACCAGGTCAGCGGTCCCACCGCCCAGCCTCCTGGAGTAGTGGCTGGAGGCGAGGCGGCTGCAGAGACGTTCCCGGGGCCGCGCGCCCACTGAGGGGAGGGGTGCCTTGGGTCCCCGCCCCCACGCCTCAGTCCCCACCTGCCCGGCGCAGGTGCTGCTGAGCCTGAGTGACGAGGACCTAGAGCTGGGCCTGGGCGTGTGCAGCTCCCTGCACCGGCGCAAGCTCCGGCTGGCCATCGAGGACTACCGCGACGCCGAGGCAGGCAGGAGGTGAGCCGGCGCCTGGGCCCCCGGGGGCCGGGGGTGGCGGGGGGGGGGGGGGGAAGAGAGCCCACGAGAGACCTCACCTCCTCGGGGTGGAGCGGGCGCTGTGAGCTGGGCCAGGCGGGAGGAGTGCCAGGGCCCGGGACGCCACTGGGCAGGGGCCCGAGCACGGCCTAGCCCCACTCTGGGCCGGCCCTCCCCGTAGAAAGATGGAGAACAAACTCAGTGAGGCCGCAAATGCCCTATGATCTCCCCGGTGCAGGAGTCAGGGGGCTTCACGCCCCCCAGAACTCCTCTGTCTGGGAGGTGGGGCAGCCCCAGTGGATCTGGGGAATTTGACCCAAATGTGTGTTCTGCCTACTCCCACCTCAAAGCCCAGCTCTTACCATTCCAGGTAAGAGCCTAAAGCAGGGAGGAAGAGAAGAAATGGGCCTGGTTTGGGGCCGGGTGGGAAGGGGTGTCTATCGGCAAGCGCACCTGGGAATGGCTGAAGATGGCCCATCAGGTGTGTCCCCAGCGCGGCCGCCCTGCCCCCATTGCTCATTACCCCCCCAACCCCCCTCCTGCCTGCCTCTCTCCTGACCTTTGTGAGCAGGACTTATTGGGGAGCCCCTCTTTCACCAAGCAGCTCCAGGGAAAAGGGAAGAACCCCTCCCCCAAGTCCTCAGAGTGCAGGAGGGGGGAGAGAAGTAACTGGTAAACCTGACACTATCGGTTTTGCATAATTATCTCCTTCACTGGTTTCCCCAGCATTTTTGTGCAGTTAATTAATCAAACCTGGTGGTGTGTGCGATTTATTATTTGCGGATGCAGCTTTGTGGATTAAAAAAAAAGAGGGGGCTGGAGGTAGGAAAGAAGGCTGGTTTAGAAGCAGGCAAAGCAAATTCCTGGGTGTCCCGGAGAGTGATTCCGAGGTGACAGGAAATAGAGATGAGATGGGATCAGAAACTCAGGCAGCAGCTCACAACAAGCAAAGCCAGAAGGCGCTGGGCCCTGTCTGCAGGTCTCCTAGAAGGCAGGGCTGGGGTGGGGGAGGGGTGGAGGAGTGGAGAGTTGGGGGCAGGGGAGAGTAGGGCAGGGGCTTGCAACCCAGCTGAGCTTCCCCTCCTGGGGGTCCCACAAGCACCTCACACTCACCACCCACCCCTACCCAGTGCCTTCCCCCAGTCCCCCAAAGCTCACCATCCTGGGCCATCCAGGCTAGAAACGCCTCCCAACACCTCCCATTCCCAACATGATCACGGTTACTTGAACAGGGTGGGGCTGCCCGCCTCACCTCTCAAAAATGTGGGATCGCTGCCCAAGTTCCCCCCAAATTCAGCAGACCCTTCAGAACCTCGTAGCACCTGGAAAGGGATGGATTCAACTCAGCAGCCAGATGTGAACGGATTTTGAAAACTTATGAGAGACATAGGTAGGACTGTTTCCAAAACCACAGCCTGGGCATTAGACGCCCAGGGCCTCCTAGAGCAGGGACGGCTCCATTCCCTAAGGAATCCTGGCCTGTCTCTAACTTGCCCTGTGACCTTGCCCTCTGTGGGACTTGGTTTCTCCACCTGTGAAGTAAAGGGGGTTAAATCAGGATAGTGGCTCTTTAACTGTGTGAGATCATGGCCCCTTTGAGAATCTAATAAGAGCTTCCGAAACTTGCCTCAGAATACACAAAACTTCACAGCTTTGCATTCTGGGACTCTCTGACCCACCTGCGGAACTTTGAGGGGTCTGTGAACTCTAGGATAAGAACCCCAGTGAGGTCATCTTTGAGAATACATCCTGTGTGACTCTGGGCATGACATTGCCTTCTCTGGGCCTGGCTCCCCTTACTTCTAAAATCCTGACAACAAAATCTGCCAACCCCTGACAACCTGTCCATCACTTTATGGACATGATTTTATTTGACCATCACAACATCAGGGCAGGATAGACATTCTTACCCCCATTTTAAAGGTGGAAAAAGTGAGGCCAGAGAAATAATAGACACAAAGTCACACTACAAAAGATCTGACTTCAAAGTCAATTCCCTTTCCACTCTCCCAAGTTGCCTTTGTGTTCAAAACATCAACGATGGAGCTCCTGCTACTATTATTTCTGGAACACTGAATGCATCCCAGACCCTGTGCTAAGGACTTTACCTTCTCTTATCACTTTTAGCCCAGGAGGCCAGTAGGAGTAGCCCCATTTTACAGAAGAGGAAACCGAGGTACAGAGGCACGAGGTCTTTCATCTAAGGCTGATGGAGCTAGAGTGGCCTCATGTTTTCTGTGCTGAATAATGACCCAGATGACATTGAAATTCTGTGCCCAAACTCAGATTTCAGGATCTAATTTGGTCCCAGTTTGAGGAGGGGGCAGTGTAAAATTTTATAAAATGTTTGAATTACTTTTAAAATCATTCTGTTTTGTTCACCTCCGGCGCTTACAGTGGCTCACACCAACAGCTGGGAGAGTGTTGCCAAGCTGAGGCCCCATGGGGACAACTTTAATGGAAAGAGAACCATTTGGAAGGGCAGGAGTGCATTAATTGTCAGCATGCCGAGGGATACTGCTGATTATAAATGGGCCCCCTCCCACCCCACACTCCACGTCTGGTTGCACCATTGATTCGCTGAGCAGACCCTTCCTTCAGATGGGAAAGAAGTCTTCTGGTCTCCATCAAAGGCCCAACAGCATCTGATTCAGAGACCGTAGGCTTCAGCCCCTTTCCCAGGGAAGAGAGCAACGACGGCTGGGCCTGGGAAGAGTCCATCTGAAGTGATGAGGCTGGAGCGGGTCACCCAGGCACCTTCTCATCCCAGAAGGGAGCTTGTCTTGGGCCAGAAGGTTCCAGCTCAGGAGCTGGGTGCTGGGCAGCCTCTGGGAAGCCTGGGGCCGGTGCCCCCCTCGCCCAGCCTTGCCCTGTCTTCCTTGCACTGGACTCTAAACCAGAAGCTGTTGGGCATTAGCTCTGAGCCAGGTGGGGAGCCTGGGCATTTGTAGACATGCCACACCCGGTCCTGCCCTCCAGGAGCTGATGGTCCAGTGGACAGCTGGCCAGACAAGCAGCAATTACCCAGTGTGACAAATGCAAGGACTCTGAAGAGGCTCTGGACACAAGGAGGGTCTTGACCTAGCACAGGGGTCCCGGAAGGCTTTGGGGAGAGCCATAGCTCAACAGAGTCTTGCAGGAGTTAAGCAGGTGAAGAGGGTAGGGTGGAGAACAGCCCAGGAGGCCGGGAGGCCCTGGCCCTTGGGGGCAGACCCAGTGGTTCTGGGTGGCCGAGGGGCGGGAGGAGGGGAGCGAAGCTGGGAGCCCACCTTTCTGCCCTCAGTCCTTCCCATGATATGTCTGCTAGGCATTCGGCACTAGGCTGACTCGGAGCCTAGAGACCACAGTCCCTGGGCGCAGATAATTCATTTGTTAAGTTCCATGTGTGATGGGTGCTGTGAAGGGAATTGTTAGAGGCAGAGCAGCCGTTCAGGGGGCAAGTTCAGACAGCACAGTCAGAGGCAGCCTCTGCGAGGTGGGAGCTGACACCTGGACAGGGAGGGGAGGAGAGGGGAGGGGAGAACCTGGACAGGGCTGGAAGGAAATTGGTGCCGGGCGAGGCGGGGACCCCCACCACCCGAAGAGCAAAAACCTCAGGGCATCCCGGAAGTGCTTCCAGCCCAAGCCCGGTGGGAGGGGGAGCCCGGACCTGTGAGGTCACCCCGAGGACTTCCGATTTCAGATTTTATCCCTGCAAAGGAGCGCCACAGGAGAGTTTCCTTGTTTTATTTTATTCAAATCTGCTCTGTTCTTTTTTCCCTCTTTTACTGGCTTTTTATTGAGTGTTCCCACTCCTGGCTTATGAGCTATACTTTTTTGTGATATTTTTAATGATTGCTCTATAGTTTACAGCACACAGAAAGCTTAACACGATCTTCAAATAATATTATACAACTTTGTGTGTAGTGTAACATGCTTTTTCCTCCTTCCTTTGTATTATGTCTCTATATATACATATATATATATCCTCCATAATACATGGTTATTATTTTTCTTTTAAACTGGCCATTATCTTTTTTTTTTTTTTTCCTTTGCGGTACGCGGGCCTCTCGCTGTTGTGGCCTCTCCCATTGCGGGACGCGCAGGCTCAGCGGCCATGGCTCACGGGCCTAGTCGTTCTGCGGCATGTGGGAACTTCCCGGACCGCGGCATGAACCCGTGCCCCTGCATCAGCAGGCGGACTCTCAACCACTGCGCCACCGGGGAAGCCCCCTCCCAATCACTCTTTTCATCTTGTAAAACTGAAACTGTACCCATTAACGCTAACTCTCCATTCTCCCCTCCCCCCAGGATACCTGCATCCACCATTCTACTTTCTCTAGGAATCTGACTACCCCTAAGTTCCTCACATAAGTGGAATCACAGAGTATTTGTCTTTTTGTGACTGGCTTATTTCACTTAGCATAATGTCCTCAAGATTCATCCATGTTGTAGCATATGAGAGAATTTCCTTTTTAAGGCTGAAAAACATTCCCTTTTATGTATGTGGCCCCTTTTGCTTATCTGTTCATCCATCAGTGGACACTTGGGTTGTTTCTACATTTTAGCTCTTGTGCGTATTGCTGCAATGAACCTGGATGTACAAATATCTCTTCAAGACCCTGATTTCAATACTTCGGGATATATATTCAGAAGTGGAATTGCCGCATCATACGATCATTCTATTTTTCATCTTCTGAGGAACAGTCCTACTGTTTTCCACAGCAGTTATACCATTGTACATCCTCACCAACAGTGCACAAGGGTTCCAATTTCTCCACCTCCTTGCCGACACTTGTTTTCTGGGTTTTTGATAGTAGCCATCCTAATGGGCATGGAGTGGTATTTTATCACAGTTTTGATTTGCATTTCCCTCATGATTAGTGATATTGAGCATCTTTTCATGGGCCTATTAGCCATTCTTTTTTTTTTTTTTTTTTTAAATTTATTTTTTTAACATCTTTATTGGGGTATAATTGCTTTACAATGGTGTGTTAGTTTCTGATTTATAACAAAGTGAATCAGTTATACATGTACATATGTTCCCATATCTCTTCCCTCTTGCGTCTCCCTCCCTCCCACCCTCCCTATCCCACCCTCCCTATCCCACCCCTCCAGGCGGTCACAAAGCACCGAGCTGATCTCCCTGTGCTATGCCTATTAGCCATTCTTATGTCTTCTTTGGAGAAATGTTTATTCAAGTCCTTTGCCCATTTCTGAATTGGGTTGTTTGTCTGTTTTGTTGAGTTTTAGGAGTTCTCTTTATTCTTTTGTGTAGTCCAAATTTCCATGTGGTTATTATTTTCTTTCCTCTCGAAGAAATTCCTTTGACATTTCTTGTAGTTCTTTCCTCTGATGATGAATTCTTTCAATTTTGCTTGTTTAAAAAAGTCTCTGTTTCCTCCCTCATTTTTAAAGACTTTATTTTTTAGAGCAGTTTTAGTTTCACAGCAAAACTGAGGGGAAGCTACAGAGATGTCCCGTAAACCGCCTGCCCTCACAGGTGCATTGCCTCCCATTATCAACATCGCCCTCCAGATGTTTCAGCTGAACCTACAGTGACACATCATTGTTACCCAGAGTCCATAGTTTACATTAGGGTTCACTCTTGGTGCTGTACGTTCTATGGATTCGGACAAACATATAATGGAGTGCGTCCATCATTACAGTACCGTACTGAATAGTTTCACCGCCCTAAAAATCCTCTGTGCTCTACCTTTTCACCCCTCCTTCTCCTCCAAACCCTGGAAAGCACTGGTCTTTTTGCTGTCTCCGTAGTTTTGCCTTTTCCAGAATGTCATATAGTTGAAATCATACAGTATGTAGCCTTTTCAGATTGGCTTCTTTCACTTAGTAATATGCACTGAAGATTCCTCTAAGAGGGGCTTTTAAGTAGAAGAGTGACATGATCTGATGGATGTATTTAAAAGCTGCCATCTGGCAGCCACGGGGAAAGTGGATTAGAAGGGGCAAGGGGTGGGGGGGGCAGTCAGGAGGCAGCTGCAGAAATCTATGCCAGAGGTGGCCATGGCTTGACCCCAGAAAACGAAACAAGGGGACGGACACACTGACCAGAGTGATTGATAGATGGACAGAGTGAGGGAGGGGAGAGGCGGGGCAAGTGAGGATGGGGAGATGGGAGAGAGGACCGGCATTTCATTTGGAGCCTGTTAAATTTGAGATGCCCGTGCCAGGAGGAGAGGTCAAGAGGGCAGCTGGTTAGAATCCGGGGCTCAGAAGAGGCGAGTGAGGAGAGATGTGAACTTGCAAGTCCCTGTTAACAGATGTGATCCAGAGCCCTGGAAATGGAGGTCAGCCCCAGACGGGAGAGTGTAGGGGTGGTGAAGGGAAGGGTGAATGGGAGATGTGCCCATTGTAAGGCCGCATCTACCCAGCACGGAGCTAAGTAGCTGCTCAATACACATCCTTGGAGCGGAGGAAGGAAACTAGGAGCCTTCGAGGACACCAGCAGGAGGGGAGGGGCGCGATCCGCTATCTCCATCCTAGGGAAAGGCCTGGAGGGGCCCCAGAGGCAGGGAGACCAGTTAGAAGACGAAGTCCGAGGGGAGACGACGGTGCGTAGAGTGAGCGGTGGAGAGTAGAAAGGAGGAAGCGGAGTCAGATGAGGTTGAAAACCCCACCCAGGTCTCCAGCTTGGCCGGTAGGGTGCTCTACTCACAGCCTCCATCCCACCCCAGCTGGGGAGTGGGTGAGGGGTGCTCCCTCTGCCGGCTCAGATCCCAGGCCTGGGGAGGAGGGCGGCGTCACTCCGTAAGCCCATTTTTTCTCTTTCGCATCAGGATCCCTTTTTGGTCGGTCCCCTAAGGCTCCCACTTCAGCAAAGCAGCTCCCTACCCGGCATCCCCTCCGTCCGGTCGTTTCTCAAAGTTCCTCCGCAGGTGGGAGACGCCATCCTCATTCATTCTGCGAGGCTGCCACCCTGTGGCTAGAAGGGGAATGACATCTGAGGGGACCACACTTTTATCCTTTTGAGATGTATTCGTTGTGCGCCTACTACGTGCGCATGCGCGTGGCACTGGGTGAAGTTCTGGGTGGGATACAGAAAATCTGAGATACGGCGGTGAGGAGAGAGGACTTGGAATACGCAAAACGTAGGGTTTATTTCTGATTCCAAGACGTGTTGCTGTGTGACTCTGCGTGGAGGGGGGCGCCGGGGTCCCCAGAGGTGCTGCCTACTGCTGCATTCGTCCCTGCGGCTCTGTCAATGTCCCTTTCCACTCTCAGTGTGTCTGAACGTGGTCTCTTCTTTTGTTCCTTCTGCCTGTCTGCTGATCCCTTTTTTGTTCTCTGGGGCTTGCTCTCTGTTTCTGTCTCTCCCTCTGTCTCTGTCTCTGTGTCTGTCTGCCTCTCTCTCTGTCTATTTCTCTCTGTCTCCTCTGTGTCTGTGTCTCTCTCCTATGTCTCTGTCCCCCTCTCCCTGTGTTTCTCCCTGTCTCCTCCTCTCTCCCCTCCATCCACCTCTCCCCACCTCTGCCCTCTGTCTTTCTTCCTCTCTGTCTCTCCACTCCATCCCTGTTCATTTCTATGTCTGTGTCCCCTCCCCGCCATTGTTTTGCTTCTCATTCTTCATCTCTGCTCATCTCTGCCCCATTTCTCCCTGTCCCTCTGTTTCTGCCACCTTTCCCCACCCATCCCTCTCTCCGGCTGTGTCTCTCCCCACCAGCCTGTCCAAGGCCGCTGACCTGGACCATCACTGGGTGGCCAAGGCCTGGCTGAATGACATCGGCCTGTCCCAGTACTCCCAGGCCTTCCAAAACCACCTGGTCGATGGGCGGATGCTGAACTCCCTGATGAAGCGGGACCTGGAGAAGCACCTGAATGTGTCCAAGAAGTTCCACCAGATCAGCATCCTCCTGGGAATCGAGCTGCTGTACCAAGTGAACTTCAGCAGGGAGGTGAGAAGCGGGTTGGGGGGACACCTTCCACAGCCCCGCTTTCCTCTCCGCATCCACTGTCTGTCCATCCAACCACCTGTTCATCTGCCCACACAACTGTCTATCCGTCCATCCATCCTTCTACCTGTCCATCCGTCCATGCACCCATCCATCCCTTCCTCTCTCCCTCCCTCCTTTAAACAGTTGCTTATTGGGGATGGGCCAAACCCTGTGCTCAATTCAGGGGAAACGGGAAACACTCATCCTCCAAGAACTCACTGCTTATCAGGGGAAACCACGAAGAAGCTTGTGGTCACAATATCGTGGAAGGTTGTCCCAATGAGAGAAGCCCAGGGTTTTCTGAAAACCCAAAGGAGAAGCTTCCAGAGGGATCAGAGAAGCCGTCCCAGAGGTAGTGACACCTAAAGTGAGACCTGGAGGAGGAATTTCAGGGATCAGTCAATAGAAGGTATGAGGGGGAAAGCAGCCCAGAGAGGAAACAGCCTAGACTAAGGCCCAGAGGACAGATCTGTGGCAGCAGAAGATCTGAGAGTCCTGTGTGGTTCCCATGCTGGGTTTGAGGTGGGAGGGTGAACGGGAGTGCAGACAGGTAGCTGGCGGACTGTAGGGCATATAGAGTTTGGACTCTGAGTGCCCCTCTTCTGAGTGCTGCCAAGCCAGAGAGCCCAGGGCATCTACTTCAGCTCCTCCGAGGCCTACCGGCACCTCTCCCCAAATAGTCCCCTGAGGGAGGGGCCCCAGGCTGCTGGGGTCTGTGGGGCTGAGTGCAGAGGGCTTACTTTTCTTAGAGCACCGTCAGAGCACAAGCAATTCAGGGGTGGGAGGAGAGGGACAGAAGAGGGGTCTTCACGGCCTTCTCAAACACCCAACGCAGAGCCCTGGGCACAGGAAGTGATGAGGACACAGGCCCTGCCCCCAGGAGCCCCAGTCTGGTGCAGGAGGTGACGAGTGGGCCGATCATGGCGGTAAAGTGTGGAAATGGGCGGCCTCATCTGGGGACGTCCCTCCACAAACACGCATCGAGCACCTGCTCCAAGTCAGGTGAGCAGGGGGCTGGGATGCACGTCCAGGCAGCCGCCGTGGGTCCCAGGCAGCCCCAGCCTCCAGATGCAGGCGGCTCTGCCTCCAGGCTCCTTCACCCCGGAAGTGGGCTTCTCCCCATTTTCCAGAATGAAAGGATCGACGTGGCCAGAGCAGCCGTGGATGGCCTGGCCAGGAGCCTCACATCAGCATGCTGAGGTCCCTGCCAGCACCGTGGAGCCTCATCCCCCCGGCTGACCCACCCTCCCCACCCCAACAGGCCCTCCAGGAGCGCCGGGCTCGCTGCGAGACGCAGAACATAGACCCCGTGGTCTGGACCAACCAGCGGGTGCTCAAGTGGGTGCGAGATATTGACCTGAAGGTGAGGGGAGATGGCGGGGCTGGGGGTGACTCTTGGGCAAATCCCATGCATGTCTGTGTGTGTGCAAATCAGTCTCCATTTTTGCGTGGGCTGAGGCATCGTCTCCCAGGCTGGCAAGAATAACCTGCCTCCTGTCAGTCAAGAGGAGGGAACTATTCCCCGCTCCTGCCATCCCCCCAGCAGCACCCCGATCTCATGGGGGGGAGGGAATGCTGAGCCATTCTCGCTCTCTGAAGCCAGGGTGGGATTGAATCCACACCCATCTTCTCCCTCAACAAGCATTTGTGGGTTGCCTGCCTTGGTCTGGGTATGTCACTGACAAAATAGTCCAGTCGCTGCTCTCATGGCCCTAAAAGAGTGGGGTGGGGTTCCCTCTCAGTATTAAATGAACTGGTCCCCAGAGGTCAAGCCCTTGCTGTTGGGGCCACATCCCCAGTGGAGGTGGAGACCCCTCAGGCCAGCAGGGTGGCTCACCGGCCTCATGTCTTGCCCTCAGGAGTATGCAGACAACCTGACCAACAGTGGTGTCCATGGAGCCGTGCTGGTGCTGGAACCCACGTTCAACGCTGAGGCCATGGCCACGGCCCTGGGCATCCCCAGCGGGAAGCACATTCTCCGGAGGCACCTGGCGGAGGAGATGAGTGCCATCTTCCACCCGGCCAAGTGAGTGTGGGCTGCTGGCTGCAGCTCGCAGCTTTTGGAAGTGGATGGTCCCGGCCCCTCCTTCCTGGATGCCACCTGTTCCTTTGCAACACAGCGGTCTCCTTTGGCAGATCCAGAAACTGAGGCCCAGAGAAGTGCAGTGCTTTGGCCTGAACGTCATAGAGTAGAAAGAGATAGAGGAGCAGTCAGGTTTTGAATAAAGTGCGTGGTTAAAACGGGCATTTAGAGAAGGGAGAGTGACCAGCGTGTATGAGGAAGGCCATGGGAGGGTGGGGTTTGAGCTGGGGAGGATTCGCACTGGCCTAAGAGGTTGAGATGGCTGTTCCAGGCAGGGCTGACTATGGGGACGAAGGTTTGGAGACAGGGATGGGCGTCTTAGTGGTTTTTACCATCTAGGTGAGCAGACCATGTTGGCCCACCTACCCCAGGCTCCTCATCTGAAAAGTGGCCAGAGAATAAACACGTGAACAGATGGACTCCCAAGGCACTCTCTCCTTTTACAATGATTGTGGTTAGGGTTAGATGACCATTTATTGAGCACATGCCATGGGCACTAATTCTATCCACATGACAATGCTAAGAAATGTTTCACTGTCCCTCCTTTATAGATGGAGAAAATTGTTTGAAGGAGCCAAAGTACATGCCTAAGGTCAAACAGCTAGTAAATGGCAGAGCCCGGATTTGTCCTTTATTCTATTAATGTGATATATTATGCAATTGATTTTCAGAGGTTGAACCAACCTTGCATTCCTAGGATAAATCCCAGTCGGTCGTGGTGTATAATCTTTTTATATGTTGCTGGATTAGGTTTGCTAGTATTTTGTTGAGGAATTTTGCATCAGTATTTACAAGGGATATTGGTCTGTAGTTTTCTTTTCTTGTGATATTTTTGTCTGGTTTTGGTATCAGAGTAAAATTGGTCTCATAGAATGAGTTGGGAAGTTTTCCCTCATCTTCTGTTTTTGGGAAGAGTTTGTGAAGGATTGCTGTTCATTATTCTTTAAACATTTGGTAGAATTCACCAGTGAAGCCATCTGGTCCTGGGTTTTTCTTTGTGGGAAGTTTATTATTATTGTTATTATTATTACTAATCCAAACTCTTTACTCATTGTAGGTCTATTTAGATTTTCTGTTTCTTCTTGAGTCAGTTTCAGTAGTTTATATCTTTTTTTAGGTTCTTACTTTTTAAAAAAATTTTTGAATTGCAGTATAGCTGATTTACAGTATCGAGTTAGTTTCAGGTGTACACCACAGCAATTCATTTCTATACATATATACACATATATATGTGTGTGTGTGTATATCTATATCTATATCTATATGTTCATTCTTTTTCAGATTCTTTTCCCTTATAGATTATTATAAAATATTGAGTATAGTTCCCTGTGCTATACAGTAGGTCCTTGTTGGTTATCTATTTTATGTATAGTAGTGTGTATAGTTTATATCTTTCTAAGAATTTGTCCATTTCATCTAAGTTAGCTATTTTGTTAGCATACAATTGATCATATAATCATTTCCTTGTAATCCCTCTTATTTATGTAGATTTATCCCCTCTTTCATTCCTAGTTTTACTAATTTGAGTCATTGCCCTTTTTAACTCTTGGTCAGTCTAGCTAACGGTCAGCTCATTTTGTTAACAGATGCCAGATTTGAACCTGAGGCTCTCTGCGTCAGGCCTGAGTGCTCAACCCCCAAACTATATGGGGCCTCAGGGAACAGCTGAGCCACACCCCATGTTATGCAGGTGGGAGAAAATTGTGCATCTGTCGCAGGGTCCAGGTGCCCTGGACTGCCCTCGCCCGTTGGCAGGCTGATACCCAAGCAGTTCTCATAGACCCTGCAGCAGAATCATCGGTGCTCTTGTAACATGCAGATACCTCATCCCCAGCTCAGACCTACAGGACCAGAATTTGCTGGCAGAGCCCGGGAATCTACATTTTCATGCATTTTATGCAAGCTGAGGTGGTTTTGACAAGAACCCTATTCCATGAGCCATGAATCAACAGGTGCAGGAAAAAGGCTTTTCTTCTCAGAATTTTCCACCTTCCTTTACCTCCCTTCTGGAGCCATGTGATCTGTAACAGTCTTAAGATCTTCCGAGCCCTGGAGGGGCAGCTCTAGCTAAACATTAGCCAGCGTGAATAACATTTGTGTGACTGATTAAACCCTTGACCCCCCATGAGGTGGGAGGTATGTTGACGACTGTCTAGGATTAGTGGGTGAGCACTAGGGATGTTTCAACGGGGCACAAATAGCGTGGGTTCTTAGGTCATTGGGAGGTCAGAGACTCCTTCAGGAACCAGATGAAAGCAGTCCTCCTGATGTCAGGACAAGGAAGAAGGAAATGGACTCAGTCCAGCCTCCTCATTTTACCTCTGAGGCTGCTCAGCCAGGGAACCAAGAGGCAATGCCAGTACCAGACCCCAGACCCGTCTCCCTGTTCGGACCTTTTCCCTTGATGCTGTTTTTTTCCACATGATGGTCATAGCTTATGAATCAAGGTCTCCACGCGGGATGTGGGATTTTGGAAGCTCGCGGCCCGTTGCTGAGACCCTGCCATGGGCCAAGGGATCAGACTTTCAGTTAGCTGGGGAAAGACAGAACTCCATGAGTTTCTAAGGAGTCTTACAGCCCACTGCTGTTGGTACAAGAGTCCCCAGCTAAGCCAAACGCCAGGGAGACAGTGATCCCCAGGCAGGTGGTGAGATGCTTGGGAAGGTCTGATGGGTTTATATTAACCAAGATCTTCGGGCTTTGCCCAGGACAGCTCTGCAGTGGTCTAGGTATCTCATCCTGTCTACTGCCTTCTCGCTCCTTTTCCTTCTCTGTTGCTGATTTCAGCTTTCCAGAAAGAGAAAGGGCAGGGCAGGTCTTTTGGGGTGAGTCCTCCCAGAATGCTTAGATCGGGTGGAGAGATTCCAGTTTGAGGAAACATCCCGAACCATCGAAATAGACTTGAGAAGCCAACCCTGGGACTGAATCCCAGGCCGGGTGAAACAGAGTGATGGTCATAACAGCAGCCCTTCACACTGATATCATATGTCATCGTCAGCAAAGTGCTGTCACATCCCTTGTTTCATTTTCTCCTCCTCCCTGTGAAGGAAGCTGAGTGAGAAGGAATCGTTGCCTCCTTTTACGGATAAGGTGACAGGCTTCAGAGAGGTGCTGTGACCTGCTCAAGACTAGATGGGAGTTCGTGGCAGTGCTGGAATCTACCAGCAGGGACTCCTGTGACCCTCCACCACACCAGGAAGCTTGGAGGTGGGGGCTGATGAGCACCTGGTTCCGCTCTCCAGGAGACGTGACCCCTGATCACATCTGTGATCCCACGTCACCCGGTAGATGTGATGCCTGTAGTCACAGGGGGGCAGTCAGCTCAGAGCATCTTGGGAGATTATAGTCCCCATGTATTAATGGCCCGTGACCAGGAAGTCAGGGAACATCAGTACGCAGCCCAACTCTAGGAAAGGCACATTTACCAA
This sequence comes from Pseudorca crassidens, assembly GCF_039906515.1. Lineage (NCBI taxonomy): Eukaryota > Metazoa > Chordata > Mammalia > Artiodactyla > Delphinidae > Pseudorca > Pseudorca crassidens. Next base: position 11,480,162 of record NC_090297.1, read on the forward strand.
GAGTTTATAGGTTCCAATATGACATCATGTTCTCCAGCCTCCTCTCATTGCCATGACAACCATATGACCAAAGGGACTGAGGCGGGGCACTTTCTGACATCATCTTGTGATGTCTGCTTTGACACACACTGACTTCTTACTTCTCCCTGTAAACCCCGGTCTAGCACCAACTCTGTCATAGGACCGTGCGTTAAAGATCGCACGGAAATAAATCCGTGGACCAAAAGGATGCAGGGAGTGGCCAAGCCGTTCCAAAGCATCACAGGAGCCAAAAAAAAAAGCCTTAATGAAAATGTGTGACCATCTCCAGCACCTGCCTGAAGGACGGTGTATCCTGTCACTAACAGAGGGTCAGGCACAAGGCGGATTCAGCCTGTAGTTCATTTAGATTCTCTCTGAATGTTAGGCCTGAGAAGAGTCCCCTTTAGGCCTCGGAAGCATCAGGCAAACATTGCATCTCTCTTGTAAATACTCCTCCCCATCCTGTGGCCTTGTGACCCATGGCCCCAAAGCGCCCCTTTTTGTTTCCAAGGATGCAAGAGTCAGCCGGCATCTCCCTCCTTTCCCTCCTCCTTCCCCCTCCAGACACAGTTATAAGGTGGGGTTATCAAGCTACCATAACCATTTGCTAAGCTCTGCCACGGGCCAGGCTCAGAACCTAGCACGTTGTTGCCACCTTCTACAGGTGGGTGCGTGAGCCCCATTTCACAGATGAGAAAACTGAGGTACAGCAAGGCTGCATATCTTGCCTGGGGCCATAAGCTTGTAAGCTGAGGAGCTGGGATTCAAAGCATCGTGCTTTGCTGCTTCCCTAAAGGGCAGAAAGAGTGGCCAGAACAACAGGGGAACTGTTGTCGAGCAGTGGTCTTATCTCCCTAGGCCCCTCCCAGGGGACCTTTGAGCCTCCAACCCGAAGTATAAACAGTGAGACAAAGTGAACGTGGAGCCTGACCCAGAGACGCCCACGATAACTAACAGTTCATGTCCCCTGACCTCACAGGAACGCTGGAGCATCTCAGTGAAGCAGTTTCCTCTTGAGTTGGTTCCATGGGGCTTCCCTTTCTGTCACTTTGCTCCAGTGTTCTCATTAGCATTTCAGCAGGGAAGAGCAATTCCATTATGAACTCAAATAGACTCAACCCTCGAGCACACAGAATAAGAGGCCTTGTCACAGCTCTACCTCCTTGGCTGGCAGGCTACCCAGGTCTGAGAGATCCAGGCAGCAGACAAGGGGGAGTATTCCTGGGCCCCCTGGCAGGTCACCTGAGCCAGGTGGGGGAAGGGGCACATTGAGATTTTCAGGCACCCACAAGAAGGTGATGTTTCATAATATTCTGCCTCACCCCACCCCCAAAGGATCACTGAGCTGTGAGCCCAGAGACCAGGCCCTGGGGCGGTGTAGTCCATGGAATCGCGGTCCTATGTAAGGAGGGGGCACAGCAGGGCCTTTGGGGGCTGAATTCTGGCTCCTCTTCCATCATCTGTGGTTTTAGCAAGAAACTGGAGCCTCGGTTCCCTCATCTTGAAACGCAGACAATCACTCCTCTTCCCCAGGGCTTCGGGAGGGTTCAAGGAGCTGACTCAGGGGAAGGACCTGGCGTCATGCCTGGAACACAGTAGGCGGCCAATTAATACTCTGTCCTCCCCCACTTCACTCAGCTCCACCAAAGCATCTTGCACCTCACGGCCTCGTAAACCTTCATTTAATTGGGTGAGACTCAGCCCTCAGGCCAGCCCCGCTGACAGAGGCTGATTCCCACCCCGCCACCTTCCTTCCTGCACACGATGCCTTTTTAGTGCCCGGACACCCTGTACATTGACTCAGGAAATGAGTCAACAGAGATGCCCTATCTTCCAGAAACTTCCCTCATTAAAACTTATCCTTCCAGCATTCCACTCCCTCAGGGTCTGACAAAGGAAGTAGAAATATTCAATTAGCCATTTCAAGTCTCCGTAAGACCGTAACCTTGCGCTCGGCCTATTTGCATTTTCGTGACTTTTAATCCGCAGGAGGAACGGTACGGTTTTAGCCACGGAGGAAAAAGCTAGAAGGGAAGGTGTTTTGGCACAGTGGTGGCAGGAACTGCCCTGTGCTCCTCTGTCTACACCACAAAGGCAGCCACTTTCTGCTCAGGGGTTGGTTTGTTAAGACCAGAACTGCATACTGGGCTCTATCGTACAGATGAGGAAACGGAGGCCCAGCAAGGGAATCAGCTCACATGAGGGCCCAGCTAGGGGATGGTTGAGCAGAGACTGAAGCCAGGTCTGTACCCCTCAACCCCAGTGTCGATCACAGCAACTGCTCATGCTATGCCAGCCCCTGCTCAGCATTTTATATGTGTCCTCTCATTCAATCCTCCAATGACCTTATAAGAGAAATGTTGATATTAACCCCACTCCACATTCTGTCTCCTCCTCTGGGTCCTACGCTGACCCCCAAGGTGGCAAAAACATGGTCTCGATCTTGCTTCTAGAGAACCAAGTTCAAGTTCTATCCCTGCCACTGTGTGTCTTGTGTATCCTTGGATGAGACACACATCCCCTCTGGACTTCCATCTCTTTTTCAGTGAAAAACCAAAGAAGGGGCTCTGGAGTTCTCCCGAGTTCATCAGACAGCTGATGTTCCATGACTCAGGGGGGTGTCATGCACTTCCCACAAGACGGCAAACACAGCTGGCTGCATCATGGCTTCTGCACTTAGGACAGCTTCCCCACTAGACCCAGGGCATTCCATCCCCAGATGGAGGAGAGAGGGAGGTCATCAATGAAGACCTCAGTTCCTGACCCACCGCAGAGCAAGAGCCTCCCTGTGACGAGGTTGCCCTGGCACCGGGGGACCTGAGAACTCACCTTCACCTGCCGCCCAGCAGCCAGTGCGGTCCCCTGCCCAGCAGCCTCCCCTCCCTTGAACTTCCTCTGCAGAACTTGCCCCAAAAGAAGCAGAGCTTCTCGAAGGCAGCTTAAAAGCTATTAGAAGGTTCATTTCTCTTCATGAGTCCACCTCCATGGTGGCCTGAGCCGAGGCTCACAGCTCCTGACCGCCCGTCAGCCAGAGCCAGTTCCTCTGTAATAAGTTTTTACTGTTAATATGACTCATTATCATTATAGCCACTTACTGGATTCCAGCTAAGCTCCAAAGCACACTTTAACTAACCCTCGCGATCACTTCATGAAGTTGGCTCTAATACGATCCCCACCTGGCAGATAGAGAAACCCAGCTTTCGAGAAATGAAGGGACACGCTCGAGGTCACGCAGCCAGTGCAGAGTCGAGCCAGGATTTCAGCGCCACTGAAGTTCCAAGGACGATGCTGGACACCAGCGTCTTGGGATTGCTGAGGTTGACAGGGAAGGTACAGAAGGCTCTGCCCATGCTGGGGCCAACCCTGCAGGCAGAGAAAGACGGGAGTCCAAGAGACACACTGGTTTGCCCAAGTTCTAAAAGAGAAGGAAGGCAGGTGGGAGGACGAAGTTCGGAAGTCCTGGCTCTGAACCAGTTTCTCGCCCCAACTCCATACTCCATACGCACCAGCACTAAGATTCTAACACAGGGGCTGGCCAACTTCTTCCATACAAGGTCAGATAGTGAAGATGTTAGCACTCGAGAGCCAGGTGGTCTGTGTCCAAGTAGTAAGAAAGCAGCCATAGACAACGTGCAAACCAAGGGACTGGGTTCCAATAAAACTTTATTTACAAAATCAGTCAGCTAGCTGCATTCGGCCCACAGGCTGTAGTTTGCCAAGTCCAATTCTAACAGAAGCCTTTGATGCTTTTGTACAAGGAAGGGAGCAATGGGGGTAACAAGTCAGTGGGGGACCCAGATTCCCAATGCAGAGTGGGGGAAACTTTCTTGATGATTCTCCAGTCACACCTAATGAGCTGACATGGGGGGCTTCTCCCATCAAGTCTCCCCTCTCCTGACAGGGTTTGCAGGACACTGGGGGCTTAAGAGAGACTTTGGGGTCTCTGAGACCGCGGCTCAGATCTTGGCTGCGCCGCTTCAAGCTGTGTGATCCCGGGCAGGTCGCTTGACCTCTCTGTGCCCCCTGTCCTCATCGGCAGCAAGAGATGGCAGCCTGGCCTCTAGGTGTGCTGTGAGGATTGTGTTTGTAAAGTGCTTAGCACAGTGGTGGCGCGTAGGAGATACTCAGTACACCGCAGTTGCGGTCACTGTTCCTGGAGTGAGTGAGTGTCTGTGTCTCTGGGTGGCAGTAGCTGACACACACCCCCGGCTGCCGCAGCCCTGCTGACTTGCCCTGGGTCTCTCCTCAGCTCCACAGGCATCCGGGAGGCTGAGCGATTCGGAACGCCCCCGGGGAGGGCCTCCAGCATCACCCGGGCAGGGAAGGAGGAGAACAGCGGTGGGATCAAGTACAAGACTGGCCGGGTAGGTCGCTCCATGTGTTTACCTGGGGGTCCCCCAGCCTGGGAAAGAAAGGTCTTTGTGTCGTCTGGAGGGGGGCCGATGGGCCAGGTCACAGGTGCAGCTGGGAGAGAGGCCCTGGAACCCACCCTCAAGGGACCTGCATGATGGTTAAGACACACTCAGCCTTGTGGGGTCTTTGTCACTGTATCTCGAAGTGCAGGTCTCACCTGCCTGCATCAGACTCACCTGGCTGGATGCTTAACATACAGCTTCTGGGACCCACCTGGGGCCTCCTGACTCAAGGGCCTCGGGGGCAGGGGGAACCCCGCATGCCGCAAGGCTGCCCAGAGGGTTCCAGCACACCCTAAACTCTAAGGGCCACTGACTGAGATTTTGACCAAGAGCAGCGGGTGAGCCTCTGGTGCATAAGAACATGTGTAGTTGGGTCTGATCGTGTGGACTCAGGGAGACACAGATTCCTAAACGGAGGTGTATAGACACAGACGACAGAAGCGGATAATCCAAAATTCTTCCATTTGTTCAGCGGACAGTTTCGGGTACTAAGGGCATCCCAGGCACGTCCCGAGTGTGGGAGATAAACATGAATAAATGACCACCCTCACCATTAAGATGCTCTCAGTCTAGACTGTGCATTCCCACTGGGGGTGCTGTCACCCCAAAGGGGTCAAAATGGGTTCGGCTCAGGGAGGGCACAAAAAACCTTACTCGTTTTATTTATAAAGCACAGCTATACACATGGCACATAAACAGTGCACAGTATACCTGTGGCATGAAAATTTCATAGTGGGAGTGTGATTAAGGAAAAAATGTCGAAAAAGTCTTCTTTTAAGGGGGGGCAGTATTGAAAGAAAGGTTGAGAAACACACTGGTCCAGAAAGAAAGGCGGTCCAATCAATAAATCATCACAAAGCACTGCCGTGACTACCCTAAGAGAGAACTGTTTACTGAGGGGCCACCGTGTCTGATAATTATAGCCACTGTCTCCCAGCACCGTGCTGTGTGCTTCCCAGATGGAGTTCTACTCTTTGCAACAACTCTGGGAGAAAGGAATTATTAGACCCATCTTGTAGCTAGGAAAACTGAGGCTCAGAGGGGACAGGTGACTTGTCCAAGGTCACACAGCTGGGAAATGGCAGAGCAGGGATCCAAACCCCAGTTTGTGAGTCTCCAAAACCCACACTCTTTCTGCCACACCAGGCAATGCTGGAATATTTCTTCTTCTGGACCTGGGAATGCAGTCAGACCTCACGCCCACACTCATTCTCCACCCCCCTCCTCCTGCTGAAGAGGAAGGTGAGAGACTTCGGTAGATAATCAGAAAGACTATATTTGCCCTCACCCTCAGTAACAAACGGGTTCCTTCCAGCTGGGAACACAAAGCTCTCTCCTAAGGTTAACTCACAAAAGTCCTCTCAGTCTCCCTGAGGAGTGGAGTATTATTACTAATAGGAGGAGCACAGAGTGGTTAGGTAAGGTCACACAGCAATTGAAATTGGAGACCCCACATTTCCCAGATCCAAGAACATTCAATTCTCTTTTTCTCTTCTTCCTGTCCTTTGTTCTCATTCCTCTCTTCTCAGCTACCCCTGGGAAAGATAGGAAGGGGCTTCAGCAGCAAAGACCCCGATTTCCACGATGACTATGGCTCTCTTCAAAACGAAGATTGCGGAGACGATGACTCCCAGGGCAGGCCCGAGCAGTGCCGTCTGGAGGGCTACAATGGCCTGGAGGTCACCAACGTGTAAGGAGCCGATGCTCCACCAGACCCAACACAGAGAGACCCGGGGATGAAGGACAGCCAGGGACTGTCGCTGTTGTACATAGTGATCTTGGCCTGAGGGTGCTCCGCTAGTCCCGGGAAATCCCAGCAGACTGCTGTGACTGCGGATGGGAACCCCGGGGAACGAGGGGGCACCAGCCTGCCTGACTTGAGCAGGCTGTGGACTTCCGTGCTCACTGGAGGGAGACTGGCCCAGAGGGCCCGTCAGGGTGCCCGGCACCTCTGTCATCAAGGCTCCACCTCGGAGTGACTCAGCCACTGAGCAGTTCAAGTGGTCCTGGGAGCCTTGAACTGAGCCACCAGGATGGAAAGAGGCACAGGGTTCCCCAAAACACCCTCCCAGGAGGAGCAGGTGGGACTCCAGCCAGACACGCAGAGGCCAGCAGTGAGCACCAGGAGCTAGCAAAGCTGGAGGCTGACGGGTCACCACGTGGACCCTTCTGGCCAGCCTGGCGGAGGTCTCAGCTCCAGCATCCATGCCCCCCATGACCAATAACTCGGCTTCTGACTTGTATCACTGAATCTCTCTTGGGAGAAGGCAAAACGGGAAGGTCATTCCCATCCTAAATGCCGTGTGTCACATCCGGGTGGACATGTTAAAGGGCTACTTGCTCCCTCTTCCCGGGAGTGGCTGTCCTGGGTGGAGGCAGGTGACATCCCTGCGGGGGTGGGGCTGAGCAGTGACGTTGCCAGGAAATGCAGATATCTGGTCATCAGGATGAAGGATATCATGTCGATAGGATCGGAGTTGACTGGGTTAGGTCCGTGACAACTGTACCAAGTGTGACAGTGGGTTTGGGACTGGGAACAGGGAAACGCTTGTCATTATTAACCCAGCAAACCTTGTTGTGACGTCTGTCACCTGACACACAGGTGTGCTCGCCAGTGTCCTAATTGAGCTGAATCTCACAGGTCGCTAAGGTGGTGCAGAGGATCCCCAGCCCTCTTCTTGACTCTACTACTGTTTTGCTGTGTGGCTTCTTCCCAGTGGCCTCACCTCTCTGTGCCTCAATGTCTTCATCTACAATACTTCTGGTTCCCTTCCAGGGATGTTGTGAGGATTAACACTTGCTAACGTCTGTAACACTTTGTAACCTCTCAGGAGACAGGTGGGAAGTTATGGGGTCCAGGGTGGGTGTCTACTTTCCCATTTACAACACAGAACTGATACTGTACTGATGTAGTACTGGTTCTCTCCGCCTGTTTTTTGTTGTTGTTGTTTTTGTTTGTTTGTTTTGGGGGCCGGACCGCACGGCATGCGGAACTTCCCCGACCAGGGATTGAACCTGCACCCCCTGCAATGGGAGGGCAGAATCTTAACCACTGGACCACCAGGGAAGTCCTCTCCAACTGTTCTGATTGGAGCAACGTGCAAAAGGAGGGCAAGAAATGTTTAATGTTCAGACTCTCTAGAGCCCCCAGTAGGACTTGACTTCCCCAAAAGAGGAAAATCCCACGTACATAACCCTTGAAAATGAGTTTGATCTATGTGCTCAGGCTTGAGTTCATTGACCTCGATGCTGAGGAATGATTAGGGAAGGGCACGTGGCATTGGAGTTCTACTTACACTTAGGTTATCAAAGCAAATCATTTGTTGGAACCACGATGCTCGACTTCCATTGAAGCCTTTGGCACCAACAGTCTATAAGAGGTTTGAATTTCCAGGACTAGAAGCAGGGTCAGCCTCCAAGAACCGTCAAAGCACGTTCTTCAACCCAATGCATTACTTCCCCTCAAGGAAAAGCACAACCCGAGGCCTGATGAACTTGAGAATTCCTCCTCCCCGAGGCCGAAGACCTTGGTTTCCTGACCTTGGTTTCCTAACCTTAACACAAGCACAGCTTTTCTCACCACCGGAAACCAAATGCCTAGTTGTGGACACGTGGATGCCCCCTTTTGTCTGAACGTTTGGCCTCCTAGGGACACATTTCTGATTCCAGGGCCCAGGGGGTGAAGCTCTGGAACAAGGGGTGAAGCTTTGCGGAGGCTCCAAACCCAGTAACTTCATGACGTTCAGCCACACACACGGGATCGGAGGCTGCAGAGCCCGCAGCCGGAGAGAGGAGTTAAGACCTCCCTCTAACCTGATGCCACAGGCCACTCCCGAGTCAGCATCCAGGCTGGCCGAGCCGGCACCCCAGGATCTGCCTCTCGGGAAGGAGCAAACCCAGAAGGCAGTTATTCCCGCAGGGTGAGCAGGAATGGCAAACCGACAGGTGCCTGGGTGCAGGTCTGATTATTTGAAACCAATGCATTGTTCCCCGACTTGGGGACAAGATGGGCAAACGGACAGTTGGGGGGGGGGTCACTGGCAGGGATGGCAGTGCCCAAAACATTCGCAGCATTGGGCCGGCAGGCCTGGGGCAACGTGGGCAAACTCGGATGCGCCTTTTGGTCCAAACGGTGCCCTGAGAGCGCGTTCTCGCCTCCCAGATGCTCTGTATCCCTGGCCCCCAGGCAAGCGTTTGGATGCTTTGCAACATGAGGATGGGTTGGCTGATAAATGAACAACCTCCGTACAGGGTTAAATCAGGTGAGCTCTGTCTGCTGGGAAAATCCTAAATGTCAACTCTGCTTCAAGAGCGGGCAAGAAGAGCAGGGGGTGCAGACTTGGCAGAGAGGTTCTGGAAGCGGTTAACAAAGGCTGGCAGGGTGGCCACCCACAGCACAGTGACCTGCCACATCCTGTCCAAACGGCCTGAGTCATGGTCTTGGTCCTTAAAGGGTGACACGGCATCTGGACCTCGGAACCATGTGAATGTGCTTCTGTGAGAGCTGGTGTCGCCTGCACCCATGGGTGCTGCCAGAGGTTGGGGAGAACCAGGGTAGGCAGAGACACCCCATATTCCTCCCAGAAGCTGGGGACCGGAGCCATCAGAAGGCACCAGCTTTCTGACCCCAGACGCCTCTTGTCTGTGGACAAGGCTCTCTTGTCTTGGGCTGAGCTGGGCTTTTCTCCGAGAAATCTGTCCCTGTCCGCATCGCAATCATTGGAGCCCAAGCTGCAGGAGGCAAGGAGAAGCCACGGGAGAACCTGGACCAGATGAAGTCGAGGAGAAGGGGTCTCCACGCAGCCCAGCCAGCATGGAAGGGCCTCAGAACAGTGACCCCCAATCTCTAGGTCAACAGACGGGGCTGAGTCCAGCAGAACAGGACGATTTGGCAAGATGTGACTTCCGTGTTCGGTGCTCCAAGCCTAGCTCTCCCCCTTCCCATCACAACCCATATTTTCTGGGCACCATCACTTCTGCTCTGCCCTTCGAGGTTCCAATGGGCTCCTGGCAGTGGAGTGGCAAGAAAAAGAAACGTTGTGGGAAATAGCATCTTCTGACACTAACATCATTCCCAGTGGTTGGCTGATGAGAATTTCCTGAGCCCTGACACCCCAGGGAGTCTGTGGGTGCAAAGGAAACGAGTTGTCCATGAGCTAAGATGATGTGCCTGACCTTTAGTTACTGATCATGGCCCGGAATGTCTTCCCAAGAGTGAATTTTAACACTGTAACAATAAATACTACTCCACAACACTTCATTGATGAGCTGGCCTTTTTCTCTGTGTGTTCTCATTCAGTTTTCCCAACAGTCTCTTTGAGAGGGGTGATTATTAACCCATTTCATAGATGGAGAAACTGAGGTTAAGGCTGAGGGGCTTGCCCAGCTCTATTAAGCTAAGACGTGACCGGGCAGGACTCCAGCTCAGTCACCTTCCTCCATATCCCAGGCTCGCTCCTCCCCGCTGAGCACCACCCCCACTACCATGTTGGTGTTCCCACCCTCACCCCCACCTTCCAGCACAGGACTTACATTACCAGGTGGTAGCACTCAAAATGGAGCTCTGGTGCATTCTGTCCTGTTGGAAAAGTCAGGCGCCTACTGTCCCCATCAGAGTGCTGCCTCCTGTCCCAGAACCCCGCTGTCAGGAGGGGAACTTCTGACCAGTCACCCCTCCCTTGATATCACTTGCTTCACCGTGTCCCTCTTCCGGGGTATTCACATTTCCAGATTGTCAGAATAGATCTTCAGCAGTCGTCTCAGTCAGCTCGGGCTGCTACAACATAATACCGGAGACTATGGGGGCTTAAACAACAGACGTTTATTCCTCACAGTTCTAGAGGCTGGGAGGTCCAAGATCCAGGTGCCAGCTAATTTACCTGGTGAGAGCTCTCTTCCTGGTTCACAGATGGGTGCCTTCTCATTGTGTCCTCCCAGAGTGCAGGGAGAGAGAGAGGAAGCAAGCTGTCTAATATCTTATAAGGGCACTAATCCCATCATGAGGACACCATCTTCGTGACCTAATCGCCTCCCAAAGGCCCCATCTCCTAATACCATCACATTGTGGCTTAGAATATTTCAAATAAGAATTTGGGGAGGACACAGACATTCAGTCCGTAGCAGTGGTAGAACCACAGGTGTCCTAGCTCGGTGCTTCTCAAACTTTAACATGCACCTGGGAGGGCTTCCCCGGTGGCGCAGTGGTTAAGAATCTGCCTGCCAGTGTAGGGGACATGGGTTCGAGCCCTGGCCTGGGAAGATCCCACATGCCGCGGAGCAACTAAGCCTGTGCACCACAACTACTGAGCCTGTGCTCTAGAGCTCGCGAACCACAACTACTGAGCCCGCATGTCACAACTACTGAAGCCCACGCCCCTAGAGCCTGTGCTCCGCGATAAGAGAAGCCACTGCAATGAGAAGCCCGCGCACCGCAATGAAGAGTAGCCCCTGCTCACTGCAACTAGAGAAAGCCTGTGCACAGCAACAAAGACCCAACGCAGCCAAAAATTAAAATAAATAAAATAAATAAATTTATTTTAAAAAAAAACATGCACCTGGGAGGGACAGGTATTTTTGGGATGCAGATGCTGACTCAGGAGGTTTGGGGTGGGGCCTGAGATTTGGCATTTCTAATAAGCCCCCAGGCTGTGTTGCTAGTCCAGAGACACACACACTGAGTATCAAGATCATGGCTGACAGCTGGGCCCTCCTGGCAAAGCCCAAATCACAGGAGGTAGGGGATGGTCTGAAGGCTCCACCCAGGTGTCCGACTGGCCCTGATGGAACCCCACCCCAATGAGCCGGATTGTATGCTTCTCCCAGGACAGGAGCCCAGCCTGACTCGCTAGCTCATTGCTACGTTCTGGCAGGCGGTGAACACTCGGGAAGTGTGCATTGAACAGGGAGGATTTGGAAGAGTTAGAAGACACTGTGAGACAGACCTGGGCACGACCAGTTTCAGCAGGCTGACCGCACGTACTGTACCTAGTAAATCCTCTTGGGTGCCAGGGCCTGTTCTTGATGCTGGGGATACAGGGCTAGAACTCATATAACCTAGCAAAGGAAGACAAGAAACTCATCCATGACTGGGGTGACTGAGTTCAGAAGTGATGAGTGGTACACGTGATGAAGCGGGTTGGGGGGGGGCGCTGTCCTAGAGGACTTTTGAGCTGAGACATACTTTCCCTTGCAAAGATCTGGGGGAAGAACATTCCAGGCAGGCAGACGCTGAGCTAAATGCTGAGGATACGACGTGAAGGACATTCTGCCCAGCCTCTGCCCGCACAGAGCTTCCCATCCAGCAGGGAAGAGAGAAGTGAATCAAATACTCCTGGGCAGTGTGAAATTGTAACTGTGCCCAGTCCTGAGAGCAGAGGTAGCTGGTCGTCAGAGAGCTTATCTTATGGGGATTTCATGTAGTCAAGAGGAGGTGAGGCCTGGGCAGAAGGGAGTTCAGCAGGTGAAGAAGAAAAGGAAGAGGATTCTAGACAGCGGGTCAGCACGTGCAAAGGTCCTGTGGGAGGAGCACAGTAAGTGGGACTGAAAAAAGGCCTTTTTTTTGCACCGATTCATTGATCTCGTATTTGATTACTCCCCCTGAGAACCTTGTCTGCTCTTACCTCCAGCTACTCTCTGAACTTCCTCCCTGAGCTTCCAGAGAATCTGATCTGGGCCTCCTCCGAAACATTCTGTGTTCTTCACTTTGCGTTACAGTTATCCGCGTGGGACCCGTGGGGCTGTGTCCACCAATACAGCGTCCCACACTCTCTCCCTGTTCGTTAAGCAAATGAACAGATCAGTCAATCAATCAATAAAAATCGACAGAGCACCACCACCAGTACAAGATGCTACACAGCTATTCAGTTTGATCTGGCAGCCAAGCCATGTGTGGCAATTTAAATTACTATAATAATTAACTAAAATTAAATAAAATTTAAAATTCCATTTCTCAGCTGCACCAGCACATTTCAAGCACTCCATAGCTGCCTGTGGCTGGCGGATGCGGGATCAGAGGACACAGATACAGAGCATTCCCATCATGGCAGAAAGTTCTGTCGCTACACAGTACCCTGAGATAATTTAGTTTTCTATACAAGCCCTGCCCTCAAGAAGCTTATGATTTGGCAATGGGGGAAAAGAAAGGCAAGGCCCTAGAAAAATACAACTGGGAAAGAAATTTCTAGGACAGGTGGGATTTCTGTATTAGCCAGTGACAGGTGACAAACCCCGACTCAAAACACTGGTTTAAAAACAAAAAGGAACTTATTGGCTTCTGGAAAGAATAGTGTAGGACAACTAGCTTTGGATCCAGAGTGGTAAATGATATTTTCAGGATCTTCATCTTTCTTTGTCCCTTGACGTAGCCTCTCTCTACGTCAGGTTTATTCCCAGACAGGTGGATCCCAACAGTTGGCAAAATTACCACGAGACACACAACCTCCCGGCTTAGCTATCCCTGCACAAGAGAGAGGCTCTCACCCGGGAGTTCTAGCAAAGTCTCAGCGTGGAATCTCACTGGCTCAGTGGGGTAAGGTCACAAGCCCACCAGGGGTGGGATCAGCCCAGTGAGTCTCACATCTGGAGAGAGAATGGAGTGCCCTGGGACTCTCAGGGGACCATGTGGCGTGGAATCCTTTAACGTGGCCCAGGGGGCGGAGAGGGGCGTGGTTCTTCTTTCCTGAGATGTTTCCTCTCCCTAGCAGTGGGGCAGGGCAGCTGGACCCCAGGGAAGATGAGCCCCCTGATATTCAGAGAGGAAAAGAAACTTGAGTTCAGGTGCCTGACAGCTTACAGAAGCACCAGAAACAGGACTGAGAATTCAGTGGTCAGATCTAGTAGGAGCCAACATTGACCGGACGCTTGCCCCTGTCCTTTACGGCAGGGTTTCTCAACCTCCGCACGGCCAGCATCCTGGAGGTGCTTTGCGGGGAGGAGGAGGGCTGTCCTGAGCATCGCAGGATGTCTAGCAGCATCCCTCGTCTCTACTCAGTAGAAGCCAAGAGCATCCCACCTCCCGTCGTGACAGCCCCACATTTCTCCAGACTTTGCCAAATGTCCCCCGGGGAGGCAAAACCATCTGCAGTTGAGAATCACAGCTGTACATGGTTTTGCTCTGGATTGGCATGGTTCTTCTCATCGGACAGGTGGGAAAACTGAGGCACGGAGCTGTTACATAGACTCCCAGGGTCCTTGTGTGTGGAGCTAGGGCATGGGAGCTGGGATCTTAGCCCTGCCGACTGGCTCTCTACGGAGTCTGGGCTGGTACCCACTGGCCTGAGGCTGGCTGGCCACACCCAGCTGTTTACAGTAAAAAGTTCCTGAAGCCAGATGTTCCCAGGGCTGAAGAGACTTCCCATTGTTAAGTGCGTTGATACCGGAACACTCCCTCCACCTGGCAGACAAATGCTCTGTAAATTACGGGTTTAAAGGGCAAAGGCAGCCCCTGAGCTCTTGATTTCAAACAGGGTAATAATTTAGAGGTCAGAATGGTCTGGTTGAGTGAGCACTTATAATAGCTAATCTCACACCACATCTCTATCCTCCCCATCTTATTAAAAAACAAACAAAATAGGAAATAAGCAAATTAGCCATGCAGCCTGGCAGCAGCTGACGTGCCAGCCCACATTCCTCTCCCAAACACGCTAGGAGTTGGAGATCTAGCAGGGGCCGGCTGTCCCGCACCCCCCCCCACCCCCCACCCCCACCCCCGGCTCAGCCACAGACACAGGCTGTGTGGCCTGGGCCACTTCCTTTCCCTGACTGGGCCTCAGTGTCTCTGCTGAGCACACTTTCCCCTCTTCTGCTGGCCTTGTTCCACGCTCATCTCGGGTAATTCCTGGGGTTGGGGCCCTGCTGATCACGGTGCCCTGTTGCCCTGTGGCATCCACCATCCGCATCGCCCCCACCCGCGACTTCAGGTCACAGAGCACGTGATCCTGGCTGGAACAATCCCAACCCTGCAGCACCCCCATCCCGCCACTGCCGGTGGCCCCAGGAGTTGGCCCTGAGATCTGAGTAGGAAAGTCAGAACCTCTATCTAAACGGTTTCAAATCGTGAGTGGAAGGTTAGCTCTTGCTTTCCTTTCAGGTCTTGAGCTATGAGATGTTCCCCAGAGTCACAGGCTGCCATGTCCCTCCCACAAGGAGAAGCCTGAGAGAATGAGGCCAAACCAGATCCCCATATAAGAGGGGGGAGGGAGCAGGGCGGATTACCATATTCCCTGGATCCAACTGTCCCTTAAGCCAGCTTCCTGCGGGTTGGTTAAGTGATACCCTAACCCCTCCCACCTCTCCCATTCCTTCCCTGTATTAGTTTGCTAGGGTCAGCATAACAATGTGGCTTTTTAAAAACCAGAAATTTAATTTCTCACAGTTCTAGAGTCTAGAAATCCAAGACCAAAGCGTTGGCAGCGTTGGTTTCCCCTGAGGCCTCTCTCTTTGGCTTGTAGATGGCTGTCTTCTCCCTGTGTCCTCCCATGGTTTTCCCTCTGTGTGTCTCTGTGTCCTAATCTCCTGTTCTTATAAGGGAACCAGTCATACTGGATTAGGGTCCACCCTATAGACCACATGTTAACTTAATCACCTCTTTAAAGACCCCCATCTCCAAATACAGTCACCTTCTGAGGTACTGGGGGATAAGACTTCAACATATGAATTTGGGGGACATACTTCAGTCCACAGCACTCCCGCACAGGCCCCCCACTGCCTGCTTAAGTCGACTGGAATTGGGTTTCAGTCTCTTGACCCTAAAAGAGATGAGTTAAGCTACTCAACGTCCACTAGGCGTGACCCCAAAGCGATTCCTGTCCCTTCTCCTACCCCCTACATCCCACATACATATGCACACATGCTCACATGCACGCACGCACACAACCTACCCCTGAATTTCAAGCACTCTATCTGCATCACATAGAATAACATGGAAAGATGAAATAATCTTAAATTCTTTTTTTTTTTTTGGACTTCCCAGCTAGAGATGCCCTCCTTTGAACTTGTGACATTGCAAAGTTAGAGGCCAAACTGCATTTGTGGGAAAGATGCCAGCCTGTGTCTCCTCACTGCCACCCGCTGTCTGGATACCCCGAGGAATGTCGCCCCACTTTCCATTTCCTGACGGGTTTCAATGCCACTCTGTCCAGAAGGGTCTTCTCTGGGACCACTTAGCTCTAGCTCACAACACAGGTCAGTCCAGAGCCACGAGGGCAGAGCCAGTGTCACCCGAGGAACACTGAGCCCGAGAACACCTGGAGCCTGGCACTCCAGGCAGATAGCACTGTCTGAGGGAGAGCTGTAGACCCAACAACGCCTCTGGCCTCAAATAGTGGACAAAAAAGAAACAGAACCTGAAAGCAGGGGCTGTGAGGAAGGGGAGAAGCCTGTGGGAGATGCCTGTTAGGTGCGCAGGGGGCCAAGCAGCTAAGTTCACTGGCACCTTCATTCTCAGGAACTACCCGTGGCTGTTGTTTTGCGGCCACTTAACCCACGAACTCCAGCGTCGAGGTCGTCAGTAGCATCAGGCTGGCTTGCTAAAGATGGCATCCCTTTCACAGAGGCAGCCCCTCAGGTGTGTGGAGGCGTGGGGTGCAGTCTACGTTCATGGCAAAGCAACCTGCAACATCACCGAGGCCCATCTCCAAACCCAAGCAGAAAGTTCCTCTGAGGCTGGGCTCCCCAAGACTACCCTGACTGTGTCTGCCACACCCACAAACCAGCTCTACATTATCGATGTCACGTCTTAGTCCATTTGGGCTGCTATAACCTAGTACCCTAGACTGGGGGCTTCCAAACAACAGAAATGTATTTCTCACAGTTCTGGAGGCTGGAAGTGTGAGATCAGTGTGCCGGTAGGGTTGAGGGCTCTCACCAGAGCCCTCTTCCAGGTGGCAGACAGCTGTCTTCTCATTGTGTCCTCAAGAGGTGGAGGGGACCAGGGAGCTCTCTGGGGTCTTTTTAAATAAGGGCACTAATCCCATTCATGAGGGCTCCACCCTTGTGACCTAATCACCTCCCAAAGGCCCCACTGCCAAATACCAAAGCACTGGGGATCAGGTTTCAACATATGAATTTAGGGGGTATAACACTTCAGTCCATAACATTGCATATACATGTATTTTAAATTTGGCTCAGGCCCTACATTGCTACTTACTTCTGTGAAACCACAGACCCGTGATGCTGACTTTATTTTTTCTAACACATCAACATCCATATACACACGTGTACAAGTATGTACAAAGTATACGTACCTACATGTGAAGAGTGTGCCCATAACTATGTGAAGAGCTACTGCAGCAAATGCTTGTGTGTGCATCCCCCATGATCAGGCCACACTCCATGAGGGGTACAGGCGCGGCACTGGGAGCCACTCGTGTTCCAGAGCACAGACAGTGTTCTCATTCAGCGTCTGAAGACCTTGCATGACGGCAACCTGGTGTTTCTTAAGCAGCACACACACGTTGCACCTCTGACTCCCAGTTACAGACCCTCAAGCCTTCTCCTTGGTTCTTCTTCACGGTCTCCTCTCCTCTCCCTTCCATCTCCTCCTCTTCTGGACATCCCCTTCATAAATATGTCACTGAAATTAAACACGGAGCTCCCAATGGATCTGAACAGTAGACTCTTAATACAGGGCCCGTTTGCTGAGGGCCAGGCCCCTGTGTCAAGTGCTCTACACGTTATTTATGGTCTCAAGTTCTCGCAACAACCCCGAAAGACAAGACCTTGGCCCAAGGTCACAAAACCGGCAGTAGCAAAAGTAGGACTCTTGAACCCAGATACTTTTAATCACTATATTACATCCTTCCTTCACCTGGATGTTATGTTTCTAATAGTATGACCAAATAGAGCATCAGCTTTTTTTAAAAAAAAAAGTGCACATCCCACAGTTGGCCATTTACCTTATGGGCTGCTAAAATCAGTGGTGTTCAAGTCAAGCTGCCCTTGAGAGTCACTGGAGAAGTCATGGTAAGAATTCAGATTCCCAGGTCTTATCCCAAACTTAGTAAATTAGAATTTAGAGGTAGGGCTTGGGGATCTACATTCTAAAGCTAAACTGCAGGTTTTCTGATGAAGGAGGTGTGGAGTGGGGCTCAAGCAGATGTATTTTTCAAAACCTCTTTGCATGATTCTGTGGTACAGCTTGGGACCACTGCCCTAGGGTAATAACTCCAGTGTAGACGGTCCTTGGGCAGTTACAGCTTGCCGTCCCTCACCTCTCCACTAGATGGTGAGGTGATACGTCCCTCACCACCCCAGCCCAGCCCAACCCAGGAAGAGCAAAGCAGCACAGACGGCACAGCAATTCAGGCCCAACAAACCAGCTTCACAGGGATCCCTGTCCCCTCCCTGCAAGCCAAAAAGGGTGGCCCTTGTTTCCCCACAGAAGGCAAGAAACACATCTTCAGTGGGACAGGCAAAATTTGGAAGCCGGCCTCAGGACAAATTTGGAACCTGTTGACCCACCCAGATTCCCTCCCACCCAGGCGACCCCCCAGCGGGAGTCGAGCTGCGATATGGGCTGATACCAACCAGGACGCCTTCCTCTGCTGATGCAACTCCATCACGAGGCGCCAGCGGTTTCCCTTCCCCTGAGAGGGCCCGGGGGGGGGGTGGCCTCCAGGAGCAGGACACCTGTGGTGAGGCAGCTGGGGAGCAGCTATAAAAGCAGCCCCACAGGACCACGTGGGCAGCCCGGAGGGAGTCAGACACACAGCTGGGGCACCTGAGGAATGGCCATAAACTTCACCTTGTCCAGCACCTGCCTCCTCCTCACGTTCCTGCAGAAAAAATGCACCTTCATCCTGGCCTCTGGGCATGCCAAGGAGGGCCCCTCCCTCTGGGTGCCAGGACACCACAGGGACAATGGGGCAGCCTGTGGACTTATGGCTCCGCAAACATCTACCTCCTAATCCCCAGAACATGTGACTATGTTTCCTTACGTGGCAAAGGGGAATCACAGTTGCTGATGGAATTGATTGCTAATCAGGTGACCTTAAAATAGGGAGATTATCCTATTTTAGTATGGTCTGGGTGGGCCCACTGTAATCCCATGGGGCCTTAAAAGAGGACGAGGGAAGCAGAAGAGGAGAGCGGAGGGAGGTGTGACTAGGGAAGAGGGTCAGAATGAGGTGATGTGTAAAAAAGCCTCAACCACCATTTCTGGCTTTGAAGATGGAGGGAGGGGCCGCAAGCCAAGGAACTCAGGCACCTCTAGAAGCCGCAAAAGGCAAGGAATTGGATTCTCTTCCGGAGCCTCCAGAAAGAATGTGGTCCTTCCGGAGCCTCCAGAAAGAATGTGGTCCTGCCAACACCTTAATTTTTAGCCCAGTGAGGCCCGTGTCAGACTTCTGACCTACAGAACTATAAAATAATGCATTTGGATGTTTAAGCCACTACGTTTGGTAATTTGTTACAGCAGCCCTAGGAAACTAATACACGGGTCAAGGCAGCCTATCAAGGCGGATCACACTTGATCCTCAGCTCGGCCCCAGTGGCGCAGGCGAAACGACCTCCATTTTACAGACAAGGGTCAGTGAGGCTGAGAAATGTGCAAGTTTCACATCGCAGGTAAAGAGGAAAAGCTGGCATCAAACTGTTTCTGCCTGACTCCAAACCCGTGTTCTTTCTAAAGCACCTGATCTCAAATTGGTGCCCCAGGGGTGGCAGGCAGCTCCTAAAACAGCTCCAATGGTTCCACATCCTGGTGTTCATGCTCTAGTCAAACTCCCTCCCCTGGAGCATGACTTGCTTCTAAGAATACGAAACAGCAAAAAGGATGGGTGTCACTCCTGAGATTAGCTTATAAAAGACTGAACTCACTCACTCTCCATCTCTCTGTTGTTCTCTGGCCCTTCTTTGCTCTCATCGATGAAGCCACCTGCCAAGTTGTAAGCTGAGCTACGGAGAGCCCCATGTGGCAAGGAACTGAGGGCGCTCTCAGACCAACAGCCTGCAAGGACCTGATCCTGCCAGGGGATGAGGCTGGAGGCAGCTCCTGCCTTGTGGAGTCTTGAGCTGATGCAGCTCCTGCTGGTACCTTCACTGAAGCTTGTGAGTGACCCTGAGCCAGGGACCCCCAGCTAAGCCACGCCTGAATCCTGACCCTTAGAAGCTGTGAGATAATGAATGTTGTTTTTCCCGGGACCATCAAGTTTGGGGGAAATTTGTTACACAGCAGTAGATAACTAATACACCAAAGTAACAATGATTTACAGAAACACAGCACTTCCTTTCCGAAGTGTGTATGTGACTCTTAAAATTGTGATGAAAGCTGGGATGGGGACCACGCACCTCTAACTGATAAATGACATCTATTTCATAGGTAACAGAAATTAATAATGATAATAATAATAGTTCGTCTTACATAGTGCTTACTAGGTGCCAGGCACTATTCTAAGTTCTTTAAATACAATAAAATTCATTCAGTCCTCACAGCAACCGCACAAGCAAGTATTCTTAGTATCACTATTTTACAGATGGAGAGACTGAGGCACAAAAAGTTTAGGTTGTACTGTATATATTAAAGCAAATGTGAAGATTGTTTTTATTTTATACATATAGGGGTTTGTGTTTATTTAATATGGTGCTATTAATTATGTATCATCTTTTATATGTAGTGATAATCAGTAAATTTTTCAATGTGATTAAAGTTATATAATTATTTCTAACAATGCCACACATGTGCTATAATACATTGTTTTGTTTCCTTCTGTTGAACGGTCATACCTGAAGCATTAGCATGCCATGTTACAACTCACCCTGTCAGTGAGTCAGTGAATAATATAACTGAATTATTAGTATAAAAAATGCAAATGTCACACGCAGTTTTATGCATTTCATCCAAATATCCCTGAAGCCTATGCCAATGTTATCCTTGGAAGAAGAGCCTGAAAAGCTGTTGAACCACAGAAATACAGTTAAGCATTGCCATTCAGATCACCATTATTGTGAACATTTTAAAACAGACATAGTGAAAGAATTTTACGGCAAGCATAGGTATATTCACCACCCAGACTGTACCATTCACATTTTACTAAACTTTCTCTATCACATATCTATCTGTCTCTTATGCCTTTACCCATCCATCCATACATCTGATTTTTTATGCATTCAAATGTGTTTTATTGAGAAGAATGTAAAAGTTGCACGAATTTGTTTGAGGTAAACCACAGTATTGTACAGCAAGTCCGTGCTTGCCGAGATGTATTTCCAGCTCTGCCCCCGATCCCGGGGCACGGGCGCACTTCTTTTCAGGCAGGGCAGAGTTTGAGAAATGGCATCACATGGAGCCTGGGGGTTCTGGCCACGAATGAGCAGGTGTCTCTGCGGGAAGCTGTTGCCCAGGACAGAGGCCACCCGACAGAGGCCACCAGCCCTCACAGCACAAGGCTGAGGACATAAACACCCCAGGCTTGAAACACGGGGACATCCGAGGGAGCCTGGGGCAGGACCAAGAGCTCCAGGCTAATAATCTCAGCCCCCGGCCTGAGAACACGCACACCCCATGCTGTATTCTTTATGCTTCCTGTTGAAGTGGCACCCTCCTCACTCTGAGGGACTGGCCAACATTTATCAGTCACTTCCCACATGCCAGGTAATGTGATGGGCACTGGCCATTCATCAAGCGACCAAAAGTGCCCTGGCTGCTGCCCTCACGGAGCTGACAACATGGAGGGAACAGGCACCAGAGATTTTTTTTTTCCCTAAGTTTTCAAATTTTTTAATTTATTTTTCATTTTTTATTGGAGTATAGTTGGTTTACAATGTTGTGTTAGCTTCAGGTGTACAGCAAAGTGAATCAGTTATACATATACATATATCAACCCTTTTTCAGATTCTTTTCCCATATAGGGCAGTACAGAGTATTGAGTAGAGTTCCCTGTGCTATCCAGTAGGTCTTTATTAGTTATCTATTTTATATACAGTAGTGTGTATATGTCAATCCCAAACTCCCAATTTATCCAGATGACATTTGCGATAAATGTCACAAAGGCACAACCCAGCAGAGCTGAACTCCACCTTTCAGAGAAGGAGAAAGTGCTTTTCATTCTTTTCTTGATTTCTGCCCCCAGCTCTTACCCCATGAACCTCTTACAACGGTGGCCGGGAGCCCAGTTTGCAGTGCTGGGTCCCAAGGGTATGTAAGCACAGAGGAGGTCATTTCCCCTGCCCCAGCTGGGTACGTGCAGCCACTGGACCGCATCCTCCAAATTGCCACTTCCAGTCTAGTAGTAGGTCCGATTCCAGGGGAATGAGCCTCTCCTCAGAGCGCGATCACGGAGACTAAGACCCTGCCCGTGAGCCTGCCTGCTTGCCTGGGTTCAGATGCCCATGCAGCCGCTTACCGGCTGTGGGACTGCTAACCTCTCTGAGCCTCAGTCTGGTCATCTGTAAAATGGGGTGGCAGTAACCCTTCCCGGGTTGTCGTGAGGATAAAATGGGAAGGGACCCGTAGGCGTTTGGCAGCGTCTCCCCCAGGCGGTTGTTAGGGTTTACCGGTTACAGCTCTTGTAATTCTTCTTCTCTTCCTTGCACAGTTGTCCGAGTGAGCCCTTGTGACCCGTTGGGAAATTGCTGC
The DNA here is from genome assembly GCF_039906515.1 of Pseudorca crassidens. NCBI lineage: Eukaryota > Metazoa > Chordata > Mammalia > Artiodactyla > Delphinidae > Pseudorca > Pseudorca crassidens. Next base: position 11,502,170 of record NC_090297.1, read on the forward strand.
CTCTGGGGGTGGGGGGTCATCTCCAGCCTGAGGCCGAGGAGCTGGGGCAAGGCGATAGCAAGATGCTGCTGCCTGGGCTCCTCGGGAAGGGCTGTGATGGGAGGAGGTGGGATGCGGGGACGTCGGGGAGGAGCCGGGCCAGGGAGACGGCCCTGCCAATGCTCCTTCCCCCGGGCCTCCTTCCGGGTCCTCAGCACAGCTGTGTGCCTGCTCGTCTCCAGCTGCTCCCTGAACTTCTGAACTCCCTCAGCCTGAGAAGTGGCCTTGTCCAGGAACCACTGCAGGCACAGAACCCACATTCTTCAGGAATCTTCCAGAATTGCCCAAGACAGGAAGACTCCTCGCCAGCCACAGGATCAGAGGAGCCTGGGATCAGCGCTTTGTTTCTTGACCAGGCCAGCCCAGGGACATGGGGGCTGGCTGGCGGGGCCCTGCCTTTCTCATGGACAGCGGGGCCATGAGTTCTGATGAGCTCACATCACAGGTGAGGGTGTCGAGGCTCAGAGAGGAGACGCGGCTTGCCCAAGTTGACGCAGCTTGCAAGGGTCAAAGCCAGGTATTTAAAAAAAAAAAAAAGAAAAGAAAGCCAGGGCTGGAGCTACAACTTGGATCTCGTTCTTCTTAATCCTGGCAGAGAGAACGGCTCTACAATCATCACTTAAAGAAGAAATCCCCAAAGCAGTGGTGGCTAAACGGAACCTCACGGAACCCCAGAAGCACACGGAGGAACACGCAGTCCACAGCTCCCCCCTGACCAGCAGCTACTTTGCTGCCACCCAGGGAGGCTCACTTGCAGCCGAAAGAGACAGGATTTAGCACCCGGACCTGTCTTCAAGGTTGGTCCCGGCACTTACCTCCTGCATGACCTTGGCCTAGATGAGAACCCAATCTCAGTCGCCACGTCTGGAAAGGGTCAAGGGAATAGTTGTATCCTTCTCTCCCTGGGCTGCTGGGGCACTGGATGAGCCTCGAGTAGAGGACATGGTGAGCAGCAAAGCCTTTAAATCCTGGGATAAAATAGTCACAGCTGAGCTCACCATACACCACGCACTAGAGCTCAGACTGGGGAGTGGTTCTAGCTGAGAGGGGGCAGGTGGCGCAGAGGAATAGTTTGGAATTCTATCTGGAACAAAAATACAGTAAGTCCCCTACGTACCAACCTTCAAGTTGCGAACTTTCGAAGACGCGACATGCGTTCGCATGTCCAAATACATGTTAGTTCATGTGTCTGGTGTACGCTGTCACGTGCGTGCATCCTCCACAGGTGGCTGTGCAGCTGGCCCACCATCTCCTATTGCTGACGGTCCTTCAGCTCTACCATCTCCCACCTCCTCTCCCTCCTCCAGTCAGTAACTCTTCTTGCCTGTTCACTCGATGCCAGCCCCTGGATGCCAGCTGTTTTACTGTACTACTGTGCTTTTCAAGGTACTGTACTGTAAGACAAAAATGTTTTCTTGGGCTTCCCTGGTGGCACGGTGGTCGAGAGTCCGCCTGCCGATGCAGGGGACACGGGTTCGTGCCCCGGTCCGGGAAGATCCTGCATGCCGCGGAGCGGCTGGGCCTGTGAGCCGTGGCCGCTGGGCCTGCACGTCCGGAGCCTGTGCTCCGCAACAGGAGAGGCCACAGCAGTGAGACGCCCGCGTACCGAAAAAAAAAAAAAAATTCTTTATTTTTTGTTTGTTTGTTTTTTTATGTATTATTGTGTGAAAAAGGATTATAAACCCATTACAGTACAGTCCTATATAGCCGATTGTGTTAGTTGGGTACCTAGGCTAACTCTGTTGGACTTATGAACAAATTGGACTTACAAACGTGCTCTCAGAAAGGAACTCGTTCGTATGTAGGGGACTTACTGAACATCACGCTGTGACGCTCACACGTTCATTCATCAAACACTTATCAAGTGCCTTCTCTGGGTGGGACCCCAAGCTTGTCATGGGCAATAAGGAAACCAATGGGACACAGTCCCTCCCCTCAAGGAGCTTACATTCTACTAGAAGAAGACATGTAAGCAAATAAATTCCCTGAAGAGTAATGGGAGCCTCAAGGGGCACCCGAGGCCCAGAAAAGGACAGAAAGAGGGGTGCCCGACCCCCTGGGACTCTCCAGTGTGCTTCATATGTGTGCTTGGAATGATAGAACAGCTGCTGTCTTTAACCAGAATTTGAGAAACATACAGGAAAGAGGAGAGAGGTGTCAGAGCAGAGTAGAAAGGGCCCTGCACCAGTGGTCAGAATATGTGAGTTCAAGGCCAGCACCGCCTCTGATTGGCTGTGGGACCCTGGGCATGAGAGCCACAGCCTTCGCTGGCCTCAGCTTCCCATCCGGAAATGAAAGCATCCGGATATTGCAGCCCTTCCAGCCCCGACAACAGGGATGCTGGAAAAGATGGCGATGTTATGATTAGGACACCTGGCCAAACAGGCCCTGAACTAGGTGGCCCAGCTGGACTGTGCTCCCCAGGGAGACAGCGGGGTGGGGGCGTGAGGGGCAGCCCCAGGCCCCTCCCTCAGTTCTGTGCCTTTGTCCCAGAGGTATCCTCCACCCTTCACAGGCTCATCTTCAACGTCCTCGTGGCTCTCCTTGAGAAGCAGAGCCCCGGTAATTAACGTTTCTGCCACACAGCACGTAGGGCTGCTGGGTTACTCAGCACGGCCAGGAGTGGGCGGAAACGACCTGTGTGGGATCACCACCTCGGGCTCAGCTGAGGGTGAACAGTAGGGCTGTGGATGGCCGGCTCCCTTATGCGTGTCGATCATGAAAGACGGTCATTATCGGGGCGGCCACTGATAAATGTGTTTGTCACACACCACTCATTTGCTGTACTATTATTCTATTATGCTGTACTATTATTCCATTATTCATTATTCTATTATTCATTTGCCTCATGAAATAAAATGGACACGGAAGATAGAACATGGAAAAACAAAAAAGATAAACGTATTGTACTATATGCCCAAAATATATGTATTAAGAGGGAGATGTAAATAGTTTTCTAATGACACATTCTATTAACTCTGAATCAGTACTTTTTTTCTATCAAAAATGTTAGATAACTTTTATAAATGAAAAGTTATTCCTATTGTTCCATTCCAGCACTTTCTACAGTTATTCATAGGACTTGCATAGATCCTTGTGGGCTAGCTTGAAAAACCACCTTGGTTTTCTTTTCTTTTTTCTTTCAATTTTATTATTTATTTATTTATTTATTTATTTATTTTTGGCTGCATTGGGTCTTCATTGCTGCGAGCGGGCTTCCTCTGATTGCGGCGAACCAGGGCTGCTCTTCCTTGCGGTGCACGGGCTTCTCATTGCGGTGGCTTCTCTTGTTGTGGAGCACGGGATCTAGGTGCGTGGGCTCAGTAGTTGTGGCGCATGGGCTTAGTTGCTCTGTGGCATGTGGCATCTTCCCAGACCAGGGCTTGAACCCATGTTCCCCTGCATTAACCACTGTGCCACCAGGGAAGCCCCACCTTGATTTTAATAACACTGTTGCTATAAGAAAATAATTTTTTATTCCCAATCACACACTTATCAAGAAATCTTTGGAATATAACCAGCTCCCATAAAGCTTTCTTGAATATTACAATCAGGAAAATTCAGTGTACAATTGTCACTGGTAATGTCATTGGGTAAATAAGGACAGAATAACTTTTTCTCCCCCAGGTAGCCATTCTGTTAAAGAAGCTCCATTCTGTTAAAGGAGGTCCGCACCTAGGAGAGAACTAGTTCTCAAGTCAACACCAGAGGCAAGATCTAACTTAAAACCTTCCAAGGAAGACACCGTTAATTTCACAGGAAAATGAGCCTATCAGGTAATGAAACTGGGGTCCTTCTACAGGGGGTAGGGCAATTTTAAAGATTCACAGACTCATAAAAGAGAACTTGGATCAAGTTCGCACTGCAGAATGGTGACAGAGTGCCTGAGATATTCATCCTCTCAGCCCTCAGGTGGCCCGCAGATGCACCCAGGCCTTACACCTCTGGCCAGGAGCAGCCTTATCTGTTGATCCCAGGGTGCCAAGCTGTGATGGAAAGCAGAGCCTTATTCAGGGGCCCTCAAGCAATAATAAGCATAGGAAACACCTGGCTGGCTGTTAGACCTACAGATGCCTCACCCAAGACACACTGAGCTACCCAAGGGGTTCTTAGTCCTGGAGGCTAGGTGCATAGAAACACCTGGAGAGGTTTCCTTAACCCTAACATGAGGGTCCCACCCCCAGAGATTCTTATTCAATTGGTCTGAGGTGGGGCCCATAGTTATTCTTTAAAAGGTGATTCTAACACACAGCCAGGGTTGAACACCACCGATTTTTCAACCCAAACTCCCACCCAATGTAAGAGTTTCCAAAGACACCTTAACAGGTATATATGTAGCCTAATTCCCAGACATCCTCGCTCTTTCTTGCCACTGAGACCAGAGTAAGCACTATGTAAATGCTGGCTGCCATTATTATTCTTATTGTTATTATCATTATTACTATCATCATTGGTATTTGGTCATACCTGTAAGTTCAGCCCACCGGTCCCCATATCCCAGATGCCATGACCCTCTGGTTTGGGTGGAACATGGCTAAGCCAATCAGAGTACTACTCCATTCCCTACATGCTCGCCCTCCTCCCAGTGATTGGTTCAGCAATGAGCATGTAACCCAATCAGAGCCAAAAAAGGTTTATATTGACATTGTTGGCCAAGACGATCTCTCTCTTTTCCCCCTTGTACCTGGGAGGATTGTCAGCCTAGAGCAGCCAGGGCCACCGTGATGAAAGAGAGGCTGCCTAAGATAAAGGCAGCACAGAGAAAAGATAAGCCAAGAGATGGAGAGAGACCTTATCTAGATGATGTCGTTATATAGGTGCCCTGGATCTAACCATACCTGAAGCTGGTTGTAGGCATAGATTTTACATTCCCTTTTCTGTGAGTCAATGTGAGATTGGTTTTCTAGGACTTGAATTGACAAAGACACCCTATCACATTACCTAACATCCCAGCTCACCTTGGACCCTACCCATGCTGACTACAGCCTGGAAGAGGGCTTCTGCCCCTGAGCCTCCTACTGGTGACTAGGGCATTGCTACCTGATTACAAGTTTCCCAGGTGCTAACTACCTGCTAGGCCACAATTATTCTCCATTGCTGTGCTCTGCTCACATGTCAGGACACCTCTGGGTCATCTTGAATTAGGATGACCAACCGTCCCAATCTGCCTGGCACTGAGGGGGCTCCCAGGATGTGGGACTTTTAGTGCTAAAACGGAAAATCCCAGGCAAACGAGGGAGGGTCACCTTATTTGTATTAGAACCAGAAACTGCTAGAACCACTGGAAATCGTCGTTGGCTCCAACAGCAGCCAACACAGCTGGGATTGCCCCCACGGGGCTGGCCTGCCCCAGAGGGAGGGGAAACACTGCCAGACCTTTCATCCTGCCAGCCTGCGCCCACCCACGCCTGAGACGGCCACCTCCAAGAAAGCAAGCACAGTACAAAGAGCCCACAGACGCATCCTTCCCACTGAGGGGAGCCTCATTGCCTCACAAGGCAATCCATTTTTTGGTTGGAAAATTTAAGGTGTTAAAAATAACGAGATCGGGACTTCCCTGGTGGCGCAGTAGTTGAGAATCCACCTGCCAATGCAGGGGACATGGGTTCGAGCCCTGGTCTGGAAAGATCCCACATGCCGCGGAGAAGCTAAGCCTGCGAGCCACAACTACCGAGCCTGCACTCTAGAGCCCACGAGCCACAACTACTGAGCCCTCGTGCCTCAACTACTAAAGCCCACACACCTAGAGCCCATGCTCTGCAACAAGAGAAGCCACCGCAATGAGAAGCCCGTGCACCGCAATGAAGGGTAGCCCCCGCTCGCCACAACTAGAGAAAGTCCGTGCGCAGCAACGAAGACCCAACAACGAAGACCCAATGCAGCCAAAAATAAATAAATAAATAAATAAATTTATTTTTAAAAAAATAACGAGATCATGCATATAAAGATTTTAGCACATCTGTAACTCTGTTTTGTAGATAAGTTCATTTGTACCCTTTCTTTAGATCCCACGTATAAGCTATATCAAGTTACGATGTAGAAAACAACTTACGGGCTTCCCTGGTGGTGCAGTGGTTGAGAGTCCGCCTGCTGATGCAGGGGACACGGGTTCGTGCCCCGGTCCGGGAGGATCCCACATGCCGCAGAGCGGCTGGGCCCGTGGGCCATGGCCGCTGAGCCTGTGCGTCCGGAGCCTGTGCTCCGCAACAGGAGAGGCCACTGCAGTGAAAGGCCCGCGTACCGCAAACAAAACAAAACAAAAAAACTTATGATTTCCAGGGGGTAAGGGGGGGAGGGATAAATTGGGAGATTGGGATTGACATATACACACTACTATGTGTAAAATAGATACTTAATAAGGACCTACTGTATAGCACAGGGAACTCTACTCAATACTCTGTAATGACCTATACGGGAAAAGAATCTAAAAAAGGGTGGAGATATATATATATGTATAACTGATTCACTTTGCTGTACAGCAGAAACTAACACAACATTGTAAATCATCTATACTCCAATAAAAAATTTTAAAAAAAGATTCTAGCACAGTACCTGGTATGCTGTGAAACCTAAATAACGATGGTTAGCTGATGCCCCTGCTCAAAACAAGGGTTGATTGTTTTCCCAATTAGCACTAATTTTATGGAGCTTCCTATATACCAGGTCTTATTCTAAGTACTTGAATGCTATTGACTCATTTAATCCTTAGAGTAACCTCAAGAGGTAGGTATTCCCATTATCCCCATTTTACAGGAGAGGAAACCCCAAAACTTACCTCATGGAGATTGAATCCATCAGCCATTATTCTGGAGTCAGCCTTCCCTTCAGGCCTGACTATTGTATAGTAATTCGACAAACATCTAACTGAACACTTGCTATGTGCTAGGCACTGTTCTAGGCACTGGGGATACTGCACTGAGCCAGACAGTCCCTGCTGTCCTGGAGCTTACATTCTAGTGGAAAGGACAACAATGAAGAAGGGAATCAATTGCAGAAACCAGCCATGCCAAGAAAGAAAGAGAGAAAAAGGGAGAGAGGGGAAGGAAAGAGAGAGAGAGAGAGAAAGAAAGAAAAAGAACGAAAGAAAGAAAGAACGAAAGAAAGAAAGAAAGAAAGAAAGAAAGAAAGAAAGAAAGAAAGAAAGAAAGAAAGAAAGAAAGAAAGAAAGAAAGAAAGAAAAGAAAAGAAAAGAAAGAAGAAAGAGCAAGTGAAAGAAAGAAAAAGAAACCAGCTGTGCCTGGCTTTTGCAAAAGGGAATTTCCTGGAATACTGGAATGAGCCCTCAGGGCATCACTGAATGAATAGACCTGCTGTAATGCAGATCCAGGGAGGGAACATCTGATTGGCCTGGGCTGTGTCCTGGGCCCACACCGAGGCTATGAGAGGGCGGAGCTTTTGATTACCTTCTTCTCCTCCTGACTGTAATCAGAGGAGATGAGGTAATTCCCCCCCAGAAGACATCAGAGGGGAGTATAAAGGGGAAATCCATGTCCGGCAGCCGGAAAACAACAAACATCATGACACCAGCCCTCAGACATTTCAAGACTTAGCATTCTACCGGTCTCTCCTCTGAGTTGAAACCCCTTGTTCCCCCTCTGGGTTCCATCAACCTAACCCTCGAACTGGATGACGTTAAAGCTGAAATCTACAGTCAACCAGCTGTACAAGTGACCAAGCCCCTGCCTGGTGGAGAAGTGGAGTGCATCCATCAGGGCCCAAGCAGAGAAACAGAACCAGCAGGAGATATGTATGAGGTGATTTATTGCAAGGAATTGGCTTATGCAATTGTGGGAGCTGGTGGGGCAAGTCTGAAATCTTAGGACAGGCATCAGAGAGGGCAGGGGGGAAGCCTGCTGTCCACAGGTTCCCCAGGTAGGATTTTGTCTCCATCAGCGAAGCCTCAGCTCTGCTCATAAAGCCCTTCAACTGATGGGATCAGGGCCACCCAGACTATCTAGGATAAACTCCTTTACTTAAAGTCAGTCATTATGAACCCTGATAACATCTATAACTATGTCTGTCAGCAACACCTAAATTAGCATTTGATTGAATAACTGGCCAAGTTGACACACAGAGGTGACCTCATTAAGCCTCTGGGAAGATGTGGCATGTTTAGGGTTGCCAGATAAAATAGAGGAAAGCTTAATGCCCAATTACATTTGAATTTCAGGTAAACGATGCATAATTGTTTAGTATATGTATGACAGAAAGAGAAAGAGAGGAAGGAAGGAGAGGAGGGAGGCAGGGAGGGAGGGAGGAAGAGAGGGAGGAAGAGAGGGAAGAAATATCCTTTAAAAGCCCACCTGCATAAAAAAAAAAAAAAAAAGCCCACCTGCATATGAAGACTTGGAACTCTGAAGCAACCCTGGGAAGGAGCGTGGCACCGAAGAACCAGGGGCCCCTCTCATTCACTAAACAGCTGTGAGTTTGGAGAATATTTATTGAGCACCTATTATGTGCTAAATACCAAAAGCTATAGCTAATACCCACATAGCATTTTCCATGTGCCAGGCACTGTTCTAGCTGCCTTTTAACTTATTAATTCATTTAATACATAAAACTCAGTGGGAGTAGGTATAATTCCCATTTTATAATGAGGCAATCAAGGCAAAAAGACTAAGAAATGGTCCACAGTCCCAGAGTAGGTAAATGGTAGACCTGGGGTTTGAACCCAAGTAGTTTGGCTCCAGGGCTCATATACTTGATGGCCTATGTACCAGTCAAGGTTCAGAGAAGCTAACCCAGTAGGAGATTAATACACACACACACACACACACACACACACGCGCGTGTGTGTGTGTGTGTGTCTATGTATATACATGTATGAGGGGAGGGAGGGAGAAAAATACCCTTTAAAAGCCTTTATGTATATACGTATACACGTATGTGGCACGGAAGGCACACGCTGTCACCTCCAGCATCACCTCACACTATTGATCACACAGGGTCAGCCCTATTTTGTGTAGAGGAAATGGCCCAAGGGTGTGGATACCAGGAAGGGAGGTCATTCAGGCCATCTCAGAGGCTCTGCCACACTTCCCCGCTAATCTGCCCCTCTAGATCCTCAGCTTGGTACTTGGGGAATTGACAGTCAACAAGACCAGCTCTTTCCCTGTCCTTCTAATGCCTTAGGGTGTGAGGGAAGACACAATCAATAAGTAAACAAATAAATAAATCATTACAAGTTGTGGTATGTGTTACAAAGAAAGCAGCAACTGTACCTGGGGTGACTGATCAGGGAAGGCCTCTCTGAGGAGGTGACATTTGAGCTGAGACCTGAAAGGTAAGAAAGAGCCACTAGTCAAAGAGTAGGGCTGAGCCGCATGTGCAAAGGTCCAGAGGTGGGACAGGCTGGCAGGAGCTGAAGGAGGAAGGTCAGTGGGGCTGGAGAGTGGCCTTACAGGAGTGCCATCGGGCAGGCGCTTGTAGGCCTGGTGAGCAGTTAGAGCTTCATCAGAATGAGCAAAGAGAAAGTGGGGGAGCAGACGAAGGGACAGGAGAGGAAGAATCAAAGTCACTTCCCTGTCCCAAACACACACACCCACACTCACATTTACTTGGCTGGAGGGATTGGGCCCTCACTGGAGGGAGACATAATGAGACCTTTCCCTGCTGACTCTGGGGAAGGGAACCTGAAGGAAGGGTCTAGAAGAATGAGAAAGACCCTTGTACCTGAAACCCAGTGGCCTTCTCCGCAAAGCACATCTGCTTCGCATTTAAGGTGCTGAAGTCTCCTATCAGGACCAGTGTTAACCTGCCAGGAAGTCCTGTTTGTGCCGCCTCAAATCATGACCAGGACACGCCTCCCTCCACTGTCCCCTCCTGGCCAAGCCCCATCATCTGTCACTGGGTTATCGTCACAGCCTCTTAAATGGTCTCCCTGCTTCTGTCCTTGTTCCCATCTATTCTCCATGCAGCAGCCAGCTCCTCTTAGAAACACTGTCAGATCCTGTCACTCCTCTGCAGGAAGCTTCTCTGAAGGCTCCGCATCTCACTCTGAGTAAAAGCCTGAGTCCTTCTGGTAACGCACGTGGTCCTACAGATCCCGTCTGCCCCTCACTTCTCTGACCCCATCTCCCACCACCCTCCCAATTGCTTGACTCACTCCAGCCAAATGGTCCTTCTCAATGTTCCCCAGATACCTTAGCAGACTCAAGCCTCAGGGCCTTTGCACTTGCTGCGCCTCCTACCTAGAACACTCTCCCCATCCTACAGCCCCCATCCCACTCCACGGCACCTCTCACCTCCTTCAAGGTTTCTGAATGTCACTTTCTCTGATCACTCTGTTCAAAACTCCAACTCTCCCCATCCCCCAAGCCTCTAATAGTTTCCATCCTCCTTCCTGCTTTGTTTTACTCTTTTATCTTTATCCAACTTACTTCACTTTCCTTCTTTATATGTTTATTGGTCTTCTCCCCTGACAGAATGCAAGTTATATGAGGGTAGGAATGCTAGTCTGTTTTATCCCCTGCTTATGCCCAGAGACTAAAACAGTACCTGGCACATAGTAGGTGATCAATAAGGTTTACTAAAGGATGAACAGAGTAAATCTAGAATTTGACGCTCAATAATCATAGAAGGATGACTACTAGTAGACTATAAACTTTTGGGATAAGTGTTCCAGTTTAGCCTGATAGCACTGGGGAAGATAAATGAATATAATCCCTTCCTCCCGATTTACCGATGAGGCCCCTAGAGGCCAGGACTCATTGTGTTCTGAGCCCTGTCATTTACCAGCTCTGAGGCTTTCGTCAAGTCACTTTTCGGGGCATCAGTTTCCCTATCTGTAAAATGGGAAGGATGGACTTGATCACCTCTGAGGTCTACCAGACATTCAAACATTTCAACAGGCACCATCAGGAGGGGAAGGGGGGACCTTTCTTCCAAGGTTCAGAAAATCTCTCATGCACATCGCCAGCGAAAGATCAGATGACATTTTTGAAAGGGGAAATGCTGTTGACAAGTAGCCAACTTCTTTTTACATCTTCTTAGAGTGCTGCAGTGCGGTGCCCTCTCTCTCCTTTCTGCCTCTCAGACCCTCACACCTGCAACCCCAGGGTGGCTATGTGGGGGGAAGGGGGAGGGAGGAAAACACACTAATGCCCTTTTCCCTTATTTGGAGCATTTTCAAATAGAATGCCTAAAAGGCCTGGAACCACTCCAGGGTGTATGCCTGACAGAAAAGGGAGCTTCTGTGCACTAAAAACTGGCGCAAATACGATCATAGTTGCTTTATTCTTAACAGCCCCAAATTAGAAACAGCCTGAAGGCTATCAACAGAAGAATGAAAACATCAATTGCAGTATATTCAGACAATGGAATACAGTACAGCAACGAAGAAGAACAAAGTACAGCCATACAAAAAGCCCGCCTGGATCTCCCAGACACAATACTGAATGAAAGAAGTCAGGCACAAAAGAGTACATACTGTATAATTCTGTTTATTCGAAGTTCAAAAACAGGCAACATTTATTTACGGTGATGAAGGTTAGAATTAAGATTACTTGTGGGGGACTTCCCTGGTGGCACAGTGGTTAAGAATCCGCCTGCCAATGCAGGAGACACGGGTTCGAGCCCTGGTCCGGGAAGATCCCACGTGCTGCGGAGCAACTAAGCCTGTGCGCCACAGCTACTGAGCCTGTGCTCCAGAGCCCTTGAGCCACAACTACTGAGCCCACGTGCCACAACTACTGAAGCCCACACGCCTAGAGCCCGTGCTCTGCAACAAGAGAAGCCACCGCAATGAGAAGCCCGCGCACCGCAACGAAGAGTAGCCGCACATGGCAACTCGCCGCAACTGGAGACAGCCCGCACGCAGCAACGAAGACCCAATGCAGCCAAAAATTAATTAATTAATTAATTAAATTTTAAAAGAAAATAAGTAAAACTTCACCTGAAAATATTTTTTAAAAAAAAGCTTTAAAAAATAAATAAATAAGTAAAAGGGGGCTTCCGGTGGTCCAGCAGTTAAGATTCCACGCTCCCAGTGCAAGGGGCCCAGGTTCAATCCCTGGTCAGGAAACTAGATGCCGCACGCCACAACTAAGAGTCTGCATGCTGCAACTAAAAAAAAAAGATCCTGCCTGCCACAACTAAAGATCCCACATGCCAAATAAATAAATAAATATTTAAAAAAAAAAGTAAAAGTCCTGAAACAAAGGAAGTTTCCAACACAGGCAGGTCGTCGACCACCCACCTGTAGCGGATTTCCACAAAATTGGGTGGCAGTTCCCACCTCCCCCTGGCAGCCCACAGAGTCACTAACTCAGAACTCAGCACATCGGGCCACTGCTTCCTCCTTCTGAGCAACCTGGTCCCCAGAAGCCAAGAGGACAAAGGGCCAGCTGCTTCTGGCTCTAGGCTGCGTGATTCACCCACCACCCTCCTACCCCTTCCTGTCTCCCACCTCCCTCTTGAGGGCCAAAGCCTTGGAGGGGTTCCAATTCCTCCATCTTTTGCTGGCCTCCTCCCCCCACAACCACCCTCCCCCTCACACACAGTGTTGCATAATCCTGGATGAGATGGAGAGGAAATCCCAGCCTGGCGCCTGCCTCCGGGCCTTTGTGGCTCTCTAGGTGAATTCCATGGAGCGTCCAGTTGGTTCTCCAGTGCCAACCAAGACGCTGGGGAGTCGAACTCAACTACCAGGACTAGGTCTCTGGCACTGCAATCATAGGTCTGCTGAGACCAGTGACTCCTGACTCAGGGCAGAGACCCCATCACTCCACCCCCTTCCTGACCTGGCTTCATTCACGTTGGGAGTTTCTCTCCAATAACAGTAAGAGTCTCCTTATACAGAGCAACTTTTCATTGCTTGCTGCTTCCTTTCACAGATGTCAACTTGTCAGGACTGTTACTGACCCCATTTTACAGATGAGGAAGCTGAGGCTCTGCCAGGTTAAATGACTCACCCAAGGAGCTGTAAACACAGAGCCAGGACTTGAACTCAGGCAGCTCAGCTTCAGTGCCATGTGCCCAGCAGCAAGCTAGACTACCTCACACAGGCACAAGTCTAAATATAAGTGCCGGCACTGTGAATGCTGCCTGGGATTAGCTAAAAGGCAATATAAGGTGCAAGAAATGGTTACGTTTCTCAAAGGAAAAGGTCCCAATTAATACAAAATTTTAAATGTTGAATTATGTTGAATTATGTAGAGAAAACCACTTTCTCCTTTCTGGCCAGAGGGCCAGTTAGCCTGATGGTGCTGTCCAAACTAGGTCCACAGGCTGTCCAAGCAGAATGGAACCGCTGGGAAAATCCAAAGGCATAGGGCAGGTCTGTCTTTTCCCAGGGCTGCACTGGTGCATTGTTACCAGCCCGCCGGCTGCAGAAAGCCTCAGAGCAGAGCCCGGGGTGGGCAGAGGGTTGGCAGGGCAGATGGCTTATCAGGTGCTCCTACACACCAGAGGTGAGGAAGGAATGCCTTCCCACCCAAGCGCTTAGAGAAAACAGGCCCCCCTCCCCGAAGCCCCAGGGACTTGCAAGCTCTTGGACTGCTCAGGGCCCTTTGACCGGAGACAGCCAAGGGACATGGCGCGAAGCTCTGCAGGGAGCTGAGCAGAAACCCAGGGCGCCCTAGGCTCTGCATTATAATTGGATTTTCCAAGAACTGGCTTTGTGCCGCTTTTCAAGCTGCTGATTTACAAACTGACCTCAGCCAGCATTTACTCTTCCCTGTAACTGGATTTGCCAACTCTCAGACTCGGCCTCTTGTATCATCCTTCCATTTTTATCCCTGCTCTTCTCCAGGGAGTCGACCTGGCCCCGCTGTCTGGACTCTCTTTCTGATGTTTAAGTGGAGTGAAGAGAGTCAATATATTACGCTGTGTCAATAACGGCCTCCTGTCAGTCACAGCCATTCTGCCAATCGTCTAGGGTATAGGCGGGCCTTAGGAAAAGTTCGACCAATGGCTTTTCACTTTCGCCCAGGTGACGCTTGTGACTGGCCCCGGCCCTGAGCAGACGGGCAGGGACTTGGGGGTGCAGGAAGCAGGGAAGGCGGCGGTGAAATAAAACCATACCTTTGTGGGAACCAAGTGGCTAGGAGGATAGGCTCTAGGTACAAGAGCCAACTCTGCCCCCAACTAGCTGTTGATTTGGGACAAACACTCCGTCTCCAATTTAAGGCCTAAATGAGATGCTGCATGTAAAGTGTTTAGCACAGCACCTGGCATGTACAAAGATGATGAAGGGTGACATTTTAACGGATGGTGTTCTTCAGTCCCAGTTTTTCTTCTTGTTTCAAGATCCTCGCCACCCCTAAAATTCAGGCAGCTGTTATCATATGTCTGCTGGAAGGCATGACACAGCGAAAAAAAGAGAGCCAAACAGTCCTGACTTTTGAATTTTGAAAACCTAGGAAGTCAGGGAAACAGAAAGGACTGATGTGAACGGACAACAGAATAGATGGGGGGCGGGGAACAACCCAGATGCTGGACTAGCAAGACTTCCTGCCTCTTAAGACAAAATAAAGCTTCCCACATCGGAAGGAGGAGGGCAAGTCTGAAAGGAAGCAAGGGAAACCGAGAACGGGCCCCTGGGCTGTGTCCCATTGTGTCCCTTTCCGTGTGGAGTCTGGGAGGGCAGCAGGACCCTAGATGGAATGGTCTATCTGGGCTGGTGGATCTGAGACAGCGCCATGATGTTTCTCTGCACCAGCAAGGGGCAGGAGAAAAATCGTCCCGGGGGACCCGAAAGTGGCAGAGGCAGGGAAGAGTGAGGGCTGCCAGCTCAAGTGTGTACACAGGCCAGACAGGTTTTATAAATGAGTGAATCCAGGCTGGATGTGTAACAGGGAGTGTTGGGGACGGTGGTGAATCACAAGCGGGCATGCCTGGTCTGAAGCGGCAGCCACTACACAGGTCCAGCAGATCACTGCTCCACTGGAATGTGTGCCCAGAGCCCTCTGCTCCAGACAGCTAGAGCCTTATGTGAAAATTCCCATTTCAAATATTGGTAACTAATTGTTTTTGTAATAAAATTTTGAAAAATAAATGCTATTTATTTTTCCTTTCAGTTTTCTTGAGATACAATTGAGATACAGCGTTGTGTAAGTTTAAGGTGTACAGCATAATGATTTGGCTTACATACATCTTGAAATGATGAAAACGAAAAGTTTAGAAAGCACCCATCATCTCATATAGATACAAGGCAACTAATTTTCAAAATTACTATATGGACCAAATCAAACCTACCTCTGGACTACACACGAATGAGAGGATGCCAGGTAGGGGCTCGTCATCCTGCCAGGTTTCCCCTGGGCCCAGCAGGGTGTGGGAGTTGGGGTGAGGGATGGCTCAGTGTGGACTTGCAGGGTCCACAGCCAGCAGCCAGTCTGGGTGGATGGCATTGGCTCCAGATGTGCTCCTAAGGTTGGGGGAGTGGGGTGGCACTACAGAAGGCCCTCAGAAGTTAGATGCAACCCCAGCAAAAGGGGGAAGGGAACATTTCTGCCACCTGGCAGAAGAGGGACTTGTGAGACAAATTAGGCTGAGTCATGGAAAAATAGTTACCTTTCCTGCCAGCTTGTGTTTGTGGTCTGAGTCTCACCTCCTCTGGAGATCTGGGACATTCAAATATTTCTATACTGCATGTGATTTTTGAGAATTCTTTTCTTCCTTATGTCCCTATGTATTCATTTATTTTATTAATCTATTATTTGAGTTAAGATCTTTATTTTGAAATAATTAGATTCACAGGAAATTTTGAATATACAGGAAAACCTTGTGTGTCCTTCACCCAGCCTTCCCCAATGGTAACCTCTTGCGTAACTGTGGTACAATAGCACAGTCAGGAAACTGGCACTGGTACAATTCACAGAGCTTATTCAGATGTCATGTTTGACATGTATTTGTGTGTGTGTGTGTGTGTAGTTCTCTGCAGTTTTATCACTCGTGTAAATCAGTATGATCACATGTGATCAGTCAAGATCCAGAACTGTTTCATCACCGTAAGCTCCTTCAGCTACTCCAGTGTAGCCACAACACTTCCCTAATCCCCATCCCCTCATCCCTACCCCCATCCCCTGCCAGTGATCTTCAGCTCTGTAATTTGGTTATTTCAAGAATATTACATCAATGAAATCATAGAGTATGTAACCTACTAAGATTGGCTTTTTCTACTGAGCATGATTCCCTCAGCTCAGCGTAAATTGCTGCATATATTGATCATTTGTTCCTTTTGATGGCTGCATGGTATTCCATGGTATGGATGTGCCAGAATTTAACCATTCCCCTATTGAAGGACACTCAGGTTGTTTCCAGTTTGGGGTTATTATCGATTCTTATGTATTTAAAATTAGTTAGAAAATGTCAGCCAGGGGCAGCTGTGTTCTGAGTTTGGATGGGGTACCATATTTTCTGTGGCCCCTCAGTCATGGAATTTTGCACAGACTTTTTCATTGGAACCCTGCAGAAGCCCTGGGAGGGAGGCAGGGCAGAGATTCAATCAACACAATTTCCTTGAGCACTTACTATGTGCCATGCACTAGATACTGGAGTTACGGTAGTGAATGAAACCAGTTAAAACCCCTCTCCTCATTTATTATCCCCACTACACATGTGGGAAAACTGTGATTTGCTCATGGTCACACAGGTAAGAAGTGACAGAACTGGGACTTGAACCCAGGTCTTCTGACTTCCAGGCCAGTACTTTTCTGATTATATTTCTCTGTCTACCCTCAATGACAGCAATATCAGAGCACAAAGCACATGCTGGGGATCCTGTGTGTGATGCTATAAACAGAGGTTCTTAACTGGGGGTGATCTACTCCCAAGGATGTTTGACCATGTCTGGAGTCAGTTTTGGTTGTCACAACTTGAGAGGGGGTTGCTACTAGCATCTAGTAGATAGAGTCTCAGGGAAGCAGCTAAACATCCTACAAGGCCCAGGATAACCCCCACGGCAACGAACGATCCCACCCAAATGTCAACAGTGCTAAAGTTGCAAAATTCTGGTCTAAAGAGCCAAGGGGGCTTCCCTGGTGGCTCAGGGAATCCACCTGACAATGCAGGGGACACAGGTTCGAGCCCTGGTCCAGGAAGTTCCCACGTGCCACGGAGCAACTAAGCCCGTGCGCCACAGCTACTGAGCCTGCGCTCTAGAGCCCGCGAGCCACAACTACTGAGCCACCGTACTGCAACTACTGAAGCCCGTGCACGTAGAGCCCCTGCTCTGCAACAAGAGAAGCCACCTCAATGAGAAGCCCACGCACCGCAACGAAGAGGAGCCCCCGCTCGCCGCAACTAGAGAAAGCCCGTGCGCAGCAACGAAGACCCAACACAGCCAAAAATAAATAAAATAAAATAAATAAATCTATTTTTTTAAAAAAAGTAGCCATAGGAGTCACGGACAAAGACAACAGCTACCCAGACAACGTAGTGTCATGTTGAACTTCCACCCAAGCCGACACAATCATGTACTTGACAGGTATGGTTAGAGTAGGTACATTGTTGGTTGGGGGCTGATGGAGGGTCCTTATGAAATAAGTACAAAGAACCATCACCTCCTCTATATCGGTGCTGGGAGGATTTTCTGCAGGAGACGAGGGTGCAGGGACAGCAGAAATGGTCGAAGACAGAGACTGGTGATGCAGAAGGGGTAGGAGTCCTATTCCTCCGTTCTGTGCTCTGCCTCCTCTGCTTCTCCTGAAGAACCTTGTTAATCCCCTCCTTCAGGTAGAAATGTACAAGAGGGCGGGGCTGAATACACCCAGCCCTTTGAGGAGCAGCAGGGAAACGATTGGACATTCAATCCACGCCATAAAGCGCACAAGAAACATAACTTCAGTTTTCAAAACGAGACTTAATTTCTACTTCATTTCTGGGTGGAAGAAATGATAGTTAATCAGAGTCTCCCTACTTCCTGTTCTGGATTGTGTCTATGTTTCTTATATGGGGAGAGGAGGTGCTCCCATAGGGCCAGACCTGGGTAGGGGGCAGGGGCGATCCGGTCTTTTCTGGCACCTACTGTGGTGGCCTCGTTTCTGTCTTCCAGGAGGCAGGTGTGCCCTCCCAGGCTTCCTGGAATCCATCTCCAGGCCCAACTTCTCTCTCTTTCTTCTCTCAGCTTCTTCTGCCCTCTTGGGCACACGGGAGACGTTGGCAGGGCCTGGCAAAGCCCTGCAAGGCCGTCTCAGCCCCTCTGCCAATCACTCTATGTGACCATCCCTTCCCTTCCCGTGCCACGCTGGGTAAGGGGAGACATTCTCCGAGGCTTGTCCCCAATCCACACTCCCTCCCCCAGACAGCACAGGGCCGCTGCTTTGGTCACGCCTCATCTCTCTGGAGACCCACATCTTCATAACTCTGCCCTCTACCTGCCCCCCCCCCCCCCTTTGACCTTAACTGGCTTGAGGGAAATGGCTCTTGGGTCTCAGTCTCCAAACATTTTGTTAATGACATAAACGTTATGCCCAGAGGCCTCCAGGCCTTCCTCTTTTGAAACTCAAAGGCCGTGTTCTTGCAACTCAAAGTCCTTGTTCTTGAAATTCAAAAGGGTTATCTCTGCTTTCCTGATGAATTGAGTCTTCCTCCAAAGCAAGAAGCGCCAAGGTCTGGAAAAAAGCAAAAGGGAGAAAAACAACTTTCATCAATATCACCAAATATTAGCCCACTGTGGCAGCCTGGGTGGAAGGAATGGGCCACCAGGACCCTAGCAGGTGTGGAAGACACGGCCATGCTCCTCCTGTTGGCCCCTCTCAGCCAGGGGAGCTGAATCTCTGTCCCCCTGTTCATCTTCCATCTTCTGAACCTGGATCAAGGAGTCCCTCAGGGTTTCATAAACACCACTTACATGAGAACCAGGGTAGAAAAGTAGGTGGGAGCACAGGCTCCAGGCACATTAGGATCATAGGCAGACGCCCCCCCCCCCACTTACCAGCTGAGTGACCTTGATTAGGTCACTTAGCCTCTCTGTGTCTCAGTTTCCTCATCTGTAAAATGGGGGAACTCTAGTACCCTCCTCATGTGGTTATGAGGATGATTAAATGAGACAGGAATTGTAAGGTGGGCAGAACACTGCCTGGCACACCGTCAGCGCTGTATGAATGGTGGCTGCTACTGCTATTCACTTATCCTAGAGGTGGATGTCTTTCCTTGAAATCCAAGTCCCACAGGGCCCTTGTGTTTGCTGCTGGTGGTTTCAATGCAGTTAGTTAACTGGGAGAGGATCAGGGCACCTGTGCTTGGTCTCTGGCCCTGCTTCCAGGCTGCTTGCAAAAGCTTCCAAGGGATTCTCTTAAGGTCCTTTTGTTGCAAGCAATGGAAACTCATCAGACTAGTTTAAGTAAAAAGGAAACTCGGCAGAACAGGAATACTGCTCAGCCTGAAGAACTGGAAGGCCGGCAGGAATCCCGGAAGCATCTCTCTCCCACTCTCTCTGCAGAGGGCTTTGCTGGTTTGGCATGTGCCAGCCCAACATGGAGGCCCTCCTATACTGATGGTGCCTGCTATAGGTGTCTGCCGGGGGCTACCAACAGTCATTGGCTTCTTCATTCTGTTGGCAAATCCTCCTTTTGTCTCAGGTGTCTGCACCAACCCCAAGTGACTCCAGGTCAATCCCAAGAGTCTACCCCAGTCTGGAGGGTCCTCGCTGCGATGGGGTTAGGAGTAGTCATGTGAGCCAGCTCCGGCAAGGGAGCGATCAAGGAACTTTCCTAGGAGCTTCTGGGAAAGGTTTCATCATTGATGGAAAAGGGACCCACAGGAAGAGAGAGCGACAGAGGAGGGAGCCTGAGGGAGCGTGAGTAAGGAGGCTGAGCACATCAGAAGGGCCACCTGATTATGAAGTCCCCGTGTGTCCTTTTCAAGGAGTCTGGACTGGATGCCGAGGGCAGTGGGGAACCGTTGCTCAGATCTGTGTTTCACACCGCTGACCATTCAACGGGGAGAACGGATTCAAGGGCGAGAGCTTGGGAGCCCAGTTAGGAAGTAGCTGGATGAACTGACTGATGATTATGAGATCTAGAGGAAGGTTCTACAGGGTGGGGCACAGAGGAATATGGGGTGATAAGGAGGAAGGATTGCTGGTTCTCTGTGCTCAGGTGTCCCAAAAACCTGTACCCCAAAGCCATGATGTCCTCACCAGCTCCATTCTGGGCCATCTGATCCATCTACACAGGCCCCATTAAGCTGGTAACTCAGGAAGAGATGTATTTCTTGAACAAAAAAATTTCAGGCAACGGGATGAAGTTGTTTTACTTAAACAAATTGTCCAATTATCCAATTTCACTTTGCACTACATGAGCACAATTTCTCACCGTGCAGACCTGATTAAACCTTCAGAGCGGTTGGGCCAGTATGTCATGGGTAATGCCTGCAAGCCATACACATCCTTTCCGGGTAGGTGACTAACGTGAACCACTCCAGGTGAAGGTCAGGTTACAAGTATGGTACGTGTTTTACTGCTGACTTTGGCAAGAGTCACAAGGTAGAGACATCATTCAGATCCTCAGCGTTTAGAAATGAGTAAAGGTGGGAAGAGGGGGTCATCTGCTCAGAACTGAGCAAAGGAAGAGTGGCAGATGGGGAAAGATCACAGCAAGAAAGGGAAGACACAGGGGCAGACAAAGGAGGGTGTGCTCTTGGTGGACCATACAGGTGGTTCCTGGCCCCCCTATTTTTTCTAAGTTTTATTATAAATTTAATACATTCTTTTTGAAAAAAATAATAATTACCTCCTCCATCTCTCCCTCCCTCCCTCCCTCTCTCTCTCTCTCTCTCTCTCTCTCTCTCTCTCACACACACACACACCTCTTCTCAATTTCTAAAGGTAACTACGGTTTGGTTTGGTCTGGTCCCTCCTGAACACTTTCTATGCGTAGTCAAATACATGTGTCTCCATCTGTTTTAAAAACCATTTGTAGGCTTCCCTGGTGGCGCAGTGGTTGAGAGTCCGCCTGCCGATGCAGGGGACACGGGTTCGTGCCCCGGTCCGGGAAGATCCCACATGCCGCGGAGCGGCTGGGCCCGTGAGCCATGGCCGCTGAGCCTGCACGTCCGGAGCCTATACTCCGCAACGGAAGAGGCCACAGCAGTGAGAGGCCCTCATACCGCAAAAAACAAACAAACAAACAAACAAAAACACCATTTGTGTGGCATCAAAATTCTTGGTCTCTTGCTTTTCTCAGTTAATGGTCTATCTTGGATATTCATCCCTGTGAGATAGTGCCTTCTCTCTTCATGACTGCATAGTATTCCAGTATGAGCCTGCACCATAATTAATTTAGCATATCTCTTTTTGGTGGCATTTAGCTTATCTCTTTTTGGTGGCATTTAGCTTGACAATGATTTTTCACCATTATAAATAATCAGCAATGGAACTCCTTGAACACATCTTCTTGAGCACACATGTGAGTTCTTCTGCAAGATGATCTCTTCCTCTAAGTGAATTTTTCAGCCTTACTTTATAACAGATTGTGGTCAGTCACTGACCAGAGACAGTCGAATATTTTAAATTAGTTACTTGCTCACTCAGGCAGAGCAAGTCAAAATGTACGCCAGGAAATGCTCGGAACAGCATCCAGTCCTCCTCAAATCCAGACTTTCAGAGCTGGACAAGTTAAT
The DNA here is from genome assembly GCF_039906515.1 of Pseudorca crassidens. Taxonomy (NCBI): domain Eukaryota; kingdom Metazoa; phylum Chordata; class Mammalia; order Artiodactyla; family Delphinidae; genus Pseudorca; species Pseudorca crassidens. Next base: position 11,523,773 of record NC_090297.1, read on the forward strand.
GCCCCAAACGACTCATGTTCAGATGTCACTGGACCATTTATAAGGCACTTCTTCACATTCTGGTTCACCTAATCCTCATATTGGTCCTGAAAAATAGGTATTATTGGCATCACTCTTTTTACAGATGAAGAAACTGAGGCTCAGAGAGGATGAGACATTTGCCCAAGGTCACACAGCTCATAAGTGGCAGAGGATTCAGAAACCAAAGAGAGATCTGATGAAATCCTGCCTTCTTACTAAATCTATGATACAGGTTGTATCATGGTGCCTCACATGAGAAGAGCTTTACAGTGAATAGTTAGCTGAAAAGGTGGGTGAAATAAACATCTGCCCACGTGGCTGAGTTTGCAGGATGTATTGGTTTCCTATTGCTACTGTAACAAATTACCACAAACTCTATGGCTATGAGCAACACAAATTTATTATCTGACAGTTCTGGAGGTCAGAAGTCCAAAATCGGTCTCGCTAGGCTAAAATTTAGGTGTCAGCAGAGCTGTGCTCCTGCTGGAGGGTCTAGGGGAGAATCCATTCCTGACCTTTTCCAGCTTCTAGAGGCTGCCCACATTCCTTGGTTCATGGCCCCCTCCAGCAACTGCATTATTCTGACCTCTGCTTTCAGTGTCGCATCTCTGACTCCCTTATGAGAACCCTTGTGATCACATCAGGTCCACCAGGATAATTCAGGATAATCTCCCCATCTCAAGATCCTTAACTCAATCACATCTGCAAGGTCTCTTTTGCCATGTAAGTTAACATATTCACAAGTTCTGGAGATCAGGATGTGAATATCTTTGGGTGGCCATCATTCTGCCTACCACACGGGGTTCCTAGCATAGTTGTTACGAGCAAGTATATACCTTGGTTCAATTCTTGGCTCTACCACCTGCTAATGGATCCAGGGACGTAACTCCTCTGAGTCTTAGCTTCACCTGAAAAACAGGAATAATAGAATTTTCCTTTTAAGGCTGTTGTGATGATTGAATAACACAATGTTTGTGGAGCACTTGAAACATAGGGCTCGGTAAATGGTAACTGTCATCTTCCCCATTGCCTATGATGGTAACAGGTAACAGAAATTCCACCATTCTAGATTTATTTCTTTGGCTCTTTTCCCAAGGGCATGTCTCAGGCCCTTGTCAGCTGACAGTGGGATAAGGTGGCAGTTAAATTAAGTCAGGCTCCTCAATGGGACATAGAGAACCTGGGAAGATTCAGAGAAACTAACCACATAGAGGGAGAAGGATTGAAGGGGAGGATGACAAAGAGAAATATGGTTCCTTTGCCAGCTTCTGGGTTCTGCCTGTGGCTCAGCTTTGAGAGTTTCTCCAGCCTCTCCCCAGATTAGCCAGTGTCAGCCTGCCTAAAAGGAACACTCTGAAGATGATTTTCTCAGATAGACGAGACCTGCCCAGTTGGGTGTGCAACAGAGCAGGGCGGCTCTGGAGTTGGACCCTGGCATGGAAAAGTACTGAGGCCCTTTGCCTCTGGGTAGGAGCTGGAACAGCTGTCTGAAATGATCACCCGCAGTCCAGGCCTCTCCAAAGTTGGTCTTGCAGAGTGAAACGAAAACCAGATTCCTGGTCTTATCTGAGAGCTATGTGACTGTTTCCCATCACTCCTTCAGAGCCTGGAAGTTTCCCAAATTCATTGTCTAAACTTTGCAGTGGATACGCACAGCTCTCAAATGGGAGCCTGTTATCACAGGTCCCTTCTACACAAAGGTTCTCCCCATTTGCTAAGATAATGTTATTATTTGGGGCTTTCATTCATCCAGCAAATATTTACTAAGCACCTGCAGGGGGCCAGTATGGGGGCGCAGGGGTCCCAGTCCTCAGGAGAGCAGGAGGCAGACTTGTAAAAAATGACACCACTATGCAGAGTGCGACACTGGTGTCTTCTTCCTGAGTGACAGATAGGAAAAGCAGAGGAAGCTTGTCTCAGGGCCCAGAACATGACAAGTGATTTTTCTATAGCAGGGAGAGCACAGACTCTGGAGGGGACCAACTTGGGTCAAGCTCCTGACCCTTCTCAGCTGTATGACTTTGGGCAAATGACCTCAACCCTTTAAGCTTCAGCTTTCTGTTCTATAAAGTGGGCATAACTGATAACCATCTCCAGGGTTGTTATGAGGATTAAATGAGATGGTGCAAGGGCAGCAGGTGGTAACCTGGTGCTTGATCCGCAGTAAGGATGTGAGGAATACAGTTATTGATATACTTATGGAGACCATTACTCTGTTTCTCTAAATGCCTTTCCCACCCCCAAATCACAGGACAGCCCCAAACTGGCTTCTTTATAGACACGAGGGGCCTGTTGAACTGTTGCCATTAAGAAGCAACAACGGGAAAAAATACCCACATGTGACCACTCTGTAGGTATACACACATGGGGACCATGTGTACCCATGAAGTCAGCAGTTTGTAAGTGAGCTTGATTGCAATTACCAGCAGGGTGTCTATTTTCCATCCTGGACAGGGCAGATTCCCAGTAGGAGGCGCCTTCTGTCCTCAGCTAGATTCTCTGACACCCGGCCAGCTGCCTATCAGCTTTTCTCAGGACTTGAACTTCAAAGGGCTGGACACACACTGGAGAAATGGACCCTGGCCTGACCAGTCTTGGAATTCAGAACAATGTAAGGTTGAGAGAGGAGAAGGGCAACCTTCTCCCTCTGTGTTTAGAATCGGGCTGGGTCCCAGCAGCGCAGTTCCACAGCAAACCTCCAGGCAGCGGCCCCACGCAGGGTCGCAGGTTAGAGTCGCCCTCCCAAGCTGTGGTTCACCCTCCCCAGAGCCAGGCCTTGGGCAGCAGCTCTGGGGCTCTCAGCAGAGGCGGACCACCTCCCTGCCACCTGGTCGTTAGGACACCAACCGGTGCTTCCTTGGGCAAGTCCTCCGCAAAGCTGGGAACGGGCCTCCAGCTGGGGAGACACCCGAGCCGGGGCGGCCCCATCACGGGCGCGGGTGCAGGCACCTGGAATGGGCTCCACCCCGACCAAGGCCCAGGTGTGAGACCCGGAGGGCGCCCAGGGAGCCCGGGAGCGGGTGGGGAGCCGAGTCGAGGGCCTGAACAGACTCGCTTTTCAAAAACTCGCTTCCTCCTTTCTTACCTCCGCCCATCAGTTACCTCGCAGGGCCCCAGCCCTGGGCGGTGCAGGCGGGGCTCAGCACCCTGAACCTGCTGGAGGGTGAAGAGGGAGGCGGCAGCCTCCCCAGGAAGGGGCGGGGGAGTGGGGAGGCCGGTGCACCGGCTACCAGGTGAGCGCCTCACCAGGTAAAGGCGCGGCAGGCGGGCCCGCTGAGCTGAGCCACCGGGCCTGGTGGGGAATCTCTGCTCTTACTTAACCCTTAAAACCCGGACTCCGGGCCAAGACGCCTCTCCCCACCCTACCCGCATACATCCAATTCTCGGTCCCCCGCGGGGGTGGAAGGAGTCAGGGCCCTGTCCCCTCCCCCCCCCGCCCCCCACCCCGGTTTAGCCAACTTCATGCGTCCCAGCGCCCCCGGCCCGCACTCCTCCCCCAGGCGACTGGACGGAGTGGGTGTCCGCCCTCCGCAGCTGGGGCTCGGCGCCCCGGGCCTCTGGGTGGAGCAGACGGCCGGGCTTGGCGGAGAGGGTCGACTTGTGGGCGGTGCCTCTCGGGGCCGGAGGCCGCTCTGGGCCGGCACCGCCCTCCGTCTCTCGCGGTCCCTCCCTCCGGCACGCCGGCGCCCAGCGGCCGCGCTTCCTGCGTCCCCATCCCGGTGCGAGAGCGGGCTGCGCGCTCTCCGCCCCCGCGCTCCCTCGACCGAGATTCCCCGGAGCCCCCAGCCCCGGGATCGCGGCACCCGTAGGAGGCAGCCTGTGGGGGCCGGGGTCGTGTGGCCCCCAGCCCCCGGTCGCCCGACCGAGACCGAGTTGGACCCGCCGCTGCCCCGGTGAGTCTGCGCCTTCCGCCCCGCCGTGCCCCGCGGAGGGATTGTTCCCCACAGGGCCCCGGGGGGAGTCGACGGCTATCTGGGTCTGTCTGTCCGTTCGTCTGAGAGCTTCCTGCCCGGGGTCTTCGGCGGGAGGACTGTGTACTCGCATCCTCTGGAGCCGCGCCGGGCCAGTGAGGGACCACCCGGCTCCCGGGCATTGCGCTGAGGACAGCTGGCTTCGCCTGGGGGAAGGCAGCCGGCCTCCGGGCCCCCTGTTGGCGGGGACAGGTGCCATCCGCCTGGCGGATTTCGAACCCTTGGCCAAGGAGGCACCTTCCCTCGGTGCTTAGAGCAGAACGTCTCAGTAGGTCCCAGGAAACCACCCGGCGCTGCCCGAAAGAGCCCTTTCCCCCATCCCTTACTCCTTTTTGGAAAGGGAGACTTTTAAGGGATATAGATTCGTGTGTGTGTGTGTGTGTGTGTGTGTGTGTGTGTGTGTGTGCGCGCGCGCGCGTGTGTGTGTTAGGTACTAGAGGCAAAGGGTGAGAAATTAGTGTGAGCAATGGGGTGTAACTCAGGTTTCTTCACCTAGAAAAATGGGAGTGATAACCTCCCGGGGCGAGGTGGGGCATTAGTGCTTGCCGCAGAGCAAGTATCAATACTACTCAGGTCCAAATCAGATATCTAGTCTGCGCCCTGAAGGGAGCCCTGTGGCCCAGAATGCCAAGTCTGATTAAGAGGGATGGGCACTTTCAGAGCGAAATCTTTCCTAGCCAAAGGACGAGGGTGCAGGAAACCTGGACGTCCCTACGGTTTCCCGAGAAGCTGCGACGGGTCCTCGCTAACTCTGCGGGTGGTCCAGGAGCTGGGAACCCAGGTGTAGCCGGAGCGGGGTGGGCGGGGCCGGAGCCAGCCTGGCGGGAGGCAGGAGAGGGATTGCCCTCTAAGGCTGGCTTCTGGCTTTCGTTTTGAGGGGGGTCACTTCGAGGATGGCCTTCCTAGTGAAGGGTCGGCTCTGGGACCTGTGACTGGCTTTTACACTTTGGAGACGTCACACAGGGATCTTGACCTAAGTTGATAGGGCCAAATGGAATTGGGAGGGGGCCCCTTTCCCTCCAAATGTGTCCCTCCCCAGCTTGCCAGAGCTATCTCCCAGATTGGGAGAAAAGGCAGAAGAGGGAGAAAGGGGAGGAGACTGGCTGTGCATCGGTTCCTCACAATGTCCTGAGCTGCCAGTGGTTCAATGATTAGGGCCTCTTGAGTATCACAGAGGCCTAGGCCGGCCCCCTGGGGATACAGGGCCAAGGGACCTCAGAGAGTTCCCAGCCTAGTGAGTAGTAAATGGCACGTGTCGTGAAGAGGTGGCAATATAGTCAGACCCCACCGCTCCCTGGCTGTGTGACCCACAGTGTCACTTTGCCTCTCTGAGCCTCAGTTTCTTCATCTGTACAGTGGGAATGATAACCTAGGGTGAGGGGGGACATTCATGCCTCGCACACAGCAAGTACTCTGTAGGAAGCTATGGTACAGGTTTAGGGAAGAATGGAAGAAAGAAAGTAACTCAGGGTGAGGCGTACCAGCAGGTCCTGCTAAGAAAAGAACGTTAGTAAATTAAACGGTGAGGTGGAGTCTCAAGGGGACAGTGTAGGAAGGGTGTCTGGGCAGATGGAACAGCACAGGCAAAGGCACGGAGGTATGAAGGTGCACGAGGTGTGCTGGACCGAGGGAGGCGCTCAGGTAGTGGCAGGTGGGTTTGTGGGAGGATGCAGGGAAGTAAAGGGATTGGAGGGTCTGGAGTGAACTGGACTGGAGAGGTGGGGCGAGGTCATCACAGGTGGGACTTTATTCAGTGGACATCTTAGAACCGATCCACAGATGTTGACTGTGTGCCTTCTATGGGCCAGGCACTGTTCTAGGTGCTCAGTATACATCGCTGGACAAGAAAGACACAAATTCCGTTCAGGCTCTTTAAGCAGGAGAGTTATTTGATCCTGTTGCTGTGTTAGGAAGATAAATCTGGCTGCATGGAAGTTTGGAGAAGGCTGCTAGGGGAGAGGAGGCTGGCCCACAGGCTGGTGGAGGCATCAGGAATGAAGAAGCTGGCTTGGTGCCCCGCACAGGAGGCAGAGGTGGTCTTAGCATGTGACCACTGGTCAAGGAGGAGATCTGTGGATTCAGTGTGAGGCTCAGACTGCCAGCCTGTCCTCTACCAGAGCAGGGCCCAAGCCCCTCCAGCTGAGGCTTTCCAGCTCTCTGGTTTGAGAAGTCCCGAGCCCCAGGAGCGTCTGCGTCTATGCGAGGAGTGGCAATGCTGGAGACAGAGTCAGCAGCCCGTCTCCTGTTGGCATTTGCAGTGGGCAGCCTATCCCTTTGGGGGGGCTCCTGTTTTCCTGGGTCACGGTTCTGGTACATGTTCTTTCCTCCCTCTGCAGGGCTGGCAGTAAAGCCCTCAGAGCTCTTGGGCTGGAGGAGACCAGAGCTCCAGGACCTTTGGCTCTGGGCTTCTCATTCGAGGGACTGAGGAGAGTTTTCTCCCTAAGGGCCAGGAAAGTTCCCTAATCTCAGATGCCTTCTGACTGGGGATGGGGTGAAGGGTCTGCTTCTGGCTGCTGGCTTTTGCTTTCCCTTTTGTTGTGTCTGCTCTGAAGTTTAGAGGAGTTTTTTATTTGTTTGGTTGTTTTGTTTTGGTTTTTGCAATTGACAGCTGTAAGAGCATCCTTCTCCTGGTTATAAGTCTCCTTTACTTGGAGGTGGACCATGCACGGCCTTTCACCTGCCACGGGAGGACCCTAGAATGTCCTCTCATTTGACAAACAAAACTCAGAGAGGGGAAGGAACTCACCCAAGGGCCCACAGCAAGTCAGCAGCAGAACCGGATCTAGGTTCCTCTGCATCATCCCAGGAGACTGGCCACGTTCAAGTCAGAGACTTGTTAAGGGCCCCAGGTTAGTCCAGGGTGGGAGATTTTCTCAGCATCTGTCTTGCTCCTCCCCAGTTTGGACAGGTGGCCCCGTTTAGCCTGGTGATGTTTTTTTTCCTCCTTTCTTCTGGATTGAGGATTTGGTGCACCAGCCACCGTGCTGGGAGCTCTGGCTCCGCGGAGAAACGGGTCACTTGTTTGGCTTTGCCTGCTCCAGGCCACCCACACTGCCCTACCCTTCCTGGACAGCCCCGAGACGCTGGCCTGAGGTCGTGCTCCGGGGATCTCTGCTAAGTGCCTCAGGCTCATCCTCTGCTCCTCCCTCGCCTCTGCCCCAAGCCCTGGGTCAAGATGCTGGGCTGGCCCCCGCCTTCTAGTCTGTGTCGTTTACTCGGGCTGAGCAGCTGAAAGTTTCCTTATTCTCTCTTGCCCTAGATTTCTCAGACATAGCAGCCCTTCAGCCTGAGTGCTGGTTCCTTTAGCTCTTAGAATATTGGAGCCAGAAGGGACCTTAGCCATCCGAAAGTCCACTCCATTTGTTTCACGAATTGGGAGATTGAGGCCTAGGGAAGGGGGAAGGGAAAGGACGGGCCTGAGATCAGAGCTGGGGCTAGAACCCAAGATGCCCGATTCTGTCTTGAATGACTTTGAGGATGGTTCTTGAAGAAAAAACAAAACAGAGCACACTCCTCCTGCAAGGGCCCCTTTCTCCCTATACTCCACACTGCCAGGAATTTGGGGGGTACCCACAGTCACACGTCCAGAAGGAGTAAACGCTGGGGCCCCCAGAAGGCAAGGAGTATATGTATCTTGACGTTTTCAGGACCTATCTCTTCAAACTGACTTTCACGCCAGGGACTAAACTAGTGATTAAACTTACTTGCTGCTCCCTGAACCCTACTTTATCATGTACCCCTGGATAGACAGGCTCTTGAAGTTATTTTCTCCCCCAGGTTACAAAGGAAGTACATGCTGATTGTAGAAAACTCGGAAGGAAAACATCACGATACGCTGACAACCACTGTCGCCACGGTGGTGTCTTATTCAGACTTTTTTTGTTTGCTGGCTTGCCTGCTCTGCTATTTCATATCCTGGTCTTCCAATTCATCAATCACGATGTGTACTTTCCCCACGTGACGGTTTTTTCACACCGGTTCTAACCTGCCAGTCTCACGTGCTTCTACCATGTGATGACTGGAAGGTACTTAGGAGGCCAGAATTTTGTGGCCAAAATCAGAACGCTCCAGTAGCCCAAATTCTGTAACGCTATGCAAATTACCACTGTGGGACTTCAGGGGGCCACTTCTCGGGTCACCGTCACCATGGCTGTTGGGAAAAGGGCTGTGTTTACCAAATCTAATGCAAACATTGATTCTCAGTGAGCTTCTTAGAAATGGGGGACATCAGCCATCAGGGGTGGGGTGGGTGTGATCCCAAGATTCTAGGAGGGAGGGAGAGAGCTTCGTCTCTTCTGATCTTTTGCTGTGTTGGTTTTAACCTAGCCAGGTGCTTCCACCCTGTTTTTATCACCCCTTTCCCCAAATCTCCCCAGGACTAGGCACTGGGGTGGCAAGGGCAGGTCCCTCGAAAAATCAGAATTTGGGTTGCTTGTCTCCAAGCCCTACCTCTTGGAGAGGCAAAGATGGCAAAGACGTGCAGAGAATTTGTTACCGACTCAGGTGATAAGGTCAGTCACCCCACCCTGGGGACAGGATTTCCTGGCGTCTCTCATCCTCTAACAGGGTTGAAGCCTTGCTAATGCCATGTAAATTGTCAATACTAGTCGTGATCTTGGGGACTTCCCTGGTGGTCCAGTGGTTAAGTCTCCACGTTCCCAATGCAGGGGGCCCAGGTTCGATCCCTGGTCAGGGAACTAGATCCCACATGCTGCAGCGACGATCCCGAGTGTCACAACTAAAGACCCGGCTCCGGTTCACTGGGTTTTTTTTTTTAAAGATTTTTCTTTTTTTTGATGTGGACCATTTTTAAAGTCTTTACTGAATTTGTTAACAATATTGCTTTTGTTTTATGTTTTGGCTTTTTGGCTGCAAGGCATGTGGGATCTTAGCTCCCTGACCAGGGATCAAACCTGCACCCCCTGCATTGGAAGGCGAAGTCTTAACCACTGGACCGCCAGGGAAGTCCCTCACTGGTTTTTATATGGTGACCCTGGGAAACTTGGGATTCCTTGGACAGGTCCTAGAAGCAACTCAGGGGTTTGTGGGGACAGGGCTGAGTGGTGGGAAGCAGGGCCAGCTGGGCAGAAACTCTGCTTACAAATATTAAAGATGTCATGGTGCGAAGGATCCCTTTAAAGAGATTCTGCGACTTTAAAAAGAAAACGAAACCGCTGCTGGTCTAGCCACCTCGATTCTTAGAAGAAACTGAGGCCAGAAAACAGAGTCTGAGGCCTGTGCGGAGCAGGTGAGGGCTCTGAGGCCTCTCACATTGATGAGGGTCTTCAGATGAGGCACTAAAGTCAGTATCAGACAGAGCTCCTGGCTGGAGACACACGTTGGCCCTGCAGCCCGCTTCTCCTCTGGGCCACACTGGTATGTGCGCTAGGAATTCATGTTTATCATCATGACTGTAACTGTCGTGCCAGTGGTCCAGCTTAAATTGCACAATGCACAAAACAGTCATTTGTTCAATGCCAGCATTTAAAACACATCACAGGGTTGGTTAAGCCTGTTTAATGTCCCCAGAGCTTCCCTAATGGAAACATCCTACAGGCGATGGGCCCAAGGTCACCCAGCAAATCTTGGCAGAACCAGGATGAGAATTCACCAGTGAGAGAGGTCCTTTTTTGAGATTGTGGTCTCATATGATGTATAATTCTGGATGCCTCCAGGAGGTTCTGCTATTTTTTCTATTCAAGATGTCGAACCACGTGGCTCTAATGCTTGGTGAATTTTTTGTCTTTGCCAGTTGTTCCTCTTCACAGCTGGTCTGGGAGAGAAAAGGAGAGACAGAATTTCGTTACCCTTGTTCCACATTTTCCCCACCCCGACTGGCCGGGCTTGTGTTGGTTAGGATGTGGACATGGTTTCCTGAAACTTGGGCATGGGGGGAATATGATAAAAAACAAAACACTCACACTTTCAGACTCCATATATTACAGCTTCATTAGCTGCAGTGTGGTGGGTAGGGATTATATATTGGAGTTGCCTTTGGGTAATTGTTTTCAAACACTGACAAATGCAAATTAGACCATGGGGAGTGGGGAGGAAGTTGTCTTTGGCTGCCAAGAGCTGCCATTTTAAACGAATGTGCTGCTAGCATTGCGTGCTGGTCACGAGCTGGTGGGGACCTGAGAGGCCAGCTGCGCCCCCTCGATGGGGCAGTGGTCCCGGGAGCCACCGTTACAATACAGCTGACCAGTGGCAAGGAAACCCAGGAGCTTGGAGGAGTTGGTTTAACCCAGACTTGGAGAGTGAAGGAAGGATTTTCAGAAAGGGCAGAGTCTCAGCTGAAATCCGAAGGGGGAGCAGAAGGTCAGCAGCTGTGCCTGGCAGAGGTACAGCCTGTGCAAAGGCCCAGCGGCATAAGAGAGCTTAATTCACATGGGCTGATACTAGATGTGAAGGGCAGGGGTGGGAAAAACCATTTACTTGATTTCTTTCATTCAACCAGTATTCACTGAGTTCACTCTACAGGCCAGGTGTCCAGGGTTTTGGGGGGAAATGTTCCATAAGGGAGACTCAGTCCCTGCTTTCCTGGAGCTTACACCATACTGGGTTGGGGGAGGGGTCCGTACATTAGGAAACAAACAAGGGAACTAAACCAATAACCGTATCAGGCACTGAACTGAAATCTTTGCCGCTTCCCCACTGCCTGCAGGGTCAAGTCTGGGCTAAGCCCCTTCGCTTTCAAAGCTCTGAAGACTGGACTCTTTAGAGTTTAGACTCAGTTTACCTTTCCAGAACCATTCCGGCTGCCCCGATCCCTCTCCGCACCCCGGTGCTTTGGTCAGAAGGAACCAGGAACCGCTTCCCACCTCACTTTCCTTCCCCACCCATAGCCACGAACTTTGATGAATTTTCTGTCTAGAAAACCAAAACCAAAAGCAAAACTTGGAGAGGTGAAGGGCATTGTGCATGACCCTAGTGTACGTATCAAAACTAAGAAATTCACATTGCTGCAAGCTGGCTAAACGACAGACTTCACTGGGATCTCACCAGCGTTCCCACTGTCATGTTTCTGCTCCGGGATCTGGTCCAAGACACCACCTTGCGTTTAGTTCTCCATCCCCTCATCTCTACTGATCTGTGACCGTTTCTCAGTCTTTCCTTGAATTCCATGACCTCGAGAGCTCTGATGAGTACTGGTCAGTGTTTTGTAGGATGTCCCCCACTTTGGGTTTGTCTGGTGTCTTCTCATGATTAGACTGAGGTTTGAGGAAAGAATACTGCAGAGGTGAAGTGTTCTCGTGACATTATGTCAAGATTTCCACTATGTCGGCATGACTTATTGGGGGTGTTAACCTTGATCCTTTGGTCAAAGTCATGTCTGCAAGAGTTCTCCACTATAAAGTTACTCAAGCCCCTTTTTGTAAGAGGCTTTTAAAGCATGGTAGTAAAAGGTCAAATTATAAAATAAATTCTTGAAAGTGACTGACAGATTGGGCTTCTAAAGTTAAAAAAATTTCCATAGAGTAAGTATTAAACTGGAGCAATATTTGCAACACATCCAGACAAGGGGCTGTTTTCTGGACACATACAGGATCTCTTCTAGTCAGTGAGGAAAGGCTAAATGCCCTAGTTAAGAAATGGGATAAAGGAATATATAAAGAAGATGTGGTACATATATACAATGGAATATTACTCAGCCATAAAAAGGAACAAAATTGGGTCATTTGTAGAGACATGGATGGACTTAGAGACTGTCATACAGAGTGAAGGAAGTCAGAAAGAGAAGAACAAATATCATATATTAACCCATATATGTGGAGTCTGAAAAAATTGGTATAGGCGATCTTATTTACAAAGCAGAAATAGAGACACAGACGTAGAGAACAAACGTATCGATACCAAGGGGGAAGGGGGAAGGTGGGATGAATTGGTAGAGTGGGGTTGACATATATACACTATTGATACTATATATAAAATAGATAACTAATGAGAACCTACTGTATAGCACAGGGAACTCTACTCAGTGCTCTGTGGTGACCTAAATGAGAAGGGAATCCAAAAAAGAGGGGATATATGTATACGTGTAGCTGATTCACTTTGCTGTACAATATAAGCTAACGCAATATTGTAAAGGAAAAAAAAGAACAAATGGCATTGACCCATAATCATATAGGAAAAAACCCAACAATATTCAACCTCATCATATTAAAGAAGCTGCTAATTAAAACAATGCCATCTTTCACATATAAAATTTTAAATGTTTTGAAAAGTTAAAAAATTTTAAGCTGAAAAAAGGAATGCTGGGGCTTCCCTGGTGGTGCAGTGGTTGAGAGTCCGCCTGCCGATGCAGGGGACACGGGTTCGTGCCCCGGTCCGGGAAGATCCCACATGCTGTGGAGCGGCTGGGCCCATGAGCCATGGCCACTGAGCCTGCACATCTGGAGCCTGTGCTCTGCAATGGGAGAGGCCACAACAGTGAGAGGCCCGCGTACTGCAAAAAAAAAAAACAAAAATGGAATGCTGGGCTTCCCTGGTGGTGCAGTGTTTAAGAATCCACCTGCCAATGCTGGGGACACGGGTTCGAGCCCTGGTCCAGGAAGATCCCACATGCCGCAGAGCAACTAAGCCTGTGTGCCACAACTACTGAGCCTGCGCTCTAGAGCCTGCAAGCCACAGCTACTGCAGCCCGCATGCCTAGAGCCTGTGCTCCGCAACAAGGGAATGAGAAGTCTGCACACCGCAATGAAGGGTAGCCCCTGCTCGTCACAACTAGAGAAAGCCCCCGCGCAGCAACAAAGACCCAACGCAGCCAAAAATAAATAAGTAAAATAAATAAATTTATTTTTTTAAAAAAGGAATGCTGATATGGGGAGATGGTGATTTCACAAGCTCAGGGAGGGATTGTAAATTGGAGGACATTCTGAAAATGCATGTCAAAGCTTTAAGAAAGGTAGCAGTTTCAATACTAGGAATTTATCCAGAGGAAACATGATTGTATAAGGAGTTAGTTTCAACAGTTTTTTTTTCTTATAATAGCAATAAAGTGAGAAACCAACTGTGTGTCTGGCAGTAGAGGATTGGTTGTATAAATGATGGGTCCTCCATGTACTGGAATATTCCTCAGCCACATCAGTTTAGATGAACACTGATGATGTGCAAAATTGTTCATTATGTATCAAAAATTTCAAAGGTCACAAAAGCATACTGCAGTAAGATCTCATTTTTGTAAAATTTTAAAAAGTGTGTTTGTTTACAAAACACTCAAAGTCTGAACACCGTCATAGATATTATCAGTAGTTACGGACGGTGGGGTAATGGATGATTTTAATTTTCTTTCTGCTAATCTAGATTTATTAATTTTTGTTTAATAAACAGGCAGTATTTTTATAACAAGAGAAAATGTTTCACTGTTAAAAATCTCATAGGGTTTTGTGGATCCCCTTAGGGTTCCTACTAGGTAAGGTGCTTTGTGAGCTGTAGAGGGCTTTGCAATTATTAGCCTCTATTCCAGGTGATTCTTTTCTCATTTTTAACTTTGAGCATGTGGGTCTCCTTTCCTACCCTTAGGAAGCTGAGATAGGAGCAACGCGGGAACCACAGCAGCTCACTGATCTGTCTGTGATAGGCTGAATGTTTGTGTCCCCCCCCCAAATTCATATGTTGAAGCCCTAACCCCCGATGTGATGGTAATAGGAAGCAGAGTCTTTGGGAGATGGTTAGGTCATGAGAGTGAGACTATCCTCATGGGACTAGTGTCCTTACATGAAGAGGAAGAGAGACAGAGATCACCAAGGAAAGGCCATAAGAAGGCAACATGAAGGCTGTCATCTACAAGCCAGGAAGTGAGGCCTCACCGGACACCAAATCTGCCGACACCTTGTTCTTGGACTTCCCGCCTCCATAACCATAGGAAATACATGTCTGTTGTTTAAGCACCCCCTCCCCAGTCTACGGCATCTTGTTATAGCAGCCTGAGCTAAGATACGACCTCCCAGCATTATGATGCACACGTATATATATGTGTGTATATATAAAACCTGAAGTGTGTGTGTGCTTTACAAACAGTAAAATGTACCCTTTTTCATGTACAGTTCTGTGAGTTTTGGCAAACACAAACAATTGTGTAACCTCCACCATGAGGAAGATATAGAAAAATTTCATTAACCACCCCCCCACATTCCCTCATGCTGCCCCTTTGTAGTCAACCCCTCTGCCACCCCTGGCCATTAGCAGCCAATCATGTTTGCTGTCCTTGTAGCTTTGCCTTTGTTCCAGGATGTCATGGAAATGGAATCGTACAGTGTGAAGCCTTTTGAGGCTGGCTTCTTTTACTCAGCGTAATGCACACGAGACTCCTCCACGTGGCATTTGTTCCGCTGTGTGGATGTACCACAATTTACGTATTCCTTCACCTGTTGAAGGTTATTTAGATTGTTTCTGGTTTGGGGTGATTATGACTAAAGCTGCTGTAGACATTTCGCATGCAGATTTCAGGATGAACGTGAGTTTCTCATTTTTCTTGGGCAAATACCTAGGAGTGGGATGGCTGGGTATGTATGGTGAGTGTATATTTATCTTTATATGAAGTGGCCAAACTTAGAAAGTTTCATGCTGCGGATCCAAGGCGGGGAGGGGGAAAGAGAATGGACTCTTATTGAGCACCTACTGTGTGCCCCGCACGGAGCCAGGAATTTTACACACACAGCCTCAGGCAATCCTCAGCACAGCCTAGGAAGTAATGAGCTCTGGCCCCCCTTTACAGGTGACCCACAGAAAAGGCAGTTTCACATAATCTGACCTAATAAATGCAGAACTACTCTCCTTGACTCTGGGGGCAGCCAAAGCAGGGGCCATGGTAGGAGACCGTCTAAGCCTCCATGGTATGTCCTTTACTTCTACCCACCCCCGCATTGTTCCAGCATTTATACATCTTTATCACCTCTAGCCTAGCTCAGAGTCCATTTACTTGAGTGTGCACCCCTGAACTTCCGTAAGGTTTTTCCCAGCTCCTACTTCCAGGACCACAGCTGTATAGGGACCTAATAAAATATTAATAACACCCTCCCCTCCAATGTGGAACGTTAATGACCTGTGTTGAACACCCAGTAGAAACCACTTGTCATCTCTCCTTGAGTAATATTTTGCCTTTTCCCACCGTCATTCAGGGCTGCTGGTGACTCCCCCTACCTCCTCATCCTGCCATGCTGCCGCCTTGTGGGTGTCAGCTGAAATGTCCCCGTCTCTGAGAGACCTTCCTTGATCACCCTGTCCAAAAGACCATCTTCCCCCTTTACTCTTTCCTATTCTGTTTCCTTTTCAGAACATCTCTTGTTAATCCATCCCTCCATGTGTTTGTCTCGTTCAGTAGAAGAGAAGCTTCATGAGAACAGGCTTTGTCTTGTTCATGCCTGTGTTCATCATGCCGGACCCCCAGTAGTTGGTCAATGAGCGTTTGTTGAATGAATGAATGAATGACATCAGCAGAGATTTGTTGAGACTTTATGACGGGCATAGTTCCGTGCTCAGGGTTTGAGGAGTCCCAGAGAAATGTAAAAATGCCCCGAGGTGGCAATCAGAAGAACACAGGTATTAAGTCCTGCCTGCTTCACTTTTTTTTTTTTTTTTTTAAGATTTATTTATTATTTGGCTGCGTCAGGTCTTAGTTGCGGCATGTGGGACCTTTCGTTGAGGTGTGTGGGCTTCTCTCTAGTTGTAGCATGCCAGTTTTCTCTTCTGTAGTTGTGGCATGTGGGCTCTGTAGTTTGCGACATGCAGCCTCTCTAGTTGAGGCACGTGAGCTCAGTAGTTGCGGCGCGGGCTTAGTTGCCATGCGTCACGTGGGATCTTAGTTCCCTGACCAGGGATCGAACCTGCGTCCCCTGCATTGTAAGGCGGATTCTTTACCACTGGACCACGAGGGCAGTCCCCTGCCTGCTTAACTTTAAATTCAGTTAAAGAGAGAAAGTGGGAAGGAAAAAGAGTCCCTCAAGACATCCGAGAGCTGCTGGTGGCAGTTGGCTAAGACAGAGGACCTGCATTGACAGCTCAAAGGAGAGCTGCTTCCTGCTGGCTGTGGGGGAAGGGGAATCAGTTGGATGTGGAACCAACCAGGATGCGCCGCCTTCCTGGTTAGCTGGGGGAGGGGAGAAGGCCGAGGCAGAGAGACTCACAGTGTGCAGAGACGGGGAAGCAGACCTACGTGACCTCAGGGGCGACATCAGGACCGTTTCCCTCCCTCGGACGTGTCCCTGATGTTGCACCCATCTTCCTCCTGGGAGAGAGCACGTTTTTATCCATGCTGGAATCGTTGGTGCCTGGTACAGGGCCCTGCACACAGTGGTCACTCAAAGAACATGGGAAGTAAGGTTGAGCGGGGGGGGGGGTGCAGACCACACCCTCCCGGGAGATGGGACTTTGTCCTGTAGGCTCTGAGGGACTCCTTTGACGTTTTGACAGACACAGTGGCTGGAGGGTTGGCGTGGCTGCACTTATAGGCTGAGAAAGCCTTAGAGAAGCAGGTTTTAGTAATTCTCGCAATCAACCAGGCCTGAGGAATAGGAGGGAGATGGTTAGGGTAGGAAGAATCACTGCAAAGAAAGGCTTTGAGAAGGAAGAAGAAACAAGTTTGGGGACCAAGGGGGTGCGGAAGTGAGCAGGGGCTGCAAATGCGCATGTCTAAAAGGATGCAGCAGCGGGTGTTAAGGGGAGAGTCTGGCCAGACATGAGGCAGCAGGGAGTGGTGGGGACTGTGGCAGAGTGGAAGGCAGGCCCCTTCCATAGGAGACAGCTGTGACACAGCACCGGCTGCCTGTTACATGTGAGAACTGGGGCCAGGGCTACCCGGTTTTCAAGTTTTGTGTATGAGGTCACCACGTTCTCAGTGTTGGCAACTACTCTATAGCATATAAAATAAATAACACTTCACGGACTAAATAAGACATGTCCGTGGGCCAGATACAGCCCTTAGGCTGCCAGTTTAAGACCTGGAGGTGTGTCTGGGCTGGGGATGGAGTAGGGAGGAGAAGGAATGCTCAAGCACACTGAGATTTCAAGCCCAGGTCACCGGGAGAATGGTGGCCTCTCACACTGTAATTAGGAAGTCTGGAGGAGCGGGGGCGGGGAAGGATGATGTTGGAATGATGTGGACAAAGGAGGATGTCTGTGATGTATGACGAGGGACACGGACCAGCAAAAGCAGCTTTTCTGTGGAAACAGCTGGATTGCAAAGGCCGTTGGTTAGAGACTGGAGGGAGGGCCTGTGAGTGTGGTTCTTTGGTGATGGGGCTGGAAGTGGTCTCCCTGGGACCTTCTGTAAGGGGTTCATTCGTTTTAGATTCGGCAGAGGGTTCGTTTAAGATTTGCACCCTGCTAGGAGGCAAACGTAAGAACGCGGTGTTAGAGCCTTAGAGACACGGGTTTGAATCCTGGGTCGGCCCCCTGCTGTCAGGGACCTTGGGCCAAGTCTCTCTGGGGCCCCCCTTTCCTGGGTCTCTGTCCCACATGGATGAGAATGTTGGCCTTGACGGGTTGGGAGGAGGTGTCCCCAGCCCCTCCCCAGGTCCCTGTGCCCCACACCGGGCACTAAAATACTTGTCTTACAGTAACCCTCACCCCGCACGACCCCAGCCTCCTCTCCTGGGTCCAGGGCCTCGGATGGGATGCACACGAGGTCCTTCCTGGTTCCCCTCAACCCGCCTGGGCGTCGTGAATCCTACCTCCCCCAGCGTGGCTGCTGCCATCAGCCACCTAGAGCCACGGCACACCCTCAACACCCTTCACCGCGGGGGACTCTCAGCCTCCCGGGGAGAGATCCTGAGGTACAGTGAGTGGCCGCCTCCCTGGTCAGGGCGGCTGGAGGACATCCTGCGGCCCTGGACGCCGGTTCAGGGGTAGTTTTGTGTGACATGGGCCCTGTCCTCATGGAGCTTCTAGTCTCTGGCAGGAGGGAGGGTGACACAGGCTACTCAACACCAGACCACAGTGTTTGTGGTAACATTTATTGAGCACTTACTACAGGCCAGGCACCGGGTTACCTGGCTTCTCTGGGTTGTTTTCCTTAAGTCCCACAACATTGCACTAAGGGTCGTTCTATTATGACACCCACTTTACAGATGAGGAAACTGAGACTCAGCGAAGTCGCTTGCTCCCCTCCCTCCCTAGGTTGCAGAGCTGGGCCCCCCTGGCTCTCAGGAGACCCCACCATTTAGCTGTAGAGAGCCAAGCAAACGGGTGTATTAGGAGCATCACGGACAAGGTGGATTCAAGCTGAGACCGAAAGGAGGGAGAACACAGCTGGAAGGAACAGCCGTGCGCACGAGAGGGCCATGTCCTCTGTGCCCAGGCCCCGTGCGTCTGGGAGTATTTCTCAGTTGTCCACAGTCACCAGCTGCATCCTCCAAACCTAAAGTGGAAGAGAAATAAGCTCCTAGTGCTGCATCAGTACCAACTGGCTGAAGGCTGCCTGGCGTGGTGGTACGTGCCCTACCCGCTCGAGCTCATGGCTTCCTCTGGCAGCTCCATTAGAGAGACACACTTTATATTATGCCCTTTTTACAGCTCAGCTGAAGTAACTTGCTCAAGTTCATAACCAGGAAGCTGTGAAGCTGGGAGTCGAACCTAGAACCTCTTAGCTCCAGAGCCAGAACTTTTAACCCTTGCGAAGGTGGTAGGACTCTGCTGAGTTGACCCACAGGCCACGTGAGGCATGTGTGGCCAGAATCCCTGGGGCAGAGCTGAGAGGCAGTCTTGGTGGAGGAATACATCAGTCCCTGGTCCTCCCTGGCCCAGCTCTTAGCTGTAGCTCTTGCAAGCCTCAGCTCCCGCACTGGGTCCTTCCACCCTGCCTGTCTCTGCATCCTCATGCCCAGCTGACTTCCCAGGCTCCGTCTTGGTCCACACTCAGGATGAGGGTTCTAAGGCTTCCGTAAGCATCGGAATCACTCAGGGAGCTTTGCCAACAGCAGGTCCCGGGCCCCACCCCAGACTCTGCTTCTGTAAGTCCACAAGGGGGCCCTCCAATCTGCATATTTAGCAAGCCCCCCTCCCCACCTCTGTCAGGTAGGGGATGCAGGGGTTCTCAGATAATAGCGGGGCTCAAGTTCCGCTCCCTGACCCCCACCTGCTGCTCAGTCAGCCACGGCCACCTCCTTTATACACCTCCGGTTGCTTAGTCCTTACTCCAGTGCCACGATTAGTACTGCGGGTGCCCCCATTTTACAGATGAGGAGAGCAAGGCTCAGAAAGGGGAAGCGGTTTGCCTAAGGCCACCCAGGCAGACCTGGATTTTAATCACCACTGACTCTACCCACGTTGCTTTACTGCCTCTGCTAAATTGGCATTGGAGCTCCCTGCGGGTCCCCGGTGGGGTTTAGAGGAAGGGCTGTGAATGATGCATTTTCATCACATGCAATCTGTAGACGCTGGGGAAGGAGGCACGAACCTTAGTCAAAGCCTCGGCAACCAGAACACTCCTTGTGTTATCTCCATGGGCTTTTCAGCCTGGTGTGAACAGCTGACGTCATCAGTCAGAACTCCACGGGTTCAGCTTTCAAAGCTACATGTGAATCAAAATGTGGAATGACTCAGATCATTGGCTAGGAGGACGGATTCCTCTGTGACCCAGAGCAGGTCCAGTAACCTCTGGGGGCTTCTCCCCTAGATAGAGGGCTTCTCCCCTAGATAGACTAGGGAATCCCACCCCAACTGGGCTGCAGCACCCAGAGAGAGGGTGAAAGTAAATGCTTCTCCCTGTGCCCCAGCAATTCCACTGCTGGGTATTTATGGAGAGAAAGGCCAACAGCGACCCACCCAAACTCTTACACGTATATTCATAGCAGCTTATACCCAGCGGCCCAAACGAGAAAGCAGCCCAGGTGTCCACCAGAAGGTGACCAGATTAACAAACTGTGGTGTAGCCACACAACGGACTTCTGAGCAAGAGAAAGGAAGCAAACGAACTACAGACACAGGCAACACCGCGGATGAACAAAAGAAGGCGGACAGAACACACGCCGTATTGGTCCATTTATATAAATTCCTAGTACAGGCAAAACTAACCTATAGTGACAAAAAGCAGATCTGTGATTGCCTGGGGTGGGGGATGATTGGAGGAACGCGCACACAGGGAGCTTCCTGGGAGGGGCTTGTATCTTGATCTCAGCAGTGGTTACATGGATATATGTTGTTAAAACTTATCAAACTGTACACGAAGATCTATGCAATCTACTAGATATAAATTATACTTTAAGTAAACAAGTAAATGACCAGATGCCTCTACCCCAGCCCTGGCAACTCAGAGTCAGCAGTCTTGGGTGGGGCCCAGGGGCATCTGCATTTTCAGCAAGTACCACAGACAGCATCGACCTTCAGCCTGGGGTGGGCACCCCAGACTCTAATCGCTAAAGTTTCTTCTGGCCAGGACAGTTGAGTCTTTGAAGAGGTTGAGCATTTGCTCTGAGTCTGTTTTGAAGCATAAACCTAACTGGGGTCAAAGTCTGGTCCCGGGACTGACTCCTGATAACCGGCAGGAGCGGCTCTAAGCCACGCACAAAGCACCCTCAGTTACCGGGCTGATCCTGGCCGTGTGCCGGGCATCACAGGGTCTGCTGTGCTGGGGACAGAGGGCAGGACTCCCGCACAGGGCTGCGGACGCCTGCCAGGCGCTGGGCATCAGGCAGAGCTAGACAGGCCCTCTCTGGGTTCTGTCTCCCTGCCCTCCAGAAAATCATGACTTTGGCTGTGTGTTGAGGAGCTGTTGTGTTATAC
This sequence comes from Pseudorca crassidens, assembly GCF_039906515.1. Lineage (NCBI taxonomy): Eukaryota > Metazoa > Chordata > Mammalia > Artiodactyla > Delphinidae > Pseudorca > Pseudorca crassidens. Next base: position 11,544,484 of record NC_090297.1, read on the forward strand.
CGTTTTGTGTATACGTTGAATTTTATAAGAGGATGTTCTTAGGCACCTCAGCTCAGAGTCAGCCTAGGCTCAAGCCCCACATTTCCACAATTAGCTGTGTGTCTTTGTGCAAGTGACTTAACCTCTCTGTGCTCCTTATCTGTGAAACGAAGAAGATGACAATACTTCTTCGCAGTGCCTTGAGCAAGGGAAGCATTTAGCAAATGTTGGCTGTTACAATTACTATTACCTAATTGAATGCTTATAATAACCCTATGAGCATAGGTGCTATTCTTATCCTCATTTTACAGAGCCAAAACTGAGGCTCAGAGAGGTCAAGTCCCTGGTCCAAAGTCACACAGCCAGGACTGTGTGGAGCTGGAATCAAAACTGGGGTCTGCCTAACTCCTGAGGCTTTTCACTGCACCACACTGCCATCAGCTTTGTGGGATGGGGATCATTACAGAAGACCCCCATGCACTGGAATGAGAATCCATCACTAGTTGAACAAGAGATGTGCCCTTCTTCAGGAAGGCTGTGTGTACTGGTTCTGAAAGTGGGTTCACATCCTGGCTCTGCCAACTGTGGAACCCTGGGCAAGCTGCTTAACCACCTCGGTTTCCTCATCTGTAAAATGGGGGCACTAATCCCGACCTTAAAAGGCTGTTGTGAGGATGAAATGAGTCGGTGTGTATGTGGCACACAGAATGGCAGCCAGCACACGGTAAGCCCATAAGCCTGGTCAGCTTTATTTACCATCACTGCAAGCTTGCACACATCTCGGTTCATGACTGAGCCGGGTGGGTTAGAGAGGATGGGAGGTTGTCCTTCATGCCTTCGAGGAAGTGACAGGACAGTCTGCAGGGCGGCCTGGGGCAACAGGCAGAGAAAAGAGCCTTTTGAACCATGTGCAGGGAACCTGAAGTTCTGTGATTAAACCCTCTCGTGGATCCTCTCATTTTAAAAACTCAAAGCCTTGTTCCCCGCCTTGTCCCGTGTTTCCTAACCGTCATGTTTACTCTTTTGGAAGCGATTCGGGGCTGACAGTCCCTGTCATGTCTAAATGGATGGCAGGCTTCTTGCCGCTGGCTCTCAGGTTGGGGGGTGGGGTGGCAGCAGGTGCTAGACAAGACTGAGCTCAAGGTGGACAGACAACCCTTTTGTTTGTTGATTTTTTGGATTTCTGTTTTTGTTGTTGGTTTTTTTTGTTGTTGTTTTTTGTTTTTTTGCCTGCATCTTGGGAACCACAATGTGGGTTTCTCAAGCTGCTCTGTTTCGTTTGGGTTGAAAACAAAAATAAAAGGCAGGCCATCAAACCGTGACATCCAGCTGCCTGCATGAGACTCTGTGAAGGCTGGTTTATAAATGAAAAATGTGTGACCGCACTAGGCTGAAAGCAGAGGGGCCACACAGCACAGCGTGTCTCTTCTGGAGTCCAACCTCTGTGCTCTTCTTGGCCTGAAGAGGTGCCAGTCTGCCTCTCTGAGCCTCGGTTTCCTCATCTATGAAATGGGCACAATTGTGGCACCCACCTCATGAGGCTGTTGTGAGATGAGGCAGTAAAGGTCTTAGTCCAGTGCCTGGTACACAGTACAGATTCAACAAGCATGAGCTAACGGGATTATCGGTTTGCCAGCCCCACTCTGAGTTGAAGTGTTCAAGCTCTGGGTCTCTCACTGACTGGCTGTGTGACCTTGGGCTAATTAGTTCACCTCTCTGAGCTTCAGGTTCTTCATTTGCAAAATTGAGACCCTGTGTTCCCTATGTAAAGGCTTGTCCTGAGGATTAAATTAAGGAGGATAACTCCTAAAGGCAGCCTGGCACCGTCCTTAGGATATTCAAGTGATTGTGCTGCCAACTTGATGCTGGGGGCACACGGCCTTGACTCTCAGGGAGGTTGAACAAGGTCATAAGCCTCCCCCAAAGTGTCCCGGGACTGCGATGCTGGGGGTACCTGGTACAGCCCCTAGGGAATGTAGTTGATGCTTCTTGGAGTGAGGGAGAGGCCAGACACCGGTTACTTACCAGGTGGTGGTGAGGGGTGAAGGTGTGCCAGCCGACAGAGGGCACAGAAATAACAACTGTTCCTAGCTTGAGTGGCCCCTGGGTCTTTCGTGTTGGGCTTGTTTCTGGACTCATGTCTGGGAGTAAAATGTTTCATAGCAACAGTCGTTGGGAACATATGGATAGACAGACCTTGCTTACACAGATTCCGAATACAAAGACGCAATTTACCCAAAAAGCACATGAAGGGATTATGATTCCCCAACAGGAGAATTCTTTATTTTATAGAAGTATTCACTAGGAAATTCTTCTCAATGTCAGGCACCCCTCGTACATGTAGAGTGCTGTTTGATTTATGAATAAGAGGGCGGGATTGTGCAGTGGTAGCAGGTGTAGTTACAGGGGCTAGATCGCTCCCCACTCCACTCCAGGTGGAACCCCTGCTCTGCCTGTTACCATCTATGAGACCGCGTGTCTAATGTGCCTCTATTTCCTCATCTGCAAAATGGGGATTATCATAAATAGTACCTATCTTACCTCATAGGTTTCATGAAAAATAAACAAGATAACCCATGTAAAGAAAAGTTAATGCCACATAGTAAGGGCACAATACTTGTGGCTGTTATTAATTCCAAAAATATTTGCAGAGCATCTTCTATGTGCTGGTGCTGTCTGCCCTGTACCTGCCCTCATGGAGCTTACTCTGGGTTGTGGGATATGAGGGGGAGGGGGGGAGGCAGACAAAACATAACATAAACAAACAAGATGAATTCAGTTGCCGTCGTAGCTGTGTCCCAAAGCAACAGGAAGCTAAGAGGTAGGATCACCTGGGGAAATGCTTGCAAACATCTGGCTTGGAACTGCGATAGTGACATTTAAGTGACAGATGAGAGGGAGCCAGTGATGAGGGCAGAGTGGTGGGAGCATGGGGTGGGGGTGAGGGGCAGACTGGAGCAGCTCTTCAGAGACTTGAGATGCACCTGCACCTCACCTGTGGAAATGCAGGTGCTGCACCAGCAGGTCCAGGTGGATCTGAGGTTCTGCTTTTCTAACTAGCTCCAGGGCCACCAAGGCTGCTGGACCACACTGTGAGTGGCCAGTACCGGAAGACAGAGGGAGCCAGGGTCCAGGTGGCAGAGGGCATGGAAGGCAGGTGGGGAGTTTGGATTTTATTCTCGAAGGCAGTAGGAAGGCAGGCAGGAGAGTGACATGACGAAAGGATGCTTCCAGAAGCTCATTTTGGCTGTGTGGAGAAGACTTGCTGGGGCCAGGGTGGCAGCAGGGAGGCCAGGTAGGAGGCGATGTAATCGCACAGGTGACAGTGGCAGCAATGGAAGAGGCAGGAAGTAGGTTTGAGAACCGTGGGCAAGTAGACTGACGACACTTGCTGAGGTGTTGTATATAGACATCCTTCATAATCCTTTCTATCCTTCCTAATCTTAATAAATATTCTTGTATGCGCTTCACTTTAAAATATTTTAAACCAATAGTCTAGAGCAGTGGTTCTCAGCCCAGGGTGTACTGCCACCCCATCCCCAATCCAAGGGACATTTGGCAAGGTCCCAGCTGGGATCAAGATGCTATTGGCATCTAGCGGGTGGAGACCAGAGATGCTGCTAGATAGCCTATGATGCACGGGACAGCCCCCCAGCAAAGAATTATTGGGCCCAACACGTCAATGGTGCCGAGCTGGGGAAACCCTGGTGTAGAGGCATAGAAAGTCAGACATGCAGAGCCCCCCCCCTCACCCCAGCCCTACAACCCAAAGGGAACCAGTGTTACCAATTTGCTGCACAGCTGTCCAGGCAGTACACTGTGCATATACAGTACGCAGATTTCCTGTATCCCGTCTCACCCCAGAAGGGATGCTAGGGAAATGCTCAGAACCCGGGAGCGCTGAGCTGCACACGGAGGAGGGCATCTGTTTGTTTTGCCGAATCTGTTCCCACTCACTGGAGGTCACACCCAGCGGGAGGGGGGAAGAGGGAGGGGAGGGAGGGTGGGCAAGCGGCCTAAAACCTTATTCCTCTACAAAGTGTGATAGTCTTTCTTTTCTCCAAAACCGCACACTGTGAGGCAGGCAGCCTCTCTAACTGGGACTAACTCAAGGAATCCAGGATTTCAGTGCCAGAGGACACATTGGGATTACCTAGTTCCACCCAACCTCTTATTTCACAGATGGGAAAACTGAGGCCCAAGGCTTTTTGTAAATGGAAAAAATCCTTTTATAATAGTCTCTTCTTAAATTACTGGGATTTTAATGTCAGATCTCCAATGTAACGCACAGTCACAGCTTATGTTCCTGATTTTTTTTTTCTCTTGGACGCGTCCGTATGTGAGGTTGGTTACAGTGGCGGACAAAGGGGACGTAGTTTAACAAAATTAGAAGGCGAAAGACAATGTATTAAATTTCCCTGAAATCAGAATTGATTTCATTTTGAGAGTGTGTCCTCTACTCCAAGGTTCTCTCTTCCTGTCTTTACTGTCACGTCGGTCTTCCTGCTCTGGAAGGATGGCAGTAGCAGAGGGCAGGATGCTCTCGTTTGGCTTTGATGCCCTTACTGAGTGGAAGAGAAAGGTAGCGACCCGATGGCAGTCTTCTCAAAACAGCAGGAGGGATTTTACTGGTCTGTGAACTCCGAGGCGTGAGGAGCACTGGTTTCATCTGTTTTCACGGGCCGAACCGAGGGCGGGATCTGGCATCATTTTCACAGCTTTGGGGAGGTCCGGTTTCAATGCAGCCTCAGGTATGCAGTGCTGCCATGGGGGGGCCCTCCTTCCCTCACCATGCTCCTGTCCTTTACGAGGCCTCAGGGAGCCCCCCACGTGGAAAGAATGAGGCCCTGCCTCTGTAGGACCCCAAGGGAGGAGCGGCAGGTCTGGGAGGTCAGTTCTGGCAGCACTGAGGGCGCCCACAGCTGGAATCCAGCTGTGGTCTCCATCGGCCAGCCCTCTCCCCAGCCCCCCGAGGGGTTTGGCCTCCTGCCTGGAACCTTAGCGAGGAGGGGTGCATTAGGAAGGCTCCCCGGGACTCCTCTGTACCTGTTTTCCCAGATCCCCCAGCTGGAGCAGAGCCTGAACACCGAGCTAAGGGGTTCGGCCTTAGACTCTTTGGCACAGGGGCGCCCCTGACAACTTCTGAGCAGGCGAGAGACAGAACGAAAAAGGCTGTTCCTGGAGCTCAGAACGGCAAGAGCACGCTGGAGGAACTGGACAGGAAGGCGAGGCTGGGGCAGGGAGCCAGGTGGGCACAGGGAGGTGGGAGGGCTCACCCCGCAGCGGCAGCAGTGGAAACAGAAAAGGAGGAAGAGCAGGACGCGTGGGTGGGCCTCGGGCCTGGACGAGGTAGAGCCAGGAGTCACGGACGAGCAGGGTTTCCAGCCCTGGTGAGGAGGACGGCGACTCCGCCAGTGGGAGACTGCAGAGGTCACGGAGCCTTCTCCCAGCCCCAGTTACGTTATCTGCGGACATTGGGTCGTGGGGAGGATGCCGTGAGAGTGTGCGTGGGAACTGCATGGAAATCGGCAGGCCCCAGGGGCCGGCAGGCAGGTGCCAGGGGCCTGTGAGCAGGGCTTTATCCTGAGGGCCCTGGGGAGCCATGGAGGGGTCTTGACGCCGGTGGTGTGATCACATTTGCCTTTGGGAAAGAGCCCCCTGAGAGCAGTGGAGAGACGGCAGGCCGGGAGGCCGGGAGGCAGGGAGGCCCTGGAGGAAGCCTCTGTGGCCAGTATGCAGGTGAGGTGTGAGGTCAGCCTGGGCCAAGGAGGAGGTGGCCCTCCTGGAGCATGGCCGCTCCCCAGGGCGCAGCTCACTTGTCCCCTTTGTGCTCGGGCAACCGCCACGATGAATGCAGGGTGGCCAGTGTGGGTCCCAGCAACTCCGCTCTAGGGCTCTCCGTGACTGTGTCTGTACACACAAACCGTGCGCTGGGCAGGTCCCTGCGACAGCAGCCATCATGGCAGAGGCCCGGCTGTTTGACCAGAGAGGCAGCCGCCGCGGAGTGAGAGCGTGAGGCCCAGCACCAGATCCACCTTTCCTTTCAAAGAATCCCCCCAACCCCCCCCACCCCTCCCCTCCCCTCCCTCCCCCTCCCCCTCCCCCTCCCCCCCCACCGTGCCCGCCACCACGCAGCCCCCCAGCAGTGTCCTGGCAACTCCCCTGCCTCATCAGGGACTAGACCTTCATTACTCCTGCCTCTCCTCTCCTTTCTTCCTCCTGCCATGCTTTCATGGTGTCCACTCCATTTTTGTTCACTTTTCTCTCCTTCTTTGGGTTGTTTGTGCCTCTTTTTTCCTTCCTGTCCCCCTCCCCAATTTGTCAGTTCTCCTAGTTTTTCTTCTCTTTTGCCCCTCTTGGGTGTACAAGGCTGAGGACGTTTTGCTGCTGCTGGCTATCTCGGTGCCTGCCACAGTGCCTGGCCCACAGGGCACAGACGGCAGTCCCCTCGGGCATGTCTGCCTGTCCCCTGACACCACATGCCCTTCCAGTGCATTCCCTTCCAGGGCATTCCCTTCCTGCTTCCTTTCTTGCTCTGTGTGTATCCGTTTGCTAGATGTACATTATAACCTTGGCGATAACGTTTTCAAGGACAGGCCTGGTTCTCCCGCCCTCTATTTCCTGCTAACCACCTAGAGGCAACCCTTGATCACCCTCACCTGCTCTGGCTACCTTTGCTTCGGTGATAACGTTCTATGCCAAAACGCATGGAGTTACGATTCCTCAGCTGATCTTCAGATCTAAACACCCTGCAAGGTAGATTAAGGGCCAGACCTTGCATATATTTAATAAACTCCTGTGTTGTCCAGGCCCCTTGTGGGGCAGAGATGATGGGGCGTAGCTCCTGGCCTGAGGGGGACAAGGGACATGACCGGAACACCCACAGATGCACTGGAGACCGTGACACCCACTGTGGGGCTTCCGGGTAGATGATCCCGGTTCGAATCTGGACAGAGGCTGTCGTCTCTGACTGTTCCCCATCCTCGACCCCCTTCCCTCCTCTTACAGTGGGGATGAGGCAGCAGCCAGAGAGAGCTTTGATGATTCGGGCTACAAAGATGATGTGTGAGAGTGTCCAGCTCGGTGCTCAGGCCCAGGAAGGGCTCTGAGTGTGGGTGTCGGGTCACAACCCCTAACACTGTGCTGTGGCAGCGCAGAGAGGGGCAGAGTCCTTGCACATGAGACGGGGCTTCAAGCAGCCCCATGAGCCCCCAGTCCCAGGGGCTGAGCGAGGCCAGGAGAGGTGCAGGGTCAGCTAAGGCCTGGACCCTTAGCTCTAAGCAGGTTACTTAAGACACTGACTTGCATCTTCGTCACTGAGTGGTCCTGGACACATCCGTTCCATCTCTGTCATCAGCAAATCTCTGATTCTGATATTAGACAAAGGATTGCCGTGTTCATGAAAGCAGCGTGTAGATGTTTAAAAACTCATTCTTTAAAGCATGGCTTGGGGGCAGGTGAGAGGCAGGATTTTAGGGGGACTCTGGACTCAGACTATCTGGTTCACAGCCTCATTCTGCTACTTATTAACGTGAGGCTTTGGGCAAGTCATGTAACCTCTCTGGGCCTCTGTAACACGGGGATGGTGGCAGCGTGTTTGTAAAGATTAAATGAGATAATCCAGGCTCAGAGTAAGCATTCAATGCAGGTTAGCTGTTCTTATCATGACTGAAAGATGCAGGTTTCTGAAAACAAAAGGCCCTCTTGTAAAATATGTAATCCTCGCCCCCATTTGTAATGACACACCTAGTCTATATCCAGGTGCTCCTGATACCTGAGTGGGGATGCTTTTCCTGGCAGACAGTCAGTGAAACGCCGGTGAACCCCTGATGTACAGGAGTGTGCCTGGGGGCCCTTAGGGTATGCTGAATAATGAAATTAGGAATGAATAGTGACCCTCCCCTCCCCAAAGATGTTCACATCCTAATCCCAGAACCTGTGAATACGTTACTTTATATGGTTAAAGGGCCTCTGCAGATTCACATTATCCAGATGGGCATGATGTAGTCACAAGAATGCTTTTAAGTGGGAGGCAGGAGGGTCAGAGTCAGAGAAGGAAATGTGACGACAGAAGCGGAGGTTGGGAGATGGAGAGGAGGGGCCAAGGATTGCAGGCGGCCTCTAGAAGCTGAAGCAGGTGAGGAAACGGATTCTCTCCTAAACCTTCCAGAAGCAATGCAGCCCTGCTCATACCTTGATTTTAGACCTCTGACCTCCAGAACTGTAAGAGAGTGAATTTGTGCTGCTTTAAGCCGCTAAATTTATGGTAATTACCTGCAGCGTTACAGCAGCAACAGGAAGCTAACAGCCCCTCTTGGCGGGGGCGGGGGGTGTCCGTGGGTGTTTATCAGATTTTCATCTGTGTTGGCGGTCAGAGGATGAGCAGTCACTGGTCCCCAGCATCTCACCTGGCCCTGGAAGCCCCTGCTGGGTGTCGCCGTAGCCACTTTCCCCACCTTCCCCGGCCTCCATGTTCTCACAGAGCCCATCTGAAATGCAGGTGCATGTTTCACCACTAATTTCTTCTCTGGAAAGGCCTCTGAAAACAGCTGTCCTGTCACCCTGGGGATTCGTCAATCAGGGCCATGACACGTGCCCACGGAGGGTGCCTCCCCTGGTCCTCAGTCACTGCTGACACCAGGTCTGGGCCTGTCTCCAAGCTGCTGCTGCCCGTCTGGACGGGGAAACGGGCTGCGGTTCCAGCAGCGGGAGCAGCAGAGGCACCTCTTAGCAGCTGCCGGAGGCCACAACCTGGCATGTCACTGGGCTTTATCGTTCACTCACCCAGAAGAGCAACAGCTCCTCGGCAGAGCCCTCCAGCCTCTCACCTTCCCAGGTTTCCCACACACGTGGCGGGGGCAGCGAGCAGTCTCCAATTCTGGGCCAGACCTGGCCTTGGTTACATCACTGGGTCCTCAGAAGCAGCATCTCCCTTTTACAAATATGGAAACTGAGGCCTGCAGAGGTGAAGTGCATTGCCGGGGATGGGTGTACCGAACTGAACAAAGGTCCAACGGACTCTGTATTTTTCATGACACCACTAGGTCAGCTACTCATTCTTTTATTTAATTTTTTTAAATTTTATTTATTTAAAAAATTTTTTGGCTGCGTCGGGTCTTTGTTGTGGCACGCAGGACCTTCATTGTGGCACGTGGGCTTCTCCCTAAGTTGTGGTGCAAGGGCTCCAGGGTGTGTGGGCTCTGTAGTTGTGGTGTGCGAGCTCCAGAGCACGTGGGCTCTATAGTTTGCAGCATGCGGGCTCTCTAGTTGTGGCGCGTGGGCTTCGTTGCCCTGCGGCATGTGGGATCTTAGTTCCCGACCAGGGATCGAACCTGCGTCCCCTGGACTGGAAAGCGGATTCTTTACCACTGGACCACCAGGGAAGTCTCCTACTCTTTCTTTTATTAAATTCCCTGATACCACTATGTCATGCTTTTTTTTTTTTTTTAAGTTTTTTTTTTTCTTGGCCTCACCACGTGGCTTGCAGGATCTTAGTTCTTCGACCAGGGATCGAATCCAGGCCCACGGCAGGGAAAGTGCCAAGTCCTAGCCACTGGATCCCCAGGGAATTCCCCGTCATGCTTTGCATTCGCTCAGTGAACATTTATTCAGCTCCTCCTGCATGGACCAGGCCCGTTCCAGGACTGAGAGAAAGCAGCAAACAAAGCAGACAGAAATTCCCACCCTCGAGAGCTAACATTTCAGAACAGCCCTGTCCAATAGAAATAGAATGTGAGCCCCATATGTAATTTTAAATTTAACTTTTAAATGGGAACCATATGTTTTTAAAAGGTACAAAGAAACAGGCTAAGTTAATTTTAATAATATATTTTATTTAACTCAGTATATCTGAAATAGATCATTTCAGCATGGAATTAATTTAAAATGTTAATGAGATATTCTTATTCTTTCTAAGTCTTTGAAATCTGCTGCGTATCTTACACTTCTACAGCACATCTCACTGCAGACCAGCCACACTTGAAGAGCTCCTTTGCCACCCGTGGCTGGTGGCCATTGTATTGGACAGTGCGGCCCTTGCGTACAGCGAATTCCCACTGGCCATCCCAACAGCCACCTGGGTGTGATTGGTGTCACTCGCACCGCCCAGTGGAACTGAGCAGCCATCGGTCCATTCCTACCGCAGTCAGCTTGGGATTACGCTGGCCGCATTCAGCTCTGTGGCTTCTCACGGCTGGGTTGTTGTGGAACTGGGGAACCAGCATTTCTTTGTGGGGCGGTAGGCAGAGGTGCTGGGCCTCAGCTCAGAAGGTTGGGTTAATCCAGCCCTTACTTTGTGCCACATCCTCATCTGTGGGCCTTGCTGGGCTACTCTCTTGTTTTATTATTGTTGTTATTATTTCGTTTTCTTTTTTTCTCCCCTCCCCCATTCCATTTTATCTTTCCTCCCCAGGGCAACCATCCCAGGGGCATACAATGCCCTGATTGGCCAGACCTGGGGCATATGCCCACCCGTGGAGCCAGAGTTTGGGTCAGACACCTGGGCTGAGAGTGGAGAGGCCCTGGCCAAGGAAAACTAGAGTGCTGTTGCGCTAGGATTAGGAGTGGGCAGGAACAACAGCATCTTCTGAACTTCTCTAGGGTGCTTGAGACTAACTGCTGCCCCTCCTTGTTTGACACCTCCTCCTGGAAGGTCAGAACCTGTACCTTCTGGGGACCTCTTCCTCTCCCTGGGGAGCCCTTCTTGGCTTCTTTGCCCAGGCTCCCCTCTTTCCCCAGCTCTGGCTCTGGCTGTCTCGGAAAGACCATAAGGAGTCTTACAAATAAATTCACTGTTACTATTCACCAGGTCTGGGCTGGTTCAGGTGGTAAAAAGCCCTAAGTAACTGTAAATTCAATAAAATAAATCTTTGTTTTTCTCCCAAGTAAACAGAGTCCAGAGGTCAGCAGTCCAGGGCTGGGGGGCTAGCTCTGTGATTACCAGGAACCCATACCCCTTCTGTCTTGTTGCTTTGCCATCGTCTACCTCATGTTCCAGCATAGCTGCTGAGATCCAGCCATCATATCTGCATTACAGCCAGTAGGAAAGGGGTGGGGCGGGGCGGAAGACATGTCCCTTCCATTTAAGAACCCTTCCTGAATGACCCTCTCCCCTGATACTCACTTCTGTTTCTATCCTGTCGGCCAGAAGTTAGTCATATGGCACGGCCAGCTGCCCGAGAAGCTGGATAAGCCACGGGAAACTGAGCATCAGAAGTTTTCTTAACAATGGAGGAAGGGAAGAGTGGATATTGGGAACCACGCGCAGGCAAAACAAAACCATCCTACTGAGTATCAGGCTAGTGAGTTGTTGTCTCCTCTCAGGAGGTGCCCTATGCTTGGGGGTGAGCTGTGCCCTACAGGTGACATCTCACCTTAGCCAGCTGTGTCTGGCACATCCCTGAAAAGGTCACCCCTTTCCCAGCACTTAGCTGGGTCCTGGTTGGCACTTACAGGTCAGATGGCAGAGAGGAAAGGCAGCTGAGCTGTGCACCCTGAGGCCCCTGAGAAATCATTTTGTGCCTCAGCAGTTTCGTCGGGGCTCGTCTGTAGATGAAGAGGCCACTGCAATATCCCCTGTTGGTTGCAAAGAAAGCAGAATGAGTCTTTTTCTAAAAGTTCTAAAGTTCCTAGGAGACTTTAAAACCTGGGGGAACGAGTGGGTGGTGGTGCGTGTGGACTGGGGGAATCCAAATGTCATCCTTCCCTTGCTGCACCATGTCTTGGCGCTTCCTGTATACCCAGCACTGTACACTTAACGTGGATAAAACATTCACTCCTGAGCCCTGTGAGGTCGATTCTGTCTGTTCTAATCACCTCTGGACAGAGAGGGGTTTAACTCCAACCCTTGCATTGACTGTGCCTTGACCTCTCTGTAAAGTGAGGGTTACAGCAGCACTTCCCTCACAGGCTGCTGGAACAAGGGAGAAGATGTTGGAAAGCATGGGCTATGCCATGGAGGTAGTAAGCTCTCAGCCAGGGGTAGTTCTTGTTTTATCTCCCAATGTGAAAGAGGTCCCAAGCCCCCTAAAGCAAGCTCCCCTCCCTCAGCTGTTTTTCTCCTCCTCTCCTGCAGGCTGCCCCATTTTAACCTCGATTCTGGTTTTATGATTAAACATCATTGTCAATTATTTACAAGCCTGTCCAGATGAGTATCAGGGTTACAGGGGACTGAGTAACTCACACGGGGGAAGCTGGTCCTTGTGGAGGGGAAATGAGGGGAAGGAAAACAAGGAATTCTACCTTCTGACCACAGAGGCTGAGGTCAGCCTAGGGAGGGCTTCCAGCAGCCGGGGCGTGGAGAGGGGACTCTCCATCGCAGTGTGGGGACTGGGACGGGAGGCAATGGGTGGTGGGGCATGCTAGCTCTGGAATCAGACATATCCAGTTTGAACCTTTGCTGTACCATTCGCTGTGTGACTTTGAGTAGGTACCTTAACTTCTCTGAACTTCAGTTTCCTCATCTGCGAAACAGGGATCATTATAGAAACTTCCTCATTAGGGTTTTAGGGAAATTTAAACAGGATAGTAAAGAGTAAATCAAAATATAATTATATTAAATAAATAGTAATAATAGCTAATTAATGAATATTTATACGTGAAATATACTAAATTTTATAAATAATAAACAGAATTATTAATAATAATAAAAAACGCATGGAAAGCACCCAGCACAGTGCCTGGCAGTTGGTGAGTGCTTAGGAAATGTTCATGGGTGTTGCTACAATTCCAAAATGTAACCGTTGGAAAAAGAATTGAGTGTGACAAGTGACTTCCTAAAAATCAGAAGCAGGCGGAGGCCAGGGGGCTGGAGAAAGCAGCTCTGGCTAAAATGCTTCAAGTAGGAATTGCAGGTGGAAAGTGGAGAAGAGGGGGTGGAGAGAGTGTTGGACAGCTCAGCTGTGTTCCCAAAGGGCTCTTGGCAGAAGGTTTGGGAACCACTTCTATGGAGGCAGCGTTTGCTGTAGCTAAAAAAGAAAATGTCCAGATATGGGCAGGATAAACTTTCTCAGTCTGTGTCCTAGTCTCCAGAATCAGGGCCAGTCTGATAAAGGCCTGGGCACAGGGAGGGCTTTGGTTCTGCAAAGTCGGTCTCTCCTCTACACACCCCTGGTTTTGGTTTAAAGCCCCTCATATAAAGACCACATGAAATAGACATCCGCCTTGTTTTGTCCCCAGGGTTTAGGAACTGTAGCTTTGAGCCACTAGAAGAGCCTGCTGATACAAGGCTGAGAGTGCTAGCCTTTATCACAGTTGCTATCCCAGCAGAGTTAGAACAGGTGCAGACTTGGCTCGAGAGTGGAATCTCGGATTAACCTGTAAACCAGGTCAAGGGACGCTGGGTTGCCCAGCTTCCCTTCAACCTGGTCCCACAAGGAATGGGTGCAAAATTCACCAAGAGATTGGTTTTATCAAGACTAAGGAACTGTGCCTGATTAGACCAACTATTGGGTAACCAAACAGTCCAAGTGTCGGCAGGTGCCCATAGAAAGGTATAAACACGAATGCTGCCAGTATTCATTTCCTGTGGCTGCTATAAGGAACTACCCCGAACTTGGGGTCTGAAAACAACACAGATCTGTTCTCTTGCAGTCAGTTTCGTGGGCTAAAGTCACAGTGTCGGAGGGGCTGGCTCCTTCTGGAGCCTCTAGGGGAGAATCCGAGTGCTTGCCTCTCCCAGCTCTCGAGGCCGCCTGCTTTCCTGGGCTCGGGACCTCTCCTCTCATCACGCCAGCCTCTTCCTACCATCATCACATTTCCTACTTCCTCCTTTGACTTTTTGCCTCCCCCTTATAAGGACACTTGTAATTAAGTTGGATCCACCTGGATAATCCCAGCTAATCTCCTCAAGACCCTTGAGGTAATCACATCTGGAAAGTCCCTTTTGCCATACAAAGTAACAGTCACAAATTCTGGGCATTAAGATCCGCATATCTTTGGGGGCTATTATGCAGCCTCCCACATGCCTTTTCCCAAATTCTGAGAAACACAGGGCGGTGAGTCACAAATAGCCCTGAAGTGGACCCCGGATTCTTCTCCGTCCCCAACTTAAATGGCCTTGAATTAGCGACCCACGCGTTCTGGGCCTCTTTAAATGTGGATGGCCTCTCACCTGCCTCCACAGGTGTGTAAATGACAGCTGACGTGTCATTAGAGCAGTCGTTCTCTGCCAGGCACTGGGAGAAGGCCCTTAATGCCTTCACTCATTAATACATCATCTTTACTGTCCTTGGAAACTGTCAGGCCGGCTCCCGGCTCAGGGCCTTCGTTCTGTGGGTCCCTCTGTAGGAGGTGCCCTTCTCCCAGATCTCCCACATGCTTCCTTGGAGCCCTCACCTCCTTCCAGTCTTTGCTCAGATATCCCTTACCCAGTGACTGTGTTCCCTGACCACCAGATTTTATTTTATTTTTTATGTATTTTTATTTTTTGGCCACCCATGCAGCATGAGGGATCTTCGTTCCCCAACCAGGGATCGAACCCATGCCCCCTGCTGTGGAAGTTCAGAGTCCTAACCACGGGACTGCCAGCGAAGTCCCCCTGCCCGCCAGATTTTAAATTGGCACCGCCAGCTCTCCCTCCTGCCCAGCCCAGCATCACAGCTTTCCTCTAGCTTGGATCACCAGGCAACATCCTATAGCCTTTTCTCTGTTAGGCTGGTGGTCTGTGGGCTCTGCGAGACAAAGCTTCTGTCTGTTTTATTCATTCCTCTGTCCCCAGCACTTGAACGGGCCCTGGCACGTGGTGGGTGCTCAGTGACTAGTTTGTTGAGTGCATGAATAAGTACCTGTAACTCAAAACTTGGAGCTCCTAACGCATAACAGCCCGGTGAGGTAGATGCCAGTATCATTCCCCTCTTACAGATGAGGTGACGGGCTGAGAGAGGTAAGAATTCACCCTTCTAGGTAACAATGAAGTAGCAGAGCTGAGATACGGACGCAGCCTCTGGTCCGGAGCCCACCACGTGGTGAGTGGAGTTGACCTTTGCAGTCATCCTCCGTAGTCCCCGATTTTAGAAGTTCTCCCCTCTGCCCTCCTGCACTTTGTGCCGCAAAATGCCTCTTGAGAAGGATAAACCAAACGCATCAGGTTGGCGTCCAAAACGGCCCACTGCACAAGGACAAATGGTGTGTCCGGACGGCGCCCAGGTTCACACGAGCCTGGCCGGCAGCCAGTACCCTGACCGGGGGCAGCGAGGTGAGATGTGCTCCTCACTCCAGTCTCTCCCCACCAGGTCCCCGGTCCCCCCGCCTCCCCAGGCTCGGAGCTGAGCCTCAGACGTCTGTGCTCCTGGTCACAGGTCGGCCGTGACATCTCGCTTAACTTCGTCCTCGTGCCCAGAGGGTAGCCTCAGTGGCGGGACCGTGGAGCCAGCCCTTCGTAACAGGGATGCTGTCCTGCCTTGACCTGAGTTAATCAAGCTTGGCGAAAGGCTGGTCTTTTGTTGTTCTGAGGATGAGGAAGTTCTGAACGGGGTGCTCAGGGCCACCACCTCTAAGCTGTGAGACCTGGGCTAGTTTCTCAACCTCTCTGTGCCTCAGTGTATTAAGGGATAACATGGACAAAGTTGGGGACCTCCTCATATGGTTGTGGGGCAGAAAAAAGGTGCTAACCCGTGCAGAGCGCTTAGCGCGCGCCCGGCGCACGGGCGTGTCCAGGAAGCAGGGGCAGATATTTCACAGTCGCTGATGGTGGGCTGGGGCTGGGGTCGGGGCGGCCGGGTCGCGTGGTCAGAGCCTGTCCTCGGCCCTGCTTACCAGAGCGCGAGGCCATTGGTGGCTCATCCCTAGAGCCTGGAGAAGGATCAGGGTGTCAGACTCGCTTTGATGGTGACAGGAGCTCTCAGACTCCATCCTGGCAGGGAACACATAGAGATGTCACACTTTCCAAGAAATATTGAGTGTGGCCGGAGCCCTCGAGACTGGGCGCCCAGCGCCAGCCCTGTAAGCAGGGTCACACGCCAGCCACTTGCTTAGAGAAAGATACAGTGTCAAGCTCCCGAAGAAAAGGTACCTGGTTTGTTAACTTGCTCCTTCTGTTTATGGCTCCTGGAGTCTTCAGACTTGAATTTGCCTTCCGTAATTTCCTTCCTTAATTTCACCAACACTTCATGGATTAGCAAGGAGACTGGAGACGTCAGGTCTTATAAAATTCACTGATGTCTTATACTGCGGAGGAGAAGCTGCCTCTTTTCTCTGCAGGAAGTGGTGCATCCTGGGAGGTGTCTGCTCTCCCATCTCTGTGCACTTTCCCAGGCTGAACCCTTCCCACGGGACACCTTATCTCCTCCTGCCCCCAAACTCCGCCCAAGGAAAGGTTACAGATGCCTCCAGGTCCTACACAGCTGCTGCTTTATCCTTCCTCCTTCCTGCCCCCTTCAAAGTGAATTGGTCGCTCTCTCTGTAGGCTCATTTTACGTACCCCGTTTTAGTGCTTAGTGGTGCAAAGCATGGGCTTTAAAGTCGGACATACCTTACCCCTGCCTAGCTGTGTGACCTTGGACCAGTTACTTTGCCTCTCTGAACCTCAGTGTCCTAGGTAGAACTAATAACTATTAAATGATTATGCATGGAAAGAGCTCAACAGAGGGCCTGGCACAGAGTCGGCATCCAACGCACGTTCCCTCTTACCTGATGTTCACTTCCCTTCTATAAGAAAGAGTCACCTGTCTTCCTGCTGGACTGTAAAGGCAGTCTCCCACATCTGTGTATCCCCCAAAGCCCCCGGCACACAGTAGGGACCCAGGAATTGTTGGAAACAAATTCTTTAAAAAGTCATTTTAAAAGAAATGCACATATGTTACCCCTCCTGCTCTGGTGATGAAGCATCTCCAGGGGTGAACTGTGTGTTGCCCATTTCTGGCCTGCGTGCCCCACCCAGGGAATGGCCCACAGGGGGCTGGTGTGGTGCAAGGGAAAGGAGGTGGGCCTCCAAGTCAGCTAGATTTGATTGTGAAACTTGAATCTGCAGCTTACAGCTGTGTGACCCAGGGCAAATTACTTAACCTCTCGGAGACTCAGATATAGTGGGGCTAATCATCTTTGAAGGGCATCTGTGAGGATTGGATGCCTTTAGAAAGGGTGCCTGATTCCTTCTTGAACTGTTCCTATTATTATCATTACTCTGCCTCGCAGTTTACTCAATATCCTTTCTTTTTCTTTTTCCCATCAGCGCTCTCTGGCTCAGGCAGCCCTCCTCTCTCCTCTACCTTTAGGACTCATTTGCACAGTGCTTTTCGGTTTTTCCTGAGCGCACAGTCTACAAGAACCTGTTCTAAAAGAATAGGAACCCGACACCCCTTGACCTTGGCTCTTGGGGAGGTAGCCTGAAACTCCCCGGTGGGACAGGGGCAGCGGCAGCGGTGGCTCAGAGCCTTTCCTCCGGCCCCCACCCCTTCCCTGTGGCATGGGACTGGAACTTGGTGACAAAAGTGATTGTGAGCTGAAACTTGGCCAAAGGGCCCCACTGAATTCTTCCTTTGTGATGGGAATGTAGCACAGCCTGGTTCCTGCGAATGGAGCTGGGGATCCCTTTCCCAATTATGCAGCTTGGCAGGAAGAGTTTGGGGCTCGGGGAGAATGGTCAAGGAGCCTCTTTGTCACGGGGGCGGTTGTGCTGCCAGACACCTCCGACTGCCGAGAATCTCCTCCCCCTAAAGCTGGCCAGCCTGGACGCTTCTGGAACTGTGCCTTCCGGGGCCACAGGGTAGAGCTCAAAGGCCACGTGAGGGTCTAGATCAGAGCCCAGGTTTCTGAACTGTGTTCCAGAGAATTGCTGGGATTCGGCGAGACGTGGGGCAAGGGAAGGCTTGCCCATTAACGCTTGGAACCCTGTGCTGTTTCAGCCAGAGCACTGCTGTTTTCTATCGTTTGATTTTCTTTAAAGCATTGTCTTCATATTGTCTCTATGTCTATAGAGAGAGACTCTAATCCAAGTGTGGACTGGTGATAATGACCACACCCAATGCCCCACCCCCAGCTCATCCTGGTGAGCGCTCAGATGTCAGAGCTGTGACTACTCTCCCCAGGGCACAGCCCCTCCCCTGTCCCCAGGGAAATCCCTGGCTCTGGCTCTACTTGGTCAAAGATGTACGGGAAGAAAGACAGCAGGTGCCCAGGTTGGAGGAACAAAGCTCTGGGTGCTTACCTACGTGCTGGGAAGACCAGCGACCAGCTGAAACCTCAAAGCCCACCAGGGAATATTGATAGAGTCACCATCTCGGGTCAGAATGGAAGTCACATTTAACCTGGGTGCCTTTCCCATGTTGCTGGCACATCATTTGCATACAGACACAAGATTTGGGTATCCTGAAAATTAGCTCTATCTAATCCTCTCCTCCTCAGCGCCAACCTTGGACTAGGCATTTCCCCTAATTGATATGGGACATCAGTTAAACTTTTTAACTTGCTAGATAGTCATTCATTCATTCTACAAATAGTTATTAAGCAGCTGGTATGGTCTTGGCACACTATGCTGGGTGCTGGGCATACAGAGGTGAAGAAGGCAGACGAGAACTTACTTTCAGGGAGTTTACGCTCCAGTGGGGGAGACAAGGAAGCAACAGGAAAGCAAAACGAGACGATCATAGACTGAGTTAATGTCATCCATCCATGAGACGGAATGTTATAGGGACCGAAGCATGGGGCTTGAGAGTAGCTGGGTGAGGGAGGGGACATTATTTGTAGTGTGGTCAAGGAAATCCTCGCTGAGGACGTGGCATTTGAGCTGAGAGACAGAAGTAGTAAAGAAGTGGACAAACAAAAGAGACAGGTGGAAAAGTTTCGGGTATCAGGAAAAGTAAGTGCAAAGGCCCTGGGGCAGGGTATGCTTAGTGTGACTAGAAACAGACAGGAAGCCACAGAGGGTTGGTGAGCCAAGAGATAAGATATGAGAGAGGCAGGAGCCCAGTCTAGTCTGGTGGGATTTGAAGGCCACAGCGGAGGAGTTCAGATTTTATGCTAAGAGTTATGGAAAGACATTGACGGACTTTCAGAATCTCCTATTGCAAAATATTCCAGCCAGTCAAAAGAGTACATATAAGATATATGTGACGTTTAAGAAATAATTTAATAAACATCCTTGTACCCTTCACTATTCCTCCCCAGCATCATTTCTCACTCCTCCAGGGAGATAACTGTTATCCTAAATTTTAGTTTATAATTTTGCCTTTCTTCCTAATAATTACAAAGATAAAGCAATACATTGCCTGGTTTTGAACTTCGTATAAATATTATAGGATCATGCTGTGTGTGTTCTTCTGCAATTTGCTTTCCTGTTCAACCTCACATGTGTCAGAATGGGCCACGCTGGTGCATGTAGCTGCAGTTTATTCATTTTCTCTGCTGCGTAGTACCCCACTGGGCTATAACTGCATAGTCAGCTGCTGTCGTGGTTTATCCTTTCTCCTGGGACATGACATTATTCGATTTTCTAATGTTGAATCGACTCTACATTCTTGGGGTAAACATTTTTTAAAAATGTTGGATTCCATTAGGTGATATTTTGTTTAGGATTTTTGTTTCTGTGCCAGCAGATCAAATTGACCTGTCATTTTCCTCTCCTTCCCTGTCACTTTTGGGGTCAAGATTACAGATTCCTCATAACATGACCTGTGGAGTGTTTCTCCTCCTTTTACTCTCAGGAGCACTTGTGTAAGATGGAGAAAACCATGGAAAGATTTTGTCAGTGTAGCCGCCATATCATCATCCTTCTGCAGCCCCACTCTTGGTACAGAATCTTGAATTTTTTTTGCATGTCCCTTCCCTCCAAAAAGCAAACACGTGCCTCCCCCAGGAGTACCTCAAATTGACATGCTCACAGCCTACTTAGAAAGCTGCATTTCTGGTTTTTTACAGGTGGATCCTTAACTCAAGATTTTAGCATGAAGAGTTGTTGTCAGGCCTGCCTGGAGGCTCCCTAGGTAACAACAGGTAGGTGCCTCTCTTAACTGGTTCACCGTTTTCTTGAAAACCCGGATACAGGATCACTCGCTTATCCCTTAGGACTGCCTTGAACCTGAGCCATGATGGATCCAATTCCTGGGTCCAGAGGTGAGTCCGGCTGAGCTGGGACCCCAGGCTGTTCACCAAGGCTCCTCTGTTTTAGGGACATCTTGGAAACTATGTGGTCCAAATCCTCTAAGCACAAAATTAGCTTCTTTCCATTATTTTTGGAAGGGAAAGAACACCATGCTAAATATAACGTGGGTCAACAAGCCAGAAACAAGATAAATAGCTTCCAGCTGCACCTCAGGGAACTGGGTCTCCACACCCGCAGTGAACCGTCAAGATCTGGTCTCCAGAGGGAGGGTGGAAACGACGAACAGTTTTAAGCTACCATTGGACACATAACCCTGCCATGAACCCCCCCAAAAAACGCCTTTATTTCATTTTCTTATTTGAAAAGCAACACATTTCTGTGTTTTCCAATTCTTATCCTCCCAGAAAGAAAAAGAAAAGAAAAATCATTCTAATCCCAGCACACGGAGAAAATAACTGTAAATATCATGGTTTGTATAATTTGAGTGTTTTGAAATTTAATATAATACATTCATTGGTGTCTCTCAACCTTTTCTTCCCCGACTATCGTTCCTTCCCGGAGGAGTCTTTTTAGACCTTCCTTTTGTAATGCTCTCCCAACCCCCGCCCCATGAAATTGTCATGCCCGACATGCTGGGGATCTGGAGGACCACTGACTATTGTAACAGGTAAGATTATTTTGCACCATCCCCAAGAGTCAGTTGTTTCCCCCTTGTGGGTGATCTCACCCCATTGAGAATGCAGGCTTTAAATAATATTAAATAACAAACCTTTCTGTAAGAATTTACCGTGTGCTGGTCACATACTATTCTAGGTACTTTAGGTCTATTCACTTTTTTATGTATCATAACTCCCCTATGAGGTGCGTCCTAGAGAGCTTTTATCTCCATCTTACAGTTGTGGAAACTGAGGCACAGAGAGGTTAAGTAACTTGTCCAAGGTCACTCAGCTGGGAAGGTACAGAGTGAGGATCAGAGTCCAGGCAGCCTCGTTCCGAAGCTCACACTTAACTACCAAGCTATGTTGCCTTGTGACAACACATTCTGATTGTAGGAAATTCAAAATACAGAAATAGAGTAAAAGTTACACTTCCCAAGCCCCCTCCATCCCCAGAAGCAATCTTTGGCACAAGTTTGGAATGTGCCCCTTTTCTGGGACTTTACATACATGTTTGCATACAGGAAAATATATTGTCTCTTTTTCATTTTAACATAAGTAGGATCGTTCGGCCCATTCCCCTGTATATTCATATATACAGACCCATGTATGGAGTTTTATTAAAATTAGAATCACAGTGAACATACTCTTGTTTGACTTTAAAATGTGTCATTAGCTGCTTTGAGACCATAATTGAATAAGTGCGTGTACCATATTTTATTTAACCAAATCCAGATTATCGGCTATTTAAGTAGTTTCTAGTTTCTCGCTACTATAAAGCTATGATGAATATCCTTGCCCTGTGCATAATTTTTAGAAGTGGGAATTAATTGGAGCCTAAGGGTATAAACATTTTTGGAACTTTTGATCCACGACTGCCAAAACTTGCCATCCAGCAACATTGTATGAAATTGCCCATCCCGACACCCTCACGCACACTGAGTATTAGTGCCTGTTTTCAGTCATTGACAATTTAACAGGCCAAAAATGTGTTAGTTCTGACATGTTCATCTCTGCCCGTGTCTCTCATCGGGGACCTGTTTTACTCACGTGACAGCATAAGGCAAAGCTTGAATTGAGAATTAATGAGAAGAGGAAGCAGGGGGAGATAACATGGCCCCATCACTGGTTTAATAAACAGGCTGTCAGCCTCCTGGGAACGAAGCCTGCCTGTCCGGCCCTGAGCAGGTGCTCAGTAAATGGTTTCTTCATCTCTCCTGCTTCCAGCACGAGGCTCGGGCTGCACTTCTCCACCACGGAGCCCTCCAAGTCTGGCCTTGTCTCCAATCCATTTGGCAGGACCTACGCATTCCTAGGGCTGCCAAACCCCTCCTTCCCTTCACTGGCTGTGAGTGATGTGAGAAACACACAGCCTTGTGTATACCGCAGACTGTTCCCAGCTGGTCTCGCTGCAAATGTCTCCAGCAGGAATGGACAGTTGCTTAACAAAATCTGGGCAAGGAAATCCCAGGATGAAGGGCAGAGGCGCCTACAAAGGCCAGAGCTGCCCCTCTCACCACCCGCGGCCCCAACCAGCCCTGGGGGAAAATCAATAAGGATGGAGTCAGGGCTCCCTGTTCAGTGCTCTGTATGCATACACGTGCATGGTCATATACCAGCACGCATGCATGGGTGTGCATGTATGTACACACACGTGCCCAATGCATTCAGGGGCAGATGCAGATCCTATTATGTGAAGTGGGGCTTCTCTCACAGAGACTTTCCATATGCCCTCCAGCCTGACTTAAGACACCCAGCTGCCTAGTGCCACAGTTCCTTTCTTCCCACTTTGTCATTCCCTGTAGACTGTTTTCCTGCTGACCTGGAAGCCCCCCTAATTCTTAACTTGCTCACCAGTGTTTCTCCAGCACCTAACACTGCTTAGCAGACGCACAAGAAATATTTGTTGAGTGGGAAAAAAAAAAAAGAGAGAAGGAACTGACTTCAAGCCGATAGAGGATGTTATCCCAATTATTTTTAGAGTATTTTTGAACAAAGTGGCCAGTTTCGGATGGAGCCCTGTGCTGGATGAGAAAGCATCTCGGCAGCATCGGCTCTCACGTGGCCTGGTTAGCCGTCCTTTCGCAAGGAGCGGAAAGAATGCAGAACGGCAAACAGGACCTTGCCCATCGAAACAGCTGTAAAGTTTTACTGTTCTGCAAAAGTTGCTTAGGCAGGAATAACGTATCTGAGGAGTAATTAGCCAGGAGCCTTGCTCGCTGGTCCCCCCGCCCCCTGAAAGTGTTCTACCCTCAACTCTTCAAGTCACTGGCTGATCCGGCTCCCTCTCCCATCCAGCAAATGGTTACGGACTCCCAGGACGGCTGACCGCTGCCTTTAGCACAAGGTCTCTGAGCTGCTTCACGGGAGAGGGTTTCTCATCCAGTTGGGAACAGCAGCTAAGATGAAGGATGTGCAGGCTTCTGCCCCTTTAAGAAAAGCAAAATTCCGTGTGGCTGAAAAGAAGCGTGTCTTGCAGGACAGCTTCGTCCGGCCTCTGTTCATTTCATTCGTTTGATTCAGCAGACATTTTGGGGGGGGGGGGCCCTGTTACGTCCCAGGAGCAGAGTGAAAAACATGTGGTCACGGAAAGAGAGAGACTTGCCACGGTAGTTGCTGGTGGCTTGCGGGACACACGGAAGGGCAGCTGAGCCCCGGCGATCAGAGAAGGGCAGAAATGCCGGAGGGGATTTGCGAAGGAGGGCAAGGAAGGGCATGAGTGGGAGAGGCAGGGCCAGGTTGAGCCGGCCATGAGCATGATTCCAAGGAGCCTGGATTTTGTGCTGCGGGAAATAGGGAGCCATGGAGGGTGGGGAGGGTCCGCAGTCGGCTGTTGGACCGGGTCATATCATTGACCGATGCCGGTCAGCCAGGCGATTCTGTCACAACTATTGATCATGGCTCAGGCATGCCATCATTCACTCTCCTCGCCATACCCGGTAAGAGGTGAGATTTTATCGCACTTCATTAAATCCCACAAAATGTTTGAACCACCTGCAGCTCTGACCTTTCCGGCCTCTTGCAGGGAAAGGTCGCGCTTTTCCTTTTCAGGTGGGGGTAGGCGGACCACAGAAGGAATAGGAGCACGTAAGACCTCTGGAATGCATCAGAGGCGAGCCCAGCGAGAGCCTGTGACTCAGTCCCGCTTCTCCCCACCTCCAGGAGCACAGCCGCTGTGTCCACCGGAGCACTTGGAACCAGCACTGATTTTCCCCTCTCCTCTCTCTGCTTTCCTTCCAGACCTCCCAGCCGCAGCTGTCCAGACGGGATGCCTCACATTTGCTTGAAACGATCCCTTGAGAGTCTGGTTGCTGTTTCTTCAGCGTGGCGCTAGGGATTTAGCGCAAGGCGTTTACGGAGCTTTTGTTGCTGCTGCTGCCGTTTTTTATTTATTTATTTTCTTCCTTTGAACCCGGGCCTTGCCCCGCTCCCGCTGGCATGATGGCCCAGTCCAAGGCCAACGGCTCGCACTACGCGCTGACTGCCATTGGCCTGGGGATGCTGGTCCTCGGGGTCATCATGGCCATGTGGAACCTCGTCCCCGGGTTCAGCGCTACCGAAAAGCCAACCGCTCAGGGGAACAAGACGGAGATAGGGAGCGGCATTCTCAAGAGCAAGACCTTCTCCGTAGCCTACGTGCTGGTCGGGGCCGGGGTGATGCTGCTACTCCTGTCCATCTGCCTGAGTATCCGTGACAAGAGGAAGCAGCGGCACGCTGAGGAGCTGGCGCACATCCAGCACCCGGGGGTCGAGCCTCACGCCCACGAGGAAGACAGGTGAGGCTGGCCACCCGCCCCAGGCGGGAGATGGACGCGCACCCACATGTGCAGGGCTGAGCAATGACGAGAACATTTTAGTCAAGGAGGCTTTCTCCCATTAACGCTTCTGTAAAACAGTTTATCATTTTACCGATACCTTTGTCCTTCAGTCCCAAAGTTTCCCAAATAATGTGGCTTGAATGCATTACAGGTGTGTCCAGGTTTTGACACCTCCAGGGGTTCTGCATGGCTCCTGGGGTGGCCAGAGCCTGCACACTGGAAGCTTGTCCATTTACCCCAATGTCCTGTGTGTTTATGCTTTTAAGTTGAACAGGTTGGGAAGTAGTGTTCTCTTTGACCCAAAATGCCACGAACAGATTTAAAAGATAAGTGGTAAATTGGGGAACATATGATAAAGGTTGATATCCCTAGTATAAAAAGAGCCCTTACAAATGAATATGAAAGAGAAACACATCAGTAGGAAAATGGACAAAGGACACAAACAAGCATTTCATAGATATTCACACTGTAGATGTTCAACCTCATTAGTCAGGAAATGCAGACAACCAAAAAAAGGCATCGTAATTCCTTGCCTTTCATATTGGCCCAGACGGACTGCCCCCGGGGTTGGAGGTTTGTAGGGAAGTAGGTTGCTGACCGGAGTGTTGATTGACATAACCTTACTGAAGGGGCGTTCACAGTAAGAGGCCATATTAAAGATGTGTGCACCTATCAGTTCTCTTCCTAAGAGCTTATCTTTGGGAGACAATCACACAAGTGCAAAGGGTTTTGTGCTCATATGTTTATCAGAGCATTGCTGAGAACAGCAAAGACAGGTGACAACCTAATATCCATCAGTCGAACTGAAGTATGACACGCCCATTCAGTGGAGTGCTACACAGCCATCACTGATCTATGTTTGCTAATGTGGGTCCGTATCCACCACATGGAGAAAAGGAGGTTGTATATAACACAGCATGTTAGGAAAGGTTTTCATCACATCGTATGTTGTGGCTATGGAATTAGAGAAAGACCTGGAAAGGTATACGACAGAATGTTAACAGTGATTGTCCCTGGGTGGAACAATTTCAGATGTTTTTATCTTCTTCATTAGATTTTTCTGTGTCGTTTGCATTTTCAGTAAGAATGTCTTATCTCTATAGTGGGACGGGAGTTGTTTTTATTTTGGAAAAATTAAACCGATTTTCTGAGAGTAAAAGATAATCAGGCATATTCTAGAAAACTTGGGAAACAGAGAAAAGAACAAAGAAGGAAATCAGTCACCCATCATTACCCACCCTGGCTGTGAGCTCTCAAGTTCATTCCTAAAGGAGATGAGAGGAAAGCCCAGGCAAACAGTGAGGTTTCCGGTGTTGGCCATCATCCCCTGTACAGGGTCAAGTGTAGGGTGCTGGAAAATGGCTATTGGCATTACTCCCTATAAACATGTAAAAACTGCCCTGACCTTCTGGTTTTCTCTTTCAACAGTCAAATGAGACTAAGGCTGAGGACCTGACCTATCCTTTGAGTCTAATGGTGAACGTGGAAGACAAAATTACAGAATAATTCAAGATACATGTAAATTTTACATTCCAGATATTCCTTCTCTACCCAGGGACAACCATTTTGCTTCAAATTTGCAGCCGTTTCATGCATGTTGTCTTTGGTCAAAGGTTGCCCAGCTGGGCATCGGAATAGCCCACCCAGCATGCTATTAAGTGTGAGGCTAAAAGGCAAGGGAGGTTAACTCCCAGATGATATGGTGTAGTAGTTGAGAATGTGGCATTCATTTCCTGCCCTGCCACTTCTTAAAGGTATGACCAAGTCACTTAACCTCAATGTATCCATTTCCCCATCTGTAAAATGGGTATACTAATAGAACCTAACCCATAGTGTCATTAGGAAGATGGCATTGGTTCATATGTACTTGGGACAGTACCTGGCTCATAGCCAACAGTTGAAGTGTTAGCTCTTATTACTTCTTGGACACACTTGTTGTTTACAAGGCTGGCGTACGTGGTCCCAGTGGCAACATGGGATTTGGAGTCCATCTATCTGTGATTTTAAATGACTTGAGCGCAGGCTAACACCCCCGTGTCTGTGCTTGGTGTGTTGCAGCCAAGAGGAGGAGGAGGAGGCCTCCTCAAGGTACTACGTCCCCAGCTATGAGGAAGTGATGAGCACAAACTACTCGGAAGCAAGGGAACCGGACCAGAACCCCAGGATGAGCATCTCTCTCCCCTCCTACGAGTCCTTGACGGGGCTGGATGAGACAAGGCCCACCACAACCAGGGCTGACGTGGAGACCAGCCCGGGGAACCCCCCCGACAGGCAGAACTCCAAGTTGGCCAAACGCCTGAAGCCGCTGAAAGTTCGAAGGATAAAATCCGAAAAGCTTCACCTCAAAGACTTTAGGATCAACCTGCCAGACAAAAATGTGCCTCCTCCGTCCATCGAGCCTCTGACTCCCCCGCCACAGTATGATGAGGTCCAAGAGAAGGCCCCCAACTCCCGGCCCCCGGACTGACGACCCCTCCCGGGCGTGTTCCCTCCTGTCACTCAACCTCCACGCCAACAGATCCCGAATGAAGCCACTCAGCCACCGTTGAGAAGCGGAGGGGCCAGGTGTGTACTTAGCAATTTGGACGGGGCCGGGGGGTGAGGGGTTCTGGGATTCAGGAGCGACTCTGCAGCCCCCAGGACCTCACATAGTAGGTGCATCGGAAAGAGCTGCTGCTTCGGATCTCGTGATGCTGTGACCCTATCAAGGAACGGCACCGGCATCTTCCCCCCTTGTCCTTCCGCGACTCTGAATCGCCAGTGATGACACTCCTCGTCCCAATTAGGAAAGGATACCTAGCAACTGGTTTAGATTGTGGTTCTGTTTTGCTTCCACTAGGACTGTTTTGTTTCCAACTGAAGACAAGTTATGCCTTCGCTTTTTCCCTGGTATCCTGAACTGTGGGTAGGAAAGATGACCCGCTTTATGGAAAGGACATGGGCCCGTTTTGTGAATTAAGCCGAATGAGAGGCTGGATGATTACCCTGGGGTGAGACCCAGGTGGGGTTCTCAGAGCCCCTGATGCCGTCAGTTCTTCTGAGGGCCCAAAGCCTGAGGATGCATGAGATCCTAGTTTGAATTGGTAGACATTCCTAGTCTCTCCTGTGTAATGGCAGAAAAAGGAAAGCCGTCTGGGATGCTCCGTTCCTTCTAAAATGCCTTGCAACTGAGCTTTTTGTAATAAAATGTTTTATATGTCACACATTTGGTGCTGAATTACTTTAGCAGTTCTTCCAATACTGACTTGCTTAGGGAGAAATCTCACTGATGAGAATAATACTAGCTAATATATCCTGAACACGTAGTATCTGCCAGGCGCCGTGCTAAGCACCTCACATATTTATCCCATTTTCAGCTGTACCCAAGCCAGGTATTACTTCCTGTGGGTTAGTTCACGAAGAATCAGGTTAATTAAAGGGCCCCATGTCACACCGCTAGGAAATGACAGAGCTGGGATTTGAACCTAGGCCTCCAGGGCCTGAGTCCTTCAACACTCTAGTGTGCCACTCAGTGGAAAGGGCTTTTTCAGACTTTGAATGAGGACCTGTGCTTCCCAAGAGCTGAGACTGTCCCCGTCAACCCACATGCCCAACAGAAAGTTCTGGGTATTTAGACAGCTGCTGTCTACCTGTCTAAACATCCTATGACAGCTCTTCTGAGAACTGGCCCAGATGGGCTGTATGATCATGCAGAGTGAGCGTGTCCTCGTGGAGAGGGCAGGGTGCCTACCTGCGGAGCCCAGGAGAGAAATTCAACAAACGAGAACATGCAGCGGATGGCAGACTGCTGAGGCTGGGCTGAATGAGAGGACCAGGGACGTCGGGGGTCAGGGTCTTGACTGTGGAGTGGGAGTCTGGGAAGACAAATCTGAGTCCAAAGTTCCCTTCCTGGGACTTCCCTGGTGGCCCAGTGGTTAAGACCCTGCGCTTCCAATGCCGGGGGGCTCGGGTTCAGTCCCTGGTCGGGGAAGTTCCACATGCCATGCGGCGCGGCCCAGTAAAAACAAATAAAGTTCCCTTCCTGGTCCTGGCAAGCGTGGAGCGGGCCGCTGGGGGTCTGTGTAGCTAGGAGGGTGGTTAGAAGAGCACATTCTCAGGCCCTGATGTTTCCTAAAAGCTCCTGTGGGAGAAAAGGAGCGGCAGTTAGGAAGTCAAGCACCTTCTCATATCAGAATTGGCAACCATGCCTAAGTTCCAACCTTTCATTTCCTTATGTAAATCCATCTATAAAAAGGGAGCTGCGATACCGGAGCACCGGGTAACTGCCCGGTGGCCTGGGATACCCGGAGGCCTGGTCTGGTCCCAGCCCACCCCTGAGCCAGCCTGTGCCTCTCCATGTATCTCTGGGCTGGACTTGCTATTCATTTACTCCTTTTTTTAAATAAATTTTTTAAAATTTATCTTATTTACTTATTTATTTTTGACTGCGTTGGGTCTTCGTTGCTGCACGCGGACTTTCTCTAGCTGCGGCGAGCGGGGGCTACTCTTCGTTGCAGTGCACAGGCTTCTCGTTGCAGTGGCTTCTCTTGCTGAGGAGCTCGGGCTCTAGGCACGCAGGCTTCAGTAGCTGTGGTGCACAGCCTCAGTAGTTGTGGTGCACGGGCTTAGATGCTCCACAGCATGTGGGATCTTCCCGGACCAGGGCTTGAACCCGTGTCCCCTGCACTGGCAGGCGGATTCTTAACCACTGCGCCACCAGGGAAGCCCCTCATTTACTCTTAATGCTTCCCCCTGATGAGGACAAACAGGAGGAAAAAAGAAAGGGCAATAGCAAGATTCCAAATGAGCTGAGAAATGACCTTCTAAAAGGGCTCTCGATCTGGCCTCTGGTAGATGTCTGCCCAGCCTAGACCTTCCTCAGGAGAGAAAGAAGTTTAGGGCTTGCAGTGGGCTGACTGGTGGCCCCAAAGATCTCAGGCTCTAATCCCTGGGACCTGAGAATGTTACCTTACAAGGTAAAGTTTTGCGGATAGAAGGATTTTGAGTTGAGACTATCCTCGCCCTAAATGCCATCTGTAAGTGTACTTATAAGTGAGAGACAGTAGGAGATTATACACAAAGAAGAGGCGGAGGCAGTGACCACAGAGGCAGGACTAGAGAGACGCACCTACAAGGCAAGGGATGCCAGCAGCTTCTGTGGTTAGAGTCTTCTGAACTCCTTGGCTTTTCAGCTCCTAGGCTGTAAGACTTGAAGCAGCAAATGCCCCAAGGAGAAAAGCTGTACCAACTGTCAAGCTTGCGTCTGTGTTTCCCTTCTCTCCAGAACTTGGCCCACATGTCTCGGTGTCTCTCTAACATTCAGATGCCAGCGAACAGATGTTTTCTTACTTTATCCAGGTTTTCTAAAATTTCTTTAGACTTCACCTGATCTTATGTTATTATTGAACTATCATCTCAGTTACCCCTAGGAAGAAAATTTACAATTTTTAGAGAAAAGGGAACCCTGGTGCACTGTTGGTAGGAATGTAAACTGGCGCAGCCACTGTGGAAAACAGTATGGAGGGTTCTCAAAAAACTAAAAATAGAACTACCACATGACCTCGCAACTCCACTCCTGGGTATAAATCCGAAAAAAACAAAAACATGTGTTTTCAAAAACATGTATTTGAAAAGATACATGCACCCCAATGTTCGGAACATTGTTATTTACAATTACCAAGACACGGAAGCAACCTAAGTGTCATCAAGAGATGAATGGATAGGGTTTCCCTGGTGGCGCAGGGGTTGAGAGTCCGCCTGCCGAAGCAGGGGACGCGGGTTCGTGCCCCGGTCCGGGAAGACCCCACGTGCCGCAGAGCGGCGGGGCCCGTGAGCCATGGCCGCTGAGCCTGCGCGTCCGGAGCCTGTGCTCCGCAACGGGAGAGGCCACAGCAGTGGGAGGCCCGCGTACCGCCAAAAAAAGATGAATGGATAAAGAAGATGTGGTACATATAGCCAATGGCATACTACTCAGCCTTAAAAAAGAACGAAATTTTGCAGCAACATGGATGGACTTGGAGGGCATTGTGGTAAGTGAAATAAGTCAAACAGAGACAAATACTGTAGGATATCACCTGTATGTGGAATCTAAAAAATACAACAGACAACCGAATGTAACAAAAAAGAAGGAGAGTCACAGATACAGAGAACAAACTAATGGTTGCCAGTGCGGAGGGGGAGGAGGGGGCAATACAGGGGTGGGGAAGTGAGGGATGTGAACTGCTGGGTGTACGACAGGCTCAAGGATGTCTTGTACGACACAGGGAATATAGCCAATATTTTGTAATAACTGTAAATGTAAAGTAACCTTTAAAAAGTACATAAAAATTGTTTTAAAAAGAAATCATATTGAAAACTGGAAACAATTTAAATGTCCACCAACAGGAAAATGCACATATAAATTATTGTATTTCCTTACATGGGAATCCTACATAGCGAGGAAAAAAAAAGGGGGGGGATGCCAGCAGCCACCAGAGCTGGAAGAGGCAAGGGATGGATTCCTCCCTAGAGCATCCAAGGGAGTTGGGTCCTTCTGAAAAACCCTGATTGCAGCCTAGCTGATGCTGATTTGGGGCTCCCGGCCCCCAGACCCATGAGAGGATACGTTCGTTGTTTTAGGCCACTAAGCTTGTGGGAATTCATTACTATGTTTAGCAAACCAACACGGGGCTCCATCTTCAACTCATTAGAGACCAGCCCCCGCTTTGATCTGAACACTTCTGGGCTCTTCCTGTAAGGCAGGAGTGCTGTGGAAATTGCACGAAGGACCTTAGTTGTTTTGCATGTGTGGAAACAATCAAGTAGAAAATTATTCACGTTGTTCAGAGAATAGCTCATGGATGTTTAGTACGTAAAATGTGGAGCATGGACGCACCTCCGTCTAAAAGGAAGGCAGGGAGACTGTTAGCTGGGAATGGTAACGTAGGCTGGAGCCCTGAGCAGTGCCTAGGAAGACAAGGAAGTTATCTGCAAGAGTAAATTAAAACCAAAGCAGGAGGTCACTTTCACCTCAAAATTCCCGAAGGCACACTCGTCCTGCTTGCTCACTGGTTCAGACTTACCAGAGCTCTCTATCTTTTGACTACAAAAAAAGCTAAAAAGGTAAAAACCAGAAGAAAGACCCTGGCCCTTCCTTTCCTCTCCACCGTGTTTTTGTTCTTAGGGTAAATATTAGAAAGGCAGAGCCGGGGGAGAAAAATCAAAAGCCACCCACCTGTTCATGGGCCCTAACTGGCCCCAGGGCTATGAAAGAGCAAAGAAAATTCCCTCCTAGCACTCCCACCCCACCCAAAAGGAGGCATCTCAGCAGCCGTGTTGGTGCCATGTGACCTCCGCCCTCTCAAGTCACAGCCGATAGGTATGTGT
Organism: Pseudorca crassidens; assembly: GCF_039906515.1. NCBI lineage: Eukaryota > Metazoa > Chordata > Mammalia > Artiodactyla > Delphinidae > Pseudorca > Pseudorca crassidens. The sequence continues at coordinate 11,576,316 of NC_090297.1, forward strand.
TCACCTGACCCAGGAGAACCAATCAGAAGCTGGGCTGGGCTAGGCTCATCTCTCCCAGGTCCTGGGTTGGGCAATGTGGTATCAGGGATTAGGGGGCCACAGGTGAGTGAAGCAGGGGACGTACCTCAGCACAGAGAGAAGCTGACTGCTGAAAGAGGCAGACATGAAGATGAGACCTCAGACATAGCTGTCTCCTGATGACTTTCTGGTCTTTGGTCCTGATCCCTCGGAAAGCCCAGGCGTACTTCTGCCCCTGGGTTCCACAAGAAATGCTGTGTCCTCCCAATAAGTTCCCCTTTTAAGGTCGGATCCTAAATTTAGCCCATGTCCTTGAAGGTGGGCCCTGCCTTTGCATCATATCAGGCAGCGCTGGGCCCGCAGTGGATACTCCACCTGGTCTCAATTTTGATTGTCACTTTTCTCAGACCAGTTACAGTTCTGAGAAGGGGAGCCACAGGCAGATGATTGAGGTAGAAGATCGTGTTGGAGCACAACTGCGACTGCAGTGCAGAGCGCTGCCTCATGTGTGTGTGCAGCTAAGTCAACTGCATCCACCCACAGATAAGTATTGAGCTCCACAGATATGTGCCAGGGCACCGTTCTGGGTTCTGGGGATAAAGCATGAAGCCCTGCTCTCCACGGGAAGGGTCCTTGCTTGGACAGTGTTTCCCAAAGTGGGTCCAATGGCCTTGGGTGACAATGACCATGGTCATTTTGGACTGGCTTCTTGCACTGGATATAATAAACTTGAAAGCCACCAGGGAGCCACGTGACAGAGAAAGCTGGTCTGCAAGACGAGACTCATGAAGCAGAGGTTCACGGAGAAAACAGTCCTTCATAGAAAGAGATCTGGGTTCTCCTTAGCCTGGCCTCACTCACTGTCCTATAGGATGCCCCAGGCTACTTTCAATAAAGTTCTATCTTATGCTTAAATGAATTGCAGTGGGTTTCTGTTGCTTGATGCCACATGTCCTGAGATGCCTTGGTTGGATGAACACGTGTGAGATGGGAAAGCTAAAATAAACCCGCAACCGTGGAGCAGAACTGAAAATGGGACACAGCTTTACCCCTGGAAATGGATGGATCAATCTAAACCACAGGCCATAAAGGGCAGCACACGAAGAGCCCTTCTGAGGATTAATGGTCTCGTTTGTTGCCTTAAGGGCGCTGGCCAGGCCCATTTAGCTCCTAGGACAAATTGTGCTGAGTATTTCAGTGTGGAGGTACAAAAGGACAGCCCTGTTCTGTATGCAAGCGCAGAGGGCGAGAGATGGGCTTTCGATTGGGGAGGAGTTGTTTTAATCCAAGCACTGCTGCTTCCTAGAAGGATGATCGTGGGCTAATAATTTGATCCCTCTGAGCCTTCCTCTCTACACCAGCAAAATGGAGCTTCCTAATTTTGAGCACCTGAGGAAACCACAGACAAAGCGCCAAAGCTACACCTGACACAGAGTGGAGGCGGGGGAGGGGGGGTGCGGGTGGTGGTGGTCGGGGGGGAGTTGCCACGTGGTGGCTGTGACTAGACCACTTGACGATTCAAGCACTTCTCCAAGTGTGAGCCTCACACTCATTTCTGAAAACGTGTTTTGGGAAAATCCACCAGGCGCCACCAGTAGTTTGCAAGGAATCTTCACATAAAGCCATCTCCAGGAAAACGGCAGCAGGGCCACGTAGGTAAGACGAGTTGAGGCAGCCCTGGGGTCAGCCTTGCACAAGGCTTGGTTCCTCAAGGTACGTGATGGCAACTCTCATGGCGTCCGTTTTGTTTGTTTTCAGTCTAACGCCGAGTTGTCTGTGTATTCAGAGCTAAGTGGCTGGTACTAGGAGCCACAGCCGTCAGGATTCTAGCCACCGTCTTCCTGGTGAGTCCCCAAGCACATTTGCCGGGATTTTAATGGGAAAATGTCCCTGATTAGCTACATTTGGGAATCTCCAAGTTAAACAAAGTCTATTCATTCAACACATTTTTATTGAGCACCTACTATGTGCCACATGCTAGGAATAATCTGCAAACAAATGGATCAAGTCCCTGCTGACACAGAGGGCACATTTTGGGTGGAGGGGGGACATAAAATAAACCGATAAATAAAAATAGGATGCAATGTCAGAAAATGAGAAGCGCTGTGAAGAAAAATGAGGCAGGGTAAAGGATAGATGAGAAGGGATCACAGATCTGGGCCATCAGGAAAAGTCTCCGAGGGAAATAACGTTGCAGAAAAGTGACGAGTGAGCCACATGGATATCTGGGTGCAGAGAATTCCAGAAAATCTCTCAAATATCTGTGCGCATTATGAATCTCCAAACAGATGCCGTATGACGTCGCATTTCCCAAACCCATTTGGCCACAGAAACTCTTTTTCCCCACAGAGCATCTTCCAGGGTCAGCTTTCACAGAACACCCTGCAGGGTATGGTGATGGTTCAAATCTGATATTCTGCAGGGGGAGAAACAGGCCCAGAGCAGACAAGGGTTGTCCAAAGTCCTACAGCTCATTGATGAAGTTGTCCATTAGCTTTCTCGCTGTGTGGCATTCAGATCGCATATCACCAGTAAGGGCAAGCCACTAAGATGGCCCAGCGCCTGACAGTGGTGGTGGTGGGCAGCGGGGTAGAACCAAGTTCATGGGTCCAGGATGAGCCAGGCACAGGCGCCTGGAACCTCCAGCTCAGACCTCCCTGTGTCCACTCCCCGACAGGGAAGCGTGTGCCTCTGATGGGAAGCCTGCACCCCCTCATGACAGCCTCATGGCAGAGGGGTGGATGCTTTCCAAAGTTCTTGCCACCTGTGTGGGTGGTGGTTCACAAGGCACCGTCAGACCATTCAGAAGCACCTTTCACGCTGAGCCGACAGGAGAAAGCCATTCCCCGGTTTCTTTTTAGCAATGCAGCTGGCCTAGGAAGCGAGGTCCGAGAGTGACTGAAGATGGGATGGTACGTGACAGCGAGCCACAGCACATCAGGCTCAGATCCTCCAATAACTGAAGGAGAGTAGTGGTCAGGAAACCTGCTCTCCTTGGACACTGTGAAGCAAGCTGACCGAGAGGGAGGGAAAGATAGGGAAATACGAGCGCACAATACACAGATGCAAATTTCTCCAGAAAAGCCGCTAGAGAGAACATGCATACACGTGCACCAGACACCTTTAAAACGTAGCCCTGGCAACAGGAGTTTCCTCGGGGCCAACCCGCCTGACTGCCATGTGTGTCATCAGACCCCTGGAGCTCTGCACTTTCCAGGAAGGCAGTTAGGTGGATGACATGCTGATACAAGCCGACCAGCTCCCAGATGCAACATGGGACAAAACGTTCTCAACTTGCAGTGACGCTGTTAGGGATTCAAGGCAACGCCAGAACTGAATGTTCTCACCTCAGATCAGTGGTTCTCAACCAGGATTGGTTTTGCCCCCCAGGGGACATTTGGCAAAGTCACAGTGGCCGGAGGGGGAGCTGCTGCTGGCATCTAGGAGAGCAGGGATTCTGCTAAACAGCCACCAATGCATAGGACAGTCCCCACAACAAAGAACTGCTCTACCCCACAGTCAATGGGGCCGAGTTTGAAAAAACGCTGCCCTGGACAAAGGAAAATCCATTCTCTTGGGTGGTGAGGATTCCCGTCATAGAGCCTGGCCACCCGGTGTCAGTTCCATAAGAGAGAAGTGGGAAACAGTCATCCTTGGAGACCAGTCTGAGTGTGGTACTTACCATTTTCCTTTAAAGAAACAGTCTTTTACAAAGACTGTTTTCCTATCCCTCCCCAATCCAGAACTATAAATCAAATTCCCCATGGCATGATATAAACAGACTTCTCTTCCCTTTCTCCTTTTCTCTATCTCCAGTCCCAACCCTGTGCATTAAAACCTGGAATTTAATTGTAATATAAAAAATGTGGGAAAGAAAAGAGTCAGTAGTAGTTACAAACTCAAATTGATTTTGAGAAGTTTTAGATTATTTAAAAGCATACTTGGAACTAATGGAGGGTGAATAACAACAACAACAACAAAACGATCTAGAATGCAATTTGGGAAGCAAAAGTTATGGCAAAAACCCTTCTGGGCTATAGGTCTTCCTTATCAGAAAAAAGAACCAATGTCAAACAATACAGCATGCATCTCAGAGATAACCTAGGCTCAATACTGTATAAAATTTGGGAGGTGCGTGGGAACTTTAAACGCAAGAAAATATCCTTAGTGTTTATCCTCAAGATGACTTATTTCAGAATGCATCCTTGATGATTATGTCCAGTCAAGAAAAATCACCAGCATCTACTTTAACAAAACACAAAAGAGAGAAAAATCATATAATAATGTAAGAGCAAGCTTTTTCCTTCACTTTTTGGGTAAAACTTGACAAGCTGTGAATATATGTGTTGGTAAGAGAAATTGTGTGAATATTTGATATAAACAAGTGAATAAATGTACCTGCCTGTGCTTCCCTGGTGGCGCAGTAGTTAAGAATCCGCCTGCCAATGCAGGGGACATGGGCTCGAGCCCTGGTCTGGGAAGATCTCACATGCCGCTGAGCAACTAAGCCCATGCGCCACAACTACCGAGCCTGTGCTCTAGAGCCCGTGAGCCACAACTACTGAGCCCGCGTGCCACAACTACTGAAGCCCATGTGCCTAGAGCCCGTGCTTCGCAACAAGAGAAGCCACCGCAATGAGAAGCCTGCGCACCGCAACGAAGAGTAGCCCCCGCTCGCCGCAACTAGAGAAAGCCAGTGCACAGCAAAAAAAGACCCAATGCAGCCAAAAATAAAAATAAATGTACCTGCCTTATCTACATGCTGCCTCTTTCAAAGCTGAACAACAACCACAAAAAAGATAAAAGCTGCATTTTTTTTTGTTTCTGGCAAATTAGTTGTCTGTTTTAAAAATCAGATTCAAAGTATGAGCCCACAGATTGACTTTTTGATTAGGAAAGGACACACCGTTCTAGCAGCTGCCAATGATAAATTCATTTTAGCACCAAATGGGTTCTTGTAAATCAGCACAAAAGCATCAGAGAGAAAGATTCAGGAATACACATCTCACAGGAGATGCCGTGAGCGGAAGAGAGCAATAATTTGAAAGGTAGTGCTAAGTTTATTGAAAATATCCACTCCATCAATTAAAATGGCAAAGAGGAATTGGGACCAAAAAAATCTAACTGCTATTTACGATAAAAGTTGATTTTGATGTTTATTTCCCGAGTTTAAAAAAAAAATAAATTTAAGACCTAAGAGTTTTCCATTGACCTGAAAGCAGTAAAAATTGTCCATTCATCTTCCCTCAGGCCAATAATAGAAAGGTCTCAAGGGGCAGAATAGGAGCCAGAAATAAGATTGAAGGGGAAACAGTAAGGAGATGCACATCAAATGACTAAATTCTATGCGTAGGTTAAAAACAGACCATCTCATCGTCCTGCTTCATGTATAGCTGAATTCTCAGATGTGTACATTTTTATATGTACTTCCTCTCACTGAAACATATAAGTAAGAGCAATATGATTTTATCTCTATGGATTTCTTCAAGTCAGGGTTTCTCAGCTTTGGCACTAATGACATTTGGCGCCAGAGAGCATTTATGTGGGGGGGGGGCGTCCTGTACACTGTAAGATGTTTAGCAGCATCCCTGGCCTCTACCTACTGGACACCAGTAGCTCCTCCCAGGTGTGACAATCAAAAATGTCTCTAGACATTGTCAAAAGTCCCCTGGGAGGCAAAATATCCCTAACTGAGAGCTACAGCTTTAAGTCTACTGGGGGGAAATGCAGTATGGAGAAGTAGAAAAAAAACAGTATCAGCTGGGTGGCCATTTTCATGTTTATAAAAGGAAGATGTTGGTAACTGCATTCAGTCACAGGACTGGAAGAATCAAATGACTAAACTATAATGTTATATGTAATGAAAATGCTACAAAAGGGAGAGTTTTGAATAGGAATCGTGCTAGAGCTCATTTTGTCCAACTTCCTTGTACAGAGAAGGAAAACTGAGAGGCAGAGTTGTTTGTCTAAAGACCACACCAATGCAATACAAACATAGGTGGTTACAATTAAATACTGCATAGTTTCCACCTGGAAAAACAAAAACGCAGGAGCCAACCTGCATGAACCCCTGAGGTGGCATAGTATGAGCCTCAAACCAAATAATGAGTTCAGTGGATTAAAACACATCTACACTGTTTAAATCGAAGACTTCTAATGATTTTTTTTTTTTTTTTTTTTTTTTTTTTTTTGGCGGTACATGGGCCTCTCACCACTGTGGCCTCTCCCGTTGCGGAGCACAGGCTCCGGATGCGCAGGCTCAGCGGCCATGGCTCACGGGCCCAGCCGCTCCGTGGCATGTGGGATCCTCCCAGACCGGGGCACGAACCCGTGTCCCCTGCATCGGCAGGCGGACTCGCAACCACTGCGCCACCAGGGAAGCCCCCTAATAATATTTTTTAAAACTCACTGGTCACTTTGGCAGCTGCTTCTTTGAATACTGACACATAGAAGGAAAGAACCAATCTTTTATTCTGCCTTTCCTGAACCAACTGTATTTTATGATAAACAAAAATGGTTGATGAAGGATTCTAGCTAATAATGACCAACGGAATAACAATCAGAAAAAAATCACAACTCTGTGACCCCACAAGAAATACGGATCCAGGCAATGATCCTCAAAGGATGCTAAAGCTATTAGGCAAAAAGTTGATGGATGAGCTCAAGTGCCCACTTACAAATGAATCAATAAAACAAGGTATATACACACAATGAAATATTATTCAGCCTTAAAAAGGAAGGAAATTCTGATGCATGCTACAACATGGATGAACCTTCAGGATATTATGTTCAGTGAAATAAGCCGGTCACAAAAAAAGACAAATACTGTATGATTCCACTTATATGAGGTCCCTAGCGTAGCCAGATTCATCGAAGTAGAAAATAGATGGGTGGTTGCCAGGGGCTGGGGTAAGGGGAAAACGGAGAGTAGTTGTTTAAGGGGTACAGAGTTTCGGTTTTACATGATGAAAAGTTTTTGGAGGTTGGTTAAACAACAATGTGGATATCCTTAACATTAGTGAACTGTATATTTTTAAATGGTTAAGATGGTAAATGTTATGTTATGTATATTTTACCGTAATTAAAAATTAAAAATGTTAATTATTGGGGGAAAAAAAAGCTGTTGGGGACTTTGTAATGGATGGCTCAGTCTGTTAGCACTGGACCTACTGTTCAATCTCAATATCATTAAAAACGGGATGACCAGACATTATGTGCTCACTGTGCGATGCTGGACGGATCACACAGTACCGCCTATGAAGGCGTCTGGACAACAAAAAGACTTTGATCTCCTCAGACCTCTAGATCTAACTATTAGTTTACAGGAAACATGGGGAAAAGAGGAACAAGTTAACTGAAACCAAGAAGAAGTGATCAGCCACATCCAGGATGTGAATGTTCTACAGGACAAAAGACCCAGTTTCTCCAACAAATCAGTGGCTGGGGGATAAAAAAGGTCAGGGGCGGGGAGTTGCTGTTACAGAATTAAAGACATTTCAGAGACATTTCACATAACAACCAAATGTGATGTGTGGACCTTGTCTGGAAACCAACAGTAAAAAAGATATCTCTGAGGGAATCAAGGAAATGTGAGCGTGGACTGAATATTAGATGGTATTCAGGAACGATTATAAGTATTTTTAGCTGTGATAATGTCAAGGCAGGGATAAAGTAAAGAAAAAAAAGTCCTTTCAGTTAGGATGTCTTTATGGGTGAAATGACACAACTTGCTCCAAATTAACCTAGAAAAAAACTCAAAAAGGAAGAAAAAAGAAGGAAAGAACATTGGGAAAATGTTGAAGCTGGATGAATACATGGAGTTAATTGCACTCTTCTCTAGTTTTGTGTGTGTTTCCAAAATCCCATAATAAAAAACAATTTTTATGTAGGCAATCTCAAAGGAACATACAGACACACAACACAAACAGAGTGAGCTACAACCAAAGCGTAAGCAAATGAGGAAGCCATTACGTAAGCAAATGAGGAAGCCATAAGTGCAGGAAACGGGAGATGAAGCCCTGGGCCTTTGCAAAGTGAGCTAACCGAGTCTAAGATGCCTGTATTAAGCGGCACCCTCAAAGATGCTCTACCCCCTGGCAAGAGGAGGGCTTAAAAAAATTTTTTTTCTGGACTTTCAGAAAGGGGAGCCTATGAAAACCTGTAGTTTTCAATGTGGCTCTGGAGGGGAAAACTAATAATGGCCACAATAATGATGATGATGATGACCACCCTGAAGGTTTGTAAACACGTGGGGCTGGGGCTCGAGTTTATACTCCATGTATTCAGTGGGAAAACTCCAAGCTGAGGAAATAAATGTCAGTGTTCAGAGGTTATTAGCATCCCCGGCATCCAGCAAAAAAGACTTCCGAGAGAAAAGCAGCCAGGAATCAGACCCCTCAGGATTCCCACAGATTAAGTTCAATCAAAATGAGATCACAGTCAAATTACTAAACATCCAAGCAATAAGTCAGTATGAGCCAGAGTAAGCAGAAACAACAAACAAGACATTGAGACACCCCCCCCCCCGCCACTCCCACCCAAAGACTTCAGATGTTGGAATTATCAGATAACAGATTCTAAAATCACTATGTATTCAATATTTTTTTTAAAAGAAGGTTTTTAAAATGATCAAGGAATGAGACTATCAAAAATGGCCAGACGGGCTTCCCTGGTGGCGCAGTGGTTGAGAGTCCGCCTGCCGATGCAGGGGACACGGGTTCGTGCCCCGGTCCGGGAAGATCCCACATGCCGCGGAGCGGCTGGGCCCGTGAGCCATGGCCGCTGAGCCTGCGCGTCCGGAGCCTGTTGCTCCGCAACGGGAGAGGCCACAACAGTGAGAGGCCCGGGTACCGCCAAAAAAAAAAAAAAAAAAAAAACTGGCCAGGCGTTTGTCCTCAGGAGTTTGTGGGAGCACAGGAGAGCTATTTGACCCCTGTACTTTTGGCTCTTCCATTCTGGTGGGAAAAACAGATTTATTTACAGAATCAAATTATGCTGGCAGTAAAAATTCAAGTGCTTCCAGGAGCCAGAGAGGAAATGTGAGCAGTGCATTGGGCAGGCAGAACATAGGCTGTATCTAAGGAGGGAGCCTCTTCTCAGCCCCAGCAGACTGTTGATCTATATACAAGAAGAGAGTCCAGGTATTGCCAGATATTCCCATTTTCCAAAAAAAAAAAGGCATAAATCCAGATGTTAATGATCTGTACATGTCGGCTACTGTGGTAGACATCTGGTTTTTGTCACCTAATAACAATTCACCTCTCTTCTAAAATATTATGGTGTTACGATTCCCCTTTGGGAACAACACCTTTCTCCTAGTCTCAGTCCAGTTTCTCAGAGACGGTGTTGATTCCACCTCTGGCTGCAGGGATGGGCATGTGGCTCAAGCTCAGCCAATCACAGCAGAGCAGTCTCCTGGGCCACAATAATCGGCTCAGGAATGGGCCTGTGACCCACCCAGAGAAAATGAGAAGCAGTGAGGCCATTGGGGGAAGCTTAGGAAAAAGACTCTTATCCTTCCCTATGGAATTCAAAGCTGAGAAGATGTAAGGGCTGGAGCTTTGGCAGCCTTTTAGTGACCATTATACAGAGATTCTGTCTAAGGTTGGATCCACATGGTCAAAAGAATCCCTGATAGCTGGAGAGAGGCCAAGGCCTCATGAAATCATCTGAGCCTGAACCCAGAGGTTCCCTCTAGACTTTTCATTTTTGGTAATCGGTGAATTTGCATTCATGCTGAAGACAATTTGAATAGGCTTCTCTGTCACTCCACAGAAAGAGGCCTATCCCTTCAGCAACTAATTAACAGTCTTTTAACACACTGGGAAAGCCAGACAAACATATCTGAGGGCTGACCATGGACCTTCAGTTTGCAATCTCAGCACCTGGCCACCCCTCTCCTTCTGTACTACTGTACCTAGCTTCTCTTATTTCTCATCTTCTAGCCTCCATTCCCACTGCTCCTTCCTTGTACCATACTCTTCTCTCCCTGCTCTACCTCCTGAAATCCTACTCATCTTTCAAAACTCAAGTCAAATGGTTCCTTTTTTCTTAGCGCCTTTCCTGACAACCCCACCCTAAGCCCTACCCCAGGCAGAAGAAGATACCTCTCCCTCCATTCCCAGGCCCCTCTGACCCCCCGATGAACACTCAGCCCTTCTGCTGAGGATCCTAATTACCCAGCAACATTCCTGTCTCCCCTGCTTCTTCGTGATCCAAATTCAGACCCAGATTAGAAGGGATGATATTTGAGGCTTAAGTTTCAAAAAACAATCAGTTCTTAGGAGAAGTCAGAAAACATGGTGAAAGATGAGGATGTGGGTAAGGGATTAGAAAGAAAAGAACAGTTGTTCCGGGGAAAAGAGAGGGTCTCTGTGGCGTGCAGTGAGGAAGGAGGAAAAGCTGGACATATTTAGACCAAACGAAATGATTCAGAGGAAACCTGAGAAGCAATGTCTAGAGAGGCGTGAGGTTGATCTGACTGGAAAGGAATATAAAAAATGTGTGACGGGAATGACCCAAAACAACAACGACAAAATGCCCAAAATAGGTGCACTGTTCACATGAGAAAAGAATGCAGACAGCAGCAAGACGCTGAGAACCCTCCAGAAAACAAGAGAGAAGGTGACAAAGGATGAGGTCATCTCAAACCAGATAAACTGGAAGGCGTTCTATTGATTGAAAGGGTTTTTCAAAAGCTAGGGCTCATGTTGACTTGCCACTGATGGAAACTCAGGGCACCGAGGCCTTCTGGAATTTTCTGCTCAGCAGACAGACACAGGGAGGGTCCCAGGAGGCCATTTGCTAGATGTAGCAAAAGAGCTACCATGGGTCAAAGGTCAAAACAAGCAAGGTGTCAGTTTATGGGCCACCCCAGGCAAGCACTGTCTCGCTTTTTACTTCTAAGGACCGTGGGACCTTGTCCACTGTTCCCATGCCTCCTACCCCGGGACCAGTTCTTTCTTCATGTGATAAAATACCTAAGCCGGACAGTGTCCAATCACAGCGGCCCTTAACCTTTACTGGAGACATATCTGGTTGAGGCTCTGGGCCCTCTTCCCAGAAAAACGCACACAGCCTCAGACACAACAAAGTTTCCTTCCCATTTAAGCAGCTCATACCCGCCCTGGGGTCCATCTCTTGAACAATAGTTCCTAAACTCATTCCCTTAATCAAAAAAACATTTATTGAGTGCCAGTTACCTGCCAGGTACTGCTCCGGGCACCAAGGATACAGGGATCCTCGCCTCGTGGAGTGGACCTTCCAGTTTGTATCTGAGCCCTCAAATAGCGGCCCGGGAATTCAGTGATTCTGACATGGGGCCAGAATTAGGACCTGTCGTCCCAAAGAGCCCCAGCTCAAACACCCCTTCTGTAAGGAGAGAGGGGAGGAGTGTATTTAAAGCATGTGCTCTAACTGGGAAGCTCATAGCCTGCTGAGGGAGTGTAGAGGGTACCTGCACTTGGGAAAAATGTTTGGCAGAATCTCGTAAAGCCGGACGTACGTGTGACCCAGAAATTCTACTCCTAGATATATACCCAAGAGATATGTGCACATGTGCATACAAAAAGGTATACACAATAGCCCCCAATTATCCCTGGTGTTCACACCTCTGTGTCCCCTCCCCTTGAGACTGTACTGTATTTCTAATCAGATGCTGCAAAGGTGATGGGGATGTCATTTCTGTGATTATGTTACAGAAGATAGTAACTTCCATCTTGCCTGGAGACTCTCTCTATGGACTCTCACTGGCTTTGATGAAGCAAGCCACCTTATGGAGAGGCCCACATGGCAAGAAACAGTGCAGGATCTCTGGCTAACAGCCAGCAAGGAGGTGAGGCCCTCAGACTAACTAACATCCCGCAGGGAACTGTATCCTGCCAACCACCACATGAACTGGAAAGTGGATCCTTCCCCAGCTGAGCCTCAGATGAGACCCCAGCCCTGGCCACCTCCCTGATTGCAGCCTGGGAGAGACCCTGAGCAGAGAACCCAGCTAAGCAGTGCCTGGATTCCTGACCCACAGAAACTGTGACATAAGTGTGTGTTTTTTGGAGCCGTTAAGTTTGCCATAATTTGTTCTGCAGGAATAGATAACAGAGTGTAATGCAACGCAGCAGTGAGAATGAATGAACCACAGCTACGTCAGACAACGTGGTCGAATCTCACATAGTTGAGTGAAAGAAACCAGGCAGCAAATGGAATCTGTAAGATTCCATTTACATGAAGTTCAAAAGCAAGCAGAACTAATCTATGATTGGAAGTCAGACAAGCGGGAGGGGGTAACCAGAAGGGAGCACAGGGAGACTTCTTGGAGGGGCGGGGGTGGGGGGTGGTGTTCTGCTTCTTGATCTGGGTTCTGGTTAGGGTGGGTGCATACACTTTGTGAAAACTCTTCAAGCGTACACTTATCATTTGTGCTCTTTTCGAGATGTATATTATGTTTTGAAAACAAAAGTTTACAAAAAAGACAGTATGCTGGAGTCAAACAGCTAGGGTTCAAATCTTGGACCTATCACTTACAAGATTTGTAACTGGGCAAGTTACTTGACTTTTCTGAGCCCGCTTCTGTAAAATGGGTTGGGCTAAGAATTAAATAAAACAGTGTATGGCATAGCGGCTGGTACCTAACAAGCCTCAATAAATATTAGCTAGTTTGGTTAACCTCATTCATAATGGTTCATTGTTAATCTCAAAAAAAAAAAGTAGTGGAGGTTGACTTGCCTGGATGCCTGGGAGTCGAATTTACAGAGTTGTCCTGCAGGTGCCAACCCACAGAGACCAGCTGGATTCTCAGAACCCCTCTAGCAGTGATCAGGGGAGGAGCTCAGCCTGCCTCTGACACCCACACCCAGAAAGGTCCCTGGGCAACAAGCAAGATGATAGGCGAGTGTTCAGAGGTCAAGTTTGCTCTGGGTTGGGACTGAGACGATGTAAATCAAAGTTCTCCCCAGGATGTTTGTGATCGGGTTGAGATGGTGCTGTCCTCCCACATCATCAAGAAAACAACAAAAACAAACAGACAGACAGACAGCAATGCGGACATGCACAGAAGGAGTCTGTGGTATCAGGCACAGTTTAGTACTTCACACATATTAACCCATTTGATCTTTACAGTCAATGCTGTTATTACCTCCATTTTACAGGTGAGAGAAGTGAGGTACAGACAGAATAAAACAAACAAACAAACAAAACCAGGCCCATCAGAGGTGGGATCAGCACCCTTCATCTGCAGTTTTCAAACAGAACATACAGACTGGCCTCCCTGGCAAAGCTTTTTTTCTTTTTTCTTTTTCTTTTTTTAGAGAGAGTGACTTTTTGGTTTTGTTTTAATTTTTTTTAATTAATTATTTATTTTTGGCTGTGTTGGGTCTTCGTTTCTGTGCGAGGGCTCTCTCCAATTGTGGCAAGCGGGGGCCACTCTTCATCGCGGTGCGCGGGCCTCTCACTATCACGGCCTCACCCGTTGCGGAGCACAGGCTCCAGACGCGCAGGCTCAGCGGCCATGGCTCACGGGCCCAGTTGCTCCGCGGCATGTGGGATCCTCCCAGCCCAGGGCTCAAACCCGCGTCCCCTGCGTCCCCTGCATTGGCAGGCAGATTGTCAACCACTGTGCCACCAGGGAATCCCCCTGGCAAAGCTTTGGTTTGCAAGAGATGAATGTCCCAACCAGCCTTGTCTCTATCTGAGAAAAAACCTGGGTGTCTTCTCATTTTCTGACAGGGGAAGCGGGTGAGCACAGCTGCAGAAGGCCTCAGTTACCAGCTGTTATTTTGTGGTTTGAATTTATTTTTGTGAACCTGTGTGTGTGTGTGTGTGTGTGTGTGTGTGTGTGTGTGTGTATAAAAACCTGCATTTCCTTAGCCCATAGGGTCAGGTTATTAATGGGCTGTGGAGCCTCTAGTGGCCCTTTGCTCTCTCATCTGTCACCCTACTCAACAGCTTAGCTACTTCCTGCTCTTCGAGCACTCTCTCTTTTACTCTCCCTTTCTCCTGTTCCAGCTCTTTCCCTGGCTCTCTCTTACCCCTTAAAGGCTGGGCAAGCTCCCTACCTCTTCCGGGCCAGAGGCCAGCATTCATTTCTTGTTGGAATGCAGGAGACAACAAGCAGGTCTGGGGAGGGGGCACAGTGGATGGGCTCTCCCAGTCGAGGACAGCCCAGGGAAGGTATGCGGCCGAATGAGATTTTATGGGGCAGAGGTCCTGCAGGGAAGAAGCCCAGTGGGTGGCAGGAGAGGTCCGTGGCGAGCCCCAGCTACCCCCTCCTGGCCTCAGCACCCTTCCCCTCTTGCTGCGGGCACTGCCGAAACTTCAGGACAGCCGGAAGCCCAGATGGTTCAGGGCTGAGGGAAAGCAGGTGGTGAGCATGGGTGTCTCGTGGCTGTGACACCTGTCACCTGTAGTCCCCGGGGGAAAATACCTTCCCATCACAGTCATCTAGATTCAAATCTTTTTCTGGCTGTGCCACCTTGGGCACATACCTCCATGTCTCTTGAGCCTTATTTTCCTGTTCAAGTGGGAGTGATTTGATAGAAATAATACCCATCACGACATTTTTGAGTGCTTCTCTGCTGAGCTCACTGTTCCAGGGGTTTCACACACACCTACTGCCCCAGGTTATGGTGAGGATTAAATGAGATGATCCACAGGAAGGACTGAGACAGTGCCCTGCAGGTGGAAAGCCCAGAGTTAACATCACTCACTCCAGTATTATGAGGACAGCTGGGAACGACGAAGCTGGGACCTGAACCCAGGCCTTTCAGACACCAGCATTCTGATGCTGATGGAGATACAGTACAGCCTTGGTAGCCACCCAGAGCTCAATAAGATTGCTTGATTACAGGCATCACCAAGGAGCCCATATACTCCAGAAACCTCTTTTTTTTTTTTTGGCCATGCCGCGTGGCCTGCGGGATCTTAATTCCCCCACCAGGGATTGAACCTGGGCCACGGCAGTGAAAGCACCAAGTCCTAACCAGTGGACCGCCAGGGAATTCCCCAGGTGCAGTATTTTTAACACCCCATCATTGCAAAGTACAATTCTCACTCAGCCCAGGACATGCTATTATAAAGCCATGAGTTATTGGGGTATTTTATTTTCTGTTTTTGAAATTTAAGTAGATGACATGGAA
Organism: Pseudorca crassidens; assembly: GCF_039906515.1. NCBI lineage: Eukaryota > Metazoa > Chordata > Mammalia > Artiodactyla > Delphinidae > Pseudorca > Pseudorca crassidens. Next base: position 11,591,465 of record NC_090297.1, read on the forward strand.
CTGGGTTTTAAGACTTTCACACACCCTTTGAGATGACGGTGCCAACCTGTGGGGAGCGGCAGGATACAATCAAGAGTTGGCAATTTCTGCTCCAGGGAGTCTGAATGTCAGCTTTGTTCTCTGTTTTGTATTTCGTCATTGAGAGATGGACTAATGGCAAATATGCTCTCCCAAGCCTATCAGGGGGCCGTGGGCTGCTCCGGCTCCAGGCTGGCCTCATGGGCTCCGTAGGGTCTGGCTGGCAGTGAGCAGGGTTTTGTTCTGTGCTCATGTTAATGACACTGAAGACAAGCATGGAGATGGGGGTGGGGCTGGGGAGGGCCATGGCTACAGAAGCCTAGGTCCTGGGGTAAGGACAGTTCAGCTCAGCAGCTCAAGAGGTAGGAGGCAAGGCTGTGGGCGGGTGGCAAGGGCTGCCCCTGTTCATTCACTCATTCATTCATACAGGCACTGTTCTAGGTACTGGTGATACAGTAGTGAACAAAAGAGAAAAAAAATCCCTGCCCTCATGGAGCTTAAGTTGGAGGGCAGGGGGGTGTTGGGAGTGGGGAGACTGACAACAAATAAGATAAGGAAACTAAATAAATAGCACGTTAGAGGAGTGGTAAGATGAAGGGAAGAGCAATAGCATGAGGTGTTTGTTTTGTTATTCATGTTTTTTTGGTTTTTTTGGTGGCGTCATGGGGCTTGCAGGATGGACCAGGGATCGAACCGGGCAGTGAAAGCACCGAGTCCTAACCACTGGACCGCCAGGGAATTCCAAGACCATTTTAAATAGAGTGATATTTGAGTAAAAATCTAAAGGAGCTGAAGGAGATCCCTGGGGGAAGTGCCTGGTAGGGAGAAGAAACAGTAACTGCAAAGGCCCTGAGGCAGAAATGTGCCTGGAGAGTTGAGCCTGACCCTCTCTGTTCATCTGAAGTTACCACTCAGGGCCCCAGCCTCTGTGGTCACTCCTCATACTTTCCTAGGGTCTTTCTGGTCGAAAGGAACTAACCCAGGCAGAACCTTCCAGGCAGACTGAGGGCCTGGAAGAGATTTCCAGGGACAAGTTCTGGGAGGGCTCTGCGATTCAACTGCGGGGTTGAATAAATCCTGAGCTTTTGCCAAGGTTTTAACAAGGAATTTGCAAGAATGCAACAAATTCATTCCTGGACCATGCTCCAGAGCTGCTTAATCAGAATCTCTGAGGTCTGTGCCAGGGAATGCGCATTTCTAAGAGCCTCTAGGCATGTGGGAGCATCTTTACCATATATTCCATCCCATATCGATTTCCATGATTTTTCTCTCTTATATCTTCTTCTAATTGACTAGAGTGGAGTCTGCCATCTTTCATCTTTCTTAGATGAATATTTTGAGTTTGTCTTGGGGCACCTTGTCAGTCATTTCCTGCCAGGGAAATGAGGCATTCTGTAGGTAGTCAGCGGGGCTGTGCTGCTCCCACACCAAAAGGGTTGATCTGAAAAAGGTGACATGGGGTGAGGGGAGATAGTTGGGATTTGCATGTCTTCTGCACACGCTCCTTCCCCCCCGTCCCGTGCCCATGGTGGGTGCGGGGGGGCTTCTTAAGGATCTGATCCAGGTCAACACTGGGGCCACCGTCTGACACTTGTAGGGACTCAGGTGATGTTTGTTGAAGTAAAGAACACATGAATGAATAAACGTGAGTTTTGACAGGGAAGGACAGGAACAGTAAGGTTGTGGGCTTGTAAATACCCTTTCCCTAGCACGTGGAAGAATCTTCCATTCTTTCAAAATTGTTCCTTCCACCCCATCCATCTCCCATCTCCACCCCCACCCCCAGAAGTGATGGTCCCCCCAGCTTACTCTATTTTCTCCTCCACAACAGAGAGAACTAGAGATTCGGGTGGGACGGGGATACTAACCTCCAAGCTTCTCGTGGTTCAGCTCCATTACCCTCCCACGCCTGACCACCCCCTCCTCAACGCACCTAGTCTAGAGCTAAGGTCAGTAGGAAGGATTCTTGAGTCTGCTCCTTCCCCGCTGTAAAACTTTGGGCTACTTATGTGAACACTGAACCCGTTTCCCCATCCTTGAAACGGGGCCGGGGACCTCTACGCGGCAGGTCGGGGAGGGCTCGCAGCGCTGCAGCGGGCTGTAATTGGCCGGGTGCTCCCAGCGCACCGCCCCTCGTCCTCTGGCGCCGCGCACGCCACGCCCCTCACCAGCACGGCCGGCTGGGTGGCGTTGCCGTGGCGACGCGCGTACACAGGCCGGGCCGGCGCTCGCGGGCTGTGGGCCGCCGGCTGGAGACTCCGCGGGAGTGCGGCCCGGCGGCCTCGCCCAGAGCGGGCCCGGCGCCTCCCGAGCGGTCAGGGCTCTCGGCGGAGGACGAGGCGTGGGCTTCTTCCTCTGGCCAGGTGAGAGCGGCGCGCGAGGAGGCGGCGGGCGGAAACCTGGGCCGGAGGAGGCCAGCCCTGCGAAGTCAAGGGCGTTGGGGTAGGCAGGGGACCCGGCCGCACCCGAGTCCGAACTCTCTGATCCAGGCTCGGGTCGCCAGGAGCACCCCCAGAGAAGGTGCCCCAATACCAGCCGTTCCTTCCTAAGTGCAGCCCCTACCTCGCCCCCCAAGGTAGCCGGCACGGGAGCTTTAGGCCTCTCCTGGGCACCAGCTCTTGGATGTCCTGTGGGTATAGCTGGGATTAAGAGAGGAACCCCAGTTTCCCCTGATTTATGGACAACACCCACCCAATGGTCAGAGACACACACACACACACACACCCCGCCCCTTACCTGAACTCTCCTTCTTTAAGGAACTTTGAGGCCACTGTAAACCTCAAAAGAAAGTTCGCTCCTATATCCCAATTCTGAGCCATCCAAAGTGGTCAGGGGGGATGCAGATGATTGAAGCTCTTGCTCTTTACCGTGGCTGGTGCTCCATGGCACTGAGTAAGAACGAGTTCACAGAGCTAAACACATTCAAATTACTTTTACAGTGTTTTCAGGCAAGGAGGCGATGCACAGGGCAAAATTAAGGTGGAGAAATATTGTCCAATCCAAAAGCTAAAGAGAGAGAATTTAGGTTTTCCAAGGAGTCATCTAAGATATATACGGACAGGAAAAATGAAAGGTGGTTACTATCAAAACTTCCTAGCCAGCTGGCTGTACTGACTTGCTTTGAGGTGTCTGTTTGTATTTTCATTCACTCAGCAAGTGTTTACCAAGCACCTACTATGTGTCAGGTGCTGCCCCCCCCCACCGCCCCCTACCCTGGAGAAGGGGTAATGCACAGAACTGGCAGGAACTGCAAAGGGTCTGACGTTTTACCCTGTTTGAAAGTTAGTAAGAGCCTGCCCAGCTTATAGTTCCTGGCAGAAGACAAGAGACTCCTGGGCCAGAAACAAAGAACTTTATTACTCACAGCACAGCCGACATAACAGGCAGCCAGAGCTGCATATGCACATTGGTTTCTGTTGCCCGGAAAGTCCCTCGGGGTGGTGCAGAACAGCCAGTGTGGATGCTGTGCCCACAGTGGGTCTGTGTGCCAGGTAAGGAACTCCAAACTTAGGAAACTGCAATCTTTGAAAGGGGCTGCTAGCAAACCTGCCCAACTTTTGCCCCAGAAGGAGCCGTTATCTTTATTATAAACATTACCTATATCCTCCCAGGCTGTTTGCCGTACAAGCATTCTCGGAAAGTTAGTGCAAGACAAAATCTTTCAATGCCTTTGCTCTGAAGATGGGTACAAACACAAAATACCCATGAAGAATCGCTTCTTAACAAAATGAACACAGTTCTGGTTTTCCAGGAACATATATCTTAGTGAAAGAGAAACAAACAGCAAGCATAACTAAATAAAGGAACAGAACATGTCAGAGAATGATAAGTACAAGGAAGGAAACACAGCAGGGGAAAACCAACAGGGGAATAACATGACTGAGGGTGCCTTTAGCCAGAGTGGTCAGGTGGTTGCCCCAAGGGGGGACGTCTGAGCAGAGAGAAGACCCCAGCCTTGGGGACGTCTGGGGTGAGAGCTAAAACACAAATATGCGCATTATCCAAGTTTAAGTTTTAGATGAGCGGCGTTTCCTGTGGTTTTCCTGCAGAAGAGACATTTCTTGAAAGTTTACATTTTAGATTAATTCGACTTGAATGTGTTGCTTGATAACATGGTTCTCTGCAATTGAAAATTAATAACTGAGGGCAACAGAGCATGGTTCTTTGGGAAGAGGAAATGTCTTTTCCCCTATATACATGACAGCGAACTTAATAAAATTTATTTCTCATTATATGAAAGCATATATATATATATATATATATATATTTTTTTTTTTTTTTTTTTTTTTTTTTGCTGTACGCAGGCCTCTCACTGTTGTGGCCTCTCCCGTTGTGGAGCACAGGCTCCGGATGCACAGGCTCAGCGGCCATGGCTCACGGGCCCAGCCACTCCGCGGCATGTGGGATCTTCCCGGACCGGGGCACGAACCCGTGTCCCCTGCATCGGCAGGTGGACTCTCAACCACTGCGCCACCAGGGAAGCCCAAAAGCATCAATATTTGTGGGACATCCACAGGCCTCAAAGTTTACAAATATAAACTATCCTGCTTATTTTTATTTCTCTTACCCTGACGTAGGGTCTCATCTTCCTTTCAGAGGATAGAATGCTGGTTTCAAGGACTTTCTTTTATTACATGTCCCAAGTGTCAGCAGACAGTGCAATTCCCCCACCCCTACTCTGCCCCACCAGCAGCAATGGAGGTTTGTACACTGGTTACATGCAAAGGCCCAGAGTTGTCACACACTTACTATTGTGTGACCGTAACTTCTCTGAGTCTCAGTTTCCTCATTTGTAAAGCGGGACAATCCTGACACCTACCTCGCAGGGTTGTTCTGAGGATGAAAAGAGGCCATGTGTGTAAAAGGATAGCCCAGTGCCTGGCACTTAGTAGGGATTCAGTGATGAAATGATGATGGAAATGTTGATGGAAAGCAGAGCCAGACCGGAGACCCTCTACGGTCACACCTAGATGATTTTTGTTTTTATCCACAGTCTAACAACTTCACACTTCAGTGACCTTTCAGTTGAAAGAGACTTGGGGACTTCCCTGGTGGCTCAGTGGTTAAGAATCCGCCTACCAATGCAGGGGACAGGGGTTCGAGCCCTGGTCCAGGAAGATCCCACATGCCTCGGAACAACTAAGCCAGTGTGCCACAACTACTGAGCCTGCACTCTAGAGCCCACGAGCCACAACGACTGAAGCCCACACACCCTAGGGCCCGCGTGCCGCAACTACTGAGCCCGCGTGCTGCAACTACTGAAGCCTGCACACCTAGAGCCCATGCTCCACGACAGGAGAAGCCACCACAATGAGAAGCCTGCGCACTGTGAGGAAGAGTAGCCTCTGCTCGCCGCCAACTAGAGAAAGCCCGCATGCAGCAATGAAGACCCAACACAGCCACAAAAAAAAAAAAAAAAAATGGAAAAAAAAGAAAAGAAACTTCCTTTGACATGGCATTGAGATGGATCAGGATTCAAATACCATGTGAATTATCATCAACGTCTTGGAACCTACTGAAGTCACTGAAATTTTTATGTTTTAAAAAACATGTATAGGGCTTCCCTCGTGGCGCAGTGGTTGAGAATCTGCCTGCTAATGCAGGGGACACGGGTTCGAGCCCTGGTCTGGGAAGATCCCACATGCTGTGGAGCAACTAGGCCCGTGAGCCACAACTACTGAGCCTGCGTGTCTGGAGCCTGTGCTCCGCAACAAGAGAGGCCGCGATAGTGAGAGGCCCGCGCACCGCGATGAAGAGGGGCCCCCGCTTGCCGCAACTAGAGAAAGCCCTCGCACAGAAACGAAGACCCAACAGAGCCAAAAATAAATAAATAAATAAATTTTAAAAACATGTATAGGATTTACTTTGAAATGCATTAAAATATAAAAGGTATAGATGGGTAAATATGTGATAAAGCAAATATAGCAAAATGTCGATTGTAGAATCTGGGTGTTGGTTATATAGAAGTTCACCATCCTCTTCTTTCAACTTTTCTGTGTGTTTGACATTTTCATAATAAAATGCCAGGAAAAGATATGTACAGAGTCTTGACCGTACAGCCAAGCTATAATCTTGATATTTTGTCTTTGGAAATCTTTTTTTTTAACCTAAATATATGAAGGAATGCAGTGATTTAAAAAGAAAGTATCTTCTAATGCCCATTTCCTTGATGACTGACTCTTTCGCACTTTAAGAAGCTCTGTAGAAGTTGCGGTTCCTTGAGTCAAAGTTCAGAAGCCCAAGATTAATAACAGTCATAATCACAGTAGGACAAATGGGGGTTTAGTGTAGCAATCCCCATTCTAGATGCTTCACATTTAATCCTCACAAAACTCTTTGGGATACAGAGTATTATTAGCCCCATTTTACAGATGAGGAAACAGAGGCATAGAGAGAGAATAAGTAACTCACCCAGAGTCACAGAGCTAGTAAGTGGTGGGTTAGTAACACTGAGCACTTGATTCTGTCAGATAACTAACCCCAAACTAAGCTTAATGGGAGGTGGAGAGCGGTTATCAGTGGAATTCAGATTTGTTTGGGTTTTTTTTTTTTGCTATTGCTTGTTTGTGCTCTGAGTTACATAAAGGATGTCCTCTTGTGATCAGAACCAAGCTCATCTATGCCGGATATCACTGTTAAAAGGACAGTCTTAAAAATGTGAGGAATTCTAATTGTGATCACTGTTAAATCCAGCTATCCACTCCTACCTCTGCTGACTTCTCCTGTGGACATTATGGTGTATTCCATTCATTCTAAATATGATATTGAATAATTAGAGGACTGTATTTTTCTAACAGAATTGTTTTCTGTAAACCTTTTATAGGGGAAGCAGAGAGTATGAGGGCCTATCTAAAGAGCGCAGAAGGCTTTTTTGTCCTGAATAAAAGCACTACGATTGGAAAGCATGAAGATTCAGACCTTGTTTTAGAGGTAAGACCTCTTCCTACCCAGTCCCCGACCCTCCCTACCCCTCACGCCACCAAAAGTCCTTACTGTTCTGTGGACTCCAATCTCTTCTAAAGCACAGCCTCTGGCTAACAGTCCCAGCCTTCCTCGGTGTGCCACCTATAACCAGTCCCCGCATGTGCTGGGTCTCCCTGGCACATGTGGTACGAATGAGCACAGTGCAAAGTGCGATGGGCCCTCTGTCCTTTGCTGACTGTGTCTGCAGTGTCCCACCCTGATGGCGCGGTTTGGAAGGTGGGCGTAGAGCTGATGCTTGACCTTCACCTGCTCCGCGTCTGGCAGCCACGGCCACCTGAAGTGCCCAGCTTGAGCAATGGCCTCTCGCCCTTTCCAGCGCTTCTGGAGACTGTGGGCCCCTCGGAGCCGTCCCCCGCCCCCACACCTCCAAGTAGTAAATCAGGGTAAGCCCCGGGCGTGGCCTCAGCGCTCTCTCATTTCATTTCATTCTCTGAATTAGCTGTGGCTTGGTCCACATTCCCAGCTCATTGACAGCCAAGGAAGTTGGAAGAAATTGTAAGTAAGGAATTATAAAAACAGTGGCTTTGAGCCTTTTAAAATTTTGAAAGGGATTAAAATATTGAAGCAGAAAGAGAAATGCAATGGAATCCCTTTACGACTGTGAAAGGCAGACCTCTCTCAGACTTCACTCGACAGATTTTTTAAAACTTTATTTTGAAATAATTATAGATGCACAAATCGTAGAGAGAATGGCATGAAGCATGTGTGGAGTTCTGTGCCATTTTACCACGTGTGGATTTGTGTGTGGCCATCAAGATACAGAAGTATTCCATCATCAGAGATGTCCCTTGTGATATGCCTTTTATAGTCACAATTCCTCCTCCCACCATCGTCCCCACGCCCCTAAAACCACTCATCTGTTCTCCGTCTCTATAATTTTCATCATTTATGTATGACCTTTGTGATTGATTTTTTTTTTTTTTTACTCAGTGTAATGCCCTTGACATCCATTTAGGTTATTAGCTTGTTCTTTTATTGCTGAGTAATAGTCCACGGTGTGGACGTATCACCTATGTTTAACCATTCACCTTTTGAAGGACATTTTGATTCCATTTGGGGCTATTACAAATAAATCTACTATAAACATTTGTGTACAGGTTTTTGTGTGAACATAAGTTTTTATTTCTCTGCAATAAATGCTCAGGAGTATGATTGCATGGATTAACATATATGTTAATATATATTCGGTTTGTAAAGAAACGGCCGGGCTTATCCAGCGTGGCTGTACCATTTTTCATTTCCACCAGCCACGTATGAGACACATCCTCACCAGCAATTAGCATAAACACTGTTTTTCATTTTAGCCGTTTTAGTAAGTGTGTAGTGGTATCTCATCATAGTCTTAACTTGCATTTCCCAAATCGATAGTCATGTTAAATGTCTTTTCATGTACAATAGTATTTGCCTTCTGCATATCCTCTTCGGTGAAATATCTCTTCCTGTCTTTTAAGCACTTCTAATCGAATTGTTTGGTTTTTTACCATTGAGTTTTGAGAATTCTTTATGTATTTTAGATGTGAGTCCCTTGTCAGATAGATGGTTTGCAAATATTTTCTCCCATCCATAGCTTTTTTCATTCTCTTAGCAGAATATTTCACAGACCAAAAGTTTTAATTTTTGATGAAGTCCAGGTAGTTATTTTTTTCTTTTATAGATCATGCTGTTAGTGTCATGTCTAAGAACATGCCACCAGGTCCCTGACCCTGAGGATTTTCTCTTATGTTTTCTTCTAAGTGTTTTATAGTTTTATGTTTAAATCTATGAACCATTTTGGGTTCACTGTTGTTTATGATGTGAGATTTAGGTCAAAGTTCATTTTTATTGCATGTGGACATTTAGTTGTTCCAGAGCCATTTGTTGAAAAGGCTATCCTTTCTCCATTGAATTGCTTTTGCAAGTTTGTCAAAAATAATCTGGCCATACTTTCTATGGGGGCTATCTCTTAGTTCCCTATTATGTTTCATGGATCTATGTGTCAGTCCCTCTACCATTATGACACAGCCTTGATTACTGTCGCTATACAAGTCTTAAATCAGGTAGAGTGATTCCTCCCACTTTTCTTTAAAAAAATTTTTTAACCTATTCTAGTTCCTTTGCCTTTCCATTTACATTTTAGCATAAGCCTGTCTGTATATACAAAATATCATGCTGTAATTTTGATTGGAATTGTGTTTAATCCTATATATCAATGTGAGAATAATTGATATACTCCTACATTTTCTTCCAATTCATGAACATGGTATATTTCTCCATTTATTCAGTGTCTCTCATGAGTGTTTTGTAGTTTTCAGCATACGAGTCCTGTACATGTTTTGTTAGATTTACACTTAAGTATTTCTCTCTCTTTTTTTTTTTTGAGTGATTGTAAATGGTATTACATTTTTAATTTTGGTGTCCACATGTTCATTGACAGTATATAGAAATTCAGTTGATTTTTGTATGCTTCTTGGTATCTTGCAACCTTAACTGCACTTTCTTATATAAGGGCTTTTGTAGATTTCTTGGGATTTTATACATAAACAATCACGTCATCTGCAAATAAGAACAATTTTATTTCTCCTTTCAGAAAAGGAGATGTGAATGCCTTTAATCTTCTTTTCCTTGCTTTATTTCCCTGGTTAAGACTTCCAGGACTCTGCTGAACAAGAGCAGTGTATAAATCCTTATATTCACTTGTTCCTGACCTTAGGGGAAAGCAGTCAGTCCTTCACCGTTAAGTACGAGGTTAGCTGTAGGGTTTTTATACATGTTCTTACGAAGTGCGAAATTTCCCCCTTTATTCCTCGTTTTCTGAGAATGTTTATTGTAAACTCAACAGATTTAAAGATAACTCCATGAACCTCCCCGTGAGATTCTCCTCCATGATACGGTCTCCCTTCAAGGACACAGAAAATCTGTGCAGTGTGCAAAGTGGGAGGAAAAAGAAGAAGAAGAAGCACTGTAGTTTCTTCTTTATCCTAACAAGGCATAGATTTGGGGTAGTTTTATTTCCTGTCTGGCTAAAGTAGAGACAGAGATCTCTGTTTTGAACCTGACTATGATATTAGAAAACTGTAGTAATTTTTAAAAGCACAGGCTTTGGAGATAGACAGACCTGGGTTTGAATCTCATTAGGCTACTTTGTGGCTGAGTGACTTCAACCAAATTACTTAATCACTCTGAGCTCCTTTTCCCTGTCTGTAAACCCCTTACCTCACAGGGTTATTCTGAGGATTAAGTGAGAAATGCACCTAAAGAGCCTGGCATGTGGTGCTCAGTAAATGACACAATGATCATTATTATGGTCTCATAAAACAGAGACTGAGAAGAATCCTCAGAGGTGCACAGGGTTGAGATGAGGATCCACTGACATTAATAAGCCATTTGGAAGAGGGAACCAATGATGACAGTTATTAACTAGACAGAAATTGAGTTGCATTCATTGTATAAAAATAATTGACTGCTTACTGCTCCTCGGACTTAGCTTAAGAAATACGTCACTGGGCTTCCCTGGTGGTGCAGTGGTTGAGAGTCCGCCTGCCGATGCAGGGGACACGGGTCCGTGCCCCGGTCCGGGAAGATCCCACATGCCGCGGAGTGGCTGGGCCCGTGAGCCATGGCCGCTGAGCCTGCACGTCCGGAGCCTGTGCTCCGCAACGGGAGAGGCCACAGCAGTGAGAGACCCGCGTACCGAAAAAAAAAAAAAAAAAAGAAAAGAAAATAAATACATCACTGCTGCCAGCTACAGTCACATTGATTTATGAAGGAATCAGTTGCATTTCCGGAAGCACGAGCTCATTTGGGATCCCTGGAGGACAGCTGATACATGAATTGCCAAGCGTTTTGGGGATAGACTTTTGACGGGCGCTTCTGTCTTCTCTTAGACAAATCATCTTCCCAAAGCTTAAATGGGAGAGGAGACTTGCTCTGAAGAGGGGTGTGGGGACATGGGTCCATTTTGAAGAATTGAAACCTATAGACATATCAACATTTTCCAGTTTTATAAAACAAGGTAAAAGTTGCCCCTCTGCTGACTTCACTGGGCCTTTCTGATCAGAAGAATCACCCCTGATCAGCTACGAGCCATCCCGAGGAATAATCCAGTAGTCAATTTATAGTTTATGTTATTGAGGCCACTAGAGGTCATTCCACTAAATAAAATTCAGGGATTTATATTAATAAAAAGTCATCCTTGCAATTACCCAGAGGTTACATCTAGCAAATAAAAAAGATTGTTTGTTTTATTTGCCTGGATCAATCCTAAAGAACAGGCAGTCATGCTTCTAAAGATCTCTTCTCATCAGCAAGGCTGACATGTTGTTTTGACTATTGGTATCGTAGTATTTCAACATCATTTACTCTTTCCAATAATGGAAGGTAGTTACATGCTTCTTGTTTTTAAAAATTGGGAGAAAGGAAAATATAAGGAAGAAAATAACAGTCATTTGTAATCATTTGGCTCAGGGAAAAATCAATATTGATATTTGCAGGGTTTTCCCGTCCAGGCTTTTTTTCTATATCCTGTAAGGAGTTTGGTTCCCTAAAGGCAATAGGAAGCCTGTTTATAGCCAGGCTAGTGAGAACTGTTTATAGTCAACAGTGATAACTGTTGTTATCACTCATTATTTGCACAGTATTTACCCAGAGCCTCAGCACCAAGCCAAGTCTAGGGGCACAGCGATGGCAGAACTGGACCTGGTCCCTGCAATCAGGAAGCTGCCAGGAGAGAGAGAAGTAAGTCAGATGATCCCACAAAGGTGTGACTAATTCCATTCCAACATTGGGGCTGTAAAGGAAAGGAATATGGAAGACAAGGAGGACTTAACTAGACAAAAGGAGAAGGGAATGGCATGTGCAAAGGCCCTGGGGTGGAAGAGCATATTGTGAGCCCAAGGGACTGAGAGAAAACCAGGGCGTCCAGAGTCAGAGTGGGAAGGAGGAGGGCTAAGTGACAAGTAGGCCTCCTTCGTGTCACCGTAAGGGTTTTGATCTTTATCTGAAAAGCTATGGGAAGAAGGCTTGAAGGCTGGTAAACAAGGGGCAGACCTGCCAGTGAGCATCCCGGCTGCTGTGTGCAGACGAGCCACCAGGAGCTCTAGTCACAGTCTCCCCTCTCCCGTCTTACACGGCTCAGAAGCCTCAGCCTTGCCCGTTTCACAGCTAAACCTTGCGAGTTGTAATTTATGTGATTTGATGTGTCTTGTAAACTGTAGTTTTTAGAGTTGGATATGGCTGTTATCTAAACGCTGCTGAGAAAGGGGCTCAAGTCTTCCAGAATGAAGAAACACCAAGCCAGTGGTTGTTGGATTTTCCATATGTTTAAGAGTGGTTGTTAAACATGAACTCCTAGACATTCTGACCCAGTGGGTTTGGGGTAAGGCCCAGGAATCTTCACATTTATATGCTCCCCAGGGTCAGGTGGGGGGAATGGAGTCCCCTGGAGTTGGTTCCAGGACCACACTTCGAGAACCCCACCATCAGTGTTCCCTCCCTCTCCCTTCTTGATCAGCAGAGCTCCTGCTTGTGTGGGTGTCTGTGTGTGTGTGTGTGTGTGTGTGTGTATTATTTCAATAAACCTTGTTTTGAGGAAAAGAGAAGCGAAGGTTAAACAATGAAGGGCTGACTGACCCTACCTCCTCCCCAGGGACTCCCCCAGTCCCACCCTGGGGAGGTTCCAGGATCCCTAGAAGACTGAGCTCTAGGACAGCCCAAGTCAGCGCAGGGCTGCAGCTGGGAGGGTGGAGATGGAGGAGAAAAAGAAAGAACAGACATGACAGGGGGATGAAATGCTGGTGTCCGCACCTCCACCCTCGGTGGTCAGTGTCCTGCCAGCTGGCTCCTTTCTTATGGGTAGAGCCATCTCTCCAGCCTGGGTCAGCCCTTCTCGCTTGGGATCGGAGGGTCGTGAAGCCAGACTGAATCTCACACACACACACCAGATCCCATCCAGCCAGATGACTCTCGTCCCTTTTCCTGGCCCTTGCCAGTTCTGGGCTGCCTCTCAGAAAAGAACCAGAGCCTACATCATAATCTTGTTTATTATTATTAAACAAGGCTGCTGGGACTGTCCTATTATTTGCATCATTTCACGGACGTGCAGGTATGTCTGCTCGTCAAAGGACACATACAGCTGTAACGCTGATGGGCATGGCCACGTTGCCCACCAGGGGTTTCCGGATGTGGTGTCCTGCCAGCAGTGGACGCCTGTCTCCCACTCCCTCCCCAGCCTAGGGTGCTGACCACCCATTGGATCTTCACTGATCTATGGGGTGAAGTATGGTACCTGTGTCATTTTAATTCACATTTCTCTTATGCTAAGCGAACACTTACATTGTGAGACATAAGGTGACAGGTGGACTCTCTGTGGGGAAATCCACGGAATGGAACAGGCCTGGGAGGGTGCACTTGCTGGCTCCCCATCTGCATCCCGCTTGTCCTCCCGCCTGGGGCGTGCTCCCATACCCCCCCCACCCCCACCTCACCCCTGGCTTCTCCCCAAGTGCTCCTCGCTCTGGGGGTTCACCTGTTTGGTCTCGCCAGTCCTCAGGGAATGTTTTGTCCCCTGTTTGGGAACTGGCGGCTGATTTCATTGGTCAGTTCCCACCACAGCAACTGATGGACCTAGTTTCTCACCGGCAGATGGAGGGCTTCCAAGAGGAAAAAGTTCAGAGGAAAGGGCTCGATCGTGATCTCATTTTTCTCATTTTTTTATTGTGGTAAGATATGCATAACATAAAATTTACCATCTTAACCACTTTTATTAAGTGTGCAGTTCAGTGGCATTAAATCTATTCACACTGTTGTGCAGCTGTCACCCCCATCCATCTCCAGAACTCTTTGAATCTTGCAGAACTGAAACTGCACCCATGAAACAACAACTCCCCGTGCCCCCCCATCCCAGCCCCCCGCAACCACCATTCTGCTTTCTGTCTCTATGACCTTGACTACTCTGGGTATCTCACAGAAGTAGAATCATAACAGTATTTGTCTTTTCGTGACTGGCTTCTTTCACTGAGTATAATGTCCTTAAGGTTCATCCATGCTGTGGCATGTGTCCAAATATCCTTCCTCATTCATCTACCGATGGACACTTGGGTTGTTTCCACCTTCTGGCTGTTGCAAACAACGCTATGAACATGGGTGTATAAATATCTCTTCAAGCCCCTGCTTTCAGTTCTTTGGGATATATACCCAAAAGTAGACTTGCTGGATCATATGATAATTTTATTTTTAATTGTTTGAGGAACCACCATGCTGTTTTCCATAGTGGCTGCACCAATTTACATTCTCACAACAGTGCACAAGGGTTCCACTTTCCCTGCGTCCTCACCAACACTTGTTATTTCCCTTTTTTTTTAATAGTAGCCATTCTGATGGATGTGAGATGAAAGAAAGATCATAATCTTTTGAATAGCATACGTAATACAAACAGCTACAGCATACATTTATGGACTGCTTACTGTATCTCACATGGCTTTATACATCATCTATGTATGTTCTGTATATCTATTTATAGAATTATATCCTCAAAACAAATCCTGTGCAGGTGAGAACTACTATTATCATTATTATCCTCATTTGATGACACGGAAATGGGACTCAGAAAGGTTAAGGAACTGGCCCAAATCACACAGCTAGTCGGGGGACGTGGGGCTGAGTTTCAGACTGAGCTGACTCAAGCTTCTAAAAAAAGAAGCTTCACTTTTTGAGTGTAAATTTAGCTTTGGGAACATCTAATATCTAAATTGGAAATTCTCAGTTAACTGCGATAACAAGATAATTGACTAAGCTAGGGAAATTCCACCCTGTGGAATCCAGAATGAGGGTTGTCAGTGAAATGTGAGATGAATGTTCTCGTGATCCTCATTCATGCAACGGGCTGAGGTGGCGCCATCTAGTGGGGGATTTGGGTAAAGAGGAAACGTTGACCTGGTGCTTTCCCAGGAAGAGGAGCATTGGGGCTGTTAAGTGGAGGCCCAGCAAGAACCACCACTCATCTCTCCAATCCAGCCAGAGTAAGTTCTCTGCTTATAAAGACTGGTGGGATTAGATTAGTCCCCCCTGGATAACCCAGGATAGTCTCCCTCTTTTTTTTAATTTTTTTTTTTTTTTGGCTGTGTTTGGTCTTCGTTGCTGAGCACAGGCTTTCTCTAGTTGCGGCGAGCGGGGGCTACTCTTTGTTGCGGTGCACGGGCTTCTCATTGCAGTGGCTTCTCTTGTTGCAGAGCACGGGCTCTAGGCGTGCAGACTCAGTAGCTGTGGCACGTGGGCTCAGTAGTTGTGGCTTGTGGGCTCTGGAGCGCAGGCTCGGTAGTTGTGGCACACAGGCTTCGTTGCTCCGCGGCATGTCGGATCTTCCCGGACCAGGGCTCGAACCTGTGTCCTCTGCACTGGCAGGCGGATTCTTAACCACTGCGCCACCAGGGAAGTCCCCAGTGCTCTTTTAAGAGCACTGATTAGTAACCTTGATATCTGCACAGTCCCTTTTGCCACGTAATGGAGCACATCCCCAGGTTCTGGGGATCAGGACATGGGCATCTTTGGGAGACCATTCTGCCCACCACATTAATACTACATTAATACTACATTAATACTACCACCACATTAATACTACCACCTGACTGGACCATTGCTTTGGGACTGGTCTGAGAGCTTTCTGGAGGAATCAGTAGGATCAATGCCACAGGCCATGGAGAAAGATGGCTGGATGAGCTGGAAGGTGATTAATACCATTAACCATTAAGGTTAATACCATTAAGGTTAATACCATTAACCATTAAGGAAGGTGTTAATACCATTAACAAGAGGGGAAGAAGCAGGATTGGTTGAGTGAGCACCAGCTCCAGGAAGCAGCCAGGCAGTTTGGGGCCTGGAGATGAACCAGGGGTTGGAAATACACATCTGCGAATCGAGGGGGTGGTACAGTGGCCCCAGCCCATGGACAGAGTGAGGAGGAAATGGACATCTGAGGGGAGAGCAGCCCGGCATGGAGACCTGGAAGCAGTCAGAGAGGTGAGGGAGCCAGAGAGCTGTTGCCAGGCTGAGGGGATTAATAACAGAGACAGCTTGCTTTGTGCCAGGTACTGTTCTTGGCACTTTCGAGTGTATTAACTCATTTCATCCTTAGGAGGTTAGTGTTGTTTGCCCCACTTTACACATGAGGGCGTTGAGGCACAGATAGGCTGAGTATCCTGCCTGAGGTCACAGAGGGAGGCTGGGGCACTGGGAACCACGCTCGGGCAGTCTGATTTCAGAACCAGCCTCTCCTGAGGCCTTGCCGGTCCACAGGGCTCTCCCGGGGAGACCGAGGAGGAAGGATCCAGCTGACAGGGAAGCAGAGAAGCTTCTTCTTTCCTTCCACTCCCAGACTCGTCGTCTCACCAGCGCCTGGTCATTTCCTCATTTCCTTATTCTTTTGAAAACCCCAATTTTTTACTATTTCTGCACTACATCCCTTTCCTGAGGCAGTGGGGGGATGGGGCTGGGGGATGGGATAGCCAAGAACCAAAAGGTTAAAAGAAATAGATAAAACACACACACACACACACACATACACACACACACACACACACACACACACACACACACACACACACGAGTTAATTTCAAAAATGTTATCCCTTGAGCTTCCCTGGTGGCGCAGTGGTTGAGAGTCCGCCTGCCGATGCAGGGAACACGGGTTCGTGCCCCGGTCCGGGAAGATCCCACATGCCGTGGAGCGGCTGGGCCCGTGAGCCATGGCCGCTGAGCCTGCGCGTCCGGAGCCTGTGCTCCGCAACGGGAGAGGCCATGACAGTGAGAGGCCCGCGTACCGCAAAAAAAAAAAAAAAAAAAAAAAAAAAAAAAAAGTTATCCCACTCCTTTGAACATTTCCCCAAGCAGTACCTTTTGTCAATCCTACGAAGCCCAGCTTATCAAACTCATTTTTGCTGCTCAGGGAGCAACTGAAGAGAAGCAAAGAACCATGCCCAGGCTGCACAGCTGGAAGGTAGCAGAGGTGGGACTTGAACTCAAGGCTTTCTAACTCCAGAGCCCATCCTCTTGCTCTTCATAGAGAACATTTCACATTTGCCATATGTTCTCTCCTAAGGGCTTTTGTATGTATCATTTATACGTCACCAGTAACTTATAAGACTGTCCTTTTGTTACCTTACAGATGAGGAAACTGAGGTATCACTTGCCTAAGGTCACCCTGCTAGGAAGTAGGAGAGCTGGACTCGAGCCCAGTCTAATAACCACCACATTGTCCTGCTTCCCCAACACCTGAACCATCAGGCCACGTGCCTCTCTCTGACAACTGTGTCACATGTCACAGGGAGGCCGAGAGCCCGAGGAGGGCCCCGAGGGCAATGGCAGTGGGTTGAGGACCCAGCGGGAAAGGAACGCTCTTGAAGCCATTTGACAATAAAGGACAGGAAGGGGGAAGGGGAGGCGTTTCTAGGCCGAGGGGATGGTAAGCACGTTCACAGGTTAGACGGAAGTTACACTGTCAAGATGAGGATGCTAAAGCGGAGATGGTTGAGGAGAGGGACCAGACGAGGGTGGGGTGAAGGCAGGACCACCCGGAGGCCCTTGGCAGCTAAGAGAAGCCTTGAAGGTCCCATCTGAGAGTTTCTCCATGCCTGGGAAGTCCAGGTCCTGGCGGGGGGCTGAAGGTACATTCACAGGGGTGTGGGGTGATAGACGGGAGTTTCATGAAGGGACTCCATAGGGAGTGGGCAGGGCTCAGAGAAACCACAAAGGATAGTGCAGGGCCCAGAGCTAGTATAAGTGAGGACTGTTCCCACCCCCAGAGCTGAGGGGTGAGGGGCAGGGGCATTTCCTGGGACCCGGAGACCCCGAGGGCTGGGTAGAGTCCTCTGAGAGAAGCTGTGTGGCCCCACAGAAAGGAAGCCAGGGGAGTAAGTACCCCAACCTCTCTCCTCCCTGCTCTGACCTCTAACCCCCCATTGGCCAAACCCAACCAGAAACCAGAGGCAAGGAGCCCATCAGCCCATGATGCAGCTGCACAGGTGGGCCTGCTGGGCAGAGGGCGCCGTGGAAAGGGATGGAGGAGGGTCGGGAGAAGCAGATGGAGGATGCCGGCAGGTGCGGGAGGTGAAGACCTAGGAGGCTGTTGTCAAAGTAGAATGAAAAGCCTAAGAGCAGGGACTTGCTGGCTGGGGGGCCCAAAGGGCACTGGGCAGCCTCGGGACAGAAGCATGAGGGTGGCAGGAGGGTTTGGGGGCCGGGATGGACTTGAAGGAGCTGGTGGGCTTGAGCAGGGCCCAGGCTGGGTGAGTGTAGGGCATTACCCACAGGGAGGGGAAGGGGAGCAAAGGCTATGTGACTCAAGGAGAGGACGAGAGAGAGGATAAGGAAGGCCGGGATCGGGAGGTTATGGTCTGAGATGGGGCTTCCCAGTTCCAGGTGATGCAGGGTTGAAACCTAGCTCCAAAGGGCGGTTCCAGGTACACGTCGAACCTCAGCGACAACGTCAGCGAACCTCAGGGCAACGTCATAACTAAGTCAGCTTCCCGGGGAGGCTTCCTCAAAGCACAGGAGTCATCAGAGCAGAATGGTCATTGTTGATAGATGTTTAAACGTCTCAATATTTTATGGACTCACTATATACTTTTTAAAGATATTTAAAATGCAGAAGCCTTTAAAAAATGCACTTGCTTTCTATATTAGGTCCTGCCTGTCTCCTCTCTCATTATTAAATCACTCTCTACTCTGGAAATCACAGGGTACAAATCAAAGGTGCAGGTTTTGGAATTAGACTTGGGTTCAAACCCTGACATTGCCCTGTGCCAGCATCTTGATGTTGAGTGAGTCACTTCATCTTAGCCACTTTTTAAATCGTGGTAAAATACATATACATTTTACCATCTTAACCACTTTTAAGTGTACAGATCAGTAGTTGTGAGTGGTTCACATTGTTGTGCAACCAGTCTCAGAATTTTTCATCTTGCAAAACTGAAACTGTACCCATTAAACAACAACTCCCCGTTTCCCCCTTCCCCAGCCCCTGGCAGCCCCCGTTCTATTTTGTTTCTATGAGCTTGACTACGCTATGTACCTCACATAAGTGGAATCATACAAAATTTGCCTTTTTGTGACACTTACTTCACATAATGTCCTCACGGTTCATCCGTGTTGTAGTAAGTGTCAGAATTTCCTTCCTCCTACACTGAATAATATTCCACTGTATGGATGGACCGCATTTTGCTTATCCAGTCATCAGTCAGTGGGCACTTGGGTGGCTTCCACCTTTTGGCAATTGTGAATAATGCTACTATAAACATGAGTGTGCAAATATCTCTTTAAGTTCCTGCTTTCAATTCTTTGGGGTATATACCCGGAAGTGGACTTGCTGGATCGTATGATAATTTTATTCTAAATTTTTTGAGAAGCCGCTATACTGTTTTTCACATCAGCTGCACCATTTTACATTCTCAGCAGTGCATAAGTGTTCCCCTACTCTACATCTTTGCCAACACTTGTTATTTTCTGTTGCTCTTTGTTTGTTTTTGTTGTTGTTGTTGTTTTGCGGTACGCGGGCCTCTCACTGTTGTGGCCTCTCCCACTGTGGAGCACAGGCTCCGGACGCGCAGGCCCAGCGGCCATGGGTCACGGGCCCAGCCGCTCCATGGCATGTGGGATCTTCCCGGACCGGGGCACGAACCTGCGTCCCCTGCATCGGCAGGCGGACTCTCAACCACTGCGCCACCAAGGAAGCCCTGTTTGTTTGTTTTTGATAGTAGCCGTCCTAATGGGTATGGGGTGGTATCTCACTGTGGATTTGATTTGCATTTCCCTAATGACTAGTAATGTTGAGCATCTTTTTATATGCTTGTTGGACATTTGTATATCTTCTCTGGAGAAATGTCTATTCCAGTTCTTTGCCTATATTTGATCAGGTTATTTGGGGGTTTTTTTGTTGTTGTTGTTGAGTTATAATTCTCTATATATTCTTCATATTAACCCTTCTTCAGAGTTGTGATTTGCAACTATTTTCTCCCATTCTCTAGATGGCCTTTCACCCTGTTTATTGTGTCCTTTGATTCACAGACGTTTTAAATTTTGATATAGTTGAATTTATCTATTTTTTACTTTTGCTGCCTATGCTTTTGGTATCATATCCAAAAAAGCATTGCCAAATTCAATGTCATAAAGCTTTCCTCCTGTGTTTTCCTCTAAAAATTTTATAGTTTTAGACTACGTTTAGGTTTTTGATCCACTTTGAGTTAATGTTTGTATGTGGTGTAAGGTAAGAGTTCAACTTAATTCTTTTGCAGTCTTTCCCAGCATCATTTCTTGAAAATACTGTTCTTTCCCCATTGAATAATCTTGGCACCCTTGTCAAAAATCATTTGACCATGTATGCAAAGTTTTATTTCTGTGCTCTCTATTCTATTCTATTGGTCTATGTGCCTGACCTTATGTCAGTATCACACTGTTTTGATTACTGTAGCTTTGTATGCAGTAAGTTTTGAAATCAGGAAGTGTGAGGCCTCCAGCTTTGCTTTTCTTTCTCAAGATTATTTTGGCTATTTGGGGTCCACTGAGATTCCATATGAATTTTAGGATGGATTTTTCTATTTCTGCAAAAACTGCTATTGGGATTTTGATAGGGATTGCATTGAATCTGTAGATCCTGCTGCGTAGTAATGACATCTTAACAATATTAAGTCTTCCAACCCATGAATACAGGGTGTCTTTCCATTTATTTGTGTCTTTAATTTCTTTCAGCAGCACTTTGTAGTTTTCAGTGTACACATCTTTTACCACCTTGGTTAAATTTATCCTAAAATATGTTATTCATTTTGATGCTATTGGAAATGAAATTATTTTCTTAACTTCCTTTTCAGATTGTTCATTGTGAGCATATAGAAACACAACTGATGTTTGTGTGTTGATTTTGTATCCTACGATTTTGCTACTGAATTTTATTTATTGGTTCTAAGAGGGTTGTGGTTTTTCATGGACTCTTTAGGATTTTGTACATGTAAGATCATGTTGTCTGTGAACAGAGATAATTTTAGTTCTTCCTTTCCAATTTGGATGCCTTTATTTCTTTTTCTTGCCTAATTGCTCTGGCTAGGACTTCCAATACTTTGTTGAATAGAAGTGGCAAAAGCAGGTATCCATATCTTATTCTTGATCTTAGAGGAAAAGCTTTCAGTCTTTCACCTTTGAGTATGATGCTACCTATGGGCTTTTTCATATTTGACCGTTATTATGTTGAGGTAATTTCCTTCTATTCCCTGTTTGTTGAGTGCTTTTATCATGAAAGAGTGTTGCATTTTGTCAAATGCTTTTTGTACATCAATCAAGATGATCATTTTTTTCCTTCTCTCTGTTAATGTGATGTATTATTACATGGATTGATTTTCATATGTTGAAACATCAAGTCTGCATTCCAAGAATAAATCCCACTTGGTCATAGTGTATGATCCTTTTAATGTGCTGTTGAATTCAGTTTCCTCATATTTTGTTGAGGATTGTGGTATCAGTGTTCATAAGAGATATTGGTCTGTAGTTTTCTTGTAGTGTCTTTGTCTGGGTTTGGTATCAAGGTAATGCTGTCCTCTCACTTCACCTTTTGAGTCTCAGCTTCTTCATCTCTAAGATGGAGATAATAATAGAACCCTGTTTAGAGCTGTCATGCAGATTAAATGAAAAAAATGCACACAAAATGCTTCAGCAGGGCCCAGTTCACAGGAAGCCCTCAAAATACGTTAGATGATGATAAGGATAATAATAATAATAATAAATAAATAACAGTTCATCTCATAGTTGGACAGCTCAGTAGGATGGAGCTTATACAGTCAGTCTGTATTAGCAGCAGGGCATCTGTCCAGTAGTAGCACTTAGCAATTTTCCAGGTAAAGGGAGCGAGTGATATTATAGGGCAGAACTAGGAAGCTGTCTCCTGGCCTAACACGTGGTAGAGGCTCACCCAATTTTGTGGAGTCATTTAAAACTTCCTGCTTGCTTTGATTTCTTAATAATGGCTTGACAGTTTTTGAGGAACTGAAAGTAGTGAAGCCTGGGAAGAGAAAAACAAAATGTAACACACAGAATTTCTCTCATTCATGGGTTATCAAATGTTCAGAGGACACAAAGATCAATGGGAATGGTGATGAAGATGATGTGGGTGACATTTTCCAAAGAACTAATGTGTTTTAATTTTTTTTAATACTTTATTTTTTTGAACAGTTTTAGGTTTACAGGAAATTGAGCAAAGAATACGGAGAGTTCCCATATATCCACCCCTCCAATACACACAGTTTCCCCTATTATTAACGTCATGCATTAGTGCGGTACATTTGTTACAACTGGTGAACCAATATTGATATGCTATTATTAACTAAGTCCATAGTTTACATTAGGGTTCACTCTTTACGTTGTACGTTCTTTCGTTTTGACAAACGTATAGTGACAAGTATCCACCATTACAGTATCATAAAAAATATTTTCACTGCCCTAAAATCCCCTGAGCCCCAGAGCCCCTGTGCCCCTGGCAAGCACAGATCTTTTACTCTCCTTATAGTTTTACTTTTTCCAGAATTTCGTACAGTTGGAATCATACAGTATGTAACCTTTTCAGACTAGGTTCTTTCACTAAGCAATATGCATTTAAGATTCCTCCATGTCTTTTTGTTATTGGATAACTCATTTATTTTTATCACTAATATTTCATTGTATGGATGTACCACAATTTGTTTATCCATTTACCTTTTAAAGCACATCTTGGTTGCTTCCAGTTTTTGGCAATTATGAATAAAGATGCTGAAGCACGTATCCAAAATAAATGAGTCTTCATGGATATAGAGAACAGACTGTGGTTGCCAAGGGGGAGGGGGTTGGGGGAGAGATGGAGTGGGAGGTTGAGGTTAGCAGATGTAAGCTGTTACATATAGAATGGATAAACAACAAGGTCCTACTGTAGAGCACAGGGAACTATTTTCAATAGCCTATGATAAACCATAATGGAAAAGAATATTTTAAAAAGAATGTATATATATGTATAACTGAATCACTTTGCTGTACAGCAGAAATTAACACAACATTGTAAATCAACTACACTTCAATAAAATAAATAAATAAACAAAAATAAATGAGTCTTAAAAGTCAACAATAAGAAACCAAACAACCCGACTTAAAAATGGGCAAAAGAGCTGAACAGACACCTCACCAGAGATCTACAGATGTCAAATAAGCATATGAAAAGATGTTAAACATCATATATCACTAAGGAATTTCAAATAAACATGAAATATCTCTTCATTTATTTAGACTACTTTGATTTCTTTCATCAACATTTTGTAGTTTTCTTCATATACCTCTTCATATAGCTAAGTATTTTGTTAGATTTATTCCTAAGTACTTCTTTTTTTTTTTTTTTTTTTTGGTGCTAATGTAAATGGTGTTGTGTTTTTAATTTCAAATTCCACTTGTTCATTGTTGGTATATAGGAAAGCAATTGACTTTTGTATATTAATCATGTATCCTGCAACCTGGCTATAATTGCTCACTAGTTCCAGGAGGGCTTTTTGTCAGTCCTTTGGAATTTTCTGCATAGACAATCATGCCATCTGCAAAATGGGCAAAAGACCTGAACAAACACTTCACCAAAGAAGATTTTTTTTTCCTTCCCAATCTATATATCTTTTATTCTCTTTTCTTGCCTTGTTGCATTAGCTAGGACATACAGTACAATGTTGAAAATGAGTGGTGAAAGGGGACATCTTCACCTTATTCCTGATATTAATTGGAAAGCTTCTAGTTTCTCACCATTAAATATGATGTTAGCTTTAGGGTTTTTATAGATGTATTTATCAGGTTGAGGAAGTTCCCCTCCATCCCTAATTTGCCAAGAGTTGTTGTGGTGGTTTGTTGGTTTGTTAGTTTATCATGGATGGGTGTTTAATTTTGTCAAATGCTCTTTTTGCATCTACTGATATGATGCAATTTCTCTTCTCTACACTGTTGATGTGATGGATTACATTAATTGATTTCTAAATGTTGAACCAGCCTTGCATACCTAGAATAAATCCCACTTGACTGTGGTGTATAACTCTTTTTATACATTACTGGATTCAATTTGCTAATATTTTGTTGAGGATTTTGCATCTATGTTCATGAGAGGTATTGGCCTGCAATTTTCCTGTTTTGTAATATCTTTATCTGGTTTTGCTATTAGAATAAGTTTGGCCTCACAGAATGAGCTGGGAAGTGTTCTCTCTTCTTCTATTTTCTGGAAGAGATTATAGAGAACTGGTATCATTCTTTCCTTAATGTTTGATAGAATTTACCAGTGAACCCATCCAGGCCTGGTGATTTCCACGTTGGAAGGTTATTCATTATTGATTCAAATTCTTTACTAGATATGAGTCTATTCAGAGTATTTATTTCTCCTTGCGTGAGTTTCAGTAGATTGTGTCTTTCAAGGAAATAGTCCACTTCATTAAGTTATAAAATCTGTGGGCATAGAATTATTCATAATATTCCTTTATTATCCCTTCAGTGTCCATGAGATCAGTAGTGATGCCATCGCTTTCATTACTGATTTTAGTAATTTGTATCTTCTCTCTTTTTTTCTTGGTTATCCTGCTAGAGGTTTGTCAATTTTATTGATCTTTACAAAAAAAAAATGCTCTTTATTTTGCTGATTTTCTCTGTTGTTTTCCTGCTTTTTATCTCATTCATTGCTTCTTTTCTTCTGCTGTGGTAGGCTTATATTGCTCCTCTTTCTCTAGTTTCATAAGGTGGAAGCTTAGATCTTCTTTTCAAATGTGTGCCTTCAATGCCATAAATTTCCCTCCAAGCACTGCTTTCACTGCATCTTGCAAATTTTCACAGGTTGTATTTTCATTTTCATTTAGCTCAAGATAAATTTTTATTTCCCATGAAACTTCCTCCTTGGCCCATCTGTTATTTAGAAGTGTGTTGTTTAATCTCCAAATATTTGGGGATTTTCCAGCTGTCTTTCTGGTATTGGTTTCTAGCCTAATTCCGTTGTGGTCTGAAAACGTACTTTACATAATTTCTACTCTTTTAAATTTGTTGAGGTATATTTCGTGGCCTGGAAAGTGGTCTGCTTGGTGAACGTTCCATGTGAGCTTGAGAAGGATGTGTGTTGTTGTGGGATGAAGTTGCGTGGTTGCCAGTTAGATCCAGATGACGATAGTGCTATTCAGTTCAACTTCATTCTTACTAATTTTCTGCCTGGTGGATCTGCCCATTACTGACAGAGGGCTGTTGAGGTCTCCAGCTACCATGATGGATTCATCTGCTCCTCCTTGCAGTTCTATTGGTTTTTGCCTCCCATACTTTGATGCTCTATTGTTGGGCACATACAATGAAGGATTGTTATGTCTGCTTGGAGAATCGACCCCTTTATCACTATGTATCGCCTCTCTTTATCCCTGATAACTTTCCTTCCTCTGAAGTTGGCTCTGCCTGAAATTAATATAGCTACTCCCACTTTCTTCTTGTGTTTCAGTATTTTAAGTGCCAGAGTGTTTGGTAGGAATTTGAAAGGCACAGTCATTTGAATCAGGCAAACCTGGGAACAAACCAAGCGAGTCAAACTGGCTGACTGTGGGCACACTTAATCATTCTATGCCTCAGTTTCCTCATCTAAAAAATGAGTAACTATCGGACCTACTGTACAGCACAGGGAACTATATTCAATATCTTGTAGTAACCTGTAATGGAAAAGAATCTGAAAAAGAATAGATATTATATATACGTATAACTGGATCACTTTGCTGTACACCTGAAACTAACACAACATTGTAAATCAACTATACTTCAATAAAAAATTAAAATTTTTTTAAATGAGGAAGTCTCCCTTTGAATTATTGTGAAGATGAAATGGGATAATGCAGTAAAGCACTTAGCAAATTTCCTGGCATTTGTGTAATTGCACATAATGTGTAATTAATATATTCTACTAATATATGCAGTTATATTATTATCTATTCATATAATATAAGCTATTATATTATTAATATAAGCTATTGGTTATAATTATATTGTGGGACGTTAGTATAGGTTTCTAAGTCCAAGTGCACTCTATGAAAGTTGGATGAGGCACTCTGAGAAGAGTAACTTAGAAAATAATTGCAAAGTCTCAGGCTGGGGTGGATGGCTCATAGGCAGTGTCCTGAGAAGACAGAAGACTTCACACGTGCCCTGCAGCCCATAGTACAGGGCACCGGGGCCAGGGGGAATGTGATATTTCCTCCCTGGTGCCGAGTTTTGCTCATTCTTCTTACTAAAGTGGTTACACAAGAGGTTTCTGACTCCACTGACAATTCACTGTCTGGGGTCTCCCTCTTTTGGGGGAAATGTGGTCACACTAGGGCCCCTATTGAAAAATAGATCATCTTTGGTTAGATAAATTCTGATAAGCTTTTAAGAAGCAACAGTAATAATTAATCACATGGGAAAAACCTTCATTGTACACCAAGGCTTTTAAATGTAGTTATAAAACTATGTTTTGTGGTGTGAGCTCAATTGTGTTTAAACTTTTTAAAAAGATTGTAAGCATAGAAAAAAGACTGGAAGGATGTGAACCATCGTGTTCACAGTGCCTGCCTCTGGGGGACGGGAGTCTAAGTGATTTTAATGTCTTTGTGTTTTTCTCTAGTTCTCATTTTCTGCATTATTACAAAAAAAATGTTATTTTAAAAATGAATAGAACAAACAAAAGAAAACAACAGTTATTACAAAACCTCCCCTTAACTTTAACACTTGCAGTAAATGGACAGTTGTCACTTGCCAACTGACCCTTCTGGTTTGTGTTGGGCCATTTCTGCTGTCTTGCCATTCAGGACAACCAAAAGGATACTTGCATGGGATCAGAGAACTACAAAGTGGCCAATTCCCCCCGAGTTCCCTCTTACCTCTGTGTTGCCTGACGCCCTACCCAAAAACTGGGCATCTATCCTGGGTCTGCTGTCAGGGTCTGGTGACCCTCCACTCACTAGCTGTGTGGCCTTAGGCAAGTCACTTCACCTCTCGGACCCTCAGCATCCTCCTCTTAAAATGAGGATTGCAGTGACCATCCAGCCAGATGAAGTGGTTAGCACATTGGGGCACCCAGTGTAAGTGGCACTAGTAAACATTAGGGCCCCCCTTGTTATTCCTGTTTTTCTGGCTCTGACTGTCCCCCTTCTCCATTTCAGTCTGCAGACATCGACAACCATCACGCGCTCATTGAATATAATGAGGCCGAGAGCAGCTTTGTTCTCCAGGACTTCAATTCCCGCAACGGCACATTCGTCAACGGGTGCCACATTCAGAACGTGGCTGTGAAGCTCTTACCCGGAGACATCCTGAGGTTTGGGTCCGGAGGGCTGACCTATGAACTGGTCATCGAAAACCCAGCCTCGGTGAGTCCAGGCCCCTGCGGGGTGGGGGTGGGGTGCAGAGGCGCCGTGTTGTATCACCTTCCGTGCAGCCTAGGGCTCAGATACGGCCACAGGTGGAGTTCGTCTGGAGCGCGTCACTCTGCTTTCGCGATTCCGCCAAGTTCAGACCCATCTCGTGGGTGCCGGGGGAGAGCGAGTCCTCGCGCCCTCTTCTGGGCATTTCGTGGAATTACATGCAAGAGTTGCCTAGCGACCAGCCCGGAGCGAGAGCATTTTCCTGAAAAGTGAAGCTTGGCGAGGGGAGGTGGAAAGCAGATGTGTGCTTTTGAAGATGCAGAGATGGATGCTTCCCTTTTAGGCAGATCAGTGCTCTACAACTTCCTAGCTTTGCGACCTCGGCCAGGGTACTCTGCATGCCTGGGTCTGGGTCTTCTCAGCGGTGCAGGGCGTTGAGAGAGTATCTATGTGTAAAAAGTCAAAGTCTCTGGCGGGAGTAAACGCTCAAGGCCTGATAGCTGTTATCACACCGGATCAGAAAGGTTCCCGGGATCAGGACCTAAAGTATGGCCCCAGGTTAAGCGGAACGTAACCCAAAACTCGCCCAGCAAAGCTCAGTCACAAGAAGTGTCTGGTTCAGTAGGGAGGAAGGATGGGGGCTGGTTAGCGACACAGTCCTGGGTCAGAACCCCAGCTCTGCCACTGGCCTACTCGGTGTGCTCTTGCACAAACCATCGGACCCCTCGGAACCTCGGTTTCCTCATCTACAAAATGGGGCCAACGACAGCAATGACCTTGCAGGCTTATCTCGAGGGCTAAATGAGATGGTTATAATTGTAAAACTCCCAGAATAATGCCCATTCGTGGTGAGCACGCAATTAATACCTGTCATGTGTGTCCCAGAGAGACGGTGTGTTAACCTCACTCGCCAGCACCGAGAACGCTGCATGGACTGAGACCTCCGAGGCTTCAAATCCTTTCTGGGACGAGGCTGGGTATAAATGAACAAAGTTTAGAGAATCTAGACAGAATCCTGGGTTGTGGGTCCCCTAGGCAGCCCTAAATACTCACTCAGAGAAGACCGGCAGCATCCCTCAGGCTGCAGGGCCCGTGACGCCGCATCCACCATGTTTGGCTTTGAAAATCTGGGGCAGTTTTCTCCTGCAGCTGCTCAGACCCCTTTTCCTCCTTGGACCAACATTAAAGTGTGCTCACTCGTGGGATGCACTGGGGTCCACTGGCCGCCCTGAGGAGGGGCTCCTGACCCAGCAGGTGTTGACCTGATCAGGGACTCTCAACCTGGGTTCTAAGGATCCCCCTCGTCAGAACCACGTGGGGAGCAAACCAACAGTGCAGGTCTGGGCTTCACCCCAGGCCTGAGGACTCATAGTTAGGATTCCCAGATGAAATACAGGACACCCAGTTAAATCTGAATTTCAGATAAGCAACAAATAATTTTTAGGTACCGGTGTGGCCCAAATATTGCAAGGAACCACTTATGCTAAAAAAATTATTTGGTGTTTATCTGAAATTCAGATTTAACTGACACCCTATAGTTTATTATGTATTTATTTATTCATTTATTTATTTATGCGAAATCTGGCAACCATACACATCCTCCCTGGGAGAGGGGCCTGGGAATATGCATTCTCACAAGCTCCCTGATGATTCTGATTCCCAATAGTAGGGAAACCCAAATTTAGAATCGTTTGTATGGAACACTTACAGAATTTTTTAGGGATCAAAGAAAAGGGGATTTCAAACTCCCAAGCCTGAAAATCCAAGTTCGCAAAGTTTGATTCAATGTGCCCCAACATGTCTGATTACAAGAATTTTTCAGGAGTGTTCAGTAAAATTACAGGTTCCCAGGCCCCCTCCCTGGGAAGTTCTGACTTTGTGGCTTTGCCCGTGGTGGGAAGAAGAGGGGGAGCAGCAAACAATATCTGCATTTTTTTCTTTTTTTTTTTCCTACAAAGATAGTTATTGAAATATTATTTATAGGGGCATAACATTTGAAACCTAAATTTTCATCAAAAGGGGGCATTGTTAATAAATTATAAGGAGTTCGTTTATATATGGAATACTGTTCTGCCTTTTGAAAACACAGCTTTATTGAGATATAGTTGACATGCAATAAATGGCACAGGTTTAAAGTCTGTAAGTGGATGGGCTTTGACATATGTGTACACCTGGGAAGCCATAGCCACAATCAAGACAGTGAACAGCTCCTTCATCCTCCAAAGTCTCCGATCACAGCATGTGTTGTTTGCTTGCTTGCTCTTAACAGCTTCACTGAAGCACAATTTACATAACAGAAACTTCACCCATTTTAAGTGTCAATTCAGTCAATCTTAATACATTTATGGAGCTGTGCAGCCAACACCACAACCTGCTTTCAGAACATTTTCATCCATTTCTATCACCCCAGACCTCGGAGAAACCTTGGAGGTACTTCACTTGGGGGTTTGTTTTTAACTTTTCATTTTCAAAATTGTGGTAAAATACACATAAAATGTACCATCTTAACCACGTTCAAGTGTACAGTTCACAGTGGCATTAAATCTATTCACGCTGTCGTGCAGCCGTCACCCCCATCCATCTCCAGAACTTTGTTCATCTTCCCAAACTGAAACTCTGTGCCCATCAGATAAAACCCCCTGCTTCCTTCCTCCCCTCCCACCGTGCTTTCTGTGTCTGTGAATTTGACTATTCTAGGTGCCTCATATAAATGGAATCTTACATTGTTTGTCCTTTTGTGACCATCTTAT
This sequence comes from Pseudorca crassidens, assembly GCF_039906515.1. Lineage (NCBI taxonomy): Eukaryota > Metazoa > Chordata > Mammalia > Artiodactyla > Delphinidae > Pseudorca > Pseudorca crassidens. The sequence goes on from NC_090297.1 coordinate 11,621,580, forward strand.
GTCACTTAGTATGATGTCCTCATGGTTCATTCCAGCTGAATAATATTTCATTGTATGGATTTTGTTTATCTGTTCATCCATCCATGGCCACTTGGGTTGCTTCCACCTTTTGGCCATTTTGAGTAAGTTTGTCACGAACATGGGTGTACAGATATGGAATGGGGACTTTATTTGACAAGGTGCTTCTTATATAATTGTGGGAAACAGTGCTGACGACCTCTAACCTTGAGTAGATAAGACGGAAGAAGATGCTTTGTAAGAGCAGCAGGAGGAATCACTGACGTGAACAGCTAAGCGATTCACCTGCTTTCCCTTATCTCACGCTCACAGCAACCTATGAGATGGGCTCTCCCGTGATCCCCATTTTACAGACAAGGAATCCGAAACTCAGAGAGGTTAAGTAATTTCCCCAGGGCCACACAGCTAGTCAGTGCAAATTAAACACGATCCCCACTTGCGGAAAAAGGAGGGGAGAAAACCATTTAGCCTGATGCTAGCTGGAGCAGTAGCCTTGACTGGTTTTCACACAGAGGAAAGCATACTCTCACGGTCACTCGAATATACACGGATTTTTTCAATTCTTATTCAGTACACGCACTTGCACGTTGCTTCATTCCTCGGGTGACTGCAGGCAGCTGCACAAGTGTTGCCCTGGCCTGGGCCCAGGGCACTTTGCAGGACTCTCCCCAACCCCATCTTCTCAAAAGTGCTCTCTGCCGGGGCGTCCCCAGCTTGAGAAGCTTCCATCCGTGACGCTCTTATTCATGGAGGGGCCCTTTGCAGGGCCCGCGTGAGGGCGGCCTGTGGACTGACTGACACGTTGCTACAAATTCCACTTCCTGATGACCCCAACCTGCTGGCTGTTTAAAAGAAGAGAAAGAGGGCTTCCCTGGTGGCGCAGTGGTTGAGAGTCCGCCTGCCGATGCAGGGGACACGGGTTCGTGCCCCGGTCCGGGAAGACCCCACATGCCGCGGATCGGCTGGGCCCGTGAGCCATGGCCGCTGAGCCTGCGCGTCCGGAGCCTGTGCTCCGCAACGGGAGATGCCGCAACAGTGAGAGGCCCGCGTACAGCAAAAAAAAAAAAAAAAGAAAAGAAAAGAAAGAAAGAGGGGAAAAAGGGAGAGGTATTGAAGAGCATCCCTCATCAAATATTTTGAAGCCCAGTTTTTCTAAGAAGTTCGTGGCCGTCTTGCTTCCGGCATGTTCTTGTTTCCAATTGATTTTGGGGTCCCTGGTGAGGGCGCTGTGTTTCCTCCTTGGGTGGAGTTTCCACGGGGGACTGCCCTGCTGTCATACAGGTTAAGTATGATGAGAACTTAACCAACAAAGAGTTCCCAAATGAAAGCACTTATTTCAGGTTTTGTGGTGACCATAACCAATAGAGGAGGGTGTGACAGCATTTTATTGGGGGAGGGGGGTGAGGTGCGGGGCGGTTAGGAATCCAGATGTGTTCGCAGGTGTCACAGTGGTTAGAGCACGTGCCCTGAGGTCAGGCTGACTCCAGCGCCGTCCCAGCCCTGTACTGGCTTTTATACTGGACATGCACAAATCATCTGCCTCTCAGAGCCTCGGTCCCTACTCCTGTAACAATAGTTCCTACCACCTTGAGTGACCGTGGTATTCAGTGGGCAAAGTACGTAAATTGCTTAGTCCAGCGTCTGGCACCTAATAAGCACATGATAACCCTCAGCTTTAGAGTCAAGCAGACCAGCATGGAGCAGCCAGGATGCCTCCTTTGTACGTGTCCTTCTGGACAGGGGAACCTCCCCAGACCTGCCCCCACTAGCACATAAATATATTTGCAGATAAATTACCCATAGAACAACATACAAGATGGAAAAATATAAAGAAAAACTCTTGTTTGACAAAGTACACTGGCAGCCAGGATGTGCCCAGGACCATACTTTGTAAGTCATAGGTCTCTCATCAAAGTATTAGCTAGGGCTGCCATATTGCACAACTCCAGGGTCACCATTCACAACGTGGTCCATGTGGATGGTGCCCACTGAAGCTATGCAGGACATAACCCGCAGGGCCGTCTGCAATGCCCTGAAGCAGCCGTTGATTAATACCATAGAGTCTTGGCACCAGGCGTGGGAAATTGAAGTCATAAGGTCAGGTGTGCCTGCCGTATCGTGGGTTTTGTTTGTTGTTGCCTTTATTCGTGCTTTCTGAGCTCTGGGAAAGGAGGTGTAGAAACAAGCTGTGCTAGTCACAGAGGCGCCATTCTTACAAGGCAGCTGAGTAAGGAAACCCACGTCACCCATATGTATAAATCATGTCTTTCTCTGTTCTGAAATACGGCAAAACGGAGGGAAATGGCCAGAATGAAAAAGGAAGCCAGGCGCCACAAATGACGTGCCGAGTTGCTCCATGAGGGGGTTGACAGCTCCTTGGCAGCAGCCCCCATCCCCATGATAGCCTGTGTCTGGCCTTCCCTGTAGCCTGCTCTGCCCTGTTCCCAGTCCAGCCAGACTCTCCCATGTGTCTCCTGGATACTGTCTTCTGTCCCTGCAATGTCATGACGTCCTGTCTTGCGAGAAGAGCGCCCTCTGTCGGCCAATATTCCTTGCTGCTTTAATGGGGAAGCTCTGCAGAACACAATCGAGAAAGCAAGGGCTTTGGAGTTTGATGGACCCAAGTTGAAATGCCAGCTGCAACTGACTTTACCTTTCTGAGCTTCAATTTCCAATTTCTTCCAAGGAGCTACTCGTTAATCCCAGGTCCCCTTTCCCCCTTCAGTTTTTTTTATAGAGGTCCCTGGGACCACCCCTATCATGGCATAAACTGAGGCTCAGAGAGTTTCAGCGACTTCCCCTAGGTTAGGCATCAGTCATATAGATCCAGAGCCAGGATTAAAAGCCAGCTCTCCTGAGTCCCTTGGAGGCTTTTCCTAATAGCACGAAGCATCGTGGGGCCGTGAGAGCCCAGGCAGGTCCTTCACTGCCCAGCGGTTAAGGAAGGTCTTGCAATTCCCAGTCCAACCTGCAATTTCACACGCTGACAGGGGATGATTCATTATGTGGGTAAAAACGAAGAAACTGATAATAGAAGAAAATGCATTTTCAGTTATCTGGCTTCCTTGCTTGTTGGGTTGGCTCCACTAACTTTTTTTTCAGCTGCACCAACGCAGGATCTTAGTTCCTCAACCGGGGATCAAACCTGCACCCCCTGCATTGGAAGCGTGGAGTCTTAACCACTGGACGGCCAGGGAAGTCCCTGGCTCCACTAACTTTTTTTTCTTTAATTATTTATTTTATTTATTCATTTCTGGCTGCGTTGGGTCTTCGTTGATGCACGCGGGCTTTCTCTAGTTGCGGCGAGCGGGGACTACTCTTCATTGCAGTGCGCGGGGTTCTCATTGCGGTGGCTTCTCTTGTTGCGGAGCACGGGCTCTAGGCGCGCGGGCTTCAGTAGTTGTGGCACACGGGTTCAGTAGTTGTGGCTCGCGGGCTCTAGAGCACAGGCTCAGTAGTTGTGGCCCATGGGCTTAGTTGCTCTGCGGCATGTGGGATCTTCCTGGACCAGGGCTCGAATCTCTGTCCCCTGCATTGGCAGGCAGATTCTTAACCACTGTGCCACCAGGGAAGTCCATCCACTAACTTTTTACCAGGGGTATTGCTGCCGTTCCTGGACAAATTCAGTTGCCCCCTTTCTTCTTCTTTTTTGATGATGATGATAATACCTGATGGCTAATGTTTTATGCTCATTTATTATGGACCAGGAAGTGTTCCAAGCATTTCATGTACACTATCTCACCCACTTCTCACAGACTAAGAAGTGGCTGTTATTATCCCTATTTTTTACAGACAAGGCACAAAAATAACACACTCATCAGGGTCACAGAGGAGGAGCAGAGCAGGGAGCTGGACCAGATTCTGTGTAATGCCAAATCCCAAGTTCTTAACCAGAGGTTGGCAAACTATGGCCCAGGGCCAAATGCAGGCCATCTCCTGTTTTTGTAAAGTTTCATGGGAACACAGCCATCCCATTCATTTCAGTATTGCCTATGTTGTCTGCTCCAACGGCAGAGTTAGCTGGGCAGATCATATGGCACTCAGGGCTGGAAATATTTACTGTCTGGCTCTACAGAAAACGTTTACCAGCCTCTGCTTGTAACACTATGCTGTACTGCCTCTTTCATTTTACTTGGTTTCTGAAAGAAGAACTTAAAATAGAGGGGGGAGCTGGGGAGAAAGAACTCACTCAGATTGAGCCTTACTGTGTGCCGGGAAATGTGCTGGTTAATAGCTTAAGTTTACTGAGGAATAAGAAAAAACAGACAAGCTGGAAAAATAAATTTTGAACAGTCTTTTCAACACCTCTTTAAAAAAGAGCTGGAAATATGTGGTTCTAAATATACATACACATATATATGCATTTGCATATATAGTAATAATATAATTACATTGACATGTATCTGATAAATATACTAGACATGAACATATTATATACACAACAGGTGCATATTATAAATGTTACCTGTTTCTTCAACTGGAAAGTTTTCTTTTAAAACGGTGAAATGTCGGGAATTCCCTGGTGGTCCAGTGGTTAGGACTCAGTGCTCTCACTGCTGAGGGCCTGGGTTCAATTCCTGGTCAGGTAACTAAGATCCCACAAGTGCAGGGCGAGGCCAAAAAACTAAATAAATAAAACTATGGAATGTCTTCCCTGGGTCACTTTTGAAGCAGAAATTTGGGGTTTGTAGCCTGAAGCCTGCTGTAGCTAGAGAACTACTTGTCTGTCAGAGTCTCTCAGCAGCGTTTTACTACTTGTCTTATGATCGGTTCCTTGGTCTTAAATCGTTCTTCTCTGGAGACGCTGCTTTACTTGTATACGTTTAAAGGTACATTTGGTGCGTGATTACAGTCTGGTGGGTTTTATCTGCGCGTGTCATTACCTTTAAAACAACTTTCATTCCGAGTACGTAGTGAGGCTTATGCTGAAGTCTCCATAAGCATACTGTCCAGGAAATCTTATCGTTTGCAAGTGTCAGAAAACCAACTAAAACTAGCCCAGGCAAAAAAAAAAAAAAAAAAAAAAAAGCTCATGTAACTGAAAAGGCCGAACGCTGCAGCGTAGGCCCAGCTGGATCCAGGCGCCCAAATCATGGTCAGGAATCTGACTCTTTCTTCCCTGTTAGCCTCACAATCTCAGAGAGACTCTCGCCTCCCCTGTAGGAAAGTGGCCCCCAGCAGCCCCGGCACCCTACAAAGTAGCCGTTCCAGGGAGAGAGCCAGCATCTTCATTGGCAGTGGCTTGGATCATGGGGCTTCCCCTGAACCAATCACTGAGGCCAGGGGCAAGGAGTGTGCTCTGATTGGCCAGGCCTGGGTTATGGGCTCACCCCTGGAGTGGAAGGGTCAGAGTTATATGGACTCGGGATTGTCAGGGAAAGGGTGTCTTCCCCGCAAAAAATTAAGGTGCCCGTCCAGAAGATGGAAAAAAGTGGATGCGGGGTAGGCAAAAACAAAGAAGATGTCCATGACATTAGGAAGCATTCCTATTGCCTAAGTGGAACCTTCCTAACGGGATTTGCCACTAGGGATCTGGGGGGAGGAAAATGACGAATAATCCACTTTTCCATTGGAAAAGTCCCAGGCCAGTCTCCAAGGAAGCAGAGTTGCTCATTTCTCTCCTCTGGTGAACAGGTGTGATGAGAAGCTCAGAGTCGGGGCCTTAGTTGTCCATGCCCAAGAAGGTGGCGTTTCCACGTTCCTGGGACCTCTGAATAGGGCCCGTTCTTGAGGAAGATGTGGCTTTACTGTACCCGGGGTTGAGAAGCCGGCAACTGAGTGAATGACCAGAGACCATGGTGCCCTTCACAACAAAGCCTCTTTCTGGTCAAGCTCTGTCATCTCCTACCTGACCTTGTAGGATTTCCTCTACCCTGTGCTCTTACAGGTCCTGTGGGGACCTACTGATGTGATGAGAAATCCTGAGGCTGGGCGTTTTATATCAAAGGCGATTTCCCGAGACCAGTGAAGTGGAGGGCATGGGGCAGCAGACAGCCTCAGGCTCGGCATCTGCAGCAAAAACTCACACAAAAGGACCCCTGAGGCTGTGTTGTCACCAGATGTCTACAGACGATGCAGATGACATCAGGGGAGGTGGAGATGGGAGCACGGGCTGAACCCTTAGCATCCTGCTGAGACAGAACCCAGACCCGGCCAGGAACCGGGCCGCTTCCTGCTTCCTCTGGCAGACCACACCCTTTGTTACCAAACCAGAACCACATTGCTCCTTCTCTTAACTTAGTTGATGATCATTCATTCATTCATTCATTCATTCCATCTCTCAATCTGGCAAGACCGAATTGGAGTAGGCCAAGTCTAGGAGTAGCAAAAGCTATTTGCAAAAATCCGGCTGTTTTCTCATTAGATTCTATTTCCCATTTTATGGACTGACCAGGAAGCTGATTAGAACTTGAAAGGAAAGGAAAAACCGTAAGATTGAAGATTTACAAGAAAATGGGGGCTGGGAAAAACCCAAACAAATGACTTTTCTGAACAGCTCAAAGGGACTTAATTCTTTTAAGTTCCAAAACCTAAAAATAATGTATAACTTGGCGGTTCTGTGTTCTAAATGTATAATCCTGATTTCTCACACTGAAACCCCGTACATAATTTACCCTTTTCTCTGAGTTACGGTGACACCCCGGGAGCCGTTGAGATAAAGGCCATTTGTCCTGGCACCAAGTAGCCTCCTCTCCTGGCTTCTGAGATCTACTGGCCATGTTTTATAGTCTCCATTCTGTCTTTCCAGGTCCATGGCTCCTCCATGCTGCGGTCCGTGTGCCTACTTGGCACCATCACCCCTACCCCCCAGGTCCTTCCAGACCTCCACATCTGTGTATGTTAAATTCTTCTGTATAGAAGACGGTCTCTTCTCCCTCCTTTATGTATTTACTCCCTAATGTATCTATGTCAGTATGGACTCATGTATACTTATTTTACACTTTGAGCTATAATCCAACACTCATTAACTATTTCATCGCTCAAATTCTTCCAGCCTTGGCCACTGGGAGCTCTTTCAGGTTGGTTGCTGTGTCCTTGAGCATCTCCCCACCTTTTCGTTTTGGGCACTTCCTTACTCTCCGCTGTTACAAGATGCGCCAGGCTTAGCATGTATTTTCCCCATCCCAGCCCCAGAATCAAAGTCCTTTTTATTTACACTCCATTTGCTAACTGTTCAGCTCAGTCAGCGAACACCTACCATGAGTAGCAGGCACTCTGCTGGGCGCCAGTACAGCCAGTGATTGGCTGGTAAGTATTTAACGACCAGCTCTCTGGAAAAAGTAAAGTACATGATGCATAGCATAAGGTTTACTGATATAAAGAATGTGTAGCGGGCTTCCCCGGTGGCACAGTGGTTAAGAATCCGCCTGCCAATGCAGGGGTCACAGGTTCAAACCCTGGTCTGGGAAGATCCCACATGCCGAAGAACAACTAAGCCTGAGCGCCACAACTACTGAGCCTGCGCTCTAGAGCCCATGCCACAACTACTGAGCCCGCGTGCCTAGAGCCGATGCTCCCCAACAAGAGAAGCCACCGCGATAAGACTGCGCGCCGCAATGAAGAGTAGCCCCCCGCTCACTGCAACTAGAGGAAAGCCCGTACGCAGCAACGAAGACCCAACGCGGCCAAAAATAAATAAATAAATTAAAAAAAAAAAAAAAAAGAATGTGTAGCCCAGTCTTTCCACATAACAAGAAATACAGTACTCTTTCTTGCAAATTCTGTATAGCCAGCTGAGTCTCACAGAATGCTTTCATTGACTTTAGCTGAACTCTTGTATCCACAGCCAATTTCTCATTGCAGTTGACGAATGAGAGAGTTCCCGACCTGAGCGCTGGTGGATATTTGGGGATATTTTGTATTTATGAATAATACAAGTGAAAAAAGAAAGACGTTAGAAGAACATCACACATTCATCAGGGACATGAGTGACTTTTTTGCTGCATCAGATAATAATTTTCAAATACTGGAAGAACGTTTCCCCAATTTTTTGTTCTATTCATAACATAATGGCTAAGACACAACATGCTTTTGTATAATCTGCATTGTTAACGTTTTCTCCATTACCGTCTTAAGTCTAGGCAATCAACAAAACAAACAAACCAAAAAAAATCAAGCTCTACATGAACCACCATTATTAAACCTATTTGTAAAAGTTTCTAAAAATCAAGCCCTGATTTATAACATTTCCTGATTTCTATGGTGTAATACGCCCTCCACGGTCAATTTCAAGCTCCCAATGACACATCCCTGAATACAGAGATGGAAAGAGAGGTGTGGTAACACATCACTATGTAGCATTTCCAACAGACACATATAGTAGAGCGAAATAACCTCAAGAGCATAGGTAATAATAAAATAGAGTAAAATAATTAGGAAGGGGTGAGTTAAGTTTGTATCGCCTTTGTTTCTGATATAATTTAATTGTAAATTTATGTAAGTTAATTCTTATTAATAGCTGTGTTTATCAACCAGTTGGCAAAATTCCTGGTCATTTAACAATCGGTTCTCTGGGCGGGTACCAGCTGGCCCCAGCACTCCTCTGGTACAGCAGTGAACATACCACAGGTCTTCCCGGATGGAGGCTGGGGTCCTCTGAGCTGCTTCCAGGGCATGGCATGTACCAGATGAATAACACATCCATAAGACAGTTGTCAGTGTTCCTAGAAAATCCCATTTCTAAGTAGCCCATGCGATGTCTTGTGGTTTTTCACACCATCTAATGCTCATTTCCTTTTTTTAACTTGGAAAATATCCTATCATTCACTAACCAGCCATCTAAGATCTGTTTGTGAGTATGGAAAGCAGGTAATAAATCATGACTTTGAGTAACCTAGAAGTCCTAAGAGCACAGATATTGGAGTCAAATAGTGTCACCGCTTCCTGGCTGTGAGACCTTGGGCAAGTCATTTAACCTCTCTGAGCTTCAGTTTCTTAATCCACATAATGAGGGGTAAAATGCCTCCTCCAAGATTATTCTGGAGATCAGATGAGACCACATGCGTTAAGTACCCAGCAGAGTGTGTGGCACATCTGTGGCTTCTCTACACAGTGGCTCATAGCCGTTGTATTGTCCACAATTACTTACAAATGGCAGAGCACATAACAAGCTCTCCAAGGGCAAGGTCTAAGTTTCCACCTTCTCTGCAGGCTCTGGGGCTTCCTGGCAGAATTCATGTGTACTGTAGGCACTCAGTGTGCAAACTACCTTGAATTTTTTTTAGGGTCTCCCATTCAACCTACACTCTTTACAGGGTTAGAAGCAGATATTGGAGACATAACACAAAGAACAAGTAGATAATATGAAAAAAAATGGATAGTGATTTCTTGAGTAAATCATTGACCCGTGTTTATTAAAGCTAATATAAATTCAGCCGTGGATGTGGTCATGGTTAATCCAGGTGGTTGACAACCTGCTATTTTAAAGGTAGTATGGAAAAGAAATCAGGAGTATAACATATGCTACCTCAAAAACAAAACAAAAAACCCAACCATGGCAACATACCATATGGTCAGAGAACAGACACAAAGAAAGAGAAAAGGCATTAGCATGTATTTTTAAACTAAAGTTTCTAAAATCAGACTTGGGGACTTCCCTGGTGACACAGTGGATAAGAATCCACTTGCCAATGCAGGGGACACAGGTTCGAGCCCTGGTCCGGGAAGATCCCACATGTTGCGGAGCAACTAAGGCCGTGTGCCACAACTACTGAGCCTGCGCTCTAGAGCCCAGGAGCCACAACTACTGAGCCCGCGTGCCCCAGCTACTGCAGCCCATGCGCCTAGAGCCCAAACTCTGAAACAAGAGAAACCACCGCAAGGAGAAGCCCGTGAACCACAACGAAGAGTAGCCCCCGCTCGCCGCAACTAAAGAAAGCCTGCACGTAGCAACAAAAACCCAACACAGCCAAAAATAAATAAAATTAAATCTAAAATAAATAAATAATAAAAACAGACTTGTCGATAACTGACCTTGACCCCATGCTTCCTGTACAGCCCAGAGCTGGCTTTTGATGTGAGTCTTTTTCTTATGTTTGCTTTTCTCCCTGCCTGTTTCGTTGTAGTTACCAGCAGCAATTTCTGAGAAAACCTTGACCTTCCCTGTGATAGAGCAAGCCGGCAAACTAGAGAAAACCAACTTTAACCATCTGACTAAAGCTACCCTCAACCAACACACTTCGGAGAAAAAGAAAAACGCAAACTTCATTTTTTAATTTTTAAACCCGAAGAGCTTGCAGTCTCTGCTGCATTTACACATCTTTCACTCCTTCCCCCAGGGGCCCTATCGTTCGGGCCCTATGTGCTGCAAGCGACAGAAACCAGCTCTAGCCGGCCTCAGGGATAGAGCCCTTCAGGGTAGCACCCCAGCCAGGGCTCAAAACCAACTTCCTTATCTTCCCCATCATGTTCACAGCAGCATAGTTACAATAGCCAAGAGGTAGAAACCACCCAAGTGCCCATGACGCTTAATGGATAAACAAAATACACTCTAAACTGTATGATGGAATATTATTTAGCCTTAAAAATGAAGGAAATTCTGACATGTTACAACACGGATGAACCTTGAGGACATTATGCTAAGTGAAATACACCAGTCACAAAAAGACAAGTACCATGTGATTTCACTTAGCTGAGGTACTTCGTACTTAGAGTAGTCAAATTCATAGAGACAGAATGTTGGTCACCACGGGCTGGGTGGCGGAGGGAATGGGGAGTTGTTGTCTAATGGTAATAGAGTTTACATTTTGCAAGACGAAAAAGTTCTGGAGATCCATCTCACAGTAATGTGAATATACTTAACACCACTGAACTATATACTTTAAAATGGTTAAGATGATAAATTTTAGGTTGCAGGTTATTTACCACAATTTGAAAAATAAACAGCTTCCCTCTCTCCATGTCTGGGCTCCGCTCCCTCATGCTGGCTGCATTCTGAAGTTCCACCAGGTCACTCCAGATCCTGGTGTCCAGCCAAGTCTTCTTGGGTCTCCTTGGCTCTGATTGGATGACTTGCCCCACCACTGAACCAATCAGTATGGCCAGGGAGTGTGATTGGCTGATTGCTTAGCCCCACCCACAGCAATGGGCCAACAGATTGGGAGGGAGATTCCTGGAATTTCCAGAAGAGCCGGGTGGGTTGTGGCCTGTCCACTACAGCAGTGGACCACTTGAGGCATGAGATATGACCACTCCGTTTAGCACCCTGGCAGTTAGTGGGCAGTGAGGCACATCTACCTGAGCATCCCAGCACAAAAGGAATTTCCTCGGGCTTCCCTGGTGGCACAGCGGTTGAGAGTCCGCCTGCCGATGCAGGAGACACGGGTTCGTGCCCTGGTCCGGGAGGATCCCACATGCCGTGGAGCGGCTGGGCCCGTGAGCCATGGCCACTGAGCCTGCGCGTCCAGAGCCTGTGCTCCGCAATGGGAAAGGCCACGACAGTGAGAGGCCCGCGTACCGCAAAAAAAAAAAAAAAAGGAATTCCTCCACACTACCCGTGGTCTCTAGATTTGTTTTCTAGCAGGCGGGGGTAAAACATATTCAAATTTCCCCCTTCCCACCTTCAGCCCTTTCATTCGATAAATCTTTATTAAATAGATGAGGAAAGGTTATAGGAATGATTGAGGCAAGACAGCCCCAGAGGAGAGGACGGGAAGGGATAGGATGGATGGAGAAGTTAGTGCAAGGCAGGAGCAGGACACCTCAGCTTCTGAAAGAGAGAAAAGAAGAAAGCTTAGGTGGAGACCGAGGTGCCCACACTGGAGAGAAATTCGAATCTTCACATAAGGTAACAGAGTTCTGGAACACTGCCAAGTCCGTTCCTGAAACAGGTTTCAACGGGGCCAGTGTCATCATAAATGCTGGGCCAGGTGTCGCCAGGCAATTGGAGTTTGATTTTCCTGAACAATATTCTCCCTGACTCCAAAAAAGTCTTCAGGGGAATTCACCGGATTCTTGACTTGGCTGGGAAAGACTGGTTTGGGAACCTGAGTGAGTGGAGAACCTTCCTCTTGAATACCATCCAGCTGGATCTATAGGAAGTTCTGTCTGCCAGCGCTCCTATTTCGGAAGCATTCTGTCCTGTTTCTCATTATGTGTCTCCGGTCTGCAGAAAGCGAAACGTGACCCGCCACAGGCAGCAAACCTTTGAACTTAGCTTCTTACTTGAAAAGTGTGTTTTTTTCTGCCAAGAGACTGGGGGCGGGAGGGGGGGCAGAGAAGGGAGAGGGAGACAGAGAGGGAAAGAGCTTTCCAGAACCCCAGTCCCACCACCCTCTCCACCACCACCTGAGCTTGGTGAATTCCTTAACCTCTCCATGCCTCATTTGTAAGCTAGGAATCAGGAGAGCTCCTCCCCTGCAGGGCTATTGTGAGAAATCGGTGAGTAATTACAATAAATGGTAGCATTCACGATGTCACGGTTCAACCACTAGGCTCGGGGTGGGACGGCCACAACAGCATTAACCAAGACAAAGCCAGGTGTCAGCACCTCTCAGCATTTGCTTCTCCCGGTTTAGATGGATTTTGATGTGCTGTCTGTTGAAAGTAGCTACAGACATCTTCCGCTGGGTCAGATGAAGAAAGGTTCCCTCGATAGATGTTTATGGAGCGTCTGCCAGGGATCAGATGTGGCAGATGTTGAGGATCACAGGTTAATGAGCCAGTTGGGGTGCGAGCCAGTTGGGGTGCCGGCCACCCCAGAGCTCTCGGCTTCGGGGAACAGACGGAATGGGAGTGCCAGAGAGAGACACAGTGTGGATGCGTGTGTCCTGGAGAGCTGAATCTCGGAGATGTGTTCCTTCATTCTTTCAACCAGTATTTAAGGACCTACTCTGTATGTGCCAAGGGTGTATTCTAGGAGCTGAGGATACGGTGCTGAGCAAGGTAGACAAAAAGCTCTCACCCTCGAGCTCAGAGGTGGCGTTCTACCTGCTCAGACGCTCACTACCAGATGCTCACTACCACATCTGTGATCCTGGGAAAGTCACTAGGTCTTGCTCAGCCTGGGGCTCATCACAGAGCATCAGGGGTATTAAATGAGGTAATGCATGCGAATCTTTTGACTGGGTGCCTGGCACGAAGGCTGCACCCAATAAATGGTGGTGCAATAGTGTGCAAGGTGACCCACGGTGGGGACCACCATCCCAAATTTGGGGAGAGTCTGGGAGGGCTTCCTGGGAGAAGTGACTTATACGCTGAAATCTAGGGCAGCAATTATGTCGCCGGGACAGAAGGGTGAAGACCACCCCAGCTGCTGGTAACCTCCCCTGACCCTCTTGTCTGCCCCTGCAGGTCTCCTTCCCATGGGTGAGGGGCCCAGCACCTTGGCCAAGGCCACAGCCACCTCGGGCCGCCCAGCAACCGAACCAGTCACCCTCACCACCACAGACCCCCTTCCACCCGGGCATCTGGCCAGCGCCAGTGCAGAGGAGCTGGTCCCCGGGATTCCCCGGGCCCCCCATGGTCCCACCTGCCTCCCACAAGCGGCCCGTGAGTGCCAGCGGGAAGATGTTCTCCTTCGTGGTGGACAGAGCTGCCCACAGGGTTCCCATCATCAAGCAAGGTACTCATGGGCGCTTCCATGGCAGCTTAGGGGATGGGCTTTTGGCTGGGAGGGTGGGTCTCAGGTTCTGCTTTCCCCTTTTCTTAAAAAACAATTTTTTATTGAGGTACAGTTGATTTACAGTGTTGTGTTAGTTTCAGGTATGCAGCAAACTGAATCTGTTAAACATATACACGTATCCACTCTTTTTTAGATTCTTTTCCCATATAGACCACTACAGAGTAATGAGGAGAGTTCCCTGTGCTGTCCAGTAGGTCCTTCTTAGTTATCTATTTTACATACAGTATTGTGTGTGTCAATCCCTCTCTTCCAATGTATCCCTCCCCCCTCTTATTCCCGGTAACCATAAGTTTATTTGCTACCTCTGTAACTCTCTCTCTGTTTCGTAGATAAGTTCATTTGTACCTTTTTTTAGATTCCACATATAAGCGAGATCATATGATATTTGTCTTTCTCTGGCTTTTGCTCTCTGATTCTGAAGTAGAACATAATCAATTGTGAAAAAATTGGGATAAGCAGAAAGTTAGAAAACAGTCAAAGATAAGCTGTCACCCTTATCACCGGAATCCTCCCTGTTGACTTTTTGGCACAAACTCCAAGACTGTGCTCTGCCCGTCTGCACACGTCAGTACCTCTGTGGTGAGTGTGTGTGTGTGTGTGTGTGTGTGTGTGTGTGTACGTATATATGAATATATATGAATGTGTGTCAGAATCTAAATTTATATACTTCGACTCAGATGTACAGACACATTGGTAACTGAAATCCCTCTTGCCTTAGGAGGTTTTTAAATATTTTATTACCATTTTACAGGTTAGAGGAGACTGAGGCTTATGGAGAAAATTACTTCTCCGGAGGTGATATATTCAATCTAATCTAATCTAACACTTTTCAGTCAAATTTAAGGCTGGTTATCTCAGTGACTGTCACTCACAGCCTGGTCACTTTGGGGACACACAGCCATCAGGGTTTCCTTCTTCCCCTCTCCCACCCCCCCCAGAAGGCCGCATGGCGTTTGGGGAGGAGACTTCCTGTCTGTCACCATCCTCCCGGCCTTGCCAGCCTTACTGGCAGAGTAGCTGGGTGGACTTAGTCCCTGGCATGATTCCCAGGTTTCTTCTGTGGCCACTGGTGTGAAGGTCCCATTCTCTGTTTTCTGCGTCCCAGCCCCAGACCCCTCTGAGTCCCCAGGTCTCTCGATGCCTCCACACCCTTCCCTGGTCTCACTCAGGACCACTCACCTAGTCACCTCCCTCAGCCATTCAAATAATAGTTATTATTCTGGGCTTCCCTGGTGGCGCAGCGGTTGAGAGTCCGCCTGCCGATGCAGGGGACACGGGTTCGTGCCCCGGTCCGGGAAGATCCCACATGCCGCGGAGCGGCTGGGCGTGTGAGTCATGGCCGCTGAGCCTGCGCGTCCGGAGCCTGTGCTCCGCAACGGGAGAGGCCACAACAGTGAGAGGCCCGCGTACCGCAAAAAAAAAAAAGTTATTATTCTGAAATATACAGACTAAGGAGCAAATGAAAGGTATCTCTGCAGTTTATATCATCATCATCATCTAAGGAACGCTCATGTACCTACCACCCAAGTTAAGAAATTACTCAGCCATTTCCCCCCAGCATTTTAATGTGAAAACTTTCAAACATACAGCAAAGCAAAAAGAATTTTACAGAGAACAGCTCTCCTCCTAATTCTACCGCTAACACTTTGCTGTACTCTTTATTACATTTCTGTCTACCCATCCTTCTCGTCCTGCATTAATCCATCTTATTTTTTGATGCATTTCAAAATAAATAGCACACATCTGTAGTCCCCCCCAGATGTTTTAGCACATATACCATTAACTAGAATTCAACATTTTTTGTCTCCTTCGTGTAAAATTAACACACAATGTGTATTAGTTATCATGATTGCATAACAAATTCTCCCCAAACTTAGCAGCATAAAGCAAAAATCAAACATGTGTTATCATCTATACGGTTTCTGTGGGTCAGGAATTTGGGAGCAGCTTAGCAGGATGGCTGTGGCTCAGGGTCCCTCGTAAGGCTGCAGTCATCTGAAGGCTTGACCTGGGCCGAGGATCCACTTCCAAGACAGCGTGCTCACATAACTGTCAGCAGGAGGCCCCAGTTCCTCACCACACAGGCCTCCCCAGAGAGTGGCTCGAGTGTTCTCATGGCACGGCAGCTGCTCCTCCTGAGCAAGTGATCCTGGAGAGCAAGATAGAAATTGCAGCATCTCTTGTGACGAAGCCTCAG
The DNA here is from genome assembly GCF_039906515.1 of Pseudorca crassidens. Taxonomy (NCBI): domain Eukaryota; kingdom Metazoa; phylum Chordata; class Mammalia; order Artiodactyla; family Delphinidae; genus Pseudorca; species Pseudorca crassidens. The sequence goes on from NC_090297.1 coordinate 11,637,416, forward strand.
AAGTCATGCTCTGTCATTGCTGCAACGTCCTGCTGGTTACACAGGGCGTCACCCTCCAGTGTGGGAGAAGACTACACACGGGCCTGAAGACCAGGAGGCGGGGGTTATCGGCAGTCACCTTGGAGGCTGGCTACCACACCATGAAAGTGTAGATCTTGAGTGTGTTCATTGAGTTTTGACGGTCATGTACACCTATGTAACCCGAATTCCTATCAAGATATAGAACATTACCATCACCCCAGAAAGTTCCCTCATGTCCCTCTCCAGTCAATTCCCAGCCCCAGGCCCCAGAGGCAACCACTCTTCTGAATTCTTTTCCCGCCATGGATTAGCTATTCCTGTTCTAGAATCTCAAGTACACAGAACCATGCAGTGCATGTTCCTTTGTGGAAGGCTTTTCTCACTCCGCATAGTATTTCTGAGATCATTCATTCTGTTGCAGGGATCGTGTTCTGTTTTATGAACATATATACAGGGTTTTGTTTTTGTTTTTTTTAATGCATCCTTGGACACATGGCACATGGGCTGTTTCTTTTCTTCTCTGTTTTTCACTCCGCCATTTAAATGTTTCCACTGTAATCACCGGTTTCTCCAGTGCCATGTTGAACTTGGGGCTTCTCTAAAGGACTTGCATCCCCCTGGAGAAATGAAGGGTGAGTCGTGTGGCTTAGAGTCCCTCACATCTACCTGGGCTCTATCTCCTCAGCCTCTCAGCCAGGTCTCATGTTTCCAAACGTTTGCCCTCGTTCCCCTGACTCTCCCCCCATCCTCAGAAAAGGACTTTCACCTTCCCTTGTGATGGGGAGTTCCTTTCTGTCTGGGCCTCTCTACTCCACGCTTTAGAGAAAACTCTGTGCTCCAGTCCTCCGTGCTGTCTCTTGACAGAAAACACCTATTTTTAAGAGTTCCGAGAAAACTCTTTCCTCTCTTAGCAAAGCTGGGCTCTTCAAATTAAATTGGTTTACTGTTAGACTGTCACCTTGCTTTAGACTTGAAAAATTCTATTTGAAACCCAAAGCCAAGGACCTATTTATTGCAGGTCAGGTCAGGGTTTCTCAGTCTTGGCACAGTGACATGTGGGGCCGGATGACTTCTTGTTGTGGGATCTGTCCTGTCCACTGTAGAATGTTTAGCAGCTTCCCTGACTCCTACCCGCTAGAGATACCAGTAGCAACACCACCACCACTACCCCCTAACTGTGGTACTCAAAAATGTCTCTAGACATTGCCAAAAATCAAAACGTCATTTTGCCTGGGGGCAAAATCACCCTGTTCTAGTTAATACTCATCCTTCCTTTTCCACAAGGCAATAAACCATCAGCTCCAAGGCCAAATCTTAACTGCAAGAGCTCATGGGAGGTGGGGAAGAATTACTGAGAAAAGAAAATATGTGGAGCGATTTGTTAAAATAGCATCTTGATTCATATATTTTCCCAATAATGGGATCATATGAACCTAACATAAGGAACCTCCTTTTTTTTTTTTTTTTTTGGCCGTGCTGCTCAGCTTGCAGGATCTTTGTTCCCCAGCCAGGGATGGAACCTGTGCCCCCTGCAGTGGAAGCACAGAATCCTAACCACTGGACTGCCAAGGAATTCCCTACCTGATTTTTAAAATTCAATAATATATCATAAACCTCTTCCCACTTCAATACATTTACTGCATAGTGGTTAAAAGCATAGGCTCTGAATCCAACAAACTTAGGTTCATCCCTTGACTCCACCACTTACCAGCTGTGTGTCCTTGAGCAGGTGACTTGACATCTCTATGCCTCATATCTCTCACATATAAAATGGAGATGGGAATAATAATGCCTATCTCACGGGGTTGTTATGAAGACGAAATCGTATCCTGCCCGTAAGTGCTGAGCACAGCACCTGGTGCATAGCGAACATTCAGTAAATAGTAAAATTTAAAAATTAAGTTATTACCTAACCAGGATTGTTATTTAAGTTTTATTTACAACTTACAATGTCTTAAAGACACAGTTAAGGTGCGCACACACTGCCCTTGCTGCAGACTGGTGATTATTGGAGAGCACCAGGACAGCTGGGGGTTGTTAAAATATTAAAGCAACTCCCCTGCCGTTTGGCCAACAGCTCACGCCCGAAAATTCTTTTTTTTTTTTTTTTAACATCTTTATTGGGGTATAATTGCTTTACAATGGTGTGTTAGTTTCTGCTTTATAACGAAGTGAATCAGTTGTACATATACATATGTTCCCATCTCTCTTCCCTCTTGCATCTCCCTCCCTCCCACCCTCCCTATCCCACCCCTCTAGGTGGTCACAGAGCACCGAGCTGATCTCCCTGTGCTATGCGGCTGCTTCCCACTAGCTATCTACCGTACGTTTGGTAGTGTATGTATGTCCATGCCTCTCTCTCGCTTTGTCACAGCTACCCTTCCCCCTCCCCATATCCTCAAGTCCATTCTCTAGTAGGTCTGTGTCTTTATTCCTGTCTTACCCCTGGGTTCTTCATGACATTTTTTTTTTCTTCTTAAATTCCATATATATGTGTTATCATACGGTATTTGTCTTTTTCTTTCTGACTTACTTCACTCTGTATGACAGACTCTAGGTCTATCCACCTCATTACAAATAGCTCAGTTTCGTTTCTTTTTATGGCTGAGTAATATTCTTAAAGTGCCTGTGTCCCCGTATCTGCCATCCCACCGCCCCAGCCCTCCCGACCCTCCCTGGGGCTTCTCCCCACTGGGACCTCTGAAGGATCCAGCAGCTAGAGTTAAGCCGGTTTTGTCATACACGGCCCTTAGGTTCTTTTTGATAAATAACAGTAGCCGGTAAAGAAGTTTGGGGCGGGTGAGGGGTAACTGCTCCAGCACTTCCCTGCCTGAGTGTAAGGAAAGCGAGTCTCAGAGCAAATTCTAGCCCCACAAAGACTTTGAGTAAACACACCTTCCCCAGTAAAGGGACCCCATCGATCAGCCTGTTCTGTAGGTTTGATGAAGTCTCCCCTCCGGCCATCATCTTTCAGGGAAGGGTCCCTCAAGACAGCCACGACAGGGTCGCAGAGGCAGCCTGGGTCACCCCTAGAGATGGCATCAGATGCCAGAGCTCTAAGCTGAGACTGGACAGGGGCCCAGTTAGGGTCAGACCCCGGGGCCCTCCCTGGGGACACAGGCCAGGCAGTACCTTCCTCCAGTGGGAGCCGATTTCTAGCATTCAGCATACCAGGTGCGAGGCCACCCTTTTACCAATAAGAACCCATTTCTGGCCTTCAGTTTGCTCACCAGGAAGACTCTAGGAGTCACAGCTGCCTCTGGACGGTAGCCTGTCTGATGTAATACTGCCCGGCCACACCAGGCCTGGGAACCACAGATTCTGGCAACTGACTGCCCCAGCCTGAAAACTAAATGACCGGCACACATATAGCATCAAACAGACTATGCTGAATATTTAGGAACTAAGCCACAGGCCTGTGACCATCCCTGATGCGCCACAGGGACCCCCCACAATTAGGCTGCATGTTAGAGTCAAGCCTGCACCAGAAGACGATTTTTTTAAAATCTCTTTTCTCTATTCCTTTTTTTTCCTAACCCAGTTGTAGATGTTGGCAGGAAAGGAGGTGTTTGTTAGGTCAGGAAGAAGGGGAACAGGGGGAAATGTTCTGGTTCTGTGCTTTCTGCTACGGCAGCCCCAGCCCCAGTGGCTGCTGAGCATCTGAGACGTGGCCCGTGCGACTGAGGAGCCAAACGTTTAATTTTAATTCATTTAAATTTAAAAACTGATATTTGATCCAGTTATTGAAAGGGTCGAAGTCTGTCTGGAACATGTTGAGTTGGCGAATCGACTTTTTCGACTCTAAGTTTTTGTGGAATCTGAAAACAGATCAAGTCTTCCTCCTGAAAATTCAGTTTCCAAATTGAGATGTGCTGTCAGTGTAAAATAAACCCCAGATTTCAAAGGCTTCATACCTCGAAGAAAAAGGATATAAAATATCTCCATATTTTTTGTCGATTACGTGTTGAAACGATATTTTTTTAATGTATTGGGTTAAATAAAATTTATCGTTAAAAAATTCATCTCTTCTTTTTACCTTTTTAACGCGACTACTAGAAAATTGAAAATTGCATTCAGTAGCGCGCATCAGGCACTGCTGCTGTAGTCAGTTAGGACTTAGCTGCTCAGGACCCAAGAGGGTCAGATGGGGGCCGTGAGCTTCAAATCAAAGTTTTCTAATCATGGACCTAGTTGGGGAGGTGGAGGGAGAGAAAATGGGCAGCTGCTGAAGTTCCAGGCCCTTCTGTTCCTCGTGCCCCAGGAAACACTGTGGCCAGGGCTGCTCATTCAACACGCAAGGCTGTGCGTTCTCCGGGCACCACAGGCCATCAGCTATGTCCACTAGAGGTTCTGGGGTCCACAAACAGGTTTGAGACCTGGCTGGGGGGCAGGAATCTTTGGCTCTAAAATGCATAAATAAAAAATGCAGAAGCAAAATGAATAAATGATTGAATGAATGTCCACAAACATGACGGTGCATGCTTCATTCATCATTAATGTTAATACTCATTAAAGTTTCATCACCTTTGAAAACAATTTCTTCAGTTTGTCACTTCACAAGAAGGTAAGATTGTGCAGTGACTGTCCAGAAACCATAGTCACTTGGACATTTAAAATACACTGCTTGGGCCCAAGTGATCTCACAAGTAGAATGATAGAAATCTTTACAAAAGTTTCTACACCAATAAAAAAAAAAATGTATTCAGTGTTGATGTGAGTGAATTGCGAGATGTCTGATGTGATACAGAGTGGGGCCCCCAAACATAATGCCATACTCCCCGAAAGTCATATAAACAGCCCTTGTAACATTGGGGTTAATAAGAAAAAAATTAGGAAAGCTTACATGTCTGTCAAGTGGATCCTAGTTAAATACATTTGGCACGCTTGTACAGTGGACCACAATGCTACCATTGAAAGGAACCCAGTACAGCTACAAATACTGACATGGGAAGATGTTTTTGATATTGTTAGCTGAAAAGTAAGCTGGAGAAGAATCTCTGTCATGTAAATCCATTTTTGTTTTTTGAAAAGATATGACTGCAATAAAAAAAATATAGCTAACGTTTAGTACTAAATGCTCTATATGAGGGGTCAGCAAACTTTTCCCGTAAAGAGCCAGATAGTAAATACTTTAGGGTTTGTGGGTCACGTGGTCTCTGCTGCAACTACTCAGCTCTGCCTTCGTAGCTGGGAAGCAGCCATAAATAATATGTAAGTGAATCACTGGCTGTGTTGCAATAAAGCTTTATTTACAAAACTAGGCAGAAGGCCAGATTTGGCCACAGGGCCATAGTGTGCCAACCCCTGCTCTATATCATTATTCTATTTAATCTCCAGATAGCCCTTTATAGCAGAGACTATCAGTGATCCTAAATTATATATGAGGAAACTAAGGCTTAGGGAGAGTAAATGACTTGCCTAAGGTCATCAGCTCTTATGCGGCATAGAAAAAAGTCTGGAAAGAGACACATCACAGTGCATCCGTGCAGTTAACGCTGGGGAAGAGAAATGAGGCGGCTCTTACCCTTTCCAGTACTCCTGTAATGCGTTCATTGCATAAGTCTCATGAATGTGAAGGTTAATCTGAAAATATTCTTTAAGACTTTGGGGAAACTCACAGTCTCCTCTGCATTCTCTGTCGACCTTGTGTGTTAGTGTGGACCAACGCCATGGAACTGTCGGAACAATCAGTGGCCGAGGAAATTCCTGGGGCAGGGTTCTCCAGAGAAATTTTTGTGGACCAGGACCTGACCCAGCACGATAAGGTGAGGGGTCTCGGGGAAGGACGGAGCTACAGCAGCAAGAGGGACCATGGAGAGATTGCCACTGCCTCTTGTTCACTGTGTCTCAAGGACTGCCCCTTTTTCCTACTTCCAAGAAACCACCTCTTCCTCCCAAGACGTTCAGCCAGGGTTGGCCATTGCTCATTTTATCCCAAATAACATCTACAGCTACAAGGTACTGAGCACCAACTGTGTGCTGGGCCATGTCCTGTGCACTTGACATTTATTAGCTCGTTAATCTTCACCATCTTCAAAATAGATTTTATCACCCTCACTTTGCAGATGAGGAAACTGAAGCTCAGAGAGGTTAAGTAATGTGTTCAAGGTTGCCCAGTGCAAGGAGCAGTGTTAGGATTCAAACCTAGGTCTGGTTAACTTCTCAGAGAGTACTTCTAACTCCCACACAGTAATCACTTGGTCAACCTTGAATGATGGAACAGTGATGCAAAAACACGTTCCTAGCAGGAGCAAGTGAGCACTGAAGTCAGGGAGGCCTGGGCAGAGAGACTCGTTAAAGAACCAGAGAGGTTTAAAGCAGGGATGCGAGCAGAACAGATGGATTCAAGGCATCCTGGGAAAGGCCCAGGTCAATTTCTCCCCGCTTAGACACGACCTGAAAGTTACTCTAAAAGAAGCAGTCTATAATATCTCGCTTTCCTTAAGGGCCAGGGCCTGCTCCCGCAGCAATTCTCGGAGTTTGTGAGGAGCAGACCTACCTGGGGTTCTTGTCAGACACGGAAATCCAAAACTTCAGGAGGCAGGGGGTTCCAACTCAGGCATCCTGGGACCAAGCTCTGAAAAATGTTGCAGAAAGGCGAGAAGCCACGCTCAGATTCTGTATTTATCGCTGTGTAACAAGCCACCCCAAAACTTAGTGGCTTAAAACAGCAATTCATTATTCCCCAGAATCTATGGGTTGACCTGGAAGGTTCCTTTGCTCGTGTCCCCTGGCCTCACTCATGCAGGCTCAGTCAGCCGCCGGCTTGGCCAGGCTGGTGGTCTCCATTGGCCTCCTTCCCACATCTGGGGCCTCAGCCAGGATGCCTGGACTGGTGGGCCCCTTTCTGCATGTGGATTTTCATCACAACACGGTGGTCTCAGGGTTCCCAGGGGGCCAGAGCAGAAGCTGCACAGCCCGTAAGAACTTGCCTGGAGATCATGGAGCATCACTTCCACTCCATTCAGTTGGTTATAGCAAGTCACAGGGCCAGCCCAGACTAGAGGGTGGGGAAATAGACTGGATGGCAAAGCTGCAAAGTATTTGTAGCCATTTTTCAACCTGCCTCAATTTAACTTGGAAATATAGTGCAACCACTATAAATTTGTCTATTTATAGAAAATTTTTATAAGCCATTTATAATTTTTTCTATTTATAATAGAAATAATTTTTTCTATTTATAAGCTATTTATACCCTGACTTGCCAGGACTCCTTCAAGTGACAATAAACAAATCAGCTTGAGGGGGAGCATTTATTAGCTCATCTTATTGGAAAATTTAAAGGGCCTCTAGCTTCAGGTATGGCTAGATCCAGGAGCTTGAATGATGTCATCAGAACACCTCCCCACTACCAATCTCTCCCCTCTGTTTCCCTCAGAGTCTGGCTTTCTACATAAGGCTGGCCTTGTGTGTTAGAAAAGACAAACTCAGGCAAACAAGCCGACATATTTAAAGCTTGTGATCCAGAAGAAGGCAAGCTCCTCTCCCTCTGTAATCGATGCGTGAAATCTCTGATTGACCAGCTTGGGCCACATGCACACAGGGAGGTGGGACAGGAAGGAGCAGGGCACATGACTGACAGTCCTACCCAGACCACACGGAAGAAGGAACGCTCCCTCCAAGAAGGGCAAGGGGACCCTCACCAGGAAAGCAGAACCCACGGCTGTCCGCTGCCCTCTGCAAACTTCTTATATTCCAGCACTGGCATGGGGCCTGGCACTTAGCTGCTGCCTGATGAATGTTTGTTGCATGAAAAATGAATAAGCACCTGGCTGATCATAACAGGGTGAAACAGGGGAAACTGCCCAGGCGTAGGGAACATGTCTGATGCTCTCTCTTGAAGTTTGGCCACCAGCGTTCACAAGGACCCAAAGGAAGGCCCCTGGCAGTAGTTGGCAATGTCAGACAGGCTTTCTCATGAGCGAGACCCTGTCCTTCCCCAGGTCACGGAGCCAGCAGGTCGTGAGGCTGACTGGACGGCTCCCCTGGGAATGAGCTGGCCTAGAAATTGCCCGTTTACCTCCTCCTGTGGCTGCTTTGGAAAAGGCCTCTGGGGCACTTTTCTTCTTCTTCTTCAGTTTTGCTGACATTTTATTGATAACTTCTGGTGAGAAGTTTGGGGCATTTTTTTTTCCTTTTTTGGAAAACCTAACAAATTCTTTGGCTGCAGAGCATTTTCACTGGAGAGACGGAGGACAGGGTTAATTATACCTGTGGGTAAAGTCTAGCAGCAATTTTGTTTTTCCAGCCGAAAGTTTACATGAGCCCACGCAAAGAAATCACCATTCCTGTCTCATTTACTTTCCAGATTCAGTCACCTGGAACAAATTCATACATGAATAGCGAAAAGAGACAGGAAGTACTAGAAGAGAGGAAAGGGAAAACAAATATTTCAGAACGTTTTAAGTTAAAAAAAAAATAACCCTCATTATAGGCAGAATGTAGTCAAACAGAACGTTGTTTTCCTGATTACCTTTCCTAGGTCCCCAGTGTGCTAGGCTGACTATTATAAATGAAAGTATTATAAGTAAACTTTCTAGCAACAAAAGTTCCCAAGTGGGATGGTTGTTCTTAATATGAAAGTATAATTCTCGGGGAAAGGAAAGTTTCCGTACCTGTGAGGTATAGACATCCATTACAGGAGTCTATATACAAGTACATCATTTTAACCAAATTCTTGTCTGTATGAGATTTTCCAAGCGACAGAGATGGCCTTGAAAGTCTGCTTTTTCCCTCCCTGCCTGCCCTCACCTTCCCAAAGAATGATACCATATTTTTCCTGTATTTCTTTAAATGGGCTCAACCTTACACCCAGACCCACACCTAGTAAATTTCCCATCTGGCCTCCACCCAGGATGAAATAATTCTGCTGCTGGGAAAAGAAGTCAGCCGTCTCTCGGGTTTTGAACTTGAATCCAAATACAAAGACTCCGTGATAGCAAGCCTGCACAACGAAGTGGCCAACCTGAGCCAGAAGCTGTTGGAAACAGCCGCCTCCAGGCAGAAGGAGAGGGTGATCCCGCCCAAGGTTCAGGTTCCGCACGAAGAGGACGATGCCCAACAGAGAGAGATCCAGAGCTTGAAAGACCAGGTAGGGCTCAGAGACAAGTGGGTCGGGGCCTTGGGGTCACAACACAGGGTGACAGCTCTCAGGGAGAGCCTGGGCAGAGCCACCCGGGTAGTTAGAAATGGGCAGTGAGCATAGCATGGTGGAGAAGAGTGCAGATCCAGGGAGTGGAGGGTTGGCAAGTTTCTAGCCTTGTAAGAACAATATTAGATTTGATTAAGTGCCTGCCATGCTCAGGCCCTGGTGCAGGCACTTTTGGTGTATTAGCTTATTTATTTATTTTTGGCTGCGTTGGGTCTTCGTCACTGCGCAGGCTTTCTCTAGTTGCAGTGAGCAGGGGCTACTCTTCGCCACGGTGTGTGGGCTTCTCATTGCAGTGGCTTCTGTTGCTACAGAGCATGGGCTCTAGACGCGCGGGCTTCAGTAGTTGCAGCATGAGGGCTTCAGTAGTTGTGGCTCGCAGGCTCTAGAGTGCAGGCTCAGTAGTTGTGGCCCACGGACTTAGTTGCTCCATGGCATGAGGGATCTTCCTGGACCAGGGCTCAAACCCGTGTCCCCTGCATTGGCAGGCGGATTCTTAACCACTGCACCATGAGGGAAGTCCCTGCATTAGCTATTTAAACCTCAGTCTTCTGACACATGCCATTCTACAGATGAGGAGACTGAGGCAGGCTCAGAGATGCCCAGGAGCTCGTTACAGCTTGCACAGCAAGTGAGAGGTAGTGATGTGATTTGGGTTCAGCTCTGCCATCTTGTACACCTCATGCTTTCACACCCACTTTGCATTTCCACCCAACTCCTGTCGCTTCAGTGACCACTTCTCACACCCACCCGGACCCAGCCAGAAAGAGCTGGAGATGGAGAGAAGGAACCCCATAGTGTTCCAAACACTGAGGCCTTTATCAAACCCTGAAGGCAGCTGCTGGTTCATTCATAGGGAATTTGACCAAAAACTCTCCACCCAGAATGTCTGGATTTACCAGTCAACTTCCTTTCTCCTGAAACTAAATACAACAAAGAAAAAAAATTTTTTTTAAGTTTTAAAGAACTACTTTAAAATTGGCCATTGATCTTGTACATAAATTATATCTCAACAAAGATGTTAAAAAAACAATTGGTCATTGATGAATTTTGGCCTCAGTGCATAATTCTGCTTAAAACCGTAGTCAGATTTGGTTCAAGATGGCGGAGTAGAAGGACATGCTCTCACTCCCTCTTTCGAGAACACCAGAATCACAACTAACTGCTGAACAATCATCCGACAGGAAGACGCTGGAACTCACCAAAAAAGATACCCCACATGCAAAGACAAAGGAGAGGGAGCAATGAGACAGTAGGAAGGGTGCAATCACAATAAAATCAAATCCCATAACTGCTGCGTGGGTGACTCACAAACTGGAGAATATTTATACCACAGAAGTCCACCCACTGGAGTGAAGGTTCTGAGCCCCATGTCAGGCTTCCCAACCTGGAGGTCTGGCAACAGGAGGAGAAATTCCTAGAGAATCAGACTTTGAAGGCTAGCGGTATTTGATTGCAGGACTTCAGCAGGACTGGGGGAAACAGAGATTCTACTCTTGGAGGGCACACACAAAGTAGTGTGCACATCGGGACCCAGGGGAAGGAGCAGTGACCCCGTAGGAGACTGAACCAGACCTACCTGCTAGTGTTGGAGGGTCTCCTGCAGAGGTGGGGGGCAGCTGTGTCTCACCAAGGAACAAGGACACTGGCAGCAGAAGTTCTGGGAAGTACTCCTTGGTGTGAGCCCTCCCAGAGTCTGCCATTAGCCCCACCAAAGAGCCTGGGTATGCTCCAGTGTTGGGTTGCCTCAGGACAAACAACCAACAGGGAGGGAACCCAGCCCCACGCATCAGCAAACAAGAGGATTAAAGTTTTACTGAGCTCTGCCCACCAGTGCAACAGCCAGCTCTACCCACCACCAGTTCCTCCCATCAGGAAACTTGCAGAAGCCTCTTAGATAGCCTCATCCACCAGAGGGCAGACAGCAGAAACAAGAAGAACTACAATCCTGCAGCCTGTGGAACAAAAGCCACATTCACAGAAAGACAGACAAGATGAAAAGGCAGAGGGCTATGTACCAGATGAAGGAAGAAGATAAAACCCCAGAAAAACAACTAAATGAAATGGAGATAGGCAATCTTCCAGAAAAAGTATTCAGAATAAAGATAGTGAAGATGATCCTGGACCTCAGAAAAAGAATGGAGGCAAGGATCGAGAAGATGCAAGAAATGTTTAACAAAGATCTAGAAGAATTAAAGAACAAACAAACAGAGATGAAAAATACAATAACTAAAATGAAAAATACACTAGAAGGAATCAATAGAATAACTGAGGCAAAAGAATGGATAAGTGACCTGGAAGACAGAATGGTGGAATTCACTGCTGTGGAACATAATAAAGAAAAAAGAATGAAAAGAAATGAAGACAGCCTAAGAGACCTCTGGGACAACATTAAACGCAACAACGTTCACAATATAGGGATCCCAGAAGGAGAAGAGAGAGAGAAAGGACCCGAGAAGATATTTGAAGAGATTATAGTCAAAAACTTCCCTAACATCGGAAAGGAAATAGCCACCCAAGTCCAGGAAGCACAGAGAGTCCCATACAGGAGAAACCCAAGGAGAAACACACCGAGACACATAGTAATCAAATTGGCAAAAATTAAAGACAAAGAAAAATTATTGACAACAGCAAGGGAAAAATGACAAATAACATACAAGGGAACTCCCATAAGGTTAACAGCTGATTTCTCAGCAGAAACTCTACAAGCCAGAAGGGAGTGGCATGATATACTTAAAGTGATGAAAGGGAAGAACCTACAACCAAGATTACTGTACCCCGCAAGGATCTCATTCAGATTGGGTGGAGAAATCAAAAGCTTTACAAACAAGCAAAAGCTAAGTGAATTCAGCACCACCAAAACAGCTCTACAACAAATGCTAAAGGAACTTCTCTAAGTGGGAAACACAAGAGAAGAGAATAACCTACAAAAACAAACCCAAAACAATTAAGAAAATGGTAATAGGAACACACATATCGATAATTACCTTAAATGTGAATGGATTAAATGCTCCAACCAAAAGACACAGGCTTGCTGAATGGATACAAAAACAAGGCCCATATATATGCTGTCTACAGGAGACCCACTTCAGACCTAGGGACACATACAGACTGAAAGTGAGGGGATGGAAAAAGATATTCCATGCAAATGGAAATCAAAGGAAAGCTGGAGTAGCAATACTCATATCAGATAAAATAGACTTTAAAATAAAGAATGTTACAAGAGACAAGGAAGGACATTATGTAATGATCAAGGGATCAATCCAAGAAGAAGATATAACAATTATAAATATATATGCACCCACCATAGGAGCACCTCAATACATAAGGCAACTGCTAACAGCTCTAAAAGAGGAAATCGACAGTAACACAATAATAGTGGGGGACTTTAACACCTCACTTATACCAATGGACAGATCATCCAAACAGAAAATTAATAAGGAAACACAAGCTTTAAATGACACAATAGACCAGATAGATTTCATTAGTATTTGTAGGACATTCCATCCAAAAACAGCATATTACACTTTCTTCTCAAGTGCACACGGAACATTCTCCAGGATAGATCACATCTTGGGTCACAAATCAAGCCTCAGTAAATTTAAGAAAATTAAAATCATATCAAGCATCTTTTCTGACCACAACGCTATGAGATTAGAAATGAATTACAGGGAAAAACCCGTAAAAAATACAAACACATGAAGGCTAAACAGTACGTTACTAAATAACCAAGAGATCACTGAAGAAATCAAATAGGAAATCAAAAAAATACCTAGAGACAAATTACAATGAAAACACGACTATCCAAAACCTATGGGATGCAGCAAAAGCAGTTCTAAGAGGGAAGTTTATAGCTATACAAGCCTACCTCAAGAAACAAGAAAAATCTCAAATAAACAATCTAACCTTACACCTAAAGGAACTAGAGAAAGAAGAACAAACAAAACCCAAAGTTAGCAGAAGGAAAGAAATCATAAAGATCAGAGCAGAAATAAATGAAATAGAAACAAAGAAAACAAGAGCAAAGATCAATAAAACTAAAAGCTGGTTCTTTGAGAAGATAAACAAATTGACAAACCATTAGCCAGACTCATCCAGAAAAAGAGGGAGAGGACTCAAATCAATAACATTAGAAATGAAAAAGGAGAAGTTACAACAGACACTGCAGAAGTACAAAACACCCTAAGAGACTACTACAAGCAACTCTATGCCAATAAAATGGACAACCTGGAAGAAATGGACAAATTCTTAGAAAGGTATAACCTTCCAAGCCTGAACCAGGAAGAAAGAGAAAATATGAACAGACCAATCACAAGTAATGAAATTGAAACTGTGATTAAAAATCTTCCAACAAACAAAAGTCCAGAACCATATGGCTTCACAGGTGAATTCTATCAAACATTTAGAGAAGAGCTAACACCCATCCTTCTCAAACTCTTCCAAAAAATTTCAGAGGAAGGAACACTCCCAAACTCATTCTCTGAGGCCACCATCACCCTGATACCAAAACCAGACAAAGATACTACAAAGAAAGAAAATTACAGACCAATATCACTGATGAATATAGATTCAAAAATCCTCAACAAAATACTAGCAAACAGAATCCAGCAACACATTAAAAGGATCATACACCACGATCAAGTGGGATTCATCCCAGAGATGCAAAGATTCTTCAATATATGCAAATCAATCAATGTGATACACCATATTAACAAATTGAAAAAGAAAAACCATATGATCATCTCAATGGATGCAGAAAAATCTTTTGACAAAATTAAACACTGATTTATGATAAAAACTCTCCAGAAAGTGGGCATAGAGGGAACCTACTTCAACATAATAAAGGCCATATATGGCAAACCCACAGCAAACATCATTCTCAATGGTGAAAAACTGAAAGCATTTCCTCTAAGATCAGGAATAACACAAGGATGTCCACTCTCATGGCTATTATTCAACATAGTTTTGGAGGTCCTAGCCACAGCAATCAGAGAAGAAAAAGCAATAAAAGGAATACAAATTGAAAAAGAAGAAGTAAAACTGTCACTGTTTGCAGATGACAGGATACTATACAGAGAGAATCCTAAAGATGCCACCAGAAAACTACTAGAGCTAATCAATGAACTTGGTAAATTTGCAGGATACAAAATTAATGCACAGAAATCTCTTGCATTCCTATACACTAATGATGAAAAATCTGAAAGAGAAATTAAGAAAACACTCCCATTTACCATTGCAACAAAAAAATAAAATACCTAGGAATAAACCTACATAGGGAGACAAAAAACCTGTATGCAGAAAACTGTAAGACACTGATGAAACAAATTAAAGATGATACCAACAGATGGAGAGATATACCATGTTCTTGGATTGGAAGAATCAACATTGTGAAAATGACTATACTACCCAAAGCTATCTACATATTCAATGCAATCCCTATCAAATTACCAATGGCATTTTTTACAGAACTAGAACCAAAAATCTTAAAATTTGTGTGGGGACACAAAAGACCCCGAATAGCCAAAGCAGTCTTGAGGGAAAAAAACGAGCTGGAGGAATCAGACTCCCTGACTTCAGCCTATACTACAAAGCTACAGTAATCAAGACAATATGGTACTGGCACAAAAACAGAAATATAGATCAATGGAACAGGATAGAAAGCCCAGAGATAAACCCACGTATCCATGGTCAACTAATCTATGACAAAGGAGGCAAGGATATACAGTGGAGAAAAGACAGTCTCTTCAATAAGTGGTGCTGGGAAAACTGGACAGCTACATGTAAAAGAATGAAATTAGAACACTCCCTAACACCACACACAAAAATAAACTCAAAATGGATTAGAGACCTAAATGTAAGACCAGGCACTATAAAACTCTTAGAGGAAAACATAGGAAGAACACTCTTTGACATAAATCACAGCAAGATATTTTTTGATCCACCTCCTAGAGTAATGGAAATAAATACAAAAATAAACAAATGGGACCAAATGAAACTTCAAAGCTTTTGCACAGCAAAGGAAACCATAAACAAGACGAAAGACAACCCTCAGAATGGGAGAAAATATTTGCAAAGGAAGCAACTGATAAAGGATTAATTTCCAAAATATATAAACAGCTCATGCAGCTCGATATTAAAAAAACAAACAACCCAATCCAAAAATGGGCAGAAGACCTAAATAGACATTTCTCCAAAGAAGACATACAGATGGCCAAGAAGCACATGAAAAGCTGCTCAACATCACTAATTATTAGAGAAATGCAAATCAAAACTACAATGAGGTATCACCTCACACCAGTTAGAATGGGCATCATCAGAAAATCTACAAACAACAAATGCTGGAGAGGGTGTGGAGAAAAGGGAACTCTCTTGCACGGTTGGTGGGAATGTAAGTTGATAACAGTCACTATGGAGAACAGTATGGAGGTTCCTTAAAAAACTAAAAATAGAATTACCATATGACACAGCAATCCCACTACTGGGCATATACCCAGAGAAAACCATAATTCAAAAAGCCACATGCACCCCAATGTTCATTGCAGTACTATTTACAATAGCCAGGTCATGGAATCAACCTAAATGCCCATCGACAGACGAATGGATAAAGAAGATGTGGTACATATATACAATGGAATGTTACTCAGCCATAAAAAGGAACAAAATTGGGTCATTTGTAGAGACACGGATGGATCTAGAGACTGTCATAGAGTGAAGTAAGTCAGAAAGAGAAGAACAAATATCGTATATTAACGCATATATGTGGAACCTAGAAAAATGGTAAAGATGAACCAGTTTTCAGAGCAGAAATTGAGACACAGATGTGGAGAACAAACGTATGGACACCAAGGGGGGAAAGTGGCCGGGGGTGGGGATGGTGGTGTGATGAATTGGGAGATTGGGATTTACATGTATACACTGATGTGTATAAAATGGGTGACTAATAAGAAAAAAACAAATAAACATTTTTTAAAAAGAGAAAAAAAAACGTAGTCAGTGCTTGGGGGCCTTGGTTCTCTTGTTCTCTGTTTACTGTCTTTCCCTTCTGTAACCGATGCTAAGTACACAGTCTCAGTCCTAGAAATGATGCTCTAGAAAGGACACAGATTGTGTATGGTGAACCTAGGAGATTCTAGCAGGAAACTGTAAGCTCCATGAAGGCAAAGGTTGGGCCCAGTAACCTTCTAGAACTCTGTTAGGACCGTGTCTGTTTGTTTGTTCTTTATTCATCCATCTGTCCATTCATTCAAATAAATATTTTGGGGGTGTCTATCCCATGCCACGCCCTCTTCCAGGCTCTGAGAATTCAGCAGAGAACAAGACAGACATGATCCTTCCCCCTGTTATGATGTAGTGAGGGAGACAGAATAAACAAGTAAACAAATACATGCTCTAATATTTAAATGAACTAATGACTCTCCTTCAAACCTGGTTTTGAAAAAACAATGAAAGTAACAGGTCCTATAGGAATTATTAGTGCGAACAGCTACCTTGACATGTAGCTGACACATTAATGAGCATCTTTTTCTTGAACTGAGCCCAATTTTGTTGAAATATTCCTTTCAGTTATTCTCCCATTTCAGAGCTTTCCTGAGAAAATGACATGTCTTTTTCAGGTACATGGACGAGGCTGAATTATTCCCATATACCTTTTTTTTTTTTTTTTGGCCGTACCACGCGGCTTGTAGGACCTTAGCTCCCTGACCAGGGATCAAACCCAGGCCTCCAGCAGTGGAAGCACAGAGTCCTAACCACTGGACCACCAGGGAATTCCCCACATACCTTTTATTTTAATTGAAATATATTTGACATATAATATTATATAATTTCCACATATCTTTGAATATCAGCAAGTCACAATTTGAGTATTATTTAAAGTGGCTGCCGATATCTGGGGGAAAAAATGTTTTTTTTACAAAGAAATTATCTAGAAATAATTACACTGATGCATCATGCTGTTGCCTCCCCTACCACTGGAGCTTCACTTATAACTGAAGGAGAATATTTTATAACAAGGCATACATGAACCAGAGGCTCCACTGGTTTGAACTCAAATCGAGTTTCATCCACTGACATTTTAGTTTCTTAACTATTCCACTACCTGCAGAGCATTCCACCAGAAGCGTAAGCCACATGGCAGGTTGATTTATGGTTCTGATTACTTTACGTGTTTTCCCTGGTCCCCGAAGCTGTGTGCATAATGATTTGCTCTCAAAAATCTTCGATCCGCTACAATATCACTAGAAAATTCTTACCTCCGCGTGCTCTTATATGCCTGTGCTAATTAGAAGCCAAATTATTATCTTGAAACAATCACTCCTCCTAGCACTATTAACTTTCTTATGATTCAGTGCCCATTTTATTACACAGCTTAACCGACATTAAACATCTTGGAATTTATGCCAATTACAAACAATATGGATATTTATTTTGGTAGTAAAAGTATCAAAGAGGTTTGAAGACTCTTTGGAGTTTTCCAGCCATCCGAAATCCTAAAACTCTGACGCTTAGATTGAAATATTTTAAATCTGTCAAAAGCACTGGAGTCTTAGAGGGGAACGTATGTTTTCCCTTCTGGAAGTTTGTCTCTGTGTGTTCTATCTCTGGTATCATGTAAATAAAAGCATTACGCTGAGAAGAGCTTACAAACACTTTCAGTGTTCCAAGGACCTTTTATGGAAAAGTTGTATTTCCCCCAACAGAGAAAAGTAAGATGTGAAAGAATTTTTTTACTCAAAGTTTCCAAAGCACAAGTATACAAAAGTATAGCCTTGGGGAGAGCGAGGGGCAGAGTGGCCTGTGTCCCCACAACTTCTAGCATAGACCACCCCCCAGTAATGTCTCAGGTGCCCCAGGGAAAAAGTAAGTGTAACTGCCCCAAATGTCATCGACTCTGAACCATGATGGTGCGTGAAATGAGTCAGAAAACTTGTGAGACCTTGACGCTTCTGTTAATTCTACCAGAGTAATAATGACAAGATTTCCAAGGACACAAACCAAGACCAAAGGCTGTGAGCGCCATCTGGTGGCCATCTCACCACGCCCGAACCCCATTACCTGGGCATGCCCACCCCCTTCCCCCAATCTTTTTTTTTTTTAATGTGATGCCCGCAACCTGGTCTGATGGTAAACAGGGAAATTCCTGTATTTCTTCTTTTGGGGGGATTATTTTTATTTAAGATACTGAGTCTCTATTTACTCTTATAACAGTTATTTTTAATTTAATGCACATTTTTAAGTTTAAAAAAGGAGCTGCTTCTACGAAAAATGCTAAGAAATTATAGTGGGGCTAGCCAAGAGACATGGGAAAAATAGTGAAAGTGGTATATGAGTGACTGAAGTTTAGGAACTCTCTTAGGGTGGGGTTGCCAGATAAAGTAAGGACACCCAGTTAGGTTTGAATTTTAGAATTTCGTTTTAGTGTGTGTCCCAAATATTGCATGGGACACACTTGCACTAAAATATTATTCATTATCTGAAATCCTATTTTAAGTGAACATCCTTTTTACCTCCCCTAAATCTGACAAACTTACCTTAGGAGAACAAAGAAATTGCACCCAGGACTTCCCTGGTAGCGCAGTGGTTAGGAATCCGCCTGCCAGTGCAGGGGACACGGGCTCGAGCCCTGGTCCAGGAAGATCCCACATGCCGCAGAGCAACTAAGCCCGTGCGCCACAATTACTGAGCCCTCGTGCCACAACTACTGAAGCCCATGCGCCTAGAGCCCATGCTCTGCAACAAGAGAAGGCACTGCAGTGAGAAGCCTGTGCACCACAACAAAGACCCAATGCAGCCAAAAATAAATAAATAAAATAAATAAATTTATTTTTTAAAAAAAGAAAAGAAATTGCACCCTTCTCCTTGTCACTGCCATTTTGATATCAAAACAAGCTAGCTCTTGTCCTGTCTACAGATTGCGTGGCATTTATGCCCCAATAAACGTGTCCCTGTGCGAGTACTGAGGCCTGACATCTGAAAAATCACAGGACAAAGGCCCACCGTGCACCCTGAGGTGGGAAAGTCCTGGCCACTCAGAACAAACAGTCTGGCCGCATCAGACCGAGAGGGAGGGGGTTCCGGGCCCAGCTCTCTTTCCCGGCCTCTCGGGTACCTGCTCTGAGGAGGCCAAGGCCTGGCAGCTACTTTCGGGCTCTTACCAACGTTGCCTTTGACGGAGAGCCTTCCGCGCCCCGCGTGTAGACCTAGACCCCTGGAGGGGGGCCCGCCCTCAAGGGGGCTCTGAGCCATGGACTTCGAGGGTGCTCCCAGCAGCCTTAGATAGAGCCGGGCTGTGGTCCTGTATTTCCTCTTAATAACAACCACACTGGTGTTTAAGTGAGCCTGGCAAGGCTTACAGATGCACACGTAAAGGTTACCAACCACCTTCCCCAGAGCCAGACGAGGGAAGCAGAAGCTAAAACACCCCGTGGGTAGTCAGAGGAGAGGACTGTCCCGGCTCCTCCCCCTGCGCCGTGTGCCAGGCATGATCTGAGCACTCGTACACACGCTAACTTATTCAAATACCTCTAACAATCCTATCAGGTTGGGACTACCATCACCCCACGTACAGACTGAAAAAAAGGAAACAGAATATGGTGTCCTCCTTGTGTTCACAAAGCCCGTAAGTGGCAGAGACAGGACTTGAAGGCCGCAGTCCGGCTCCCGAGTCCATGCCACGCTTTACAGCCTCCGACTTCTCATGCTCATTCCTAGAGCCACCTGGGAAGGAGGAACCAGGCAACTAAGGACTAGGTTTGAATCACACTCCCCCTCTGACCAGCGCGTGATCCCGCGCAAGGGACCTCGCCTCTCTGAGTCTCAACCTGCTCCCTCGCGAAATGGGAACATTAATGGGAACACCAGCCTTCAGCAACGCTGTGAGGAGTATCAGGGTAGCATGTGTGAATGGGCTTTGTAAACGCTGGCGTGTTCTGTGAGGTATAAACTGTCCACTGTTATCATCAGAGGGCGTTCAGTTTATAACCTGCTCCCGCCTCTTGAGCTTTGCTGTGCATCCCGTCAGTGCTGGATGATCTGGTACCAACAGCTGGTCTATTTACGGCTGACAATCCCCAGGTCACAGGAAGACAGCGGCACCTGAGCCCCCGGGTGGCCACGGAGATAAGGTTCGCGTCTCGATGACCTATGACACGGTGGTCACTGAAGGAACAGGCCCCCTCCCGCCCCTTCCACTAGTTGCAACTGAAAAGCTTGGTTTCCCCGACACCCCGACCCAAGATCAACCCGACTCTTTGCCCAACGCTGGAGAAGTACCAGCATGTCCTGCAGGCCTGGCTGGCCCCCTCTGACCGTGCGTTGCCTCCTTCCACAGATCAGTGCCCTACAGCAAGGCTACAGCCAGGTGCTGTGCCAGACCCTGTCTGAGAGAAACTTAGAAATCACATCCCTGAAGAACGAGGCCGAGAACTTAAGGAGGGAGACCGCCATCACATCAGGTGAGGCCTTCTGCCTTCGGGCCCCAGGGCTTCCGCCCTCCCCCTGCAGACATCGCCAGTCAACCACCACACCTGTGCCCGTGACCTGGGTGCAGCCTCAGGGATCAGAGTTCTCCCCCAGTGGAGGTTTCTTGCCACCCAGTCCCGAGGGCAGGGCCTGATAAATATTTGAGAGAACGTTATCTCTTGGCTACAAGGTCTCCTGAACACTGGCCCCACCAGGGAGAACACAGGTCGCCTTGTGGCTTGGGTGGTTCCACAAACCAGCCTGAGTGCCAAGTAGAGCGTGGACAAAATGGGGTCACTCTTTTAAGGCACCCTTTGTCTCAGCCATTTCAGCCGAGTGCACTTGGGCCCAAGTGAAAACATTTTCTAATTTTATCAGAGGTGGTTCCCTGATAAAGGGCTTGGGTGGGGAGAGGGGCAGCCAACGCACAGCTGTGGCTGAGCGTCGATTCCCTGGATTCTTTCATTCCTTCAACACGTTTATTGAGCACCTACTAGGTGTCAGGCCCCCTTCCAGGCTCTGGGGAGGGAGAGCCAAGCAAGACAGTCAGATTCCTGTACTCACAGACTTGGGAGGGGGTGACAGACAATAAAAGTAAGCGGATGAATAAACAAGCCCACTTCAGAGAGCAGCGGAGCTGTGGAGAAAATAAACTGTGTGTCGTGGTGGCCAGTGCTTCAAGGGGGGAGGCCAAGGGAGAACAGCTTAGTGGGTGTGCAACCATGGAACTCAGGTGGGGCTTGAACCCGTGGGCTGGGACTCGAACCCAGTCAGAACCCACTATCTTTTAATAGAGATCTCACATCTGGTTTCGGGACTTAATAAAGCTCAGGTTCTTTATGTCTCATCGCAGAAAGAATTCAGTGAGAGACAAAGTAAGAAGTGGATTTATTTAGAGAGAAGCACTCCACAGACAGAGCGTGGGCCATCTCAGAAGGCTAGAGGCCCCCAAATGTGGGGCGGTTAGTTTTTATGGGCTGGGTAATTTCATAGGGTAATGAGTTGGAGGATTATGAGAACTCTTAATATTTTAGGGAAGGGGCGGGGATTTCCAGGAATTGGGCCACCGCCCACTTTTTTTTTTTTTTTTTTTTTTTGGTGGCCTGTCCCGTTGCGGAGCAGAGGCTCCGGACGCGCAGGCTCAGCGGCCATGGCTCATGGGCCCAGCCGCTCCCCGGCATGTGGGATCCTTCCGCACCGGGGCACGAACCCGTGTCCCCTGCATCGGCAGGCGGATTCTCAACCACTGCGCCACCAGGGAAGCCCCACCACCCACTTTTTGACCTTTATGGTCAGCCTCGGAACTGTCCTAGTGCTGGTGGGCGTGTCATTTCGTTAATGTATTACAATGAGCCTGTAATGAGGCTCGAGTTCCACTGGAAGTCGAACCTTACTCCCCCTTGGACTCAGCTGATTCTAACCAGTTTAGGTTGTATCCTCAACGGCTACGTCCTTCTTTCGAGCGGACCTGTTTCCGGTGGGCAAGGACAAACCAAGGGCAAGTGAGGCTGCATGGAGTGCACAAGGGATTGTGGGGCTGGGCAGGGTCGGGGGGTCTGGGTTTTTATTCTAAGGGGGTTGGGAATCCAGTGGAGTATTTTAAGCAGAAACTGACATGTCCAGAGACCTGAAGAGGATGGGACCACTCACATACGAGGGGAGGGAGAGAAGCAGGTGACAGGGAGGAGGCAGTGAGCCTCGGAGGGGCACATCACTCTTAAAGCAGCCAGCGCGTGGCAGGAAACATACCCACAGCTGTAAAACCCAGGCACAGCACTGAGTCGCACGTGAATCACCATCTCTATGAATCTGCGCTTTTCTTCTGCCTCACTCTGCAACTTAATCACCCCCCCCCCACCCCCTGCTGCCCCCAGGTCTCTGCTTATGCTCCACCCTAACTTGGGATGTCCTCAGATATTTTCTGAGCACCTCCCCCAGGCTAGGTGCTGTTCTGGGCACCAGGAATGTTAAGGATGAACTCGCTGGTCCTCACCTTCCTCCCGTATGGCGGCCAGTCAAACCTCATCCAAGCATCAAGCCTGTCTCAGATCCCACTTTCTCCAATCAGGGAGTCGGGACAGACCTGGGTTGGGATAACGCTTGAGATAAGCTGGACCCACTCAAAGTGTGGCAAGCCCCAGAGGGATTTCCAAGTAACTTAACTGTGTCCTGGAGGCAAAGCTCATTTTTAAAATGAAATTCTGGAGCATTTTGTTCTTTATTTCATATACATTCTTGATTGACACCTACCAATGAAACTGGGCCTAATGTTCTTCCAAGAAAAGAACCGTATGAGATAACCCAATACCACTGCATTTACACACCCTTCTTCCCACTTTTATTCAAAATGATACTACAATGCAAGAGGGAAGAGATATGGGGATATATGTATATGCATAACTGATTCACTTTGTTATAAAGCAGAAAGTAACACACCCTTGTAAAGCAATTATACTCCAATAAAGATGTTTAAAAAAATGATACTACAGTAATAGAGTAGTTATCTATTGCTGCATAGCAAGTTACCCCAAAATGTAATGGATAAAACCCCAACCAATATTTATTATCTCACCCAGTTTCTGTAGTTCAGGAATCTGACGGGGGGGTGACTTTGAGTTCTCATGAGTTGCAGTCAAGATGTCGGCGGGGGCATCAGTCATGTCATCTAAAGCCTCGGGGGGAGCCAGAGGATCCCCCTTCAGAATGGCTGCTCGTGTGGCTTTTGGCTGGAGGCCTTAGTCCCTCAGCACACGTGCTTCTCTCTAGGGCTGCTTGAGTCTCCTCACAACACGGCAGTTGGCTTCCCCCAGAGTGAGTGATTCAAGGGAGAGCAAAGAGGAGGCCACAGTGTCTTTTATGACCCAGCCTGGGAGGAAACATTCCGTCATTTCCACAGTATCGTATTGGTTACCCATGTCAGCCCCATTCAGGGTGGGAGGGGCTACACAGGGCATGAATCCTAGGCGGCAGGGATCGTTGGGGTCATTTTGGAAGCTGGCTGCCGAGAAGAATAATAGGCGCCCTGTAACCAACATAATTCAGCCACTTGGTGTTCTTGGGACATATACCGTTTCATTTGACCCTTACAATAACTCTGTGTGGGACAGACAGTGGGAGGTGAAAGAGCTTGTCCAAGACCACCAAGCTAACAAGTGGTAGAGAGGGGTCCAACCAACCACCCCATCAATAGTGTCCAGCAGTGCCCTCTGCCACAAGCCCGTCTCCTGGCCTCTGGGGAAGAATTCCTGGACCTTCCCTGTGCTGCGGCTTTGTTCCCCAGGCCCATGGTGTGGCCTCTCCTCCTGGCTTCGCCTGGCCTGTGCCCACAAGGGGCCCCCAAAGGCTTCTCCTCTCGCTGGTGCTGACTGCCCCTCATTCTCACTGAAGCCTCAAACCATGTTCCATGGACTTTGCTCTCATTCCCATTCCTGCTCTGGGACCCTTGGAAAAAGCCTCCCCAGTTCTAGGCGGGCACCGGTGGTGGCCTGGGCTTGGAAGGTCTTGTCCGAACGTTGGCTGACAGCCATGGTGTTGCCAATAATCCTTCCTGCCTCTTTGACCTCCATGAGTTTTTTGTTTTGGTTTGGTTTGGTTTTTTTACAGAGATGGTGTCATCTTTGCAAAGAGATGTGTTAGTAAAGGATGATCAAGTTCAACAACTAAAACAGGAGGTGAACCAACTAAAGAGTGAGAACAAAGAAAAGGATCACCAGCTCCAAGCCCTCAGCTCCAGAGTGAGTGTCGGGTCATCAGCAAACTGTAGCTGCGAAAAGCAGACACAGTGGAGTCACATGACACACGGTGGTGAGATGAGGCCAGTGCCCAGGGGCACAGGGAGGGTAGCTGCTAGGCAGGTGGTCAACTTCTCTGCAGCTTTTCAAAGTACAGCGTGTATGTGGCTCAGAATAAGCATAATATATATTCAAATCCAGCAAACATTTTCTAACCCCTATTATAAATTAGTTTGTTTACTCCCAGCAACAAACACACTTATTAGCATATACTGCCATTGCAAAGTTTAATATTAAACAGAATACAATCTCTCTGTGAGCAAGGATGACCACACGGCTGCATCATGGTCCCAGCACCACTGGTTCTCATAATTGCCTTCAAAGCAGAATGTTTGAAGATCCAGGTGCAAACACACAGACTCTAATTTCTTCCTTAGACTTTAGTGTGTAGAATTTCTCTATGGAAAATGAACGTGGTAGGCAAGCAAAGAGCTTTTTACATGTAACTTTGACTATTTGCAAATCTTGCCTTCAATGCTAACTTCAGAATCCTGGCTCTATAGGGTAAGATTTCTCAGTATTTGTATGATGTGTCTGTTTCTGTGAGTCAAGGTAAAACCTCAAAGCTTTCATCTCAGGTGGCAACTCAGAGATTCCCAGCGGCTACCCGATAGCTAGGTCTGCATGGGGGTGGGGTGAGAACAGATCTTGAGGTTCCAAGGAAAAGGCACAATAAGTAATACCTGGTACGTAGTACCACACCCAGTTTGGAGCTGGTGAAAGGCACTGCATGAGTTTTGGGATCAGACAGACCAAGGTCCAATCCCAGAGCTTTCTTTGGTTGTAACTTATTTGGCCTCCATTTCCCCATCTGTGAAATGGGGATGACAAAATCGTTTTCTGAGAAGTGGGAGGCTGGTTTTAGTTGTGCTCCTCTGCCTCTTCCCCGGGTCAGCTGCTTGGCCAAGCCCTCTGCATTCGTTTCTCCCAAGCAGAGTGTCTTCCCAGACATGTGCTATAGCTGTTTTATGTGGGGGGTGTGTGTGTGTGTGTGTGTGTGTGTGTGTGTGTGTGTGTGTGTGTTGGGGACGGGAAGGGGATGCAGAGCTGATGCTAAGTAGAGGGAATACGCAAAGACAGCACCTGCTTGGCTCTTCTGCCTCCAGAAGTGCATTTGGATGATTTATGTCCCCGTTTCCCCTTCCTCGTTGACCTTGGAATGAGGTCCCTTCTCCTCTAGCCTGTGCCGGCCAATAGCACAAGGGCTCGTCACCACCAAGGGTACTGCTCTCGTGAACATTTGAGATGCCTTTTTTTTTTTTAATGACATACATCATGTGTGTTAATTTTAGAAAAATAAGTAGATGACATTGAAAAGAAAAAATAAAAAGAGAGGAGAGGAAATGCTACCTTGAGAAATCCGTGTTAATATTTTCATGTATGTTCTTCCAGTCTTGTTTCTATATATTGCCTAGAAATCAATCAATCAATCATTTTATAGTGAATTTATACAATTTTTTAAATTTTTAAATACTTACTATTTTCCCATGCTAATAAATCAACGCTCTCATCATTGGTCTTAAAAGCTACATACTTTCTCCTGGATGTACCCAGGGTTATAAAGTGCTCTGCTGTTATGAACAACACTTGGGTTGTTTCCTCTTTTTTTTTTTTTTTCCTTCCACTGTTACTGACAATTCTGTGCAGAGCATCCTTGAAACTACAGATTTACTTATTTCTCCAGCCGTTGTCCTTAAGGTACATTCCTCAAGTGGGCATTGCTGGGTCAATAGAAGGCGCACATCCATCCTTATGCCCCTAATGCCTGTTGCCGGGCCCCCCTCGGGAAAGACGGCTCCGTTTACCCCTCCACACCAGTCGGGGCAGTTGTGTCTTTGAGATGCAACCTGCGCAAAAGCCCTGAGAGGGACCCGCGCTCACTGGTTCCGCCCCCTCCACCCTCACCGGTCACAGAGTGAAAACATCCCAATTCCTGCACCCGAAGTACCCAGACTCTACCATGCTGCATTTCCCCTGCGGTGAAGTTTGCTGGTTTTTGAAGAGGAATTTAGACGCTCTATTTCTCAGAACTCATGAGAGGGGTGAACTGGGAACGACTGCAGGATCCCGAGCTCCCATCACACAAATGGTCTCGCGTCTCAGCATTCAGAGGTGTGATGGGGTTATACAGCAGGAAACACTCCTGGGCGTGAACACAGGGACTTGGGACCCCCAGCCAAGCCCCCGTGGCCTTGTCCTTTTTCTCCACAGTGCTCAGTGCTGAAAGAAGAGTTACAGAAGGAAGATGCCCAGAATGAGCACTGGGAAGCCCAGGAGAAAGAGTTAAAGCTCTGCAAAACCGTGCGTTGAACCTCCTCACCCCTAGGTGTCCACTGAAAGCCTAGATTGTGACCTTCAGGGTTTTGGAGGGGTTCCGTGGCCCATTAGCTAGCACAAGCTCTGGGGCTTTCCGGGTGTGTGTCTGTTAATGTAGTCTCATAATTCTTTGATTTGCTAGCCTCAAAGAGATGGGTGAAAAGACCATGGAAAACATACTCTCCCCAGATTTTCTGGGCAGTTGGCTCAAGGCCCCTCATCAGGTTTCCCCTGGGTAAAGGGAAGGGAGGTGGCCACCGTATGCTGCTAGAAATTCACCGTGGTCCCTACCCCTGGACTTGTGATGCCTAGACTTTCATGATCCACTGTCACAAGTTTCATCACAGCCCTGAGCACTGTTATTAACACAACTCTTCTTTAAGTATTTTTACTTAAATACATTCAATTTTACACCAATTCATAAAAACAAAATAAAAAGCAAATGTATCACTGGCCTTGTATGGAAGGTGAACATAAAAATTAATACAATGAAAAGATGACCATCTTTGGTCATCTTTTGTAAATGTAAATGTTCACCCCCTGTACCAACCGAACCCTCGTGCACATCACCAGGCATACGTTTTCCATCCGTTGGGAAGGACGGTGCCTGGGACAGGGGCAGGAGACGTGTGCTCTTCTCTAAGTCAGGAGCACACTTCTCTGCCTCAAATGAGAAAAAAGAAAAATTTCATTGTTCTTTTCTTCCAAACTGTGCCCATTGTGTCTTCCAAACAGCCCTTATTTAGATTGAACTCAAAAATATACCCCAAGGAAAGAGATTCTAATGAGTGGATAGGTATCTTGTACTGTTTAATCCAGGATCCATGCTAATCTTCAAAAGAAACTCAAATTTTCCCTCACCCAGCACTTTCATTGCATCCATTGAAAGAAATTCTACTTTGCCTTAAAGATGTAGAATTGGCCCCCAAGGGAAGGAATTAAGCAAATCCCAGACTAGGTTTCTGCCTTAATGAACCGGATGAAATGAGTTATGAAGTTGACTTCCCTGTTGTTGGAACTCTTTTCAGCAAATCCATGACATGGAGAAAGAAATGAAGAAGCTCAGGGAAGAGCTGAAAAGGAGCTGTACCGAGCAGAGCCTGATCTCTAAGACGCT
Source organism: Pseudorca crassidens (assembly GCF_039906515.1). Taxonomy (NCBI): domain Eukaryota; kingdom Metazoa; phylum Chordata; class Mammalia; order Artiodactyla; family Delphinidae; genus Pseudorca; species Pseudorca crassidens. Next base: position 11,665,269 of record NC_090297.1, read on the forward strand.
ACGGGAAAAGAGCAAGGTATGGCGGGGACAGGTCGGCCTGGCAACCACTCTGGGGCAAGCACTCCACCTGCATCATCTCTGTTCATCCTCACAATGACCCCATGCAGTCTATACTGGTGTTAACCCCACTTTACAGTCGGGAAAACTGAGGCTCACAGAGGTGAAGGAAGTTAACCAAGTTCACTTGCATAAAGTAGTTGTGCAGAACTTGAATCCAGGACTGCCTGACTCCAAAGCCCCTGTGTGTAACCACTACCCTAGACTGCCTTCAAATCTTAATTGTGAAATTATCTAAGAAAGAATTGATCCATTCAATCAAGTTTGCCAATGATGTTGTTCCAACTTTAAATTCTCATATTGATTTTTTTTGTCTTTTTGTTCCATCAGTCATTGAGAATGTTTTTAAAAATCTCAACATGTTTGTAATTTGTGTGTTTCTTCTTTTACTATTAACAATTTTTGCTTTATATATTTTGAGGCTGTGTTACTAGGTGCATATAAATTTAGAATCCTAATACTTCCTGTAGAACAAAACTTTTAATCATCGTGAAATGTCCCTTTTCATCTCTATTAGTGTTTCTCCCTTAACGTCTTCTTTGTCATTTAGCTTTCTGTTGGTTAGAGTTTTCATAGCATATCTTTTTCATACTTTCTCTGTCAATTTTTGTCTTAAGTTTTAGACATATGCCTTCCAAATAGTGTATCATTTTTACAAAATCCAGTTTGACAATCTTTGACTTTTAGTCCATTTATATTATGTAATTACTCATGTGCTGGGGTTTAAATCTACCTTAATGCTCAGTACCAGTTGTACCATCTGTGCTACATTCCTTTTTCTCTCCTTTCTTGCCTCCTTCTGAGTGGATGGTTTTCTCTCATTTCTCTCATTTTCTCTCATTCCACTTTCCCCCTCTATTAGCTTGGAAATATTTCACTTTTTTACTATTCTTTTAGTAATAGTAAGACAATAGCATTCATCCTTGACTCACACACTAATTAAGTTTTTCACTCTTCTACTATTCTCTTAGTAGTCATCCTAAAGACTACAATACGCATTCTTAACTTACCAAGAGGCAATAGTAGTTGATAATTACGCCCTTCTCCTTGACAGTGCAATGAGTTTCAAACACCTTAACTTCACTTACCTCCTCCAGATTTATAAGCCATTGCTGTCATTTTCTAAACTCCTCTTGATAGTTAAAACCCCAAAAGGCATTATTAGTGTTTTTCTATAGTCAGTATCATATCCACACATTACCCTTACTGTTGCTTGTCTTTTTCTGCCTCTCTGATCATCCACCTGGGTTCATTTTTCTTGTGTCTGAAGAATACCCTTTAGTGTTTTCCCTCACTGTGGCTCTGCTGATGACAAATCCTCAGATGTGCCTGTGTGTCTGTCTGGAGATGTATATTTAACCTTCATTCTTAAAACACATTTGACAGCGTGTTGAATTCTACAATGGCGGTTCTTTTCTTTCAGCACATTGGAGGTAGCATTAGATTGTCACTATTGTCTCGTGGCTCCTATTATCTCCAGTTAGAAGTCATCTGTAAGCCTAACTGTTGTACCTTTGCATAACCTGTCTTTTTCTCCAGTTGCTTTGAAGATTGTCTTTTCCCTTGATTTCCAGAAGTTTTTTCATGGTTTATCTAGGTGTGGATTCATTTTTGTTTACCTCGTCCAGAGTTCGTAGGGGCTTCTTGAAGTCCCTGGCTTGGTGTTTTGCCTTCGTTCAGGTGCTTGGGCTCTGAACCCCATAGGCAGTGGGGAGCTACTAAGGCTTCTGAACAAGGGACTGATGCAATGACATTCGTGGACAGTAACAAGGGTGAAAATGATAGTTAAATTTCTCATGTACTAGGCATTACCCTGAACATTTCATCTCTTCATCTTCACAGCAGCGCTGTGATCTAGAAATCATCCTCCCCATTTTACAGATGAGGAAGTCAAGGCTACTAGTTACTAGTACAGGAACTAACCCAACTGCACAGTCGGTTTTGTCTGACTCCGGGTTCATCTGACTTCAGTTACCCTGGCGTAGCAAACAGCCACATGCTACTGTTTACACTGAAATTAGTCAAAATTAAATAAAATTTTAAATTCAGCTCCTCCGTCACACCAGCCACATTTCGAGTGCTCGATACGCAGATGTGGCTGGTGGCTGCCGTATCAGACAGCACAGCCTCGCTCAGAGTACCTGTATCGTTGCAGAAAGTTCTGTTGGACAGAGCTGCCTTACAGCTGGGTAACTCTCACAGTACCGTTAAGATTGCACTGGAAGACACTAAACTAGAGGCGAGGAGGCCAGTTGTCACAGGCCAGCTTGCATGTGAGAGGGATTGGAGGACAGGCGTGAGACCACCGAGTGTGAGAGAGGGAGCAGGGCGGCCGCTGAAGGTGACTCTGAGGCTTGGGGATGGGAATGGGGGCCGTTCATGGAGAACACAGATAAGGGCAGAGTCCAAGGTTGGACCTGGCTTTTGCAGCATATGAAAAAGGCTGCTGAAATAGAAGTCAGAGCGTGTTTAGACCTGGGAGAAAACTAAGGCCCAGACAGGTTAGATGACTTTTCCAAGGTAACGGAGCTGGGTAGAGGCTCTTCCACTGCACCACACTACTCAGAAGAAAGCTCTTAAGGGCTTTCCTGGGCCTTTTATTACATCCCTGTGATCCCCCTCTTCAGATCCCTAATAAACAGCCTGTGAATTGGTTTCAGCACAAAATCTTTCCATTTATTTACGAGAGTTTGCCTCATTTCCTGTTAGTGCCAGAGCCCAGGGCTCAGCAGGTACGTCCAAGAATTGAGCAGCTGCGAGGCCTACACTGGCCAGCAAAGGGTAGCGTGGAGCATTCCCAAGCCTACCGCGCGTTGACTGTTACCCAGGCAAGGGGGGAAACGTAGGCCAGCTTCTCCACCTTTAAACGCCTTCCTTTGCAGGCTGCGATTCTTAATAGACATTGCTTTAGCAAGCCTGCAGAGAGGTTTCCACCAGTGAGTGTGCTCAAAGTGGTAACGACAAATAGTTATGATAATAATCCCAATAATAACATTTCCGAGTACCCATCACGAGTTATTAGAACGAGGCTGTGCGGCGGACATTCCCGTCCACCTTTCATAGGTTACAACAGTACTTAACACACTCACAGAGCCCTTAAGCACTATTCCAAACATTGAATCCCCACAATAACTCTGTGCAGTGGTACTGGTATCATCATCCCCATTTGACAGATGAGGCCACCGAGTCACGGAGCAGTGAAATAACTTTCCCAGGGTCGTACGGCTTGTTAGGGACCGAGCTGGAATTGGAGTCTGCGGTAGGACATAGTTGAGCCCAGGGTGCAGAGCTCGGCCCCTTCCCGTAGGGGGCGACTCCCTGTGAGTTTGCCTCCACCCCGTGCGTGCCTGTGACCCCTGCCACTGGGCTGCAGCTGTCCCTACCCCTCAGGGACTCCCCCACTGCCATTAGCCCCCCCAGAAGAGTTTCCCCAGAGGGCATGATGGTCACATTAGCAGCAAAGCCCACGCTTTCATCATCCTTTCAGGTTGAAGAGAAGCTTCAGGAGGATTCCAGAAGGAAATTGCTTCAGCTGCAAGAAATGGGGAGCAGAGAAAACCTCATTAAAGCCAATTTGGAAAGGGCAGTAGGTCAGGTAGGCGCGCTGCAGAGCCCCTTCACGGGACCGTGCCCTCCACGGAATCCCGCACCCAAGCGGCCAGCAGGGATGAGAGAGGAGGAAGACGGCCGGGTTCAGCTCACCCGCTTATCTCAGGGCAGGGCTTTGTGCGGTTTCCGCGTCCCCAGTGGACGTCACTAAAGAGGCTTTTCCTTCTGGGAAGCTGCCCACTCCAGTGTCTGCTGTTGCCTGGGACCCCGACCAAGCAGCCGGTCCCAGCTCAAGGCCCGCCCCCGTGAACCAGCTGTGCACTTCCCTCTTGAGAAGGGTTTGAGCTCTTGAGCCCAGTGGTGTTTCTAGCACTTTGTCTTTCACATTTTTTGTCCTGACGTTTACAGCGATCTTTCTTCCTCTGGGCCCCCAAACAGATGCTACCGTCAGTGTCCCCAGGGAAATGCCACATTTCTTTTTGTTTGTTTGTTTGTTTTGTTTTGTTTTGTTTGGCCAAACTGCGTGGCTTGCAGGATTTTAGTTCCCCGACCAGGGATGGAACCCGTGCCCCCTGCAGTGGAAGCACGGAGTCCTAACCACTGGAGCGCCAGGGAAGTCCTGCCACTTTTCTTAATAAATTAAAACCCAGAATACCACGGCTTATGCCAGATGGAGATGGGCAGGGTGGGGAGAGGGCCATTTCCCAGGGCTCTGACCCAAGATGGCCCAGTGGCCCTTCCTCTTACACGTGGCACAGACATGAGGGCCAGAACATGCAAATGAGCCTTCACCAGAGGCTAAGGGAGAGCAAACGAGAACCCAAGATGGGGCACTGGCCCTCCAGAACACGGCCCACCGAGGGCAGCCCATCTTGGACCCCTCCACAAGGCATCCTCTCCTGGCAGCCACGGCTCCAGGGGGACCAAGAACGTTTTGCGTGTATGTGTTTGTGCTTTTCTTTTTCTGGGAGAATGAGTCCACCTCCTCACTCACTGGATTCTCAGAAGGATCTGTAAACCACCAAAAAAGGTTAAGAGCCACAATCCTTAAAGGAGCCCTCCATCCCACCCAGCCCAGCTCCCAAAGCCCTTCCGCTTGGTAGCATCCAAGCCTGAACCATCAGTGTGACCGGAATTTGTCCCACGCGCTGACCTTCAGAGGCACCCACAAGTTAAATGACGATGCTGGCCCTCAGGCGGGTTTTAAAGCCTCTTCAACCAATTTCCACACCATCACCCCCGCTGTCCTTTCTCCTTCAGGGTGCCGACCCCTCAGCAAGGCAGAGAGCCCGCCAGCCTGGGCTTCCCTCTGTGCACCTGGGCTACCCCTCACCTTGCTGGCACTCTGCACCCACAGCGCATACCCGCTTTGAGGGCATGATCTGCGCCACTTGCCGAGGGCCTGGTCATGGCTCTGACCAGGGGTCATCCAGGAAGACCCTCAGAGACACTGAGATTCCTCCAGGTCTAGACTCGAGAGAGAGAGGACGGACGAGGCTTCTCTGCGCTGCCTGGGCTTTCCTGCTTCACCCCCTTGTCTCCACAGCCCGCTCCCGGCCTGAGGTCCTGCCCTTCCCCAGGCCAGTGACCACAGGACTCAGCTCATCGTCCAGCAGGACCTGTCCCTCCCTTCCCCCACCCCCCGCCAAGCAGTCCCGTAGGGCGCCTCTGGTGGTAATGTGGGCCATCGTCCACAGGGTCCTCTCTACATAAATAACCTCTTCCTTGGGCGAGCTAGGACCCTCCCTTGGCCATGAAACCAGCAGACGACCCAGAGTCCCTCCAATCACCCGGCTGGCTTCCGGCAGGATGACTGCAGAGGTGTCCTTAGGAGAGTCACAATTCCTCTGCTTGGCTTCCCAGAGCTCCCTGGTGTGCAGCAGACTCCTGTGTCTTGGGACCTGTGGACGTTCTCATTGATTCAGTGGCCCTTATGGTCCTTCAGGGCTCTGTTATAGAGCCTTTCATGACCACATTTTGCCAGTGAGCCAAAAACCCAGGCCAAGGGCCATCGTGTTGGTAAATTTCCAGAGAAACTCGGGCTTCTTTGCCGTTCAGGTCTCATGAGCCTGGGGCATCTTGAACTCGTCATTCTCGAAGCCCTGATTTAATTTAACTGCGTTGTTTCATCATCCGTAATAAGAAGACACCAGCACCAGGGAGGCACTCAGTAAAAACTGGCTGAACTGAAGTAGAGGACTTTGAACATCTGACCTGACAGATGTTTCTGTTATAAGCATTCAATGAACATTTATTGAGTGCCTGCTGTGTGCCAATCACTGCACCAGGCTCCGGGGACCTGGAGAGGAATACAGGAGACGTCGTCTTCAGGACACAAGGTCTAAGGCACAGAATGGCAGCAGGCAGCAACTCCTTCTCTCCCCAGGCGCCCTTGCTGATTACACGAGCTGCTCGGGCTGACAGCCTCAATATTTATCTCACAGCCTGCTGCCAACGAAGCAATCACGGAAGAGCGCTCCTGGCCCTGGACTTCCCACTGGATAATCTTCCGAGAGCCCGAGACGTGTGTGTGCTGACCATGTGCGTCGGCTGGGTTAGGCGGGCACACCTGAAAAGTCATTAGAGCCTGCGGTCCCCCTCTCTTGTGTGGGCACTGCCCCTTCCGGTGAGAGGTGAAGGTGTTAATTACCCATAATGACCACTAAAGGCGTGCAGAGCCTTCTCACCGATTTCTCCCAGACCCAGCGACGGAGGCGCCTCCCCCAGCCTTGCAGCTGCAGCTGCACCACTCACCTCATCCCCCTTCCCTTTCTTTGTGCTGCAGCTGGAGCTTTTCAGAAGTCAGGTCATCAAGGCCACGTACGGACGCGTGAAACCGTTCCAGGAGAAACCCGTCTCCGATCAGCAGGTTCGTGCCTCTTCCCCGCTTTCTCCTTCAGGGACCCGGGGCTCCAGACACTGGGAGCACATGTTCCTGGCTTTTGTGGGTGGCACATATTCTTCACGCTGTTGCTACACCGTAAAGATTTGTTAGGATTTTCTGGGACTTCCTGGCTTTTAAAGTAAAAGCCAGTTAAACTCCCTTGCAGTGTTTCTGTGAAAATCCAATTAAACCACCCAGGACCGTGTCTGGTCGCCAGACCCGCACGGTTAACCTCCGTTAGTCCCGCGAGGAAAGGGGCGGCCTCAGCATGGACGGTGCGTCCTCGCTCGCTCGTTCCTTCTGAAGAGGCATATGGCAGTGAGGGTGGGCCTCTGGCTGTAACGATTGCCTTATTATTCTTCCGTTTATCCTCTCCAACCCTGGGTGTCAGCGCACGGGTCAAAAGATCACCCCACGGGCTTCTCTTGGAGAACGTCCTTTTTAGGGGCCCACAGCATCAGGCTCAGCGTGATGAGTCACTCCCAGAATGCAGAAGAATCTAGGACACACTCGTGGCCACATGACAGGCCTTTGGCTCTTAAAAACCATCTCTGATCCTGGGAAAAAGCCCTGGTGACAGAGCCGACATCCACCCTCCAGAGCCATCGCCAAAACACGCCAGGACCTCCCTCCTCTGAGCTTAAGCTGAAGCCCTCCAGGTCCCCTCCCCCCAGAGCCACCCTGCATTTTAATTTATTTATTTATTTATTTATTTTTGGCCGTGTTGGGTCTTCGTTTCTGTGCGAGGGCTCTCTCCAGCTGCGGCGAGCAGAGGCCACTCTTCATCGCGGTGCGCGAGCCTCTCACTATCGTGGCCTCTCCCGTTGCGGAGCACAGGCTCCGGACGCGCAGGCTCAGCGGCCACGGCTCACGGGCCCCGTTGCTCCGCGGCATGTGGGATCTTCCCCGACCGGGGCGCAAACCCGTGTCCCCTGCATTGGCAGGTGGACTACCAACCACTGCGCCACCAGGGAAGCCCCATCCTGCATTTTAAATCTTTTTTTTTTCTTTTTCTCACCAGTTAATAGAGAAGATCACCAGGGTCACAGAGGACAATATCAACTTTCGGCAGAAAAAGCGGACCCTGCAGAAGGAGACCCAGCTCAGCAGCTGCAAACAGGAGGAAATGACAGAGAACATCGTGAAGCTGAAGACATCCTTAGACAGTTGCCAGGTGCCCCCTTCTCCATTTCTCAGATGTCCCCTGTGTCTCGTTTTTGTGCTCCTTGTTCAGGAAATTGTCCAGCTCTGCTTTTAGTCCACCTTTTCTCTTGTTGGAGAAATCTGTTTGGGATCAGAAAACAAAGGACCTCCAGAAATGCCTCCCAGGTGAACTTGGTGTGGCCAAGGAGAAGCTGCCCGACACACTCCAAGTATTGCCTTTGGGAGGCCCCAGACCCCGGGGAAAAAAACAGCCCCGTGTTATTTCCAGAGAAACCAAAGAAACGTTCTGCTCTTTATTTGCAGTTTTCTTTTCTGTCCCAGCAGCGGAAGGCTGCTCTTAGCCTTGTTGCCTTTGACTTTGGAGGAGATGCGACCAGAGGGTCTGGCAGAGCCCCCACTTCGTGGCCCCCACGCAGGGGTCCAGCTTATCACATCAGGCAGCTGCTTATGCTTTCTCTGGAAACACGCAGCTACTATTTGGGGAGTCTGTGCAAGTGCTGGCTTGTCAGCACTCTTTCAAATCAGGAAACCGCACTTTATGACCAGCTTGTGTGTTGATCTCAGCAAGAATTCTGTAGCCAGATTTGGTTCTCGTTTCAGCCAAATCGTCCTTGGCAATTTGGCTTTGGAAGTGCCTACACCTAAACAAAGGGTCTCTTTGACCATCCAGGGTCCAAATTAGAGTGCACATGAAATAAAAGCTGCCTCCTTCCTTCCGCCCCCCAAAAAACGCAAGTAGAACTGGACCGTCACAGGGCGGCCAACATACGGCGCTGCCTGCTTCACGGGCACGTCAGGAACACTGCTCTTCGCGGGTCACAACCGTCAGGTGCTATTTCTGGCGATGGTGCCCGGGCTCCTCACGACCTCATCTCTTTCCAGGCGTGCATGAAAATGTCTTGCTGTAGCAGTGACCTGAAGAAGGAGGTCGACCTCCTGCAGCACCTGCAGGTGAGCCCACCTGTCTCAGGGCTCCAGAAGGTGGCGCTGGACATCTTGCGCCTGTCACTGTCCTGGCTGGAGGAAACGGAGCATCTCCTCCACGAGGTGGGGATCCAGTTCTCCAGCTCCGACAAAGGTGATTGCAACTCTTTTCTCACATAGTTAGTTGCATGACTGAAATATTGCGCTGAATCTGATCACGATGGGACATCTGTTGAGGGAGCCTTCTTAGGTATGTGGCCAAGTGTTCCCTTCTCCAGACTTCACTTTGCTTCACCACTTGAGAAGCAGTGTTCCTGGAAAAAAGTATACAAGTGAGACGTGATTACTGGAGAAAAATGAGACGCAACAGAGGCAAAAGGAAAAATCGAAATTATGCTAAATCTTCTCTCTCCGAAGTAACCATATATATACATATATATAGTAGAGACTTCTTTAGAGCAGTTTTATGTTCATGGCAAAATTGAGAGGATGATACAGAGCTTTCCCAGGTAGCCCCTGTCCCCACTCATACACAGCCTCCCCCATTATCAACATCAGCACCAGAGAGGTGCAGTTGTTAGAACTGATGAACCTACATTGACGCATCATAATCACCCAAAGTCCATGGTTTACATTAGGGTTCACTCTTTTTTTTAAATCTTAATTTTATTGGAGTGTAGTTGATTTACAGTGCTGTGTAGGGTTCACTCTTGGTGTTGCCCATCCTATGGGTTTGGGCTTGGACAAATGTGTGATGACACGTATCCACCATTATAATGTCATACAGAATCGTTTCACTGCCCTGGCCTTTCTCACCTTCTGAGATGGCCCACGCTCTGCCTGTGGAGTGTGTTTCTCTCTAAATAAATCCACTTCTTACCTATCACTTTGGCTCTCACTGAATTCTTTCTGCGATGAGACATCAACAACCTGAGCTTCATTAAGTCCTGCAACCAGCAGGTCCACCAATAATGAGGCCAACCCCGGAGAGGAACCAGAGGCCCTGTAAGTCACGATTCTCCACCGGGAAGGTGGTCCAGTCCTGAAGGTGCCTTTGACCCCAAACCTACTGCCATAAGCAGAAGCCAGGGAGCACGGTGGGGGATGTGGTTCAGATCAGGCTATCTCTGAGCAGATGGGCGGATTCTGTGCACAAAGCCCTGGTATTAGGTCAACTCGATTTATGAGTTTCACTTCTCAGGTCACTGTATAACTACCTAGTAACAGAAAGTACAGAGAATTCATTCAAAGCCACCGTGGAGTCCATAGAGGGGAAGTGGGGTGGGTGAAGTTACAGATCAGGGACATGGGAATAAAGCAAAATGATGATTACCCATAAACCAGAATATCTGATATTCTAGAAATTGAGGAAAGTAAAGCTACAAGTTTAACAAAATAAAAAGAAGCAAAGGAGAAGCCAACTTCAAAGCCAGCCTATGCAATTCCTCCACGGCAGCGCACGTCTGTCTGACTGAAGCCTGGCTCTGCTGTTCCTCAGTGCCTTCCTATTAGTGTCTTAAGTAATCAACATCTCCAGTAATCCCTCTGCAGTGTTCAGGAATTCACCTCGTCATGGGGAAACTTGTGGTTTGAGGACTTATGTTTTTTGCAAAACTTTTCTTTTCAAAACTGGACATTTTTATTCCAAATAAAAGAAACTTATCCAAAAAAAAAAAAGAATAGTTTCACTGCCTGAAAATCCTCTGTGCTCCCTCCCTGCGCCCCCCCAGCCCCTGGCAACCACAGATCTTTTTACCGTCACCATAGTTTTTGCCTTTTCCAGGATATCCTGTAGTTGGAATCATACAACTTTTCAGATTAGTTTCTTTTATTTAGTAATATGCATTTTTGTTTCCTCCAAGTCTTTTCATGGCTTGATAGCTCTTTTTTTTTTTTAAGTCCCAAATAATAGTCCATTATCCATTCACCCACTGAAGGATATCCTGGTGGCTTCCAAGTTTAGGCAGTTATGAATAAAGCTGCCATAAACGTCCATGTGCAGGGTTTTGTGTGGACATGTTTTCAATTCCTTTGAGTAAATACCAAGGGCGCGGTTGCTGAATCGTGTGGTTAGAGTACATTTAGGTTTTTTTTTTAATTCATTAATTTAATTTTATTTATTTTTGGCTGTGTTGGGTCTTCATTGCTGCGCGCGGGCTTTCTCTAGTTGCCGTGAGCAGGCACTACTCTTCCTTGCGGTGCACGGTCTTCTCGTTGCAGTGGCTTCTCTTGTTGCGTTGCATGGGCTCTAGGCGCGCAGGCTTCAGTAGTTGTAGCACATGGGCTCAGTAGTTGTGGCTCGCGGGCTCTAGAGCACAGGCTCAGTAGTTGTGGCGTGTGGGCTTAATTGCTTCGCAGCATGTGGGATCTTCCCAGACCAGGGCTTGAACCTGTGTCCCTTGCATTGGCAGGTGGATTCTTAACCACTACACCACCAGGGAAGTCCCTAGAGTACATTTAGTTTTTAAGAAAACCACAAAACTCTTTTCCAAAGTGGCTGTTTTGCGTTCCCACCAACAATGAATAAGAGTTCCTTTTGCTTCACATCCATGTTAGCGTTTGGTATTGTCACTACTATCATATTTTGTGTGTAACTTCCAAGGCATTTTCCCATGGAAAGAGCTGTGTGATTCTAAGCAAGTTACTTCCCCTCTCTTTGCCTGTTTCTTTACCTGTAAAATGGGGATAATAGGGAATTCTCACCCCTTAGAATTGTGAGGATTAAAATGCATTGATATCTATAAAGTACTTAGAATAGTACCTGGCATAAAATAGGCACTACCTACATACATGTATTGATTTTTTAACTTTACAAAAGAATAATGTCATATTATACCCAATTTCCTTTAGTTTCGTTCCTAACAGTACATCAGGAACACCCTTCCATGTCAACACACACAGACCTACATCATCGCTGTCACTGATGGCAAGGAATCCCATCCTGTAGGATGTACCATAATTTATTTAGCCAGTCCTCTATCATGGGCATTTAAGTTGTTTCCAGTTTTTCATGCTTAATAGATGAGGCTGACATAAATATTATTCACACATACCTGTTCATCTTTTTATCATCCTAGATGTGGAAGGATATGAACCACTGTCATTCAACAAAGATTTATCGCAGGCCTCCTAGATACCAGGCACAGTGCAGGATGGAGATATAATGGGGTCAGAAACAGGTAGAACCCAGGTCACGGAGTATATGGATGTTGGCTGTAAAATTCCTCCCTCTTCGCTGTACATTTGAAATCTTTCATAACACAATGTTGGGGAGCTAACAGACACTATCCCTGAGCTTGTAGATCTTACGGTCTCAGGGAGGAATAGGGTGGGGCATTAAGTGAAAAATCACTCACATGTAAAACTTTAATCGTGACAGTTGCTTTGAAGGAGAAGTGCAGGGCTCTGACCTGGTCAGGGACGGCAGGGCACCTGCAGGATGCATAGGAGTTATTTGCCAAAGAGGGGAGGGGAGGGCATTCTCATGGTGGGGCCGGGGGCTTGCAGAGCCCTGGTAAGAAGCTCTGCTTTAACCTGAGAGCAGAGAGAAGCCCATGAAAGGTTTTAAGTAAGGAACTGATGGAACAGGCTTAGCATTTGGAGACAGTCATCTTGGCCACAAGTGGAAAATGTACAGGAAGGTGGCCAGCACAGAACCCCGGGAGAGCAGTTAGGAGGCTGTCACAAGACACGATGGTGGCCCTCACTGTGGCAATGGAGGGGATGGAGCAAGAGAGAAGATTCCAGGGGCATTTAAGAGATGAATCAACAGGCCTCAGTGATGGAGTTAGATGTGGCTAGAAGGGAAGTGATGGAGAGAAAGGGGGTTACAGATCTCCAGGTTTCTGGCTCGTGTTAAAAGTACAGATGTGGTTCCTTCACTAAAATCCAGAGTAAGGAATGCCGCAGGAGGACCAGGTTTGAGGGGGAAGATGAGTGTGAGGTGCCTGTAGACATCCAAAGTGAGGTGCCAAGGACGCAGCTGTCACCCTGGATGTCCAACCATATCAGTGATGTGGCCCCGGAACCCAGAAGAACATGTGCCACATAGCGGGTGCTTAGTCAGATGGGATGGATGGACGGGTGGATGGATGGAGGATGACTAAAGCCATACGTGTGAATGGTATCACTAGGAAGAAAGTGGTGAATGAGAAGGGAGAGCCCAGGGCCACACCTGGGAAACTCCAACATTTATTATTGATCCTTCTTGCCAAATCGCTCTCCAGAGAGGCTGCACAAATTTGACATTCTTACAATAATGAATAGAGGAGTGATTTTCAACTCAGGTGATTAAACAACCCCAGCCAGGATATCTCTAAGGTAATCCAGAAGGTGGTGTGAATTTCTTTTAAACGTCTTTAAAAAGAAAGGCAAAAATCAAGATTAACTTTTCTGTAAGTGCCTGCCCCTCACAGATAGCATAGAGAAGAGGGGGGCTGGATTTCTCCCAGCAACCCAGCCCCTCCCCAACCCCAGTATTACTGTTGTTGTAATCACGGCAGAGTCTGAGTGTGCATGAAACCAGGAGAGACGTGGCCCACAGTTCTAGCTGTTCTTCAAAATCAGAACTAAAACAAGGAAAGACCGTGATCTCTATCCTAGTAATAGCGGGGCCAAGCAATGTGTGCACTGTCCCCTCCCCAGACTCCAGGAGTCACTGAAGCCTCTGTCTCTAAATCTAGTCATACGTTACCATAAAGAAACATGGGTCGCAAAATTAAGCCATCAGGGGCTTCCCTGGTGGCGCAGTGGTTGAGTCCGCCTGCCGATGCAGGGGACGCGGGTTCGTGCCCCGGTCCGGGAGGATCCCACGTGCCGCGGAGCACGTGGGAAGTTAGTGAGGACGGCCCATTCTTTATTCATTCATTAGGAGAGGAAGTTGGTGGTAAAAGGCATTTTATCTTCCAGAACTAGCAATATTATGGCAAAGCCCCAAAAGCCTAAAAGAATGGGATGAACTAGAGTATCCCCTGTATTCTCTGTATTAGGTACTGCTGTACCTAGTTCCTAGAGGCATCTACACAAGGATGGTGGTGGTGAGGATGGTGAGGATAATTAAGGTGATGAGGGTGATGGTGATGAGGATGGCGATGGTCATGGTGGTGAGAATAATGATTAGATGGTGATGGTGACAACAGTGGCCATCATTCATTATTGAGCACTTATATTCTAGACAATGTTCTAAGTATTTTCCATACATAACCTCGGTTCATCATCACAACAACTCTATAAGGCAGGTAACATTATCCTCATTTTAGAAATGAAGAAACTGGCTCAAAACCTTTTTATGTGTTAGTCCACCATGATAAGTGATTCAAGGTACTTCCCATTACTGAGGCCAGCAGGGCATCCCCACTCACTCATCACCATACACAAACAGTCCTAAGAGCCTTCCGTGTTCACAGTTCCTAAGAGGAGGGTAGGAACCATGGTTTGTTTAACTCCTCCTGGGCACTTGTCACCGTGCTAGTTGTTTTACATGTACTGTGTACTTTCATCTTCCAGCAACTCAATGAGCCAGGTACTATTGTTGTCTTTATTTTGCAAGTCAGGAAACTGAGTATCCATAACATTAAGAAACGTGCTCAAAGTCGCACAGCTGGTACATGGTAGGGTCAGGACTCAAACTGAGGTCGTTGTGATCCTAGCACTTGTGTTTTTTCTGTGACCCCACATGCCCTCCGAAGATCCAGAGGGGTACCAGGTACACGCCCAATTCCTAGAGGACAGGTTCTGTCATTAACTTGAACAGAGACAAACCTGAGAGTTTCACTCCCTGGAGTGAAGGGCGTCTGATGCACACCACGGGCCTTGCCCCAGCAAAGCCCCATTTGCATTATAGCGAACAATTCTGAGTTCAGGCTTTGGAGACCGGCTGCTAAGGTTTGACTCTCAAGTGTGCGCTTACTCATTGTGTGAGCAAGTGTCGACTTCTGTGTGCCTCTGCCTACTTGGTTATAAAATGGGGTTAAGATCTCACCAGGTAGTTGTGAGGATTAAACGATGTGGTACCCAAATCAGGGGGTCACACGTAAGCCTTAGTAAACGGTAGCTGCCGTGAGCATCAGCCTTGAATACTTGTTGATTTAATGTGAACTGAATGTGGATGGCAGGCAGATGGATATGCGCACAGGCAGGGCAGCTTGATTGGCTCACGCCGAGGTGCCTTTACCTGTGACCCCTGCCGTATCTCTATTTGACAGCAAGTCAGATTTTCTTAGCCGTGAGCACTCAGTTCTCTTTCCAGGCCTTCTTCCTCGGCTCTTGACAACAGGCTGCATTTCCTAGCTGCTGAGTGGTAAAGCTGGGACTCCGTCCAGGTCCCTCTGACCACAAAGCCCCTTCTCTGAACCACCATACTACCTGCCTTTTAAAATACTGTCCTAAGGGATAAAACGCATGTAACGAGCTGGGTCTGTAAAGTCCTGGAATAAATCCCTCAGGGAAATCCAGGTTGAGTGAGTATTGTTGGATCATGTCATGAGCAGCCCAGGAGATTGGGGTCACTACTAAAGATCTGATTGATTAAGATATCACCTAACACCTGTCAGAATGGCCGTCACCGAAAAGAACACAAATAACAAGTTGGCGAGGATATGGAGAAAAGGGAACCCTTGTGCACTGTTGGTGGGAATGTAAATTGGTGTGGCCACTATGGAAAACAGTTTGAAAGTTTCTCAAAACACTAAAAATTGAACTACCATATGATCCAGCAATTCCACTCCTGGGTATTTATTCCCCCAAAATGAAAAACACTAATTCAAAAAGATACATGCACCCCAATGTTCATAGCAGCATTATTTATGATAGCCAAGATATGAAAGCAACCTAAGTGCCCATCAACAGATGAGTGGATAAAGAAGATGCAGTAGGGAATTCCCTGGTGGTCCAGTGGATAGGAGTCGACGCTTTCACTGCTATGGCCCAGGTTCAGTCCCTGGTTGGGGAACTAAGATCCCACAAGCTGCATGGCATGCCCCCCCCCAAAAAATAGATGTGATATAGATATATCTATGTATATCTCTATGCAGTGGAATACTACTCAGCCATAAAAAAGAATGAAATGTTGCCATTTGCAGCAACATGGATGGACTTGGAGGGTACTATGCTTAGTGAAATAAGTCAGACAGAGAAAGACAAATACTGTATGATATCACTTTTATGTGGAATCTAAAAAATACAACTAGTGAATATAACAAAAACGAAATAGACTCACAGATATAGAGAACTAACTAGTGGTTACCAGTGGGGAGCGGGAAAGGGGGAGGGACAAGTTAGAGGTAGGGAAATAAGAGGAGCAAACTACTGTGCTCACTTCAGCAGCACACACACTAAAATTGGAACCATACAGAGAAGATTAGCATGGCCCCTGTGCAACGACGACACGGAAATTCATGAAGCGTTCCATATTTTTGTGACCTGAATGGGAAGGAAATTCAAAAAAGAGGGGATATATGAATACATACAGCTGATTCACTTTGCTGTACAGTAGAAACTAACACAACATCGTAAAGCAACTATACTCCAATTTTAAAAAAGAGGTACAAACTACTATGTATAAAATAAGTAAGCTACAACGATATATTTTATAGCACAGGGAATACAGCCAATATTTTATAATAACTATAAATGGAATATAACCTTTAAAAATTGTGAATCACTATGTTGTACACCTGAAACATACAATATTGTACATCGACTATATCTCAATTAAAAAATTAAACAGCTGTGACCTAAAAAAAAAAAAAAATCTGATTGCTGAAGGATTACTGTGTGGTCCCACTGGAAGATAGGAAACATCTAAGGAGGACCTTAAAAGTTAGCTCCCCTCTCCTCCTGCCTGGTTTCTCAGCTTCTTTTGATAAGGGAAAGAAAGGACTTCTTACATTTTTCTTTGCAAGCTCAGTTGACTGTGTCTATTTCTGCAAGATTTTGTTGCAAATAAAAGGCTTCCCTGCATACATAGAAAATCGCTCTTTCTCAGATATCCAAGATATGCAGTATTTTTATGTGAAAAAAAAAGAAAAGCAAGTTGTAATACAATATGAACAGTGTTCTCCCCTTTTTTTTTTTTTCAAATGCCAATATCTGACCACAGGAGAAATCTGGTGGAAAAGACATATAAGTGTTGAGAGTATTATCCCAGCATGATGAGACTGCGTGAGCCTTGACTTTCACTCAGTCATTCAACAACTATTTATTGCAGGCCTACTGTGTGCCAGCACTGAGGATACAGTGGGGGGACACTTTCCACTTTATGGGTTTCTGCCCTGTTTGGATTTGTGTAACAGGCATGTGTAACTTTTGTAACCAGAACTATAATCAAGAATTGCTTCTTCTCCCACAGAAGAAAATCCCTCTTTCCAACAGCCCAAGTCAGCATCACCCATCTCTGCCATCTCGGGGTCCTCCGAGTGCCCCTCTCCTCACGCACCCTTCACATGAGCCAGCCCAGCCCTTCACTCTCCAGCCTCTAGTCTCTCTGAAAAGAGAATGACAGACCTAGGTCTGAATTCTGATCCTACTGCTTACCAGCTCCATAGCTTAACCTTGTTGAGAGTCTGTGTCTCACCTATAAATGCAAACACATTGCCTTGCTGGGCTGTTTGTAATGATCAGAAAATATCACGTGTTAAACTCCTGGCATGGTGCCTGGCACACAGCAAGTGGTTAATACTGAATCGCTATTATTATAATATTCTTCTTCTCACTCTTCCAAGCTGGAAATTCTCAGCAAGTGGCATTGTCAGAGGTCAAGGGCCCAGGCACGAGCCTGTTCAGCTCCCCTTCTGTCTCCCTCCGCACCCATCTTTTCTCCTTTCCCTCTATCTTCCCTCACTACGTTCTCTTTCCAAATGCAGCTCTTCCCTCCCTGAGTCTCCCCTTCTCTCTCCCTCCCAGACCACCTTGTGCACTAGCTCCTGAATCATGACCTCCTTCTTCAGCGTACACAGCCTCTCACTCCATCTTTCTCCTTTGTCATCAAACACGCGCTTCAAGCTGGTGCATCTTCACTGGGACCACTGCTTCTTCAGCTCCTTTTCTACCGCTCGTACTCCTGTCCCATTAAGACCTTGAAGTGCGTTACACCCTGTGTGCTCACCACCAACTTCCTACTTTGCCTCTTTGAAAACTGACGTGGCCCCCCTGCACTGAAGCCCCACCTTCCTCCGCCCGCCATGTTCTCTCTGGCCTACCCAACCCTCTCGGTTTGCTTTCTTGAAACCCTCTCATCTTTGATAATTACAGCTTGGGTGGGTGATGCTCCTGGCAGCCAGTAGGCAGAGGCCAGGGATGCTGCTAAACGTCCTACAGTGCCCAGGACGGCTCCCACAACGAGGACTGTCCAGCCCAACACGTCGAGAATGCTGCAGTTAAGAAATGCTGCTGGCTCCTTCGTCTCTAATACATCCCGGTTATTTTTCTGAAAAAAAAAAAAAAACACCCTTCATTAAGCCAACTCACTGCTCCATCAGAAGCTGAAATAGCAGTGACTCAGACCCTGGAGTCACACCACTGTGAGCCCAAGCCCTGGCTCAGCCATTTGCCAGCTGTGTGGCGTCCAGCAGCCACATGTCTCAGAGCCCGACTGCCTCATGTGTAAAAGGAGGCGATGGCGGGACAATATAGTGGGGTGATGCGCTGATGGCTTGGCAGAGGGCCGGGCACACAGGTCACACTCATGACATTTCAGTGATGTTTAACTCAAGTTTATACTCTTTAGGCTACTGTTCTAGGCTGGCCACAAATTGAACTCAGCTTTCCATCCCAGCTCTTCCCTCTACTCCTCCCCTCCCCCATCATCTGCTCTACCCCAGTTAAGCTCCACCCTCTTCCAGAACATGCACTGCATTTCCCCACCTCTCATCCTGCCTCCTGCCTTCACCTCCCGTATTAGTTTCCTATGGCTGTTCTAACAAATTACCACAAACTTAGGGGCTTAACACAACTCATATTTATTGTTTTACAGTTCTGGAGGCCAAAGGTCCAAAATCAGTTTTGCTAAGGTAAAGGCAAGGGGCTGGTTCCTTCTGGACGCTCTAGGAAAGAATCCGTTTCCTCACCTTTTCCAGTCTCTAGACTGGAAAAGGCGAGGAAATAAAAATTCCCCGCTTTCCTTGGCTCATGGCAGAGGAGCATCTTCAACTCTCTGCTTCTGTCACATCACCGGCTCTGTCTGTCTGTAGTCAGACTCCCTGTGTCTGCTTCTTGTAAGAACCCATGCGACTATATCGGGTCCACCCAGCTGATCCAGGATGAGCGCCCCCATCTCAAGATCCTTAACTTCACCACATCTGCAAAGGTCCTTCTGCCCTGTTAGGTAATGTTCACAGGCTCTAAGGATTAGGACCCAGACATCATTGGGGGGGGAGGCATCATTCACCCAACCACATCTTCCATTCTGAAATGCCATCCCCTCCAACTCTGCACACCCACCAATGCCCACGCCCAGTGGGTCCTCAGCCACGCAATGATCACTCCAGGCAAATGATGGCCCCTCCTCTGGGACCCTCACACTTCCCCACTCCTTCAGCCATCACTTCCACGCCACCTGGAGTCCCTGCCTGTTTCCTCCCAGGCACGTAGACCTTGTCTCTCACACTGAATGGCTTCATATCATCCTCTGCTCAGCGCACAGTGCTGCACACGGTAGACACTTAGTCGGTAGGAGCTCTGCAGGTGGTTTTATTGTCCTCCCACAAAAAGAAACTTGGACTTGAGCCCAACCGAAGCTGATCAACAATTTAAAAAACACAAGGTGGGGCTTCCCTGGTGGCGCAGTGGTTGAGAGTCCGCCTGCCGATGCAGGGGACACGGGTTCGTGCCCCGGTCCGGGAAGATCCCACAAGCCACGGGGCAGCTGGGCCCGTGAGACATGGCCACTGAGCCTGCGCGTCCGGAGCCTGTGCTTTGCAATGGGACAGGCCACAACAGTGAGAGGCCCGCGTACCACAAAAAAAAAAAAGAAAAAAAGAAAAAAACACAAGGTGGATGGCAATTCACGTTTCCTTGATGGGAGGGCAGCGTTGCCCTCACCCACCTGTCGGCAAGCTCTGTGAAGACATTATTCAGAAAGCAAAGGAAGTGAATTGAATTGATACTTACCTTCTTCTTCCTTCTCTCTTTAAGGATTGTCTTTGTATCTGAAATACCTTCTGGAACATTATAAAAAAATTACAAGCTGGACCCAGGAACTTCAGGTAATCTTTGAACTTCAAAAGTTCATTTCAGCTCCTCCTTAGAATTTACCTAGCCCGGAGCATTTTAACTCTGTTTCTCCTCTGTTAGGTAGTCAGCACACATCCTCCAAAAGGTGAAATGATACCTCCATTTGCACACGAAATGCTTCAGACAGGGTGGCTGAGATCTCCCAGGAGGGCAAGGAGGCTTGTTTTCCTCTGTCAAAAACCAGAAAAATTTAAATGCCATCAGATCTTTACAATTGTTTATTAAATGCAGTGGAAGAATTACAGCTAGCCACAGTATAGGCAGCAGAATTACGAAAAGTTACATAATGTCGACATTTTAGAGGCAAAATTATCCTTAGGGATTGTATCTCTCTGGTAGCTATTGCCGTATTAATACTGTATAATAAACAACCATAACACTTTTAGAAGTGTTCCACAGTTACTGTCTACTGATCACACATCTGGGGCCAGCCGCTAGGTGGGTCCGCTGGTCTTGGATGGACTTGCTTACGTGTCTGGGTGTTGGCTGGGCCTTGGTCAATATAGGCTGGCCTCAGCTGGAGCAGCTGTGCTCTGTTCCACGTGTTCCACGTGTCTCTGATCCTCCAGCAGGCTGGCCTGGGCACGTTCTCATGGTGCTAGCAGAGGAAGCAGACATCGGGAAGAGAAAGCAGGCCCAATCATGGAGTGCTTTTCAATCCTCTGCTTGTGTTATGTCTGCCAACATCCCATTGGCCAGAGCAAGTCACATGACTGAGTTCAGTGTCAGGGGGCGGGATATGGGTGGGTACTGCAAGTTACGGAGCCAAAGATATGAATAGAGGAAGGGTGAAATATTGGGACCAGCATTACGATCAACCCCAAAGACCATCTGGTCCAGGGGTCAGCAAACTTCTTCTGTAAAGGGCCAGATGGTAAACATTTTAGGCTTTGCAGGACATACAGCCTCTGCCACACTTATCTGACCAGCTGTTGTAGAGCAAAGGCAGCCATAGACAGAAGTAAATGAATGGGCGTGACGGGCATGCTCTGCTCCAATAAAATTTTATTTATAAAAATGGGCAGTGGTCCATATTTGGCCTGCAGACAGTAGTTTGCCACCCCCTGATCTAGTCCATTCTCCTTATTTTACAGAGATGGACAGTGACATTCAGAGGCTAGGTGACTGTTTCAACGTCACACAGATAGTTGGTGGAAGAATCAAGACAAAAGCTCAGGCCTTCTGGCCCTAGCTCACTGCTTTTTCTCTTACACTCAGCAAATAATAACAAATAAGTCTAACTACCATTTACTGAGCACCTACTATGTGCTAAACACTGTGCTAAAAGCTTTCCATCATTATCTCATTCTTACAACTCTAAGAGGTAGATACTAGTATTAACCTCGTTCTCTATACAAAGAAGTGTCTAGAAAGAACTAGAGCTGAGATTCTATCTAGATCTAGAGTCTGAGCTCTTAACCACGATGCTCTACTACTTCCCTACTAGTTACTAAGCTAAGCATCATTTTTCTGTGTTTTGAAGAAAGTTTTGTGAACCTTTGTCCCGCCCCCAAAGGTAGTGGAAATGACTCCTGCGTTAGTCCTGTCCCCCTCAGCTGCAGTTTCCCTTCACCTCATTTCAGATCAAGATCAACAGTTCTCAGGAAACTCAGCAGTATTTGCTGCAAGAAAAGTTACGGCAGCATCTGGAAGAGAAGGAGAAGCTGACCGAGGAAAGGCTACAGCAAGAGGAGAAGCTGAAAGCCAGAGTCAAGCGGCTAACGGAAGAGAAATCGGTAAGGTGGCCCCCGTCTTTCTCTTTACTACTGGAAACTGATGAAATGGGCTTTCCTATGAGAAACAGAGGGCGCGTACTTAGATGGAGAAATCTCAGCAACTCCTTGTTGGGAACTAAATTAATTAAAGAGGGTGAATGATGTAGGAGGAATTAACATGAAGCTTGAGTCCTAAAACTCAGAGATCAACTTGAAGATCAACTTGAAGAGGCAAGGTTATTGAAATGTCTAGAAATGGTACTTTGTTTATAAACTGCAGCTGATTTTATTGATACAAATCCCAGTCGTTACTGCAGGTCCCGATTTGTGTCTAAGTGTGTGCAAGACCAACCAATAGTATTTCAGTCTTCTGCTTTCTCTTCATGCATATCAGGGGAAACACATGGGGCTTCCCTGGTGGCGCAGTGGTTGAGAGTCCGCCTGCCGATGCAGGGGACGCGGGTTCGTGCCCCGGTCCGGGAAGATCCCACATGCCGCGGAGCGGCTGGGCCCGTGAGCCATGGCCGCTGAGCCTGCGCGTCCGGAGCCTGTGCTCCGCAACGGGAGAGGCCGCGGCAGTGAGAGGCCCGCGTACCGCAAAAAAAAAAAGAAAAGAAAAGAAACACATGGCCAAAACTGCTACTTACTTGTCCAGAAACCAGCCAATTAGAGGATACTTTACAGCAGCGCCTCTCAACTCAAAGGTGTCCACGGATCACATGGGGATGTTGTTAAAATGCAGATTCTGATTCAGCAGGTCTTGGGGGCGGGGGGGGGAGCCTGGGATTCTGCATTTCTGACCAGCTCCCAGCTGGTACTGACGGCACAGCTCTGCAGACTACATTTTCAGCCACAAAGTCTTAGAAGAAGGTTTTCCCCAAGTTGGCCGATAAGAACCACCTGGACGCTGGTGAAAAATATAGCTTCTTGGGCCCCACCCCAGACCCACTGAATCAGAATCTCAGGAGAAAGCCAGGAAACTGCACATAATGGGCTGATTCTCATCCTTGTCCTTGAGTTGGCCCTTTCTGATATTCAGGGACCCACCATGAATTTAACTACCTCGGTCACCATCATCCTAGATCAGTGGCTCATGACTTTGGCTGCACTTTTGTCACCTAAGAGATTAAAAAATACTAATGCCTTGTACCCCTCCCCCCACCCCACCCCCAGGTTCTGACCTAACTGGGGTGAGGGTGTGGCTCAGGCACTGGGATTGGTAAGCTCTCCCTGGTGGTTCCAATGTGCAGCCACGGTGGAGGGCCACAGCGTGCTGCCCCTCCTCCACCCCCCTCAAGACAGCAGCACCAGATCCGCTGGAGCCCAACTCCCCCCAGCACCTCCTTTCTTCCCCTGAGAAGGACTGGACCTGCCGTTTCCTCCACCTTCACCGGGAGAAGCTTGGTGACTTCCTGCTTGGACCGTCCTTCTGTCACACACCCTCACTCTCCAGACGTCTCCAAGAGGCAAAGACCTCTGCCTGCTCCCTTTCATCCTCTAGTTCACGCCCCGCTACCTCTTCTCCTGTCTGCCTCTTTCTCTGCCTTTCTGCCTTTTGTGAAATAAAAGATTAAAAAGGAAGAACCACCTGACCAAAATCACCTGTTAGCCACATAAAGGTACCATTAACAACTGCCTTTAATCAAGGCAGCTCCCTCCAGAAGGACAATTAGACATAGAAAAAGCCAGTGCCATTCCACAGAGAGGGAAATAAAACCAGAAAGAACCTAGCAATCTTCAAAATCTCCACCAGGCTCTCCACCTGTTCCCTCCCTCCTCTCTGATTAACTTCTCCCTTTGCCAAATGTCTTATTTTAGTTTTAACTTTGGTTTGACTTGTTCCCACTGTGGATGTACAGTATTGCAGCCCCAGCATGTTCAACATCACCTTGGGCACCGGCCTGAGCCTCCCAGACGCCCATTTGTAACATCGATTCCAACAGATACAGGGTTTCAAGGGCTGACATCGACCCCCCTTTAATCACAACAAAGCTTAGCGCGCACACCAGCCCATGCAGAGGGGGACGCAATGCCAGGGACCCACCAAGACAGAGCGCCACTGCTCATGTCCACTGTCGTCCCGTCGAGGGTCATCCTTCCCCAGACAAGCACATTGATCAGCTCGACCCCAGGGACTCATCTGAAAGTACTGTTCCAGACTCCAGTGCCAGGTGCCCCGATTTTAAGTGAACCTCCCTCATACCACATGACACCATCACCCCCACCCTTTCTAAAAATATGCTTGTCCGAATTCATTAATTAAACTCCTCACGAGTCCTAACTTGTCTGAGGACTCTGTTTCAAGGGTAAGAAATTCTAGGTTCCCTTATGGAGCCAACATTCTTTTTTTTATTATTTTTTATTTATTTATTTTTTTATTATTTATTATTTTATTATTATTCTTTTTTTTCTTATGATCTGTTAGCAGCAGTCCTCTGATTTGTGCACACACTAATGGTTTAAATCAGGGAGCAGCAAACTTCTTCCACGAAGAGCCAGATAGTATCTATTTTCAGTTTTGCGGGTCGTATGGTCTCTGTTGTGGCTTCTCAGCTCTGTTGTTGCAGTGCAGGGGCAGTTGTGGGCAACCCACGATGAGCATGGAGGGATGCCAATAAAACTTTATTTACAAAGAAGCAGGCAGCGGGCCAGATTTGGCCCAGATGCCGTAGCTTGCCAACTCCTGTCTCTAGGGTCAAAGGGACCAGGGTTCAAACTCCTGTTGACGTGATTTACTAGTAAACTGAACAGATTCCTTAATCTCTCTAAGCCTGTTTCCTCCTTTGCAAAGTTGAAATGACAGAAGAAATGATTAACCTTTACTAGTGAATAGTTATCATGTGACAAGTATTTCATGTGCATCATCTCATCTGCTCCTCACATCAACCCAATGCAGGAAGCACTATTACTGTCCCCATTGTACAGACAGGGAAAGTGAGGCTTCTAAAACTTCTCACTTGCCCAAGACTATACATCTAGGAAGGATCAACCGGAGGCTCTAATGTGGGCCTGCCGACTCCAGACCCCGGACTCTTAGCCCCTAAGTATACTGCCCACCGTTTTCTGTGGCAGTGAGAAGTGAAAGAGTTTTCTTGTTGTGAGAAGTGAGTGACTCCGTGCAGTGCCTGGCAGAGAGTCCAGATCCCTACTATGGTAACCATGTCTATTAAACAACAATCATGACTTTCAGGCTTTGGAGGAAACCATTTCTCAGGAGAAAAGCAGAGCAAAGGAAGCATTAGAAGAAGAACAGAGCAAAGTCCAAGAGCTGGAGAATCGCTTAACCCGCCAGAAGGAGGTACGCAGCTCGGGGAGATAGTTGGCTCCAGCCCAAATCCGGCTTGAGGGCCAAATGGAAGAAGTTTAGAACCACAGATGATGGGGAGAAGCGCGTGGCAGAGTTTCCTAGAGTGATTTGTCCTTGGGAGGGCTCAGCTAGTCGGGGAAGAAGCAAGGGGGACTCTAGGAGAGAACCCTAGAGCTGCAGCCTTCACAATTAGTTGGAAAAATTGTAAACAGCGTAAAATACAGCCTTAGATAGGCGACAAGTTGGGATTGGTGACATGAGCATGTACAGAGATTGTATCCCAAATCCCCAAAATGGAGGAATTACAGAATCGTGGGACTTCAGGGCTGCATGTATCCTCCAACAACATCCTAAAATCATCCAGCCTTCAGCTCCACCACCAAGGAATTTTCTGCAGCCCAGGGCAGTCTATCCCAGTGTTGATGCCTTGGGCTGGCGGAACATTCTTCCTTTAGGTTGAATTGACCCAGACTTTCTCCCAGAAGGGTTTCAATCCTCCACCCGCACCCCGGGCTCCTGCAAGACCCGTCTATTGAATACTTTCTCTTCCACAGAATAACCTTTTATAGATGCTTGAAACTAGAGGCACCCGCTCCTCTCCAGACCCAAGTGCCATTCCCAGCCCTGGAGCATGGCCTTGTTCCGCTCCTCTGAGCTGCTCTGTGCTCCAGAAGCCACAGATGGGCAGCTCACTGGCTGAAAAGGGCCTGCAGACATGTTACGTTTGGTCCTAGAGTGTTTTATCTTGAATTCATAAAATATACTGAAAAATCCAGATTTCCACCCTCTCTTGAAAAGTTCGGAAGTCTGGCCCTCCTTTCCACTTGGCAAAAACGGGCCGGAGTGGAACCAAATAGCAGAAGTTTGCCACAGTCCTTGCCATTCCCTATTGCATCACACACAACCCACTTCACTTTGGGTAACTGTCGAGCCCCTGTAGGCATCTGAGTTTGCAACCCATCATCTGTTTTCTTCCTAAAGTTTTTGTAGGCAAAACTGGACACAGTTCTCCAACATTTAGTGGCCTAGAGCAGGACTCTTCTCTCCCTCGTTGAAGATGTTGTACTTCTATTGATGTGTCCAAAATGGCTTTTGGAAAAGCCCTATTACAGTGTTCACTCATACTTACCTCGTGGTCACCCTCAGATCCCTGAGTCTTTTTTACAAAATGTTTTCGTTAGCGCTTCGGTCCTGGGGCAGCGCAGAGGAGTGAGGAGTGCAGGCTTTGCAGCCTGGCTGGGCTACTTACTGGCTCAATACCTACCTTCTTTAAAGGATGGCTGTGAAGATTAGAGATAATGTACACTAAAGTGTTTGACCCAGAATCATCTCTCAAAGAATGGTAGCTATTAATACTATCAATCACTGTACTTCCACTTCTGTTTAGGTACTTGCCTCCTACCAATCCCCCACTGCATCCCTACTCCTCAGAGGGAAACCCTGGCCCACCCACCAGTGAGGGAGAAATAATGAGCCTGGTGGGCAGAGCCCATGTCATTTGATCCGATCCAGAGAGGGAAAGTGTTTATGTGTTGGGTCTCACTCAGGTTTCCGGCGCAGCTGTGCTCTGCAGGCCTGTGTAAACAGTGTCAGTACCTGGTCCTGAGTTATTTCTCCAGGGGTGGCAAGGAGGAGGAGGGTGTCACAAGGGTTCCCGGCGGCCAAATGCCACTGAGAGGTCATCAGCACAAAGATGGGGAAGCCCCTTGATTTTAGAGATCTCGAGGTCACGGGGCACTTCAGGAGGGAGATTTAAGGAAAGCCTGGTGGTGGACAGCCCCATGGCAGGGAGGAGCTGTGGCCGGGTCACCCAGGCCTAGGACAGCGTCAGCCCACTTCTCCCGGCAGGACCTCTCCGTGGCTTCTTGTCAGGGGAACCTGAGATTAAAATCCCAGACACAGACTTAGATCAACCTCAAACAGTCCTTTGATTTTTCTTTCTATTAGACCTTCCTCCACACTGTCAGATGCATCTTTAAGGACGACAGAATCACTAGGTCATAATGCGGGTTTGGAGGTAACGTTAATGGTTAATTCCCACGACCTGCCCAGGAGCGTGGGAGCAAAGTGGCCCGGGGGGACGGGACCTGGGCGTGAGTCGCACGAGGACAGGCTTCCCTGTAGTGCATAGCGCCCGTCTCGGCTGCAGAGGAGCTGCCGAGAGCAAAGTCCCACGTGTAGATGTGAGATCAGGCCAGTGGGGCAGGAAAATGCCTCAACCTGAAACCCTTCTCAGACCTTCGGCTCCTCACGTCTCATGGGAGACGCCAGGCTCCCGCGATGTTACTGCGCTTCTGCTTCGTTGGGGGCTGGTATTGGAACAGCTGAGTGTTGGCGTTTTTTAAACTGCTTTTCACTGCAAAATATATAAAAATGTGTAGTATTTCCTCCATATTATGGATTAGATACTTTTGCAGGCTAATCTCGGACCCTAACCACCAGCTATAATGGAAACCGTGTTCCAAATTCCAGACCTCTGCCAAGCTGGTGTTTACAACACAACCCGTTTGAGAGTTGAGGTGCCCTTTCTTTTTGTTTGTTTTTTTTTTAACATAATGATGATGAATCTGAGGTGCCCTTTCTAGCAGTGACTAGAAACAGGGGCCTTACCGGCAACTTCTAGCCTTCTGCAATTTGCATAAACCATTTAACTGAACGGCTTATCGGCAAGCTGCTTCCTAGATGAAAGTCCCTGACTGCGGGCACTAATTACCAATCACAGCCCTCGCGTCCTCCCAGAGCTTCCCTTGTGAGCTTTGCCCCCGCCCCCCTAGAGATTGTTACGTGTGGCTCATTAATTCAATACACTGCCCTCCTCTAGAAACCTGATTGTCTCTCAGAGATTTACTTCAACAATGGGAAATTCCATTATTAATGAGATTCTTCTTCTTCTTATCACAGAGGCTGCCTGGCACAATGATAAGAGCTCAGACTCTGAAATAAGACAGGCTTGGTTGCCTCTGCTGGCTTGCTCCCTGCCAGGGCCTCCACCCACAGGCAACGTGAGGGGTTCAATCCTGGCCTCACCACTGACAAACTTCATGGTCCCCGCACCCTCACCAACTTTCCGTTCTTTAGTTTCCTCATCTGTTAAATGGTGACGCTAACTTCTCTGATGAGGTTGCCGTGAGAGTGACGGGAGTGAGAAGCGCTGGCCTTGGGCCCTGGCACGGAAGACCAACCCTCAACGTTTGAGCTACTGTCATTATTAGTATCATCGTTATTAGCAATTTTCCCCCTAAATGTGCAGGCAACCAAAAAAGACTGGTCATTGATTTTCAGATTTTGGAGAGCAGCATTGCCCATGAGAAAAGCAAAGCAAAGGAAGCCTTAGAGACAGAAAAGAGAAAAGTGCGAGATCTGGAGAACCACTTAACCCAGCAGAAGGAGGTCTGAAGAGCAGAGAGAGAGAAATTGGGTGGTGGCAGCCAAAAGCCCTTTGGAAGGAGCTCCAGAACAAGATGTGAGGCTGTGTTTCGGTGCCCTGAGGTAGAGCAGGTGGTAAAGCGGGCAGGTGGGGAGCCGTGCCTCCGTTCAGAGTGGCCGATATCACAACATAGGACTCACCAGCTGTATGACCCTAGGGCAGATCACCTAACCTCCTGTGCGTCAGTTTCCTCATCTGTAACATGGGGAGGGGTACAGTCCCTGCCTCGCGGGATTAAATGAGTTAGTGTATATTAAGTACTTAGAACTGCACTCGCACACAGAGGGCCGTCTTCAAAAGCACTGCTGGCCAACTACCTAGGGAAGGGAGTTGCACTCCAGGGGAGACCCGCTGGGTTGGAGTCTGGGTCAGTCCCTCAGCCAGCATCCTCCTCGTCGTCGAAAAGTATTTATGATGCACCCAGCGTGGGCACAGTAGGAAAACACCCTCTTGGCGCCAGCCTCCTAGTTTCATAGACTCCAAAGTAGACCCTCCCTGGGCCGATGGACAGATAGAGACACAAACATTGCAGCGTAAGATGGAGTAGACGGTACACAACCAGCTCACACGGTGGTCACATCAAATAAGCACCAGGGGTCAGTGCCTTCTGGAAGAGATGAGAAGCACACCCTCAAGGACAGGGTGATGTGGGAGGGGGAAGGGGTGTCCAAGTGCCAGGCCCAGGCCGAGCCAGTGACATCCACTGCCACCAGCCTGGGGACTGGGCTTTCCAGCCGGAGCCGCCATGAAAGGCAGGCCCCAAGGCTCAGAGGAGGGATGAACGCCCGAGTCATGCCGTGAAAGTCAAAGAAGGGCTCTCGGACCCAGGAGGCCAGGTGGCCGTGCCCTCAGTGACCTGTGATGGCATCTCCAGGAGCCGGACTGTAGGGACAGAGGGGGCACACACAGACATGTGCCGGCCCTCATGGAACTTCCAGAAACAAAGCTGGTGACTCAATGAATTGTTTAATTCAGTTTTATTCATCCATCTGCAAATATTTACTGAGTACCTACCACGTGCCAGACCTTATTGGGTGTCAGGGATACTGCAGAGCACTAGACGGACAACGGCCATGCCCCCCACTCTAGGGCGGAGGACAGACAACCATGTAAACAAACACAGGTGACTCCAGAGCCACAGGCTGTGGGGTAGACAAAACCAGGGTGGGTTAGAGAGTGGCCCGCCAGCGGGGAGGGCGTCTCCAAGGAGGTGACCTTGCGTAAGAACTGGAGGGCAGAGGGAACACCACGGGAACATCTGCGGGAAGAGAATGCCACTAGGTCAGGGGTTCCAAGTGCAAAGGAGAGGGACCGGAGTTTGCCAGAGGGACGGGGGCAGGACGGGAAGAATGAAATCAAGCTGGAACAAGACGGAAGCCAAATGGGTCAGAGGAAGAAAGCCGGAGGGAGACACACAGTAGGCGAAGCGAGGCATGGCAGCAGAGCTGGGTGGGCTAAAAGTGTCGATTCTGGTCCCAATTCCAGCTCTGCCCCAACATGCTGTGTGACTCTGGGCAAGCCCCTTGCCCTCTCTGTGTCCCCATCTCTAATGCGGGTGCAGTGACAGAGGTTTGTTTCGAGGAGTCCGTGCATGCATTGTGACCACCTCCGCAGGTGAGGTCAGAGTCCCGGTCGGGTGGGGAGGATGGAGTGCATGGCGGGATATGGGGGCTGGACAGGCAAGCAAAGACCTTGGGAGTGAGGCTGTGCCAGCCCCTGCAGGGAAGTGAGGTCAGAGTCCACACAGGGCGAGGGAGCTCCGACACAGAGCGAGCCTTGTTAAGGGGTAGAACCCAAACTGTGGTCACAGCTGCCCCCAGACCAGCCCTTATACAGATGGGCCAGGGGTGGGGCTTTAGAGTGTGGGCTCCCGCTGAGCAGGGTGGCAGACTCTGGGCCAGTCTACGTTTGAATACACAAGCATGTCTCCTGCCTCCAGGTAGGGTGGGGCTGGAATCAGGAGGACAGCTCAGGCCAGGTCCAGAAGCCAGGTGGCAGGGTGGCTAGGGCAGGGCACTGGCATCTGAACTGGCACCACCACTTCCAGATGGTGTGACCTTAATGCATTACTCATCCTCTCCCTGCCTCACTTACAGCCTCTGTGTCCTCACGTGCAGAATGGGGGGCAGACGCCACCTGGGGGCTCGCGTTCAGTGCACGGTGCAGGGGCTCATGTTGCAGAATTTAGAGCGTGGGCAGTATCATCATCATCATTTTCATTTGTAATTTGCCAAGCGGCGCAGAATAAGAGAAAGGAGGGTGCCCTCCCGTGGGGCATGTGGCCTCTTACGTCAGGCAGGACACAGACTCGCAGGGTGGGGTCTGGACAGTCTTAGGCAGACTTGGCAGTGGGAAAATGCCAAGCCCATGCAGGGAGGAGAGTCAGAGCCCAGGTGGGGCGGGGAGGCCCGTGTGCAGAGCAGGGCAGGGGGGATGGAGGCCCAGGACGTAATGCTAGAACAGCAAGGCTGTCGGGAAGATCCTCTTTTCTCCAGAGCCACCCACCCCCAAAGTGTAACAATGTCAGTAGACTTTCTTTTTACCCAATAGTGCATGTTCACTAAAGAAAATTTAGAAGATACAGACCAGTGAAAAGAAGAAAATATAAATTACCATAATCTCAATTCACCCCAAAATAGCCATTATTTATATTTTGGTACATAGCTTTCCAGTCTTTTGTTTATGCATATATAAATTACTTATTTCATTAAAATGTTATTCTTGCGAACTCTTACATTTGTACGGGAGGCATAACTACAAGAGTTTCAACAACTGCAAACAGGGTTTCTCGACCCTACTCTGGCTGTTTCCCTCCTGGGGCTTGTGTAGTTGAAGCTGGGCTCCAATCCCCTCTCCATCACCGTATCTGTGGGTATATGTTCTCAGTCCCAAACTGTCCTGGGCTTCAATTTCTGGACCCAAGCCTTTGTAGGCTGGAGAGAGACCGCCAGTGTCCTTTGAAGCCACAGGCGTCAGGCCTGCTGGCACAGGAGGTGTATCCCCCCACCCGCTCCCGCCCCCCACCCCTGCCCTTTGCCTCTCCTGCCCCACCTCCCAAGAAGCCAGGTACTTCCCAACAAGGGACCACACTGGTGCCGTCACCTGTCCGTTTAGTAGTTTAGTTCGCGGCTCAGCGCCAAATGTGTTGACCTGAACACTCACCAGCCTGTCACTTCCTGAACACCAGCCCAGAAATCCTGAAAGACGAATAACTCTCTCTTTTAAGGACACAACTAACCAAGACGTGACTTGCGGGTTCTCACCATGCTGGGCACGCCACCCTTCTCACCTCTCTCTCCAGCGAGCACCTAGTTCCTTGAGCTCTCACTCCCAAACCCTGACTCACTGGTGTCAACGATTACTAATCCTGGCTTCCCCTTGCTGTTGTCACTTCCCTTCCTTTCTCGTGCACACACCCTCAAACCGCTTGTTGTTGACTTCCAGATTTCAGAGAGCAGCATCGCCTACGAGAAACACAAAGCGAAGGAGGCCATAGAGAAGGAAAAGAAAAAGGTGCAAGATCTGGAGAACCGCATAACCAGGCAGAAGGAGGTATGAGTCTCAAAGCGGAAAAGGCATGGAGGAGCCAGCATGGCCGAGCACCAGGCTCTGGGGGCAGGCGGTTCAAATCCTACCTCTGCCACCCCCTGGCTGTGGGACACTAGGCAGGAGTTGCCACCTCTGTGCCTTGGTTTCCCCACTTATGAAATACAGATGATCCGATAGATCAACCTCATGGGGTTGTGAGGCTTGATTGCTAACATACACAGAGACAAGCGCCTGGCACTCAGTGAATGCTGCATGTTTTATTGTTGCTGTTCTTATTATTATCTCACAGCCAGGAAGTGGAGGGGCAGAATCTGAACCCAGGACTACCTGACTCTAGGACTTCTCATCATCACCCCTCCTCTCTCTATCCTTGACCTTGGTGTAGGCTCAGCTGCCCGGGGTCACAGAGGGGGCGGCAGGATATAGATGCCTGAATGTCTGATCGCCTTGGTGCTATTTCTCCACCAGAATCTGTCATCATCGCTATCATCATCTTCGTAATCAAACCACGTTTACGATTATTACTGAGAGTAGGAGATGCAGGAGAAGCAGAAGTTGTTGCACAGGACCCTGTCTTAGGCACCTCCAAGCTGGAGGACTGAATTCACCCCTCCTGGGTCCCAACAGTACAAGACACACACACACACACACACACACACACACACACACACACACGCAAGCTGATATCTCAAAAGTCAAGGCACGTGATAAACACACAACCTGACAATAGTGGGTTAAATTTAAATACAGGTAAATACAATTTCAAAGGATTTTCAAGACCAGATGGGGCTGGGACTTCCACGGTGGTCCAATGGTTAAGAATCTGCCTTCCAATGCAGGGAACGCGGGTTCGATCCCTGGTCGGGGAACTAAGATCCCACGTGCCGCAGGGCAACTAGGCCCGCACGCGCTACAGCCCACGCACCACAACTAGAGAGGAGCTCGCACGCCGTCACGAAGAGCCCTCTCACTGCAACGAAAGATCCCGCATGCCGCAACAAGGATCCGATGCAGCCAAATAAATAAATAAATAGACCAGATGGGACTAGACAGATCTTCAAGTCTATTCACATCGATCTTAGATCGTTTTCTTCAAAGAAAGGTTCCCAAATATTACCATACATAGAATCACTGGGGGGTTATTTTTTTCTTCTTTTTCTTTCTTTTTTCTTTTTCTTTATTTGGCTGCGCTGCACAGCATGCGGGATCTTAGTTCCCCAACCAGGGATCAAACCCATGCTCCTTGCAGTGGAAGCGTGGAGTCTTAACCACCAGACCGCCAGAGAAGTCCCCTGGGGGGGCTGTTCTGGATTAAATAATGTTCATGAAAAGGCTACATGCAGTATGATTCCGACTATATGACGTTCTGGAAAAGGCAAAACTATGGCGACAGTTAAAAGATCAGGGATTAAAAAAAAAAAAAAAGATCAGGGATTGGTTAGGGGAGTGGTGATAAACAGAAGGAATACGTAGGGTTTTTAGGGCAGTAAAACTATTCTGTATGGTACTATAATGGTAGACACATGTCATTGTACATTTGTCCAAACCCACAGAATGTGCAATACCAAGAGTGAACCCTAACGTAAACTATGGACTTTGGGTGACAATGATGTGTGGAGGCAGGTTCATCAGTGTAAGAAATGTACCAGTCCGGTGGGGATGTTGACCGTGGAGGAGTCTGTGCATGTGATGGGGGCAGGAGTTCATGAAAACTCTGTACTTTCTGCTCAATTTTACTGTGAACCTAAAACTGCTCTAAAGAATGAAGTCAAATAAATAAATAAAGTGCGTCCAGCCCCAGCACAGTGCCTGTCACGAAGCCCACATTCCACAGTGTTGGAGAATGGACCCAAGGAGGAGAGTAGAATTTCGACAAAGATCGGAAGAATGGGTCCCGGGAGGAGGGAGAATGTGTTGAGGACATGGCGACCAGAGTCCAATCTTGCCGGGGCCCCACGGGACGAGGGGAGGTCATCCCAGGGCCGAAGCCACAGAGGAAGATGGAGGAGTGTCCTGGAGGCAGGTCCTGTGACGAAGGGATGAAGGAACTTGGCACATTTATCCTGGAAAATAGATTTAGGGAGAGACATGACAGCCCTCCTCAAATATTTAAAGGGCTGTCTCATAAAAGAGAAATAAAACTTGTTCGATGAGCTCCAGGTGACAGCACTGAGCTCAGAGACCAGAAATCTCAACTAGACAGATCTCAGCTGCATATAAAAAAAGAGTTCTGTAATCATTGGAACCTTCCAGAGAAAACATGGACTTTGGACTTTAAAAGGATCAACAGAACAATACCAGAACAGAGGTCACCTCCTCTCTGAAAACAGGGGAGGGAGAGGCTAGGGTAGATATTTATACCTGAATTTCTGTTAATTTGATGTTTGCTGTTTGTCTAGGAAATAGATTTAAAAATGCAAAAAGAAGACATTTTAAATGATAAATTAAATGATGCATTGGCCATGGTAGAAAAGACTCAGAAAACAAAGACGGCTGAAAGTCTAAAAGCAGAGAGCCTCACCATGAAATTAAGTGAAACATTAGCTGAACTGGAAACTGCTAAGACGAAAATGGTAAGTCAGTGCCTTCTGGGGACGGGAGAATTCTCCCTTCAATGCGAGATCACGATGCCATGAGGATGCGTGGTTTAGACCAGGGGTTCTCAGCCTCTGCACTGTTGATGTTCTGGGTGGGGTAACTCTTTCTCATGTCCTGTGCATTATAGGATGTGTAGCAGCACCCCTGGTCTGTACCCACGAGATGCCAGTGGCACCCTTCCCCCAGTTGTGACAACCAAAAATGTCTTCCAGCTTTGCCAAATGTCTCTGGCAGGGTAAAATCACCCTCTGCTGGAAGCATTAGTTTAGTATAAAAAGTAAACAGAAGCTATGATGACGCCCTCTGTCCGGGGGCGTCATCATAGAGGTTTGTTTCGAGGAGTCCGTGCATGCATTGTGACCACCTCCGCAGGTGAGGTCAGAGTCCCGGTCGGGTGGGGAGGATGGAGTGCATGGCCGGTCACAATGCATGCACGGACTCCTCGAAACAAACCTCTATGATGTTGTAATTCAGGGTCTTCACAGGATCAGGCTGAAGCACTGAGCAGCCCCAGAATTTAGGGATCAGCGACTATTCCTCAGACGTTAAGATAATGTTTTTCAATTTCATCTCAGCATTCAAGGCCCTCCACCATCAGGGCTCAATATTGCACCCACCTGTCCTTCATACATTGAACAGACAGGTCTGTGGACAAGGAGTTGATGAGGATTGACCTGGCAGAAGTGCACAGAGTGAACCTGAGTGGGACTGGACTTGGAGGCACCGGCTCGGGGCGTGGCACGTTGTTGCTGTAGTCCTGAGTCATAGGACCTGGACACTCGGGGCAGCAGAGGAGGGGAAGGAAGGAGTCGCTCTGGAGAGAGTGAGCAGAAAAAATGGCAGGACTCGACAACTGACTGACAGGACAGGAGCACTGAGAAGAGGGAGGAACCAAAGGAGGCGGGCGAGCTTGGAGCCAGGGCACCGGGCGGGCTGATGACACACGGTGGAGATGCGGGGAAGATGGGGGTCGGGGTTTGTGTGTGGGGGAGGGGTCTCTTGTGGGAGAGGGGATGTCTTCTGGAGAAGGTGAAGAATTCAGACTGAGACGAGGGTGGGGTACCAAGTTCAAAAGTTGCCCAAACTTTTGGCAGGGCGATAAAATAGATTTGGGGCAGGAAGCAAGACATGGGAACAAAATTTGGAAGATAGCCTTGGGGGAGTGATTGTTGAGACAGCAGGCACGTGTGAGAGTCTCAGGCAGAGAATTTATGCATCTGGAGAAGATCAGAGGCTCAACGTGTTAAGGGAATCAGGAGGAGGAGGATGACGTCATCCAGGTAGCAGGAGAATGATGTCATCCCGAGAGGGGAGGAAGGTGGGGGGCGGTCAAGGGAAAAGTTCTGACTCACCATCAGGGGACCACTGATCATTTTTGGGGTTTTTTGTTTGTTTGTTTTTGCGGTACGCGGGTCTCTCACTGTTGTGGCCTCTCCCGTTGCGGAGCACAGGCTCCGGACGCACAGGCTCAGTGGCCATGGCTCACGGGCCCAGCCGCTCCGCGGCATGTGGGATCTTCCCAGACCAGGGCACAAACCCGTGTCCCCTGCATCGGCAGGCGGATTCTCAACCACTGCGCCACCAGGGAAGCCCCATTTTTGTTTTTAAGAACTACAAATTCATTCACTTTTCTCTTATAAAATTGTTCACTGATTAATTCAACCCACACTTACTGAGCATCTGGGTCTAGATGCTGTGGCAGGGATCTAGACACTGATGCTGTGGGCATATTGGTAAATAAGAAAGGGTAAGTTTCTGCTCTCATGGAGCTTACATTCCAGTGGGAGCAAGAAATAAAGACATGAGATCATTCAGATGGTGATAAGTGCCTCAGGGGAAATAAAACAGGATCATGTCTCCTTCAGATAGGCAGTCAGGGAGGGCCTCTCTGAGGAGGTGACATTGGAGCTGAGGCCTGTCACATGAGGCGTCAGCCATGCGAGGAGCTGGGGGAAGATTGTACCGTGCAGAGGGAACAGCACATGCAAAGGTCTTGGGGCGGGGCAGAGCTTGGTGCTGGTGGGTGCAGGGGGCCCATGTTGTTATTGCTGTTATCGTCCTCTTATCCAGCTCCCAACATCATGTTAACCACGTCTGTTTCCCCAGATCATGATGGAGGAGCAGATGCAGCTGCAACAGCTCACAGTAAGGGCCCTCCAAGAAGAACAGGAATCCCAGAAGCACGGATTTGAAAAACAGATCATGGAATACAAGGACCAAATCAAACAGCACACCCAGACGATTGTGAGTCTTGAAGAAAGACTCCAGAAAGTGACCGAACACCGTAAAAAAATAGGAGAGATTGCAACGTTGAAGGACAATGACCCAGGTTGGTCCAGAGAGACGCCGAGGAAATCTTAGTGCTCAGGGCAGGTTCTGATGACGCTGTGGGTCCCCCTAGGCTGATGCAGAAGAAAAGTCTGCGCCTCATTTAAAAGCTCCTCTATTGTCTGGAGGCCTTTTCTTCTTGTTACATAGCAAGGTTAGGCGCCCTCAAGGCCCAGGTTCAACAGAAGTAACAGCAATGAGCAAGGACAGCCTTTGTGCCGAGCCGGTCAGCCAGCGAGGGGCACAGGCTGCCGGGGCTGTTAGGGGTGTCAGAGCAGCACCACGGGAATCATCTTTTCCATGTGGAAACATCCCGTGCAGGGGCCTTTCAAAGGCATCTCTCTGCCATCAGCAATTTGCAACTTTGTCTAATGCACTTTTATAACCATCTGGGGTTTATCTCTTAAAAAAAAAAAAAAGAGGCTGAAGAAAGAACTCAAGAGTTGTGAGCACTTATTCGCCCTGAATGACCAAGGTGATGCGTAAAGCTAAAGACAGTGAGCTCTTGGAAGAGAGTTCTGGAAGTAGAGGCCTCGGGCCAGGGCTTCTCATCCTCGGCACTAGTATTGCCATTTGGGCTGGAGGGCTCTTGGTTGGGGGCCGTCCTGTGCATTCTGGGTGCTGAGCAGCCTCCCCGGCCTCTGCCCACCGGATGCCAGTAGCCCCCACCCCCACCCCAGTGCGACAACCAAAAATGTCTCCAGACGTGGCCAAACGTCCCCTTCAGGGTAAACTCCCCACTGGTTGAGAACCGTGGTCCGAGCCTCAAGCCAGTTGACAAGCTGTCAGGGCTCACCTCGTGGATTCATTCACTCAGCGTGCATAACTGATCATCTATTATGTCCCAAGCTCATTCTAGGCACTGGGGGTTCAGCAATGGACAGGCCAGGCAGCTAGCCAAATCTCTGCCCTGACAGGGGACCCAGGATGGACAGGGCACCGTGGCACGGGCACAGGACGGGACTCAGTCTCCCAGCCCACGTCCAGGTCGGAGGGAGGATGTCTCAGCTGGGACCCGAGAGCGACTACGTCTTTGTCACCCCACTCTTAGCTCCATGCCTGCCATCAAGCAGGTGCTCCCTAAGCATCTGTCGAACGAATAAATGAGTGGGTGAACTGAGGGTGAGGGCAGAAACTGGAAGGCGTGGGCTGAGGAGTAAGTGGGAGGTGAGGACAGGACGAGACTCTCGTCTGAGCGGACAGCAGGAAATAGGGCAGGAGGTGCGACCCAGGGGTTAAGGCTCCACCCCTCCTGCGCCCATCTCCTCGTCTGTCAATGGAGTCAGTGATCCCTGCCTTAGAGAGTAGCTGGGAAGATTTCATGAGCTCATACGTGGTGCGGCGGGAGGCGGCAGCCTGTGACACAGAACACACGTTGGTTCCCATTAGGTGGAGAGGGCTGGGGGCATAGGGAAGCTGTGTAAGTTGAGAAAGACATAGATGTGTTGATAAGCAAAGGGGAAGGAAGACATCCGTTGTGTAAGGACTGTGGTGACGCTGGCCTGTCCCTCTGATTCAGCCCAGGAGGGGGAAACACAGCAAGACACTGTGGCAGCACCTCCGGTGGAGAGCACCGCCAAAGACGCCATGTGTGGACACCTGATGTGAGTACCCGACCGGACCCCTGCTTCTGGCCACGTTGTCAGAGTCTGCAAAAAGGAGTTGAGTCTGGGCTATTCTTGCTGGTATTTGAGTTTTTCGATCCCTTTAGTTTCTCGATCATGTTCAAATTCCAACTCAACACTCTCCAGGTGTGTGGCCCCGGGCAGGTCACGTCACCTCCTGTGCCTCGGCTTCCCTGCTGGTGAGATGAGGTACATGAACTCCAGCTAATGCTATGACTGGCTACTTTTTCCAAGTACCTGCTCGAGGCAAGTGCATTCCTGGGTATTATAAGCGGGTTTCAAACACCACTTGGTGGAGTGGGTCCTGCAGATGGTTCAAAGTGAAGAGGTTGGACTAAACGACCTTGAAGCTTCCTCCCAACCCCAAAGTCCATACCTGGAGCCACAAAGAGCTGACAGTTTCCAGAGAAACAAAATCCATGAATGGGAAAGATCCTGAAAGCCACTGACAAGCAGTGTACAAACAGTAGGCAGGAATGTGATGCAGAGAAAGGATTCAGAAAGTTTCTCGAAAAAGACGAGCCACCAGCCTGAGCCCTGCGCCACGTACCAGTTACCAAAGTCTAACGTCACAGGGGTTTTGCCTCAAGAGGGCAAAGATACTCAGATACTCAGCCTCCATGTTCTGAAAAGTTCCTAACTGACTCCTCCTGGTAGAAAGAGCTCTCTCTAAAGACAGCAGTAGCCACGACCTGGAGAAGAATCAGCACCACGTTATTCTTCTCTGGTCCAC
This sequence comes from Pseudorca crassidens, assembly GCF_039906515.1. Classification (NCBI taxonomy): domain Eukaryota; kingdom Metazoa; phylum Chordata; class Mammalia; order Artiodactyla; family Delphinidae; genus Pseudorca; species Pseudorca crassidens. The sequence goes on from NC_090297.1 coordinate 11,704,358, forward strand.
TTCCTTAGCTGTGGACACCCTTGAGGCAGAGTTTCATCCTCAAGTTGGAAGAGTTATAGCCAAGGAGTAGAGAGAGAGACAGATAGACAGACACACACAGCACGCGTCTCTCAGGGCTGGGGTGTCTCACCCTTGCTCATAACCCCCTTCAAGGCACCTCTCCCACTGTCATGCTGGGCCCCTTCCCACGGAACACTGCTTCCCTGTCAGCCACCCTGATCGTCATGGTGCCAAAGACGTCCTGCCCTCTGGGGCATGGGGCCAAAGAGCTGCCCTCATCCCACCCTCCCTGTGTCCCCCTTGATTTTCTGGGCCCCAGGGCCCACACTTCTGCAAAGGGCCCCATGAGCACCACTCACTCACGTGGTACCACGTCTCTCCATCAGGAATTAAAAGAAGCTGGTGAGAGAACGGAAGCCATACCGTCCTCTTCTCTCTCCTCTTCCTCGTCCTCAAAGAATCCCTGAACCCACAAAAAAATAGTCTTCCTTCCTCTTTGCACCAAAGATCAAAAGTCCACAAGAGCATTGGTTCACGCTGACAGACGCTTGAGCAGCAAGAGGTTTCAACTTCATACTAGTCGTATCTCAACCTCAGAGCGAACCCGGCCGGGATCCTTTGTTCTGTCTCCATGTATTTCTTTGTAAGGAAGGTGGATCAAAATGGATTTTTGTTTTGAGAATTTTTAAAGAGTGTGCTTATCGCCCTTGCTGGGACTGGCATCACATGGACCATCACTGATTGGGGATCACTTTGCCTTTGTACTTGGCCCCTTCCAGGCACTCAAGACACCAGGGAGATTGAGTTGAACTGACTTGGTCTGTTTCTGTGAATTTCAGAGAGGACTTATTGACTGCTCAGAAGGAAATCCTGTCTCAGCAGGAGATCATCATGAGGTTAAGGAAGAACCTCACTGAAGCCCATAGCCGAATGTCAGATTTGAGAGGTGTGTACTCTTGCCCATGTCCCTTGATTTCCTGACCCACTTCAAGAAAGGAAAGAAACGTGTCTGAAGGGTTGGAAAGCTGGGCATTCAAAATCCCACTCAACCTGATTTCCTGGGCCGTCACAGTACTTTTAGCTCAGGGTCAGCAAGAGCTGTATCCTGGGTATTGAACTGATTCCTTTTGACATGGGGCTACAGGGAACATTCTCAGATGGCTCTGGACCTCTGTATGGAAACGCAACTTTCTTTTTCGGAGAGAATCTCTGATGACCACAGAGGATTTGTCTCTGGGGGCAAAGGCTTGGGGGTCAACCGTGGGCGCCCCTGGGCAGGCCAGCCGGCACAAGTCCTAGCACCCAACAGCTTAGGAACCTCAAGTAAGGTGTCCCCCGGGCCTCTCCTTCCCCTGATGCAGAAACACCTGCAGCACGTCTGCCTCCCAGGGTTGATTTGGACGTCAGAGACCACTAGAGTCGGGGCGAAATAGCTGCGAGGTCTGCTCTCTTCTGGACGGACACAAGTCTGACTGAATATTCCTACTTGACCCTTCTTCTCCCAGACTTCTATTTTTGCCTCTCTTCTTCTTGCTTCTTAGAGCTGTCTTCTTTTCCCATCCGTAGCTTCCATCCAGCCAAAGGGCAGGAGTCGGGGGCTGTAACTAGGTTTGGGGAGGTGGAGGGAGGGTGAGGAACACTCCTCTCGTCCCCATCTCAAATCCTGTGCACCTCAGACCTTCAGTGGTGTTTGCTCCTGTGTCTGGACCAGCTGATGCCCCCAAGGCTTTTATGGCAGGATTTCTCAAAGAGTGATTTTTCCATACCAAGTTATGAGAACACGTGGGAGAGAGGCTACAGTGTCCAGTTCTAGAACGGGGAGGCGCTGGACCCGGTTCCGGATGTGCTGTTTATTAGTTGAGCGACTTTAGGCAAGTCCCCTGACCTCTGTGAACCTCAGTTTCTGCACCTGTGACATGGGGGTGTTACTAGGAACTGCCTTGTAGTGTTGCTTTGAAGACTCAAGGCAGTGTTGGTGTCTTTTTTCTGGCCCTGCGGCATGTGGGATCTTAGTTCCCCGACCAGGGATCAGTCCCTCGCCCCCTGCGCTGGAAGCGCAGAGTCTTAACGGCTGGACCGCCAGGGAAGTCCCAGTGTAGGTGTCTTACTTTGGGTTTTCCCACAAGCAGACCCCCAAGACCAGAATTCCACTGCAGGTGGTTTATTTGAGAGATGATCCCAGGGAAGACAGCAGTGGAGGTGAAGTAAGACAGGAGGGGGAAGAAAGCAGATAACGGCTGTGCTGGTCCGTCAGTGGGCACAGTGGGGGACCGAGGTTACTACTGCAGTGTGGTCGCAGGGGTGCCACCTGGGGTGGGAGGGAGCTGGGCTGTGTACCCCAGCCTGTCTCCACCGGTCCGTGGTTGGAGGCTGTTGCCTCTGGCAGGCTCATGAGCAGAGCAGTCCCCGGAGGCCTCAGAACGCCATAGGCAAACATGCAGAGCAGGCAACTGAAGGTGCCCTAGGATGCCACAGGCTCACAGGTCCTGACAGCTGGGGCCGGGCAGGCGCCTCGCGGGCTGCCTCATGGCGCCAGCGCTCACTGAAAGGTAATGCCGTTTTGCTGTTTTTGGGGGGAAGACGCACGCAGACCTCCTGGCCGTTACTGAAGCCCCCAGAGCATCCCTGGAGGGTGGACCGCCTCGTGGCTCTTAGAGGCCTGGCAGAGCTGCTGTGGCCCTCGCGGAGACCCGGGGCGGGAGACCCCCTCACCAGCTTCCACGTCACTCCCAGGGGAGCTTAACGAGAAGCAGAAGATGGAGCTGGAGCGGAATGTGGCGCTGGTCCAGCAACAAAGCAGCGAGCTGAGTGTGCTTAAGGAAAAGATGGCACAGATGAGCAGCCTGCTGGAGAAGAAGGACAAGGAGCTAGAGGCCCTCAAGCAGACACTCAGGTGGGTAGGAAGGTCTGCACGGCGGGTGTGAGGAGCCCAGGCACACCCAAGTGCCCAGGGAGCCTGGCACAGAGAGGCAGAGCGGGGGGCAGGGGGGGGGTGCTCAGTCAATGCTGGTTGAAGAGTTGAATGAATGAGTAGATGAATGAATGACATACATTTCATTGCTTTACAACCTCATCATTTAAAACAAAGCTTTGCTCAGTTCTGTGCATCTAGACATTCCTGCCCAATATTCCAGATGAGTCTCAGCTTAAATGCCACTTCCTCCAGGAAGCCCTCCATCATTCACCATCAGGAAACATAGCCAAGGGCTCCTGCTCTGCCTGGGGTCCATCAGCTCCTTCATGCCACTTGAGTCAACCCTTCTCACACAGCCAGGCTGCTCCCACCTGCTGATTGTCTGCCTTCCCCATGAGAACCCCTGTGTAGACTCTATTGACTCCCCAGCATTCACACGGTGCCTGGCATATAAAGGAACGTAGTAAATATTGACTGTACAAAGGTATAGACTGGAGGTCAGAGGTCAGAGGTCAGCTTAAACTAACTATATTGTTGTTGTCCCACGGATTCGTCTCAAAAATACATGTGAGTTTGCATTTCCATCTATAGTGTATCCATATTTTGACATAAGATTAATGTTTTTCCCAAGAAAGTTTGCGTAGAATTGATATCTCATGTATACCCTGTAGCTTCATGTGCTCCGTGGTTCATGGCCAAGGCAGATTCACATAGTGGTTAAAAGAATAATCCAGGCTGCATGGATTCGAGGCCAGGCGCCTTCACCTACAAGCTCCACAACCACAGGCAAATTGCTATATGTCTCTCTCCTTGTCTGTAAAACGGGGCAAGCAGAGTCCCCACCTCATGGGACTTCTATGAGAAATAGAAGGGTTGACACATAGTAAGTGTTAGAAACAGCAGACACATAGTAAATACCCCCCATGAATGTCACAGCAGGTGTCCCGCAGACCCAATGCAGGAAGCGAGGATGGGTAGGGGCCTGCCTGTCTGGTCACTGTAGCCTTAAGTCCCCCGAAGCTCATTTCCCTAGAAATCTTCGGGCAGTAGACTTGAAGGCTCAAAGATTTTGGTTCCCTGTAAAAATGGGAGTCCCTTTTCCAATTCTGTTCGTGGGTACAAAGGTAATTCACGGTTCCCGGAATTCATGCTCAACCACTCTGCTGCCCAGTGTCTCATCTTCTCTGCCCTAGGGCCTCCCAAGAGAAACACAGGCTCCAGCTGCACAAGGAGAGGGAACAGAAGGCCAGGAACGCAACCCAGATGTGTGACATCTCGGTGCAGATAGAACCAATCCACACCGATATTTTCTTGAGCAGCCAGGAGGTGAGTGCCTGCCCTGTCCCTGGGCAGCTAGAAAGACAAGCTAAGAAAGAGCCCAGCAGTGGCTTTCTTTGTGCTTTTTTTTTTTTTTTAACAGGGTGATGTGAGGTTCCAGTTTGAATGAGAAGGCACAGCTGGGGAAGGGCGGTCCAGGCAGGGTAATGGCCACTACAAAGGCCCTGAGGCAGAAATATGTTTCAGGAGGAATATATGTGGGATGGAGGGCAGTTTGGGATCTAGGAGAACTTTTACTTTTATTATTATTTTGTGTGTGTGTGTGTGTGTGTGTGGCTGTGTTGGGTCTTCGCTGCTGCGCGCAGGCTTTCTCTAGTTGCGGCAAATGGGGGCTACTCTTCGCTGTGGTGCACAGGCTTCTCATTGCTGTAGCTTCTCTTGTTGCGGAGCACAGGCTCTAGGCACACGGGTTTCAGTAGTTGCGGCACGCAGGCTCAGTAGTTGTGGCTCGCAGGCTCTAGACTGCAGGCCCAGTAGTTGTGGCGCACGGGCTTAGTTGCTCCGCGGCATGTGGGATCTTCCCAGACCAGGGATCAAACCTGTGTCCCCTGCATTGGCAGGTGGATTCTTAACCACTGAGCCACCAGGGAAGCACCTTTCTTTGCTTTTGTAAACATCTTCATTTTAAGTTCCAAAAATATTACGTGCTTATGTGAAATGTATGTTATCAAGAGCTTGGCACGTGTGCCATCAGACCTTTTCCTCACAGAAACCACCACGTGCTCATACAGTCAGGATTGTGCAATGGTTGAAGGTCAGGCTTGGATTCGATTCCAATCTTGACTCCTCCACTCAGAAACCCTGTGACCTCAAGGATGCACCTGAGTACCAATTCCCTCATCTGGGAAGTGGGAGTAATCCAGTCACCGCCCCCCCATGGGGTTGTTGAGAAATGAATTTATACACACAAACACGCGCAAACTTACATATACATATATTTATTTAATAGGGTTTTTTTCAAAACATGGTATCAAGCCGCATATATTCTGCAACTATTTTTTTCTCACATAAGACTATTTAATGGGCATATTGTCAAGTAAGCATGTAAAGATCTACCTCATTCTTTTAAACGGCAGCAACGAATTCCATCACGTCCCTTTTATCCAACCAGTCCCATATTGATGGACATTTGTTTCTACTTCCACACGTTGCTGTAGTTAATATCCTTGTAAGTATGTAGAACAGATTCCTAGATGTGATTCCGAATGTCCAGAGGACAGCCTAAACTGTGCTTGGCATGGCAAAACTGCCTTCCCAAAGAGCCATGCCACTTACACTCCATGGCTGACTCTTGGCAACCTCTGCCCAGAGGCCTTTGCACGCCTGGAAGTCCCAGCGGCGCAGCACACAGGGATCGTGTCTTAGAGCGAGAACAGCCTTCAGCACGCGGTCCTCAATGGTGGCGCTCGCCTCTGTCCCCGTGGCAGGGGCCGTGATGCTCCCCATTGTACGTGGGCGGCTGACTGTGGGGATGGCGCTTCCTCGAGGCCCCAGGTTTCCTGGAGTCCAAGGATCTCCTTTGCTTTGTGAAACTAGAGAGCAGAGCGTTTCAGTAACGGGCTTTGGACTTTCACTTGGAGACAGGGCCAAATGTGGCAGCTTGCCTTCCTGCCTTCTCAAAGATGCCTTTCCCCTGCCAAAGAGCAGTGAGCCAGGGCCGCCCGCAGCGTGAAGGAAAGGGCTCAGTGGCCCAGCCCTCCGGCCCTGGCAACGATCACCATCCAGAGAACTTTAGCAGAGGTGTCTCCTCGTTACTAGGGCCACCTGGCGATGGGGCTGCAGCGGGTTCCGCAGCTGTGAGCTCCATGGGGCCGGAAGCAGGTCTCACTCCTGTCGGAATCCAAGCTCTTCGTGCAGGACCCGGCCCATATTCATTCACACGTTCAACAACTATTGAGCACCCGCTGTATGCCAGGCCCTGTGCTGGGCTCAGGGGAGGATGCTCAGGGTCCCTGCCCACACCAGACCCCCTGCGACTCTGCACGTGTTTGCTGGAAAGGACTGTTGACCAGAGGCCTGTGATTTTTAGTTTCTGTGACGAGGAGGGGTTCGTTGAGGAAGATGGGGGAGGGAGGCCACAAGATAAAAGTAAAAAGGATTTTTTCTGTCTCAGAACGGCTTTCCACACTCAGGCTACTTCCTGCTTTCTAAACCAGAGTGGGTCAGAGGGCTTAAGCATTGTATGAGAAAGAATCTCCATCTTCTCTAAATAAACGAATTCCCAGAAGAGCCATGAGTAAGGGTCACATCGGGCTCCGGCGAGCTCTGCAGGCAGAGGAAGGGCTGTCACCAAGCCGGCTACTGCGGCTGCCCCACCCCCAAGGCCGGCCACCCCTGCCCACCTCCTCCTCTCCAGCCTCCAGCGTGTGCTCACACACACACACACACACACACACACACACATTCCTTGTGTTTACTCCCAAGGCAAACATACACCCTCAAAGAGAGGGAGGCCAGTGTAGAAAGAGCCTGGGAAGTAAGCTGGCTGTAGCCAGGGTCGGGCTCCCTCGAGGTCCTACTAAGTGCAGCCGGGGGTAGAGTGCCCCCTTCTCTCAGGGACTGAGCCCTGGTCCCAGCAGGAACACTGGGGCAGACCCCTTCCGGCTCCGTATTTCTTGAGCCCCTACTATGCCCGGGGAATAAGGCTGGGCCCTGGGAATAGCACAGTCTACAATGGAGACAAACTCTGCTCTCACAGAGCCCACATTCTGGAAAAGGGGAGACACAGGCAATAAACAAGTCAACGTCGAACAAAATGTCCAGCGGGAGTGAACGCTCCGAGGAAAGACACAGCAGGATTCGGGGCAGAGTAGCGTGTGGGAGGGGGCCTCCCAGGAGGAGACCAGGAGCAGAGCCTGAATGAAATGAAGGAATGAGTGGTGGGGACACGGGGTGAGAAGTGGCCCCAGGAGGACCTCAGACGGCCCTGCTGGGCTCCCCGAGCGAGGCCATGAGCCTTGTGCCCATCGTGGCCAGCGTGGGGCCTGGCACATGTCACATGGGCCTTCAATAAGCATTTGATGAATCAAGGAAGGAAGAGCAAATAAATGTCCCTTTCCCTCTTCTCTGCTTTGTTTACCTGGTAGCATTTATCACTTTCTGGAATTTGAACATGTCTTTCTGCTTGTTTGGTGTGTCTGCCCCATAGAAATGAGCCCCCAGCAGCAGAGCTTTCTGCCTGGTTCCCCGATCTCTCCCTAGTGCCTAAAACAGTGTCTGGTGAGCACTGTCTCTCTGAACCAAAATTGTTATAAGATTGTGATAAAACAAACAAGTTGTCAGTTTCTTCCCTTTCTCGCCATTTTGACTGGGACCTTCCCTAGCCACAGTACTTACATCTGAAAACCATTCCCAACACCCCATCCCATTTCCAGTTTCTTTCTTTAATATCTATCACTGTCCACCATATATTTTCCATGATTATCTTGTTTATTGTCTGTCTGCTCACACTAGGATGCAGAATCTATGATAACAGGGATTTTGCCAGTTTTAGTCGCTGCTAAGTCCCCAGAGCCTAGAACAAGGCATGGCACATAGATGTGCTCAGTAAACCTTTGTGGTATGAATGAATGAGTGGATGAATGAATCACTTACCCTAGGGAAGCGCTGTTTAATTTGGAGTCTACGACAGGGCTTCAGGGGGTCCCTGAAGCTCCAGAAGTTGTCTGCAAATTTTTGTACGTGAATTTTTCTGGAGGAAGAAACCCGCATTCTTCCTATTCTCAAAGGGGAGAATGTGTACATGACCCTTAAGAGATGAAGAAGACCTTTCCTTGTCTGTGCCCTTCGTAAACCCAACTCTAGCGACATGGCGAGTGACTACCATATTGGATGATGCAGATAGAGAATACTTCCATTGTTGCAGAAAGTTCTGTTGGACCACGCTGTTCCAGAGAGTCCAGGAGTCTCAGAGGAGTGTTTTCCTTTCTGCAGACCAGCCAGGAGTCCGCCCATCAAATTCCCTCGAGCAAATATTAAACCACCATCCTTATTACTAGCTAAGAAGAAAATATCACATGTTCTTACCTAAAAAATGCCCCTCCAGGGACTTCCCTGGCGGTCCAGTGGTTAAGACTCTGCACTTCCGCTGCAGGGGGCGCAGTTTCGATCCCTGGTCAGGGAACTAAGATCCCGCATGCCGCACGGTGCGGGCAAAAAAAAAAAAAATGCCCCTCCAGGAGCGAATTTGATGTGATTGTTCAGAGATGACACCAGAATGACAACAAGTGGAAACCCAAGCTTAGATGAATATTAGAATAAAAAGAGAAATAAAACATGGGGATGGAACATAGAGGGGATCTCTTATTTATAGTGATGCTAAGTAGGTAGGAAAGTTGGAAATCTTCCTAGATGTGACTTTGTATTTGAAATGAAATTTTTAAATTCCTTCTCTGCTGAAGCCCCTTAATGATATTTTCCAAGGTACTAAGTAAGTGACAGGGTTTCTGCTAATCCATGATTTGTTCATGTTTCTTCAAACACAAGAGAGGGAGATTCTGATCCCTGATAAAGCTGCTGTCCTCACCATTCTGGCCACAGGAGCAGTCCTTCAGTGATGTAGGGGCCAAGTGCAAAGGGTCCCGACATGAGGAAGTCATTCAGCGTCAGAAAAAGGCCTTATCTGAGCTTCGTGCGCGAATTAAAGAACTTGAGAAGGCCAGCTCGTCAAGTAAGTTTCCTCCTTCTAGTCACCCGCTCTGTGCTGAGAGCCGTGGGCCCCAGACTTGAGGGTTCACTTTGGGGACTGACCAGTTTGCCAGGACCACCATCTTCTATCCCCATCATTTCATAACTAAAAGGGCATAGTTATAAAAAAAAAAGATGGGCAGGAAAAAAAAAATTGGGGAGACATGATCTCAGAGTCAAGAGCAGGCCTTGATATTAAATAAACAGGATTTCATGAAAAACTCACAACCTTGTCCTTCTTTTTCTGATTTCACTGTGGCCCAGTGGAAACTTTTTCATAGACTGATGCTGTGCAAGGACCAACCCTGGGGAACTTCCCAGGATAAATACCCTGTTTAGAGGGAATAGGGCTTTCAAGAAGCCAAGCCTGCTGCTGGGTAGAGCACTGGGCTAGGACACAGAAGCCTGGGTTCAAGTCCATCCTCATACCTGTGGCCGAAGGTTCACCCTCAGTGCCTCAGCCCCGTGAGGCTGCAGCCTCATATTAGCTGTGTGGCCTTGGACAAGTCATTTCACCTCTCTGGGCCTTGATTCCTCACCTGCCAAGAGAGGATGGCCTGTGGTAAGTGTCCAGTAAATAGCAGCTGTGATTTTTACATGCAGTAACTTCTTCCTGAGCCTTTCTTTTGAGTGTAAATTATTTCTTTTATAGATCATAAGGACCACATGGATGGATCATTTCTAGACTTAAAGACCCTCGGGGTGGAAAAAAATGTTCAGAAAATATTGGATGTAAAACCTGACTTGCCAACTTTTTCAAGAGTAGAGATCCGAGCGGTAACCAAAGAAAATTTGTCTCTGCACTGACTGACACGTGGAGAGGGTGGGCATGAGGACAGACACTAGCCGTGTGCCCTGGCACCACTGTATACATCATTGGTTCGAGACCAGGTCCTCCCTGATGGGCCAGCACCTGTATGGACTGGTCAGTGCCTGGCCGTACCAGCGGTCCAATGTTTGAATAGAAAGGCGGCTTCCCATCACGTACAGGATGATGTAGCATTGTACTGATGTTGGCCAGCTCAATCTCTGGGCCCTCCTTTTCACATCCCATGTTATATTCTGCAGAAAATATTCAACAAGCTAATGTACAACATTATGTCATGAGCTTGCCTAACATTTGCTTTTTGCTATAAACTGAAAAACATGAACACATAAAGGGCAGCAGAAGGGAGCCATGATGACTAAGAAGACACAAGTTCTAGAATCAGAGATCTGTGTCCTAATCCCAGCTCTGCAAGCTCTGTGACCTTGGGCAGGCGCCTAACCTTTCTGGGACTTCATTTCCCAGCTGTAAAATGATGATGGAAAAATTAAAGGAGATAATTATGTAAAGTGCTTATCCCAGTGCCTAGCCCATAGTTATTATTAAACAGTATTTAAACAGTATTATCCAAGAAAAGCTTCCCTTCTTAGGGAGCATAGTTTGTATCTGCCAGGATTTTCAGAAGTAATTTGATGGTCAGGTTGAAGGTGCCCGTATCCTAAATGGATGCTTGATCGGGTGTTTGATTGACACACGACAATGGACAGCTCAGGTCAGCATTAATCACAGGACCTGCTGGGTGTGGCTTGCTGCGGCAGCTGGTCTAAACCAGCTTTTAGAAAAAATAATAAAGCCATCCTATCTGTACCCGCATTTTCTCCAACAATTTTTCTAGACATTTGCTCACACATCTAGAGATGTGAGTCTTCAGAAACGTGTTGGTTTTCCTGAAAAAATTGAACCTTCCTTCTCTGAGGTTGGGAGTAGAGGGACCATCTCCAGGTGGGGAGCTCAGCTGGATCTCACATCCTGATGATCCTGCTTCCAAGATTTACCTTCTCCTCGGCAACAAGCCCTCATCCCACCACTGACACCACAGAGCAGGAAACCTCCCAACTCTCAATCCTCCAAGGTTGGCAGTAATTAAACGAAAGAGCAGGAGGAAGAATAGCTGACATCTGTTAACTGCTTACTGTGTGCCAGGCGTTGAGCTCAGCCGGCTACATGCCTTATCTCACTTAGCCATCGTAGCAGCCTTGTGTCATAGTTACTATTATTGTCCCCATTTAACAGATAAGAAAAATTAAGGCTTCGGGAGGTCAAGTACCTCACCCAAGGTCACAGAATAATGATTGAAGAAGCCATGGGTGTGTCCCTGGTGGTCTGTCTGCTAGCCTGCAGAGACCGGGTGGGGACTGTGTGATTGGATCCCGTAGCCCAGGTTCTTCCTTAGTGACCCTCCCCTCAGGAAAAGGAGGGGAATCTGGAGAGGTACAGAGGATGCAGCTCAGCGTAGCTGAAGCCACTGAGCAGCGTCTCAGGTTCTTTTTGCAGCAGATCTGCCCGGTTTATTGTCATCTTCAGATACCCTCTTTTATTCTCATCTCCACAGATACATAGACAAATATGGCCACTCTTATCTATCACAGTCACTTTGGGGGCCTTTAGATTTTTGTAGTTGTTTTTTTTTTTAGTCTCAGAGGTTTTCAGGGTAGTGCCAACAAATGCTAGGGCTAAGAGACGCTCATGGCAAGCATTAAAAGCCAAGTTATTTTTCAAGGAGGCTTATTATGGTTGTTTGTAGTCACTCAGATCAGGTCCCCTATTCAGTCTGGTGGCCTTTCCGTGCAGTCAGTTGGGCTTCCAGCAGCCAGCTGGCTGGTTGGGGTCTTAGGGAGATGCAGCTGCAAATACTACCTGCATTGGCTCCGGAAAGGGTCTGAAGTGACGCCCACCCACCAGGTTCCAGAGCTGGGAGAAGGTTTGGCCAAATTTTGTGAGGGTAGGGTTTCTGCTGCTTAGAAATGAGATTCCTTTCATAAAAAGGAGGGAGGCTATTTTCTACTTAACCTTCATTCGTTCATTCGACAAACATGCCCACTATGCACCACTCGGTGCCAGGTGCCACGCTGGGCGCAAGGAGGGGGATAGTGAGCAAAGGCAACGTGGTCCCCATTTCTCTGGAGCTTGTCTTCTCAACCTCGGCGGTACTGATGTTTTGAGCCAGGTAACTGTTTGTTTGGGAGACTGCCCTGTGTATCGTGGGGTGTTTAGCAGCATCCTTGTCCTCTACCCACTAGACGCCAGCAGCAATTATGACAAACACAAATGTGTCCAGGCATTGCTAAATGTCCTGGAGGGGGTAGGGTGGACAGAGTCACCCCTGGTTGAGAACCACTGGCCTAAAGGGAAGACAGACGAGACAGTGGCCAAAGAACGGCACAAGCGATGCATCATTTCAAAGGCAGTTGTGCTCCGAAGGGGTAGGAACACAGTCATAAAGAAAGCAGTTCACAGAGTCAGACTGGATTTAAAACCAACTCTCTTGGCATGGACATATATACACACACACGCTACCAGAGGTAGAATGGATAGCTAGTGGGAAGCAGCTGCATCGCACAGGGAGAGCAGCCCGGTGCTGTGTGTCTACCTAGAGGGGTGGGATAGGGAGGGTGGGAGGGAGACGCGAGAGGCAGGGGATATGGGAACATATGTATATGTATAGCTGATTCACTTCGTGATACAGCAGAAACTAACACACCATTGTAAAGCAGTTATACTCCAATAAAGATGTTAAAAAAAAAATCAACCCTCTCGAATTATTCTTTAGTAACTTTCCAGTTCTTCCATTATTCTTTGGGTTATTCTTCTGGATGTAGAAAATCATAATGGAATGCCAAGAGAGTTTTTTTTCTTTCTTTTTATTTCAGCCTCAGAATGGCCTTTCCAGCCCAGGGTCCATCATGGCCACTGAGAAGTTAGGGAAAACGGATGTGGCTGCGGCTTTAGATCTTAGTGAAAAGCTGGTAGGTACACCCAGCATCAGTCCCCTCCTGTCCAAACCTGCGTGCCCTGCAAATGGTTTAAACGTCAACCCCACATACATATTTATTTGTTACAGTAGCTCCACGAGACCCATCTACTATCCCAGCATGGGCTGGAAATTGCACAGCCAAATTCCTTGGAAGACTGGGTAGTAAGAGTGAATGTTTATGTCTGTTGTCATTCCCCCTCCCGCCCGCCCCCCAATTCTCAAAAAGGTATAGTGTAAATGGATGCGGGGAAAATGAAAGTCGTACTAAAAGCCCCAATGCACTCATTTGCAAAGCATGTGTTTCTTCTCTGCAATTGCAGAAAATGAATGAAACAGAATTAGACGTTTGCCTCCTCAAAGTGGCCACCAGCGGTCTTGGGCCAGGCCTCTTACCTGCGAAACGCTTTCTCGTAGTACATGGATATGAGCAAAACCCTCGGGAGTCTGATGAATATCAAAGATATGTCAGGTCACGTGTCCATGAAACACCTCTCCCCAAAAGAGAGGGAGAAGGTCAACCAGCTTCGACAAAGAGACCTCGACCTGGTGTTTGATAAGATCACCCTACTCAAGAACCAGCTGGAGAGAAAAGAAGAGCTTTTGAGGCGATACGAGAAAGACATTGAACAGCTCAGGTACGGCCCGTGTCCCCGGCAAAAGGCCCAGGCCTCCATTCTCCAGGCTAAACCTCGGGGCAGCTGCAGACCCGTAGGGACCAGGACAAGAGGACAGAGGCCTGGGTGTGGAGGGGGGAGGCGGGATGGTGACTCAGGGCCTGATAGACCCAAGTCTCTGGGCAAGAAAGCAGCAGATAAAGTACCCTACTCTCTCTTAAGGAATAAGGTGCACCTTTTATGAATGTGTCTGATGTTTCACCACGTGTGTGCTTTTCATAATTCCATCATATTTTCAGTGGTATCAGCTCCCCCACCCTCTCTGGGAAATTGGTAGGGCTGGTAGCATAACCTTTGCCACCTTCATGCTACACTTCCACAGCCCATGGGCTATTTATTCTGCCCTCTATTCCCCAAATCTTCATCCTTCTCCCCCACTTGTAATGAAACCGCTAAGTTAGGCATATATAGAAGTGTTTTGAGAATCTCCCAGGTCGGGGGCATTGGTGGTGAGTTGAGAAAGATGAGGGGAAAAGAGACTTTGTCTCTCCTTTGTGCTCAGGCAGAGCAAAGTGTCGGTTCAGATGTACCAGTCACAGGTGGCAAAGCTGGAAGACGACATCTACAAAGAGGCCGAAGAAAAGGCGCTGCTGAAGGAGGCCCTGGAGCGCGTGGAACAGCGGCTGCACCGGGAGAAGAGGGTCAACAGGGCGATCAGGCAGCAGAAGGTGAGAGGTCCCTGCTCGGAGCATAGCCTCTGAGGCTGCCCCTCAGCTCCCTTTAGAAGCAGCCAGCTGAGGTCCCAGTGGGATCCAGGCTGCACAGAATGCATTCGCCGATGCAAAGGAAGGTGGCAGAATAGCTTTAGCATTAGGCAGACCCAGGTTTAGACTCTTGTTCTACCATTTACTGTGTGACTTCAGGCAGCTTTCTTTCTTTTTTTATTTTTTAACATCTTTATTGGAGTATAATTGCTTTACAGTGTTGTGTTAGTTTCTGCTGTATAACAAAGTGAATCAGCTATATGCATACATATAACCCCATATCCCCTCCCTCTTGCGTCTCCCTCCCACCCTCCTTATCCCACCCCTCTAGGTGGTCGCAAAGCACTGAGCTGATCTCCCTGTGCCATGCAGCTGCTTCCCACTAGCTATCTACTTCACATTTGGTAGTGTATATATGTCCATGCTACTCTCTCACTTCGTCCCAGCTTACCCTTCCCCCTCCCCATGTCCTCAAGTCCATTCTCTACATCTGTGTCTTTATTCCTGGCCTTCCCCTAGGTTCATCAGAACTTTTTTTTTTTTTATTCCATATATATGTGTTAGCTTAACCTCTCTGAGACTCATAGTCTAGCTTGTCTCTATTTTTTTAAACTTGTTTTTAATTTAATTTTTATTTTATATTGGAGTATAGTTGACTTGCAGTGTTGTGTTAGTTTCAGGTGTACAGCAAAGTGATTCAGTTATACATATACATATATCTATTCTTTTTCAGATTCTTTTCCCATATAAGTTATTACAGAATATTGAGTAGAGTTCCCTGTGCTATACAGTAGGTCCTTGTTGATTATATATTTTATATATAGTAGTGTGTATCTGTTAATTCCAAACTCCTAATTTATCCCTCCCCACCACATTTCTACTTTGGTAACCATAAGTTTGTTTTCAAAGTCTGTGAGTCTGTTTCTGTTTTGTAAATAAGCTCATTTGTATCATTTTTTTAGATTCCACATATAAGTAACATCATATGATATTTGTCTTTGTCTGACTTACTTCACATAGTATGATAATCTCTAGGTCCATCCATGTTGCTGCAAATGGCATTACTTCATTCTTTTTGACGGCTGAGTAGTATTCCATTGTATATATGTACCACATCTTCTTTATCCACTCCTCCATCGACGACATTTGGGCTGCTTCCATGTCCTGGCTGTTGTGAACAGTGCTTTCTGAGACTCATAGTCTAGCTCGTCTGTATTTTTTTAACTTGATAATTCGTGTATCTTATCTTGTTCTTTCTATTCAGATAACTATTTTTTCTACCAGTTTTATTGAGGCATAATTGACATACAGCACTGTATTGAGCTTAAGGGTGTACAGCATAATGATTTGACTTACCTACCTCATGAGATGATTACCACAATAAGTTTAGTGAACATCCCGAATTTTTTTAAAGGCGGCTATTCTTACTTTCATTGTTCTGCCAGGTGCTAGGGATACGCCGATGAATAAGCTCTCTGAGAATGAAGATTTTGGTTTGCCATTCTGAGTACCCAGAATGGTACTCAAGTCCTTCTGACTTGGGGCTGTGTATTTGTACACGCATGCTTGCGTGTATGTGTGTACATGTGAGTATGTGCTGTGTGTTTGCACGTGTGTGTATTTGTATGTGTGTGTGTGTTGCCTGCATGAGCTCTAAGGAGGCCAAGGTCATAGAAGGGTGCCCTTCTCCTCAACCAGGAGGTGATGGTCAGATAGCTCCTTGCAGAAGCCTGCCCTCCATCCTGCAAACCTTCCAGGCAGTAGGTTTCCAGACAGCAGGCTCTCTGGCTTATAGCCCCAGAAATGAAAAGTGGCTGTCCTGCTCTGAGGGAGCCTGGATGCGGTGTTTCCAGTACTCACTGCTCTGAATTAAACATCACAGGCCTTAGTCTGCGTGTGTCATGGGGCTGCCTCAGGCAGAGGACAGCTTCCTTTCACGCCAAGCAATGCCAGGGAGAGCTGGGCCAGTGGCAGAGCTGTGACTTTCCCTTTGATGTGCCCTCTGGAGAGCTCACCCCTCCCTGAAGTGACCCCCCCCCACCGCCCCCAGGGCTTGGCAGGCTAGGCCCCAAAGCAGAGACACCAGACCACAGAATGGGACAGCAAAGGGCCCAAAAAAAGCCATTGTCATGTACTGAAAACCTGAGGATTTACATAATCAGGCTTCACATGCATTATTCATGGGCTGCCTCATTCATAACACAATGCAAGGGACGTGCCAGCCTGTTTGGCGCTAGACATCCTTCAGCCCAGAAGGGTCTGAAATGGCCAAGTTGAACCTGTGTCAGGGTCCCCAGAAGAGCTACAGCTAGTAGCTTTCAAATTCGTGGAATTCACAGTTGGGGGAAAGATGTATATGAACTACAGCCATGATCGTGGCATCGCCGATGGTATCGTGTACTGAGCACTCACCAAGGGGCAGGCACCTGCTCCACACCGCACATGCTTCATCTCTCCCGTCAACCCACAAGGGATGCTGGCAAGTGTCGGCCCCTTAGAGAGAGGGGGAAGCTGAGTTGACAGAGGGTACCGTTCCCTGGCTACTAAGCGGCAGAAACAGGATTCCCTCCCCACCTGCTGCCCTCCCCAGCCCATGTTCACTTTTTCACACCCTTTCCTTCTGGGTCTCCCTTACCAGGGTGGCCCCCTTGTATACCTCTCACCGTTGCTCCTGGGGTTTTCACTCCAGGACTCAGGTGCGCATTTCAGGCTTGTTATTAACATGTCGTCAGAAATCCCTGTTTGTCAGGATGAAAACAATAATAAATTTTAAAGTTTTGCTGGATTCTAAAGGGCACTTGTATACATCTGTCTTGGCATCAGTTCTTTCCAGGGAGTATATCTTCGTTGTTTTGAAGCAGAAATTAACAGAAAATAGAATTCCTCTTTTCTAACTTTTACACTTAGTATTTTCACAAGGAGCCTTAGTTTTTGTAGTCTCCTGTATAAAACTTTGAAACTCTTCACCCGTTCATAGAGGTGGCAGGGTTGAAGCACTGAGATGAAATTACACATCTTAAGCTTCAGCATTGCCCCCCCCCCAAAAATTGTAGTTTGTAGTTTTAATGTTTGACCATCTCTTCACCAAGCAGAACTTTCAAGAATCAAAAGTCGTATTTCCACACTAATACCTTTGGCTGTGAAAATGAGACTTGGTAGAAAATGCTGGGCATTCACAGAGAACGGGGTCTGTGGCTCTGTCCATGTGGCAGAGGGACGGGAACCGTGGCCCAGGCCGTGCTCACTCTAATCCACATCACTCGAGAAGCCGGCAGTGTCTCTCAGAGGCCGGATCTGGAGTCAAACAAATAGAGGTCAAGCCCCACCGCTGCCCCGAATGACCCTGAGTAAGTGGCTTGACCTCTGTATCGCAGGTTCCTCAACAAAAGCAACCAAAACTGTTAACAAGGGGCCGACTCCGTGGGGCAGCGGGAGGGTTAAATGGCAAAATGCCTGCAGCGCCTGGCACACGGCAAGCCCGGTTTCTAAGGGGGAAGAATAGGCAGCTCATGGATGGGTGGGGATTCCTCTATTTCTTTCAGGGAGCTTCCTGCCAGCTGACGCCTTCCCCGGTCCTCCCAAAGCCGGCAGCTCTTACGGGACACGCTCTTCTCTTTGGTGAATACGACTAGGGCCACGGCCAAGAAAGGACCCAGATACCTTTTGTGAATGGGTTAAGGCTGGGATTTTCAATAGGAAATTTTTAAATGCACAGAAGTTGCCACTTGAGAAGCACGCAAGCCCTTTCTTAGGGCTTGAAGCGTAAGAAAGGCTGAAGGGCACCGGCTGCTTCCGGCAGGAGAAGCCGCTCGGCTCTCCTGCCAATCAAATCTCCAGCCAATCAAGTCCTGGCTAGGGGGCGTGACCACCGCTTTGCCTTGTGGTCTCAGCCAGGAAAACCCCCTAACCTTCTCTCTGCTTAATTAGCTCGTATTCCTCTTCTTTAAGATGAGAATAAAAATGGCGCCTAACTCGTAGCCTTCCATTCAATGGGAGCTTGTATACAAAACCCTTAGCACATAGGACCACAAAGCATACATGCTCTCCTACCATCGTCATTATCCCCATTATTCTATTTAACTCACTCTCTTCCAAGATTTCCTTGGGCCCAGGTATTCTCAAGATTCTGGCTTCCTCCGTGCCACTTGTGGTTTTTTTGTTTGTTTGTTTTTTGCGTTACGCGGACCTCTCACTGTTGTGGCCTCTCCCGTTGTGGAGCACAGGCTCCGGACGCGCAGGCTCAGCGGCCATGGCTCACGGGCCCAGCAGCTCCGTGGCATGTGGGATCTTCCCGGACCGGGGCACGAACCCACGTGGCCTGCATTGGCAGGCGGACTCTCAACCACTGCGCCACCAGGGAAGTCCCGCAATTGGTAGATGTTGTGTAGGAGGAGCGTGGGATAGGAGGGGCTCGGGTGGTGCTCTTCCACCCACAATGATAAAGTAGAACCGTGTGGCCAGGCCTATGCAGCGTACGGATAGAAGAAGGCTAAAGAGAAAGACCCTCACCCACCCCCTTCTTCTGCCCACCAATCCCAGTGAATCCCAGCGTCTCCTAGAAACCTCAGAGGTGTGTCCCCGAATGGAACAGGTGGGGATGCATTAAACGCTGTTGTGCTTACCTGATATTTTCACTCGGGAACGGGAACGTTTAGAGGGTCTCGTACAGAGCAATGCCAAAGAATCAGCACCTTGCAACTGTTCCTTCAAAGAGAAAGAGAGGCAGGTACGGAGAGGTTTTGTGATCTTGCAGCCAGACACAAAGTAGGTACCTTATTTTCAAAGGGTAAGAGCTTATGGAGTGTAAATGCCAGCGTGGATGGCCCAAGAAACATCCACACGCCTCCAGTGCCTTCCCCTCCCCCACCCCAGCCCCTGCCCCTGTCCCTTCTCCTGAACAAACGACCTAAGGGACCCAGTATCTGGAGGTGAGAGAAGGCAGAAGGGCAGTGCCACCATCCTAGGTGCTAAATGATTTGGGGACATAGAGACAAAATCATAAGAAAAGGAGAAGGGGGGAGTGGGGAATCCCAGGAACCCCTGCCCTAAGAAGGAAGTATGTGGGTGAAAGAAGGGGGGAAAGTGGTACAGAATGGAGCCAGAAGTAAGGATGAAAGTGCCTGTTATAACGATCCCTTCACCTGCCGAAGGGGAGCCCCATTTGATGGTGGGCTTTCTGGCAGCCCATGGGAAATGGAAAACCCAGTGTGGTCCAGTGTTCACAGCATCCATGAGATATGAGGGATGTGTTGCTCAGAAGTGTTCACAGAACAAAGACAATACTGGATTTTCCCCCAGAGAGGACATTGTGTGATGTAATGGACAGCACCCCTGAGAACGGCAACGCGGTGTTGGCTGGGCCACATCTGTGCACAGCTCTTGAGACGGACTGATGTCGTCACATCCCAGTGAGTTCAGTAAAGTTCAGGAAAAGCAGGTGCACAGGGGCCAGCCTCTGCCCTTCAGTGCCCAGCTGCCCACTGATTGAACTTAATCCAGGAAGGAGTTTTGCAGCAATGTTCAAACTGGGGTTCCCTGGCGCCTTTGGGTGCCGTGGAAAGGTGTGACTCTCAAAGCACACACACCTTTCTCCCACCAGAGAAGCTCTCCATTATCTTATACCCCAAGTTCCTCATGGGATTTTGCTTGGATAAACGGTTCTGCAAAAAAAAAAGTGTTGGGGGGGGCAGGATGGGGTGGGAGAGAAGAAGGCTGTTGGTTTAAAACTAACCCCTGCTTTATAATATCTGGGAACTTGGATAGTGACTGTGTCAACTGAGTTTGTGATAAATACTGAGTGGCTGCAGGCTCGAGGCCTTCTCCACGGAAAACACCTGGATGGCAACTGTCAGTTCAATACGGGCCCATCAGCCTTCACGGACAGTCCTCTGAGGGTAGAGTTAGCATCCTTCTGGTAGAATGGAAGTGTCTTGTAAGCACCTATGCCCGGTCCCAAAAGACAGCCTTATTTCCTCCATGAGTTTTGTGACTACCCAGTAGGGTTGCCAGATTTAGGGGAAAACAAACAAAAAACATGATGCCCAGTTAAACTTTGATTTCAGATAAACAGCAAAAGCTATTCAGTATAAATGTCCTAAATATTACGCGGGGCATATTCACACTAACAAATTTGTTGGCTTCATTCTGAAATTCAGATTTAACTGGGCATCCTGTATTTTATCTGCCAACCCCTCCAACATGTCCTGAGCACCAACCAGACACCGAGCAGGGAGGTTCTGAAGCAGGTGTCGCAAGATGGCAGCCCACAGATATATTCCATTTGGCTCATGGGATTTTTTTTAAAGTTACGTTTCAAAATAGGGCAGTTTCCTGGAATACTCTGGATTTCCAGCTTCCCTGGGAAACTCGGAAGATCTGGCGACCCTAGGCCCACAGACCCACAAGCCACCATCACAAGCCTCCATCTTCCAGGCCCCTTAGAAAGGCACTGGGCTCGTGTGTTTGCTGCTGTCCACCACCACCCCAGCTCACTTCACCCACTTCTTTTACTTTCCTGGCCCCTGTAGGAGTCAGACTGGCGACCCCGGTGGATACTCAGGGCTCTCGGAGAAAGTCTCCTTCCTGACGCCACTGCACATTCACCTGCGGAGTGTCAGTCTGCAAGGGAGACCCCAGTTCCCTCTCACTTTTGTGTCTCCAGTGCCT
Organism: Pseudorca crassidens; assembly: GCF_039906515.1. NCBI lineage: Eukaryota > Metazoa > Chordata > Mammalia > Artiodactyla > Delphinidae > Pseudorca > Pseudorca crassidens. The sequence goes on from NC_090297.1 coordinate 11,725,140, forward strand.
AGGGGATGCTCTTTCTTTGATGAGCTGCCCCTGAGGTGCGGGGCCTTGAGCAGATCAGGGTCAGCAACGGTAATCAAACCCCAGGGGAGTGGCAGGCTCCAGATTTTCAGTGATGCTGGCTTCCCAACAGGCCCCTGTAGTCCCTGCCAGGGAGGTTAGCCACTGGGGCTTTCAACATTTCCACTGGGTGGAAAGCCACTGGACATCTACAGCCTCTTCCACTGATCTAGGAGGCTCTGCTTCCAGCTAAAGCAGATCTGTCCTCCAAGAAGAATGCAGTATCCTTCATAGCCTTCTTGGTTGACCACCTCCTTCTCTGCTGCAATCTGGAACAGAGATTCCCTAAAAGGTTCAGCAGGACAGTGTAGCATTGCCCCAAAGCCACACCCCCTTCTGCAGACCTCCATCCTCACCTCCTCACCTAGGAAGGCTCAACATTCCATCCAAATGGGTAGCATCTGAAAGTTGCGAAAAATCCATTTTTCTCTGATGCAAAAGGCAAAGAAGAACATAAGCTAAATTTTGTCAGTATTCTTTCTGTGTTAAAGAGATGAATGTTTGTAGAGATGGTGAAGAACTCAAAAGATGCAGAACTCACATTTCCAGGTGAGCCGGAAGAGAGAAGAGAGAAAACCATAGAACGTCAGCAGGAAGCCCAGTTGACAGTTATCCCACATCTATTATGTATTGGGCATTCGGCATGTGCCAGGCACAGAGCCAAACACTCGACATGCAGTATCTCATTTAAGCTTCACAACAACCCTATGGGGTGGGTGTTGTTATTATACCCAATTTACAGATGAGATGTCTGAGGCTCAGAGACTTTAGGAGAGCTGGGAATTAGTGCAGATCTGACACCCAGGTGAGGGCTAGCTTTTCCTCCTTTAGGTTATAAACCTCCAGGTAATAAACCTGATACATTTCCAGTGGCATTTCTCTTAAATTTCAAGGAAGCATCCTCTAGAATTCTCTTAAAAGTTGAGAATTAAGACTATGAAATCTTGAACATGTTGAAACATTGCCATTGACAAATCAGCCCTGGAACTGGAATTAAGCCAATCCACGTTCCCACTTTGCAGACAGTAGAGGCGAGCTCTCAGGAAGCTTGAAAGCCAAACACATTTTGGTTGAATATGAGAGAGGAGACATTCAAGTTTGATAAAAGGCCACAGTCATGCTGAGGCAACCACATTACCATGGGAAGAAACGAAGATATTCTAGGTGAGGGATATATTTGGAAAATAGAAGCTTCTCAACCAGCATCCTTGTGCTAAGACCAGAAGGTGGTTACTACCTAGAGCAGCATGTTAAGAGGATAGAGAGCACCCTGAGGGCCCCACTTGATCTGAGACGTTTGCCACCCTGCAAAGTGGAAATGACTGGAAGTTTGTTACTTATTCATTCACATATATGATTGAGCTGGGAGGAGGCAGAAACTGCCCTACATCTAGGTTTTGTCTGAGGACCACCTGGGGATATAAAGTGGCAGAGGGGGTATTGGGATGGGTCCTGGATGCTGTGGGAACATTGTGCTTCTCTGAGATGTGAGACCCCCTGGAACTTCACGCTGCCTCTGGCTTTAACAGAAGCGGGGCACATGGTGCTTCGGCTAAGAGCAAAGAGCCAGCTTCCCATTCTCCCTGCCCTCCAGCCTGAGCTTAGAAGTTTGGTGTCTAGGATCTCCTCAGTACAGAAAGGTTTCCTCCAGGTTCCTTGCCAAGTGTAACTTGGGCGACTCCTTCCTCAAGAGTGGGCCTGGAGTCCTTCGGGGGATGGAGTCACCAGGGCCACCTTGAAAAGGATGGTACGTGAAAAATCTGCTCCGTCTCGCCCACTCGTAAGAGAGTCTCCGTCTCTAACAAGCTTCAGAACTAACACCTCCTACCTTTTTAAGACCCTCTGGTTTTTTGTTTTCTGTCCTCCAAATGCCATTCATCGATTTTATATATTTTTTCCATTGCAGCTAACAGTCTTCTATAATTGTTTGTCAGTCATATGCTAAAGGGGGAAATCTTCTAGTTGACAAATATTTGTTGAATACCTAGTCTAGGCCACATATTGTGGTAGAAACTGGGGACAGAAGAATAAACAAGACGATATGATTCCAGCCCTCATTCATTCAACATATATTTGTTGAGAGCCTATGATACATGGCGGGGACTGTCCAGGTGTTAAGGTTCAATCCCGTTCTCAGTGGGAGCCATATCACCCCTGCGAGGCCAAAACTCTACTTTTTTAATGTATAAAGCGCAGACGTACGCACAGCGCTCTCTGTAATATTCAAATTTTATGGACATGAGAGCAATTAGGAAAAAATGCCTAGAAGAACGATACTGAAAAAAAGGGTGGGAAACACTGGGTTAGATCAGTGAAGAAACACACAAAACTCCCTGTCTTTCTGGGTTTTATTCTGGGATAAATAAATGAATATAATGATTAAATAACTGCTTTTTGAGGACAAAGGCCAGTGCACTGAGCTCAGGAGCGTATTTCACAGGGACCTCCCTCCCCCCCACTCCCAGGTCAAGGGCCAAGAGAGGCTTCCCTGAAAGGGGGATGTTTAAAACCAAGACCTGAGGTGGTGTGGGAATGAACTGGGATCTTTCTAGAACCGATGCTTGCAGATGCCCAAAGCAGCCACTCCAGTATGCCCTGAGTTAATTTCCAGTTAATTTCCAAATTTCCAACCTAGATGTTGTTCTTTAAATGAGGGGCTTCTACCCCTGCCTTGTCCTTCTAAGGATGGGGCATGTGGTTCCAAACACTCAGGCTGAACGCATGTTGCTGCCTGTGGTCACTGGTTCAAGACGGACCTTGCCAGGTTCCCCCAACCCTCGGGCCCACACTTGCATTTTCACGTTTCCCATTCCCCATCTCTTCCTTTTCCCAGTTCAGCCGTCCCGTCTGCCTTCTGCTGCCCCCGTCTCCCCACTTAAAAAAGGGGACCAAAGCTTACTCTGTGGTGCTTCCCACCCCAAGCTCGTGGCAGACCTGGGGCTCGGGGGACCCTGGGACCGAGGAATCTTTATTTTTAAACAAACACCCAGACTCCAACTCCGACAGCCAGCCCCACACCGGGTCAGGGCACTGGCATCTGGGAAGCACCCAGAGCCAGCAATTTTATTGAAAATCAAATAAAAAAGGATACAAACGAAAAGTGGTTTAGAGGCGAAAGATTTTCAACATTTCCTGTCTGTTTTCCTTTTATCTGGGCATTCCTGCCAAGATTTACTTTGTGGGCTAGTGTAGAGATGTTAGCCTTTCTTACCCTGAAATGATTTTTTTTTCCTTGAAATGATTTTGAATGCGGTCTCACAACACATTCAAGTCAGCCACTGGCACAGGTCTGGCACAGGAGGTGATTTTTAAACCTGTCTTAAAGAGAAAAGAGCTACAGAGATGGTCCTAACAGCCCCTTCCATTGAAATCCACCCAGAACCTCCTCTCAACGCCTGAGAAAGACAGGACATTCTGGTCCCTATTTGACAGATGAGGAAACCAAGGGTCACGCAGTCAGTGGCAGAGCTGAAACCACCTGACTGAAACCAGCTGAAACCAGCTGACTACCCACCAGCCCTCTTCCCCCAGGGGCATGTGTTGGAGTCAAAAACTTGCAGGAAGGCAGTGTGAAACCTGCTGGGAAGAAACTTGCAAGGTACAGTGGCATCTACAGTACACAGAACTGTGTGAGTGAGATTCTTGGGTTGCAATTAATAGAAACCTATTCAGAAAGGGGGGGGGGGGCTTCCCTGGTGGCGCAGTGGTTGAGAGTCCACCTGCCGATGCAGGGAACACGGGTTCGTGCCCCGGTCCGGGAAGATCCCACATGCCGTAGAGCGGCTGGGCCCGTGAGCCATGGCCGCTGAGCCTGCGCATCCGGAGCCTGTGCTCCGCAACGGGAGAGGCTGCAACAGTGAGAGGCCTGCGTACCGCAAAAAAGAAAAAAAGAGGGAGGGGGCTTTTTTAAGGATATAGGGGTGAGTGCCTCATAAAAAGTGAGAGCTGAAAGAGAGCCTGGCCTCGAAATAGAACTGGTAAGCCATCAGATCTCAGGCATCATCTCTTTTACACACACACAAGCATGTGCACGCACACACACAGGCCATATCTCCTCTCTGTGTCTCTGCATGGCTCCCCTGATCTCTGCTCTCTCCAGTCATGTGACAGGAAGGAATGACCTCACGGTCCCCCAGTTCAAAGGACCAGCCCAGGGAGCAAGTAGCATCTTAGAGCCCATAACCCCAAATCCTGGGAGTGACCATTTTAAAAGCCCAGCCCGTGCCAAGTGCCCGATCAGCTATGACCAGGGACAGAGTCACACACATGGCTGCCTGGAGCCAGGAGTAGTGCTCAGAAAAGGGTTAGACGACCCCCTAGAGTATCCTGCATTTTCCCCTCCTAAGACATCAGAGACATAAGGCATTCCGTTCAGTAACAGCTTTTCGAGCGAAAGTCCATCCCAATGAATGTGCCTATAATCAGAAACTCCTGGTTCGAAAAAAGATGCAAATGTAAGAAGAAAATGTTATCTGTGTATCTGGAAGAGTGTACACCAAAATGTGAATAAGGTTACCTGTGGGTAGTGTGATAATGGTGGATCATTTTACCTTCGTTTTGCTCACGTCTATGTGTGTATATAAATATTTTTTACAACAAAGATTTTATTTTGAGTAAAAAAAAAATGCCATTTGAGAAATATTTGGGGATGTACCTACAATTATAGAGTTTGGGCATTTGTTGCTCTTGCTTGTTGAAGGTTGGAGCCAGAAAAGACACCCCAAAGATGGACCAAGAAAGGGAGATGCTGAAGAGAGAAGCGTCCAGCAAATCCAGCCAGAACCTTCTGTTTTCTAAACCTGGTGGAAGGAACTAGAAACGTCGTCCCGCTGGGCCTCGCGTGATCCTCCGTGAGTCAGTGTAACTCTTCTGCATCAAACTGCTAAGATGCTTTTTTAGGACTTTAAAGGTTGCTACCGTAGTGTGTTGCTTCCTAGACTGGTATTTTGCACAATACTGTATTTTGGAGTGTGTGAGGAGAGGGGTTCTTTTCACAGATATTATGAATGTAAACATACTCAGGCATATGAAGAATAAGTTTGAAATTCAGACTCCTAGGCCCGGTAGATACAATTATGTGTTTGGGTAGTGACAAACCCAAATGTCACACCTCCAAGGAGCTCCAAGAAATCCGCAGTTGAGAAAACCCAGGGCGTGTACTGGGGCCACAGGACAGAATGGTAACCTCAGGGCTGTTGGGGCCATGGTATAGTGCATTTATATCTGAATTTATTATAATAAATTTGAACACCAACCTGTTTTATCGCTTCCCTAACAGTGAGTCATGTTTATATGGTGCTCTGCAGTTTTCAAAACACTTCTCATCTAATCCTCTACCAAGCCCTGGGAGGTAAATAGCATTATGTTCCCCATTTTACAAATGAGGAAGCTGAGGCCCAGAGAGGTTAAATGGCCCACCTAAAGTCACACAGCTAGTAAATTCAAGAATTGGGTCTGGAACCCAGGTTTCTAACTCCATCTCACGCTGCCCATTCTGCCGCACCAAGACAGCCCAGTAGGTCAAGCCCCAGGCCATCAGGACAGACCAAGTACCCAGTCATCAAAGAGCACACACTGCCCAGGTGGACACACCCCTTTCCCATGGTGTTCGAAGAGACCCTCATTTTTGCCTTCTCTCCAGCCATCTGGTCTCTCCCTGCCTTTCTTGTACGGCCAAAGACCACCAAACAAAACAGGAGGAAGGGCCAGAAGTCATGAATATCATTTATTTTTTATTTTTAAAAAGCCACAATAGGGCTTCCCTGGTGGCGCAGTGGTTGGGAATCTGCCTGCCCATGCAGGGGACACGGGTTCATGCCCCGGTCCGGGAAGATTCCACATGCCGCGGAGCGGCTGGGCCCGTGAGCCATGGCCACTGAGGCTGCGCGTCCGGAGCCTGTGCTCTGCAACAGGAGAGGCCACAACAGTGAGAGGCCCGCAAAAAAAAAAAAAAAAAAGCCACAATAAAAATATTTTGATATTTTAAAACCAAATGCATTCTTTATACTGATTAAAACTAGAAGGAAATGGGAAAAATTATTTGCAAGATCTTCCACTAAAGGTACTTCTTACACAGTGAGAAGGGTGAGCATCACCTGACCTTAAAAATAATCTTGAAAATCCCAGCAGTTTTCCATAAAGAACATATTACTTATACTGTACCATATCCCCAAATCCAAAACAGCCATCTCCAGCACCAGGAAAGATCACTTGGTCAGGCTAGTAGTTAGGCAGCTGGCTCACGTTTGGAAGCCAAATTGTGTGGGGAAAAAAGTACTCTGGTTGAATACAAATATTTGAATTTGCATAAGTTAAATGTAATGCCTATGTGACTCCACTGTATTTGAGGTCTTCCAAAGGACATGTTAATTTGTATCATATCAACGTTGCAACCCACAATGGCAATTTCCTTTCTCCACTCCTTGAACTAGATGGTTCTTTAGGTGTCTCCTCAGCCAACACCCCTTTCTCTGAGAATGCACATTCCCCAACCAGGTTTACCCTACCTATTGCTGCTCTCTTGGCCACACCTGATTGGCTGATCAGTAGATAGTCTACCCAAGCCAGACCAATCAGGTTTCTCTTCTAACCCAAGCTGGGCCAATCAGCACCTGTGCCCTTGATATTTGGAAGTGGGACACGGAGTTACCACACAGGGTCATTAATGGTCCGGAGCTGAAGGTCTTGATGCAGTTCCCAGCTGGGGTGGCCATTTCTCCCACTGTGTTTGGAGAAACAAAGCCAGTCTTAGAAAGAGATGGCCAGGATAGATAAGCAACAAGTAGAGGCAAGAAACCAAGACCCAGGGAATTCCCTGGCGGTCCATTCTGCGCTTTCACTGCCAAGAGCCCGGACTCAATCCCTGGTCAGGGAACTAGGATCCCATAAGCCACACAGCATGGCAAAAAAAAAAAGAAGAAGAAGAAACCAAGACGACCCCCAGAGAGACAGTGCAGCAGACACTACAAGCCCCTTAGTCATTGCCTCCCTCTACTGTATAAGCAGCATGCTAAATGCCCTCATTTCCCAGCCTCCCTTGCAGCTAGACCTGGCTGTGTTGTTCAGTTCTGGCCAATGACATGCAGGTGAAGGCCCTGGGCAGGGCTTCCCTTCTGGAATTAAAGGCAAGGCTTTGCTAGGAGAAAGTTTTTCTCTTTGTCCCTTTGCCTTGTCTCCTTTTTCTCTCCTGGAGCTCAGACTTGGAGCTGGAGCAGCCGTGGTTGGGGATCACCAGGTGACAAGCAGGAGACCAAAGCCCACCTCAAAGGACAATGGAGTAGAAAGACATGAAAAGTCTGGGTGGGAGCCTAGTGGCACCACTGTTCTCTGCACTGTACCTGAACTGCCTACCTCTGTACATCCTGTTGTATAAATAAATAAATCCCTATCAGTTTAAGCCACTGTGGTCAGATGTACCTGTCTGTGCTGTGGAGCAAACCACTCAAAACTTAGTGACTTAAAACAGCAACGATTATTCCTCATGATTCCACGTGTCAAGCTGGCCACTGGTACTGGTCCGGTTGGTTTGTCTGGGGCTAGTTTAGGGTGGCTGCGTGTACATGCCTGCCTGGTCATTGGCTGGGTTAGGGCAGTGGTTCTCAACTGGGGGCGATTTTGCCACCCAGGGAGCATTTGGCAATGTCTGGACACACTTTGGTTGTTAAACTGGGGTGGGGGTGATACCATCACCTGGGGTGGAGGCCAGGGATGCTGCTAAACACCCTACAGTGTACAGAACAGCTCCCCACAACCAAGGCTTATTTGATCCAAAATGTCAATAGTACTGAGAAGGAGAAACCCTGGTCTAGAAAGGCCTCAGCTGGGACGTCTGATTCTGCCTGGTGTGGTCCCTCATCACCCAGCAGGCCAGACCAGGCCACGTGTGGGGGGTACAGGTTTCCAAGAGCAACAGGAGAGAGCAAGCCCCAAAGCACACTTTTCAAGTCTCCACCTGCCTTGTGTTTGCCAACATCGCATCAGACAAAGCAAGCCACGTGGCTAGAGTTCATTTGGGAGGGGCTCCAAATGTTTACAATCTACCCACACGCAGGTTTCTGTTGTTTAAAGCTCAAGGCATTCCAACTGATGCAGAAAGTTGCCCTGATTCCTGATGACTTTCTGTTCCTGGTTTCTTTCCTTGGAAAGCCCATTCCAAGGCCTGCCCTTGGGTTCCACTAGGACTCTTTGTATCACTCAAGATTCTCTGGTTGCAAACAACAGAAATCTCCTGTGGCTGACTTAAACAGAAAAAGAGTTTACTGAAAGGAAATGAGGAAGGTTAGAGCATCAGAGGGCAAGCAAAGCTGAGGAGTCTGGACAGGCAGGAGCCGTCTTTTCTTCCCCATAGACGTCCCCTTTTTGCTTCAGCCGGTTTGAGTTTCTGTTATTTGCAACCAAAATGGCATTTACTAAGATGCTCTGCACAGCCCCAACTGGTAGCTCTGAGAAGCTACCAGAGACCTTTCTTTCCCCTGACGTTGTGCCAAGGGACAGCAAGGTACCTGCAGTCCCCCCACCAGAACTCCCAGTCTTCTGATCCCCCAAGAAGCTAAGCCAGACAACTTCCTTCCACCCTTGCCGATGGGGGCCCATTTGGATGCGTGACTTTGCAGATAAGGTGCCCTTCTCCGGCAACTTGGCAGAGCCGTCAGTGCCTGCTGTTGTGGAAACTGGAGTCATGAAAGCGTCTGCGGAAAAAAACAGCTTCCCCCGGATCCGCGTTCCAAAGTGTGTTCCTGGTAAGTGGAGTGGTTTCCAATTTTTTAGGTTCTTAGGAAGGAAAGCAATACACTAACGATGAGAGGAAACCCAAAACCTGCTAATGCTAATGTGCTCCTCTTTTTGTTTTTCATAAGTTTATTTATTTATTTTTGGCTGCGTTGGGTCTTCGTTGCTGCGCCTGGGCTTGCTCTAGTTGTGGCAAGCGGGGGCTACTCTTTGTTGCGGTGCGCGGGCTTCTCTTGTTGCGGAGCACGGGCTCTAGGCATGGAGGCTTCAGTAGTTGTGGCACGCAGGCTCAGTAGTTGTGGCTCACGGGCTCTAGAGCGCAGGCTCAGCGGCCATGGCTCACGGGCTTAGTTGCTCCGCGGCATGTGGGATCTTCCTGGACCAGGGCTCGAACCCGTGTCCCCTGCATCGGCAGGCGGACTCTTAGCCACCAGGGAAGCCCATGTGCTCCTCTTTTTCGTACTGAGTTTCCTAAAGCAGGAGTTAGGGAGCCAGGTGAGGGTAAACTCTTTCGGCTCATCAGCTTGGCCTCATTTCCATCAAGATGTGCCGCTTGCATCCGTCTGCTCCGTGTCCCGAGTTATTCTGGGCCCATTCATGATCTTATGTGCCTGCTTTTGTTTTTAAACATTTTTCTTTGTCCATCTGTTCCCCAGGAATCCATCGCAATGCCTCCGTCCTGCAGTGGGAAACATTAGCAGGCGCCTTGTTTTGAGTTTCCTCTCATCACATTGCTTTCATTCCTAAGACCCTAAGATATCGGAGGCAGAAATCTTACCTCTGGCTCGACGTGGTCTTATCGTCACAGATTAGAGGTGCCCTTTGACTGATAAACCTCTTTTATGGTTAAACAACCAGGCTTCATTCATTCCAACAAACACCAGGTACCTACTATGCGCCAGGTACTAATGATACTGTGCTCGACCTTGGGGCCTTAACCTTTGCTCCCCTTTCTTTTCACGGTCTAATCTGCTGCCCTCTTGCAAAGGAGTTGGAATATTTAATTTAGCGGGTGCGTTGCCTGGGAGAGCTCACCTGTGACATTCCCATCCTCTTTCGGCTTTCTATGAGATTACTACTGGGCCTTCTCTAGAGAAAGCTGCATGCAGCAGTGACCCTCTTCTGGGAGTTTCTTTGTGCCTTTCAACAGTTGAAGTTTAATAGCTAATAATAGCCAACTTTTTATAGCATCCTTGCCAGCCATCAGACCCTGCACTAAGCACGGTCCAGACGTTATCCCTCTCAGTCCTCACTGTCTGTGTCACTCCAGTTTCACGTGTGAAAATGATGAGAAGTAAGTTACTTGCCCGAGAACAGAAGCATCAGAGCCCAGACTTCGTACTCAACTGCTCCAATACATCGTTTTCCTCGGTGAAGTCCAGGAACCAGCTTGTTATCTACTGGTTGATGAGGATCAGGTCAGCAAACGTTGTCTATAAAGGGCCACTTCCCTTTGTGAACCATGGGGTCACTGTCATCATTACTCAACTCTGCCATTGCAGCATTATGCCTAAACAAATGAGCTTGGCTGTGTCCCAATAAAACTTTATTTGTAAAGATAGACAGAGGGCCAGATACGCCAACCCGTGTTAAACTCTCACCCAGACTAGATTGTTAATATCTGCGTGGCTATTGTCTGCCGCATGACTACCAAGAAGCCAGCTGGTCATCATCTCCGTCACTGAGAGTATTGTGAGCTTTTCCTACGTGCCATGTGCCACACGCTAAACGAAACACTTTACATAAATTTTCTCATTTAATCCTCTCAAGTACTCCAGGAGGAGAGAGCCATTCGAAAGGCCTCTCGAAAGGTAAAACAGGCTGCCCAAGGTCACCCCAAAGGGATTTTCAATCCCAACTCCTAACCATGACACCACACTGCCTCTCACCATCACAGTGCTGCATCTGGACAACAGGAAACTTTGCTGGTGAGTCTGGACACCTGCCTTCCACTGGACCAAGCCTGAAAGAACCAAGACTTCACGACACACCCCTTCCTCTCGGCATCCTGGTTTACTAGCCCTTCTTAGAGTCCCCTGCTTTCTTTAGTTACTACATAAGTTCAGGTGTTCCCAGCCTAGGCACCATGCTCTCTCTTTCAACCGACTTTGCCTGTCTCCGCCTTGTGTTAATTTTACAACCTTCCTTTCAGTTTCCCAAATCCTCATGTGCCCCTGCAGCGGCCACAAGCAGTGTTTACCCGTAACTTCCTTTTATTCCTTCCACCCTGTCTGCTGAGCAGAGAGCTCTAAATGACCTCTGGGCCACATCGATACCCAAGGACCAGCAGGTCACCCGGCCCCAATCCCTATCTGATGCGGCTGACGCTGTCCTCAGAGGAGCAGGGGACAGACACTTGAGAGGCTTGTTGTTCAAGAGATCCTGTTAACGTTTGTGTTGAGTCATGTGGGTGCACAGAGGTGTCACTTTAGCAGCTTCTCTTTCTTGGCAGTGACCTTGAGACCTGAAATCGGGCCACCAGATGCTCTGGAGGGGACACTGAGAAAACACGCAGTCCATCCTGAGCCCTCAGGCAGAGCGGGCCATCGTGCATCTAGTCAACCTCGATTTCTCCACCAAGGACCTTGGGCCAGGCTCCGTGCAGGGCACTGAGGAGACAAAACTGAGCCAGCCAGACAGGTCGCTTCCCCCAGGAAGTTGTGCTGGGGCGGGATGGGGTAGGAGGTGTCAGGTATTTTATTAAGAGCTTCATTGTGGGTTGTAATAAGTGCTGAGTCCCAGCCAGAGGCGGGCTTAGCTGGAACAGTCGTGGCCTCTGTCAGTCCCCCAGCGCGGGGTCCGACAGATCTCACTCTTCAAACTGGCTAGTCCTGCCCTCCCCACCCCCACCCCCACTCTTGCCCGCGACCAGAAGAATTCCAGGACCAGAGCCTGGTGCCAAACACACTTAATAAATAGGTCCTGATTGCCTGGACGCAGACGCACACTGCTTTCACAGAAGAGTATAAAAATCGAAATCAGCTGCCCGTATTATTGCCAGCTTTGGAAAGGGTCCAGGAAGGCACTGCAGATGCAACATTGCTGAGTTTTAAGCCACATGGTACACACACACACACACACACACACACAGAGTCTTTGAGTGTTTAAAACAGGGCTAAGACTCAGGCCAATCAGTGTTAATGTTGGACACAGAACCACCTGGGATTTAACAGAAGCAGAAATCACGCTCAGATTTTTTTCCTCCAGCCTGTCCAGTCGGGCATATGCAAATAATTTGAAAGACAATTTTGGTTTTCAAGCAGATTCAACGCATCCAAGATAACCCCCAAAAGAGAGCTCACTAGAGAGATAGGTTGGCTTCTAATGACCTGCAACCACCTGCAGGTCTTGGCCCCATCGTGCCCTTTTGCGCCTGCCCTGCTCAGCAGTCCCATGAGCGCCTGCCTGACACGGCTCCCCACCCCGATCCCCTATGCACAGCTTCCAGACTTTGCAGGAGGTGAGAAAGCCTCTGAGATCAACCAGGCTGTGACCCCATTCCCTGCTCTCACTCCTCCAATTGCTCCAAATGAGTATCTGGGTTGTCCCTGAACTTTGACCTCTGTGCACCTTTCTCTATCCATCACAGGTTTGCTGGTGAACACAGAGGGTTTGTGATGATTAATTAGTAAATTGGTATTTATAAAGTGCCAAGTGAATGATGTAGTTTATGAGCTGACTTTATCTCTGCTGGCCTCCCTAATCCCTTCTTGTTTTCCCAGCATCTCAAGCTGGAGGGACCACCCAGTTCCGTCCAGCTCTGGAATGCCCCTCAGAGTTCTCTCCATCTGCCCCCATCACCCAAGAGCTCTTCCCAACCCTTCCTGTGTCTCCCCCTCTTTTTCAAAGTGCTGTTGTTTTTCTTAATATTACCTTACCCCTCCTCAAAAGACAGTTACACAAGTAGATGTGGGAGGAAGCAAAGAAATATGTCAACGGTGACTAAGTCTGCCTAGCTCCCTTGTCGCTGGAGTATCGTCAGAATTGGCCCTCTCTCACCCCTGCCTCTGTAAAAATCCTTTGCCAAGTGTGTGATTTTTCCTGAAGATCATTCTTTCCGCATGACCAAATGCCGTAATGCATAACCAGTCCAGATCGTTTCTTTCTGCCTAAATCCATGCTTGGGACACAGCGCTCAGGGTCATCAGAAGTGATTTCCCCTAATGAACAGGCAACTGATGGTTCCTGGAAGTTTCACCAGCCAATCAGGGATCATCAGTTATCCCGGGCTGTTCTTCCCCCACTACTTCTCTGGTTTCTGAATAAGTGCTTTTCCTGAAGTCCAATGACCTTAGAAGGAAAGAGTTCAAATAAAATGCAGCCCCTAGCACGCATCTCTGTCTTTGGAGCGGATCAATAAGGCCTCTGAAATGAGGCAAAGCTCTGGGCAGCGTGAGCTCCCACTCCATGGTCACAGCGTCTCAGACCTCTCAACCCCTGAGCACCTGTGAGAAAATCAGCCCAAGAGGTGTTAAAAGGGCTCACCCATCCAGCAGCATTTCCTGAGCTAGGCCTCAACATAACTGCAGCAAGGTCTGGATGTTCTGCTCCCCTTTTACAAGATGCAATAGGTAATGAACTGGAATTCCCCCAACTGTGCATCACGGAGCCTGCCCTCCCTCCAGAGGGTTGTGTCCACATGAGCCAAATGGGTAATTAACCAGAGCATTTAATACATGCAGCCTGTGTGGTTAATTCAAACCAAAACCCCATGTTTTTCACATACATGTAAATTGTTTTTCAAGAAGGCAAACTCTCACCTAATCTCTTCACTGTCAAAAAGTTTGCTCCCAGATGCAAAACATTTCATAATAAAGGTAGCCCTGGGAATTCCCTGGCAGTCCAGTGTTAGGGATCCGCGCTTCCACTGCAGGGGGCACGGGTTCAATCCCTGGTGGAGGAACTAAGATCCTGCAAGCCTCACAGCGTTTCCAAAAAAAAAAGGTAGCCCTATTTCATGCAGACCCGCTATAAACCATAGGTTGGGGCAAGTTGAGGTTCATCAGATTTTTTTAAGTAATTAGCTGCTTTAAAAAGAAAGCTCAGAATTTGCAAACCCAAGCATTTGCAGGCATAATTTTTAAAGTTTTGATCTACACCCTGTCCCTAGTCTTTTGCATTCAGTAAAAAAACAACTATTTTGCTTCTGTTGGGTCCTTGAAGGACACATATGGAAGATATAGAAACTTACCTTTTAAAAGTAGCTGTACCAAGTTGCCCAAGACCAACAGAAACTTAATTCCAAGCTTTAAAAAAACAAAATCGTGTCATTTAAGCTGAACGTCTTTATTGGATACAGAAACAATCTCAAAAATAAGTTAATGTAAATTTCATATTTTCTTGAACCCTGAAGGTTTTTTTGTCAATTTTATTATTTTTAAAATGCCTTTTAAATTAATTCAGCAATATTCTTAAACCGTGGAAAATCAAAAAATATCAGTTGAGGGTTTGTTCTGTGCAAATCAGTCTGTAACAGCTTGCTGGTTATACATTCTCAAGGGCTCTCTGCCTCCAGAGCACTGGTTTTTTAAGCCCTAAGCCCATCTCTTCTCTGCACATTGATGGGTAGGAGCTGCTTCTGCAAAGGGGTCTTGAGCATCACCCTAACATTCTAGAGCAGCGGTCCCCAACCTTTTTGGCACCAGGGTCCGTTTTCATGGAAGACAATTTTTCCAAGGACGGGGGCGGGGTGGGGGGGAAGGTTTCGGGATGATTCAAGCGCATTACATTTATCGTGCACTTTATTTCTATCGTTATTACATCAGCTCCACCTCAGATCATCAGGCATTAGATCCCCGGGGGCTGGGGACCCCTGTTTTAGAGAATAAGCACAAAGCACAGTAGTGATTCTCAAACTCCCCTGGGTGTCTGCTAAAAATGCAGATTTCTCGGCCCCATTCCAGAGATCAGTTTTGCCGGTCTGGATTGGTGCCTGGGAACCTGAATTATTAACCAGCCCCACTCCTCCCCCGCAGTGGTTCCGCTGCTGGAGGTCCACAGCTTTGCAGTTTTAAGGTGACAGACCAGACCACAGAGAGAAATTCTCTCTGGTCCCTTCCTGACACCCCATCCCTTGAGCCTTTGAAGAGGACATCTCTTCTCTGGGGTCCCCACTGAAATGGCAATATCAAGATCTCCCTGTCAGTTCCCCTAAAATTAAGTCTCAGACGACCGCGTGGCCCAGCAGCTATTCTGCCAAGTCATTCATGTGATGTGCTGGCCCACAGGGAGAGGGCAAGGCTCTTCTCCCTCTCGCTCTCCCGCTATCTGCGAGGACCTCTCAGGGCTGAGGCCCAGGGCCATATCCCTCGCAGCTGCTGATCCATCCCTCTCCAAAAGATGCAGCAGCTCCACCTGCGGTTACGTCTAAACGGGGGTTCCTGCTCACCGGGTACACCTTCTTCATTACCTCTGCAACCCTCATCGAAAGCGACAGTGTGTAACATTGAGTCGTCTCCATGGCAACCGACAGGGTGTCACACCGCCATGGGATTACGACTCCACGGCGTGGGGATTCCAGAGAAGGGGTTGGGGGCGGCGCCCCCCTGCGCCCCAGACCCACACCCAAACTGCAGGGAAGGACCCCCTCGTCCTTCCCGCCTCGGTCCCCGGCCCCCAGCCCGACCTCTCCTGTTCAGCCGGCACAGTGAGGAGGAGAGGGGGGATGGGTTCTACGGGAGCCCCCCCAACCTTACGGGGGAGGATGGTGGCGGGCCCGGCGCCCCCGGTACACTCTAGTCGCGGAGCTCAAGCCGGAGCCCGAGCCCGCGCGGGGCGGGCTGCGCAAGGCCGGGAGCCGGGGCGGGAGCGGGCGGGCCCAGCGAGGGGCGTAAGTCCCACCTTCGGGGGCGGTGCCTGGCGCTGGGGAGTGTCAGGAAGAGGAAGAGCGCGGCCAGAGGCGGCGCGGGCGCGCGACTAGCAGGGTCCGGGGGCGAGCGCCGCGCGGGCCACCATGGCCACGGACGAGCTGGCCAACAAGCTGAGCCGGCGGCTGCAGATGGAGGGCGAGGGCGGCGTCGAGGCCCCGGAGCAGCCCGGGCTGAACGGGGCGGCGGCGGCGGCGGGGGCACCCGACGAGGCGGCCGAGGCGCTGGGCAGCGCGGACGAAGAGCTGAGCGCCAAGCTGCTGCGGCGCGCCGACCTCAACCAGGGCATCGGCGAGCCCCAGTCGCCCAGCCGCCGCATCTTCAACCCCTACACCGAGTTCAAGGAGTTCTCCAGGAAGCAGATCAAGGACATGGAGAAGATGTTCAAGCAGTGAGTGCCCGCCCGATACGGTTCCCCACCCACCCCGAGAGCCGGCCTCGGCTCCCGAGCCCCCGAACCCTGGACCCCGCGCCGTCCCGGGACCCATGCGGCCAGCCGAGCTCCCCGATCCCTGACACACCAGGGGCGGGGACCCCTGGCCCCTTCCAGATAATCACGAGGCTTCGGGACCTCCTCCCTACCACGCATATGGGTCTGGGGACCCGCGGCCCCTGGCACGCGACCCCTCCTCACCGTGACGCTGCCCCCGACACACCGCACGCGCGCACGCGGAGTGGGGGACCCCGCGGCTCCTTCTAGATAAGCACAGGGGTCTGGAGGGTCCGGTTCTCTGGCCTTGTTAGTGATGCTTCTCCACACGCGCGCACACCGAGATTGAGGACCCCGTGGCCCCCTCTCCCCCTCCTCAGCTACTTGAATTCCCAACCGCCCCCCCCCCACCAAACGCGGGTCTAAAACACACACCCCACCCTCCAGCGCCTCAACAAAGGTGACCATTCCTTTTACTGGGGTCCTTTCATTTACTCTGCTTATCTCAGATCCCTCTCAACGTGGGTTCTGGGCCGAGACCCCTCCCCCGCGTCCCCTCCACTTATTCAGCATCTGCCAGCAAACTGTGTCAAAGACCCTTCGGCCCCTCCCACCTCTGCCCTCATCCACTCCGTTAGCCAGGACCCCAGCCCTTGACCCTCAGGTGATCTCCCCAGGGAGGGACCGCTTCCTCCCTGCCCCTGACTCGGCAGGTATGTACACACACACACACCCGCAGCCACGTCCCTGCAGGGCCGAGTCCCCGCCTCCCTCCGCAGACCGTCCCTCCCTCCTCTTACCCTCGTCACCCCGCGACACCCAGCAGCTTTGCAGTCACTGCCCCCTGTTTTCTGTCAGAAAGGCCCCATCTCTCCTTGCCTCCCTTCCTCCACCGCGTGCCCCCTTCCCTCCCCACACAGGGTCCCTGACACCCCACACCTTCCCATCTGACTTGGCTGGTAGCTCTCACCTCTACCTTTACTCCATCCTTAAATTCCATACCCCATGCCCTCAGCAGGTTGGGCAGGTCCTTCCAGGCCTCTGGGCTTCCCCCTCCCCCAACAAAAAAAACTTTAAATCTCTGTGAAATGACTAGAGAGAAAGGCTTCCAGGTCCCCTTCCGGTCCATCACTGCATTCACCCAGTTGGGATTGAGATGGTCAGCCACGCTGCCCCACCCCGAGCAGTGAGGGGGGCCTGGGGCGGGGGTGAAGGTACTCAGCCCCCCTCCCTTTGGTATTCTTCCCTGCCCACCTCCTGTTGACCATCCCCCCTGCCCCTGGCTGGAGGGGAAAACAGCCCAGGGGTGTGATCTGGAGTAGATCTGGAAGTGGATCCAAAAGGTAGAACCGTCCTGAGGCCAAGTCTCAGGTGAGGGAGTCAGGAGGTCTGGCAGCCCAAGGTCGAGAGGAAGGGGCGCTGACCTCACCTTGGCTGGGGCAGTGTGCTCCGACCGTAAGCAGGAAGCCCCGGGTGGCGGGGGGAGGGTTTTGCAACCCCCCAGCTTGAGAAAGGCTCTTTCCCACTCCTCACTGCTTGCTGTGGCCCTGCTTCTGCATTTGGCCCCAATGCAGAAGAGGTTTTTGGTTCTCAGACCTGGATGGCTGGGAGCCCCATGTTTTTCCGAGGGTCAGCCTGGGGTGGAACTGAGTCCTTAACCCCACTCCAGGCCTCTGCATGGAGACCCCTGGGCCTTGAGGAGCCTGCTTCTTTGGCTCCAGGGTCTTGTCTGGGAGTTCTTCTCAAGTTTCTTCCTGATAAAAGACTGGCCCTATCAGGAGAGCAGGAGTTCCAGGATCGCAGCCTCAATAGAAGGCAGTCAGAACTTCCTTATAGACTCTGCCCCGCCCCCTGCACCCCCCCCCCCCCCCCCCCCCCCGCCGCCCATGAAGTACGAGGGAGATTATTCAAATGCGGCCACCATCAGTGCCGCAGGACTAAGGAGCTTCTCCGTTCCTCCCAGCAGCCCCATGACATAGAACTGTCGTCACCACCATGCCGCAGTTGGACAGTCTGGGCACAGAGCGGTTAGGTAACTTGCCAAGAATACACAGCTCAAAAAATGATGGAGTCATAATCTAAACCCAGGTCTGTGACTCCAAAACCCATGTTCTTCCCTCCTGGGTTTCCCGTCACAGACGTCTGCCTCCACGCGGGGAAACACACCCCTCCAACACCCGCTTCCGTGTGCATGGCTGAGTTTCTCCCACGTGGACCCACCACCAGAGTCATTCTCTTAGGCTTCATCCCCTCTACGCCCGCCAAAAACAAGAAGGAGCTGTTTGGAGACACGCTGAATGAGCAGGGACCTGGGAGGCTGCAGCTTGGGTGGAAGGGGCGCGTGACTAGGGGAATGGTCGTGAAGCTGCATTTGCAGCGCGAGCTCACTTTTTACAGAGGCTGTTTGGCTGTTAGTTTGGCGAGGGGTACTTTGTTGAAAATTGAGGGGAGCTGAACCCCTGGAAGCCCCCTCTTGGCACCACTACTGCCTGATGAGGTATTGGCAGGGGTGAGGGGGGCAGGAAGGGGTCAGGGAGATTCTAGGGAAGGAAGTACCACCCGCCGGGGGCCCTGGCGTGGATGGAAGGCTGCAGATTTTGTATTCAAGGAAACAAGGCTTCACTGTGCCAGCCGAGCCCAGCCCAGCCGAGTCCCGCCTGTGAACAGCCAACAGACGGGCTCTCATGGAAGACAAAACTCGCGTTCTGCTTCTGCTGTCCAAGAGGTGCTGCAGCCTCCTGGGTCCAAGCAGGGCCCAAGGATCACAGCCAAGGCTCTGCTGGGACACTTCCACCCTGATCTGCAGCTCCCATGGCAGAGGGGAGGGGAGCCTGGCCCCCCTGGGAAGCCATCCCCCAGAGCAGAGTGCAGGAGATGGGAGAGGGCAGAGGGAGCTGGGAGCTGGACTTGTCTTGGAGGCCAGGAGCTAGGAAGTGGGGCTTTGTCCTGGCTCTGCCACTCAGTTACCTAGTCTGCCTGCCCCCTCTGGGCCTCAGTCTTCCCATCTGTGAAAGGAGCATGATGTATCTGATGATTCCCAAAGGTGATTCACCAATGACTTCCTTATTTCTGAGTCGTCCGGAACCCTCCCGGATGGCAGAACTGCCTTCCAGGGTCTTCCAGTTCATCCATTCAGTGATCATCAGCAGATACTTCCTAAGGATGGAGATGGAGGGAGAAGAGAGGGGGCAGAGGGAAGATAGACGGGCTTTCCGTCATCGCTGACCTCACGCCGCTGGTAGTTTCCATCTGGGAGAGACCTCCGGGGTTGTCACCAATGCTTCTCCCCCATTTTACAGAAGAGGAAACTGAGGCCCAGGAAAGTGTAGTGACATTCCTGGGGAGGTTTTCCGTGGCTGAACCAGAGCATCCTTATCTATACAGTGGGAAAAGTGGTCCCTGCTTCTCGAGGTGGGGCGGGGGGAGGTGATGCACGCAGAGCTCTGGCAAGGTGCCAGGCACCTGGAGGCACCTGGACTCTCAGTCCTTCCTCCTCTTGCAGCCTCAGGCTGCACCCCTCACCTCTAATCCGACCCTCTGCCCTCCTCTGTCTGCCCATCCATCCAGGGCTGCTCTGGAACCCTCCAGGCAAGGGGCAGCCACCTCTGGCCTGGCAACAGCCTGCGTGGGGCTCTGCGGGGTGATGTAAGCCGAGACCTGCCAGAGAGGAAGGCAGCCATGTAATTCTGAACCCGCCGTGGAATCCGAGGAAGATGTCCTAGTTCCCTGCCCTGCCCAGCCTCGTCCCCAGCCACTTCATCTCATGACCCCTTGCGTCAGAGAAGAGGGGGGCTTCCCTCTCTCCTTCCCACCTTGCCCTCCCCTCCTCTCCACCTGCTACGCCTCCCTGGTGTCGCCCTAGGCTCCTGCAGCTCACAGCAGCACCACCGCCTCGTCCTTCCTGGAGGGCTGTCTGGTGCAGTGGTTAAGGGCAGGGCCTTTAGAGTCAGCCGCCCTGGGTTGGAATCCCAGCCTGGGGCCCTGGGGCAAGGCACGTAAACCCTTCTGAGCCCCGGTTCCTCACCCTGGAACAGGGAGAATAACAGAACCCACCTCACAAGGTTGTGACGAAGTGCCTGGCACAAAATAAGTACTTTCCAGGTTCCCGTCGCCACCATCCCCAGCCCTGGTGGTGGCGCCTAGCACGGAGATTCCTCCACAGAAGCCACTGGCTGACTCTACCTACCCCCATGGAGCTGCCCGGCCTGCCAGACTGTCAAGAACCCTCTTGCTTTGGGCCGGAGTGACGGGGACCCAGCATGAGAACCTTCTTTCCCTCCTGCTGAACCGACACTTTCATTGACGGCTACATATGGCTTTGATAAATAACAAAAATGGGAAACCGAATTCATGATCACTTAACTACGTGGAAGGCAGGTGGCAGAAAAAAGGGCAGCGCAGACAGCAGCCCTGGGATGACACAAAACTAGGACTCCAGCGCCCGTCTGCCACCGCCCGGACGGGGTGCTCTGCTTCTCAGCCCCTGTTTCCCCTGGGGCTAAAGAACCTGCCTGGTAAAGTCCTGAGGATTAAGTTTTAAAAAGTCCTGGGGAATTCCCTGGAGGTCCAGTGGTTAGGACACCGCCCTTTCACTGCCAACGGCCCACGTTCAATCCCCGGTCGGGGAACCGACACGCCTGACCGTGCGGCCAAAAAAAAAAAAAGTCCTGAGCCTTTGTAGAGAGCCCACCATTGTGTCTGGTCTGTGGGCTATTAAAAACATAGATGATGATTTTGAAAAGCTTAAAGTCCATTCCTTTGATCATATTTTATTAAGTTTCTGTGTGCAAGGTCCAGAGAATTAAGGGAAAAATAGAGTTCCTGCCCTCAAGAAGCTTAAAGTCTCACGGAGAGCAGTGGCATAGAGGGGTGGGTCTTTGGGGGGATAGAGAGGATGGGCCCACCGGGCTGGAAACGGCAGGTTCCATTTCTTTATTTCTATGACGAGGACTGAAGTTCTCCTGAGGGATGCCGTGCCGCCGGCCCTCCACAGCCAGCCCCCCGCCGCCACACCCTCTCCTTGTTAAATGGGACCGCCAGGCCCAATGGAGCCTGGTGTGTTATTTCAGGAACTGAACTTCATCCTCACACCAGCCCAGGGAGGTGGGTGCTGTCATTATCCCCATTTGCCAGATGAGGAAAGCAAGGCTCAAGGTTATAATAAGTGGCAGGGCCAGGATTAGAACCAGGTCTGCCTACTGGGAGCTCCCGAGGCCAAGTGAGGGCTGCGTTTATGGGAAAGGAGGAGTCCCAGAGCCTAGGCGGGGGGTGAGGGGGGAGGTCCTCTGGGGGTTCAGAGGTTGGGTCCTTCCCCCTGCAGCAGCCAGGAGCTTGCCTTTCTGGGGAGAAGCCCCACACCCCTGGGGAGGGAGGATTTCCTGGCCTCAGGCCTGTCCTCTGCTCTCCTACTTCCCTTCTGATTCTGAGTCACCTCTCCTTTCCGTCCCCCCAGGGACTTTCGGTTCCCTTTTAGTTTGCACCTTCCTGCCTTCTCTCCTCTGTGCCTCTGGGTTCAGGGCCTGGTTTCGGCTGTAGGAGACCCAGCCCTGCTGCCTAGGGCCCTTTCTGCAGGGCCAGCCTAGCCAGGAGCAGAGTCGCCCTGTGGCCTCAGCAAGGACAGTCCCCACATCCTCCATCAGCCGAGTTCCCTCTGACTGCCCAGCAGCCTGCTCCTCGGCAGACTTCTGCTTTTCAAGGTCTCTAGAGAAGCGAGGGTTCCGGGCCAGAAAGGTGCAGCCTGACGGAGCCGGGCCCAGGGACGCCTGAGCTGTGTGCAGACAGAGGGCCGCTGTGGCATCTCCATTGCAGGCACTTTGCCTCTTGTTTAATCCTGTCTCGGCATCCTGGAAGATGATCATCACCCCTTTCATAGATAAGAAGACCGGGTCTCAGAGAGGGTTCCATGACTTGAGGAGTGGAGACAGGATTTGAACGAGGGTCCTTCTGACTCCCACGTCCCTTTCTCCCATGGGACCCGAAGAGAGCAGCGTCAGTGTCCGCCAGGAGCTTGTTAGAAAGCTCAGAGGCTCAGGCTCCACCCCAGGCCTACTGGGTCAGAATCTGCTTCCCCACCCCTACCCCCCCCACCCCACCCCGGTACGCGGGCCTCTCACTGTTGTGGCCTCTCCCGTTGCGGAGCACAGGCTCCGGACGCGCAGGCTCAGCGGCCATGGCTCACGGGCCCAGCCACTCCGCGGCATGTGGGATCCTCCCGGACCGGGGCAAGAACCCGTGTCCCCTGCATCAGCAGGTGGGCTCTCAACCACTGCGCCACCAGGGAAGCCCAGAATCTGCATTTTAACAAGGCTCACCGGGTGTGCGCATTAAGGTTTAAGAAGCACTGGGCCACCATAGCTGTCTCCCTGCCACGTTACTTAGTCTGGGCAGTGAGGGGAAAACAAGAGGAAAGATTAAGTTAAATAGTAAACACTGGGTTATATTAGACGTTCAGTAAATGTTCTTTGCAATCACTTTTATAATAATTATTATTATTAGGGGCAGGCAGGGAAGGAGGCGGCACAGGGGAGAGCCCGGGAGGGGGGAGACCCACTGCTGAAACTACATGTGGAGGGAGCTGCCCTCCCAGGGTGGGCTCAGCATTAGGTGCTCGAACTTGAGGTTAGGACGCCCCCAAGTCCTGACAGCGCCCAGCAATTGCCATCAGCCTTGGGGGCCCCCACTTGATCCTTGGACTTATCGGAAAGCCGTGGAGGAGGCGTGAGCACCCCCCAGCCACACACTCACCCGTATGCACTCACACACCCTCTCCTTGGCTGACACAGGGCAACAGATCAAGTGTCAGAGTCCGCAGATAGGACTGGAGGAAGTGGTGAGAGGCTGGGCTTTCCCCCCATGAGTCAGGCAGTCTGGGGGTGGGAGAGTGCAGGAACGGATGGGCACTGCCGGCCGTCATCACCGAGCCTGTGGGCGTCCACCTGCACGGGGAGGCGGGCCAAGCCAACCTGCCTGTAACAGCTAGCAAGGCCAAAATATCCCTGTTGTCCAGAACTTTCCTGCCCCAAGCAACCTGCCTTCCCATTTTGCAGGTCAAAGAGTAGAGGCCTAGGAGCCTCTGGGGCCTCCCCAGATAGGATGGAGGAAGACCGGGTCTGTGAATGCTGAGAACAAAGCCAGGTGGGCCTGGGGGCTCAGCGGTCCATAAACACCACTCTCTCCAGCTGTCTGTCCTCCTTGGGACCCCCATGGGCAGAGGGGCCATGAGCAAAGGCCAGGGATGGGAACTAGAAGGGAGAGAATTGGGGTCCCCTATGCTCCCAGATCAGGTGTTCCCACCCTCCCCTTGTGCAGCAGCTGTGATGACTCCTCACTCTGCTCTCAGACTGTACAGCACAGCTGGTGGGTGGGGAGGGTCGTGCGTGAGGAGAAAGTTTCTAATAGTTCCAGAGCCAGAATGTGCTGCTTTAGGTAAGCAGTGAGCTTCCCGTCCTTAGAGGCATTCAAGATGCCAAGCAGGAAAACTGCACTGTGTATCTGACCCTCATGAATGGCTAAATGAGGTGGCCTCCAGTATCCTTCCCAGCCTGAGTTTCTTTGGTGCAGGGTCTGTAGGCATCAAGACGCAGCATAGTAGTTAAAAGCACATGTTTTTCATCAGGTCAGGGTTCTGATCCCAGGTGTGCCCTCGTCAGCTATGGTCTTGGCCCAGTCACTTTCTCCCTGAGCCTCAGTCTCCTCGTCTGTAGTATGGGGATATTTATGCCTGCTTCATGGGGTTCCTGTGAGGATCTGATACGAAACACTTGGCACAGTGCCTGGCACATAGTAAGTGCCCAGCCAAGAGCAGCCACTAATGATAATATTATGAAATGAGGGCAAGCCCTGCATGCTGTAGGAGCCGGCCACTGCTCTCACCCCCGTATCTCCGGGTTATCAGAACCGGGGGAGGAGGAGCCATCAGCCGGATGGGACCTGCAGCCCAAAGGGGCAAAGTCTGCCTGGGTGGTGGCCGCTGCTCCACGTGCAAGGGCAGATGGGAGGGGATTTCGTCACCAGCATCCGGGGCGGCAGCTGCTGAGCCCTCCCCGTCGAGAACTATTCAGGGGGAGGCTCAGAGGGGTGGTGGTTAGGCATGTGGGCACAGCACCAGGTGCAGCCGCCTCCCTCCAGTGCTGGAGAAAAGTGCTCAGCTCCCAGCCCAGGAGCTTTGTTGTCAGTCCTGCCGGACGGAACTGGCCCTCCCAGGCAGGGCCCAAGCCTCTCCTCTCAGCCCAGTCTCCCCCAGCCCTGCAGGCTTGGGAATCTGGGGCCCTCCATGGGACCGCCTTCCCAAGAAGAAAGCAGGCAGGCAGGGAGGAAAGCTTACAACTTTGGGAATCTTGCTTTTCTCCAGCTGTGTGACCCTGGGCTGCTTGCTACCCACTCTGGGCCCCAAGTTCCCTACATGACATGAAGGGGGTAGACCAGGCATCCCGGCGGATCTTGGGTACGGGCTCTTTTCCTGGATCCTCTGAGCCACCTGCAGCCTCAGCTGCGGCTCAGGGAGCGGGCTGAGGGAAGAGAGGCTCTCCCCAGTCAGGGATAGATGCCTGTTTCCAAGCATCTTAGAACACCATTCTCTCCTGGGTTGCCAGTGGTCCTCCTGCTGGTGGCACAGAGGCAGTCTCCCCCTTGGTCACTTCCCTCCCTGTCAGAGGAAGAACAAGAGAGTAATCCAGGACCGAGGCTTCTCTCTCTCTCTGCCCAGCGAGAGAGCAAAAGATTCTGTCCGGCTGTCTCTTCACCTCCCCAAGGGGCGGGGTCCTTGAATCAGGCCTAATGGGGGTGGGGGAGGGAAGTAGTGGGACCTTCAGAGAAGATGCTGGAGGGACCTCTGGGTCATCGTGTCCACCCGCTGCCTCCAGGCCAGTCTACAACAAGCATTTCCTCCCCGCCATGCACCATCAGGACTGGTGCCTGAGGGAGAAATTGTATTTTTTACCATTATTATTCTCAACACCATTTTTACATTATATGTGCAAAGTACTTAACTAGTGTCTGGCACACAAAAGTTCTCAATAGCGCCTATTCTAAAGAACTGCAGGGTTTAAGCACATACTGTGTACTAGGCATTTTACATCCGCAATCTCCTTTATCTCAAATCCCAGAGGTAGATGTTACCGTAGTAGTACTGTAGTTAGCGTGTAATGATTAAGTACTTATTGTGGGCCAGCCTCTGTGCTAAGAATCTGGGTGGATCATCTCTTAACTCTTGCCGCAAGCCTGGGATGGGTCTGATCTCCATGATGTCAGTGGTTCATAGGGTCATGTGACTTGAGCAGCGTCACCTAGCCAGCAGGTGGCAGAGCTGGGGTTAGTCTCAGCAGAGCTGCTGTGAGCACAAACCTCCAGGGTTTACCCAGGAACCTGGCTGATCCAATGACCCAGAGCCCACCCACGTCACAGCCCAGGGCACATGGTAGATGTCCACTCCCCCGGGGGCCTTGTGGGAACAACCCCCTCCAGTGTGGCCAGCCCCTGCATTGTCCCCCTGGGGGCAGGAGCCCGGAAGCAGTCATTGATTGATGCTTGATTGACACAGGCAGCGGTTCACGCCGCGGTTTGAGCTGCAGCCCAGCCAGGCCTGGGAGCTGCCAGAGACCGAGATCCAGAGCCCAAGTTTCTGTCCAAGTTTGGACACTTTATCTGCACTTCCTCTGAAACTGAGCCACCCCTGGCTGCAGGAGTAACCCTTGAGCAGTAAATAAAGCTGAGGTTCAAGAGAGGCAGGTGGGGCGGTGGAGAGAGTAGAGTGTGGGCATCACGGGGGGGGCGTCTGAACCCTTGGCCAGTGCCCAGACCTCTCCAGCCCCTGTCCCCTAATCAGTCACATGGGGACATAACTCTGACCCCCCAGGATTGCTGAGCGCAGAGAAAAATGCCTGGCACATAGTAGGAGCTTCATAAAAGTAACAAAGTCTCGTGATAGTGCTGGTAGCTGCAGCTTCTGGAGCCAGCGCTGTGTGAAGTGCTTGTCACGTGTGAACGTACCCAGTCCTCGCAGTGACCTTACGGAAGAGTCCCATCATACCGGGGGTTCTCTGCCTTGTCTCCTGGAGCCCAAGCAGTCTGCTCCAGCCCTGACATGTCGTCATTGGAGCCCGAGTTCAGAAAGAGGCGGGGGCTTTGTCTTCCACAGGGACGCTGAGGAGGGGCATCCACGTGACTTGCCCCGGGAAAGACTGACTCCCTCACCTGGCCACGCTCCAGGGCTGCTCCAGTACCGGTCACTAAGGCTCATGCAGCAGCCACCCAGCCCCTTACCACTGGCAAACAGGCTCCAAAGATGGAAGGGGGGCGGGGCTCCACCGTGTCCCCCACAGGGCCCCTTCAGCTCTAAGCGGAGCCTGGACCACGGGATCGTTGGCCTCCCTGACCCTCCCGAGTCCCACAACCCTCCACCACATCCTCTCGCATCTGCTTCCGCCTCGGCTGTGGCCACTGCTCTCACCCCGGACCCTTTCACCCCGTGGTGGGGAAAAAGGCCTCAGGACCCTGTGTTCCTGTAGGGTTCCCAGAGACCTATCTTCCGGTGCTGCATCACTTCCAACCACTGACTCACTTGCTCGTGAACTATTTTTACCCCTTGCACAAATGCTCTGCTCAGCGCTCCAGGCAGATGTCTCTGTCCTGCTGGCAACCCCAGGACATGAGTGGTAGGGGGTGGGGGGGTGGGGCCCAGCAAATGTGCAGGTTTATGAGCCCTACTGACGTGGGGTAGAAGCCCAGCCCCTTCCTTCACTGCTGTGTGACCTTGGGCAGGCCACTTAACCTCTCTGAGCTTCCATTATAAAAGAAGGTTATTATGAAGATTAAGTAAAATAAAGTATGGAAATTTCCCAGCACAAAGATAGGTTTCAAAAAGTGGTTGCTGTCAGATGTCCACAGTCATGTGAAGCTTATGTGTAATTAGAGATGGGTGAGGGGAATTGGGAAGCCCTGTAGAGGCCACAGGAATGAGATGTGTGTTTGTGTAGGAACTCCAAGTCTCCAGGAAGTTTCTGGAACTCAGCCCCTGTATGTCATATTGCTGTCACCAGCGCTGCCACCCAGCCATCTTGAGGCCTCAGGGACCGCACAAGCTTCTTTAGGCTCAGAAGGCCCATGTGACCAGCGCTGAGATGACTCTCCCCAGCCCACCAGGAGACAGGCAGGGCGGTTGCTTGGTTCGCCTTCTGATAAGAGGCCTGGCTGGGCGGCGGGAGCAGCACCCACATCTGCCATGCTGTGTGCTCCCGGCACAGGCAGCACCTCCCCAGCCAGGGCACGGGCCTGGAGCCCAGCTCTGACCCAAGCTCTTACCACAAGGAAGCCAGTCGAGCGAGACGTTTCGACTCTGCCCCTCACCCTGTCCCTCTCTCTGCCAGGCTGTTGTGGTAGAAAAAAGAGACCTGAAATGTGCAGGACAGAGGCACGGTCATCACGTAATCACTGTTCCAGGCCTTTCCAGCCACCCAGCTGGATCCCTGCCGCTCACTGCAGGCACCCTGCACAACTTGTTCCCAGAACACACCCCAGGCCACCTTCCAGAAAACTAGCAGTGGCCCCTCCCTCCTGTGACCTCTGGCCCTACCCTGAGACATGTGGTACCTTCTGCTTCCTCCTGGGTGGGAACAGGGAGAGGGGGGAGAGATGGAGCCAAGATGTCCCTCGAGTGCCTGTGGAGGTACCTGGAGATGCTCAGTGAGTTCTAACTTAAGGGCCTCCCGTCACAATCCTCACCCCCATGGTATTGTAAATTCTCCCTCCCTGCTTGTTCACATCTCATTCAGTAGAGAGGGGCTGTGGTTTCCGCTGCCTTGTGTAGCAGGTAAATTT
The DNA here is from genome assembly GCF_039906515.1 of Pseudorca crassidens. Taxonomy (NCBI): domain Eukaryota; kingdom Metazoa; phylum Chordata; class Mammalia; order Artiodactyla; family Delphinidae; genus Pseudorca; species Pseudorca crassidens. Next base: position 11,753,034 of record NC_090297.1, read on the forward strand.
GGCCAAAAGTTAGCACTGTTCAACATGTAGGAGGCTGCCAGGTCACGTGGTGAGCTCCCCATCATCAGAGGTAACCAAGCAGTAGCTGGGCCTCAAATTGGGAGTCCACCTGGGCCGAGGTCCTCTCCAGCTGTGATAAGATGACGTGTTGGTGGGAGGCACCTTTTGAGCCCCCAGGCTCCTTGTACTCTGGCTTATGACCACTCTGGTCAGGTATGAGGTGGCAGGATGTCCTTAGGCCTCTCTCTTTGCGCTCACAGGTACGATGCCGGCCGGGATGGCTTCATCGACCTGATGGAGCTAAAGCTCATGATGGAGAAACTTGGAGCCCCCCAGACCCACCTGGGCCTGAAAAACATGATCAAGGAGGTGGATGAGGACTTTGACAGCAAGCTCAGCTTCCGAGAGGTGAGCCCCACTCCCCGTGGGGGGCAGCACCGGGGGGTGGGGAGAAACTAATCCCTCTTTGTCATTGAGCGACTTTGTCCGTGAACGGCCACTGTCGAGTGGCTGATGGTTGGCTGAGTGAGGTGTCAGCGGATCCTAGAGCAGGTACCTGGGGAGATTCTGAGATGCCTAAGTGAGACAGAGGCACGTGCGTTCCTTCACGCAGTGAGCACTGCTGGAGTGACTTCTGTATACCTGACCCCGTGTGGGCTGTGGCAGTACAGAGAAAGGCCCTGTGCTCCGGGGGTCCTGGCGTGTAGAGGGGGAGATGCTCAGAGAGGAAATAACAGGATGCTGTGCTTCAGGAGAAGAGGGGACAGATGGGGGAGGGACATGCACTGCAGGTCCGAGAGGAGCCAGGCGCTGAGCTGGGTGACCTCACACTCCGAATCTCACTCAGGCCTCACTCTGAGACAGGAGCCACGAACGAGCCTGTTTGCTGGAGGAGGAAGCAGAGGCTCAAGGCCAGAGAGCAAGGGCCCTGGTCCCCGGGCAGCATAGGGTTAAAGGCCAGAGGCGGCCTCTGGAGAGTCAAGGCTCAGGCTGGGCCTCGGAGAACTGGCAGGAAGCACAGAAGAGGCGGGGCGAGAGGAGGGGGAGGGGGGCGCCTGGGGGAGCCGAGTCCAGGGAGGAAGGTGCGAGCAGCACACGGTGATGGTTTGGAGTCCGGACCCGGGTTCAAATCCTGCCTCCATCGCTTTCTGGTGCTGAGATTGGGGCAGGTTTTTTCTTGCCCCTGAGCCTTCCTCGCTCTGTAAAATGGGCAGAGCCATGTACCTTTAGGACTCAGTAAATGGAAGTTAGAGCGGATTGGTTTGGGGAACAGGGGAAACAAAGGTAAGAGGTAGGTTGAGGCTTTTAACGGGAGCTGAGCATGGGCAGAGCAGCCTGCAGTAGCCCCAGTCCTGGGGGTGGGGGGCAGGAGACAGGTCACCTAGCCTCCCATCGTACAGATGGGCAAACCAAGGCCCAGAGAGGGAGGGACGCGACAGCCTGTGCAGGACACAGAGCATGGAGGACGGAGAGCCCGGACCTCTAGCTCCCAGGCCTGTGAGTACCTCCTTTCCGGGGAGGCCTGCAGCTGGCCCCGGGTGTGGGCAGGCTCTGGCCCCTTTCCCTCTCTCCCTGACAGCATCAGTGTTCTGTTCTCCCTGCTGCAGTTCCTCCTGATTTTCCGCAAGGCAGCGGCTGGGGAGCTGCAGGAGGACAGCGGGCTGCACGTGCTGGCCCGCCTCTCCGAGATCGATGTGTCCACCGAGGGCGTCAAGGGGGCCAAGAGCTTCTTTGAGGCTAAGGTAAGGAATATGGGAGGAGGTGTGGAACCCAGACTGGGGTTGCCCTGACCCCCACGTGAGGACAGGTGTGGCCGGGGTACTCCGGGGCCCTGAGTTAGCTTAAGGGTCAGCACGTCCCCTTCCTGTCCCTGCTGAGACCGCAGACAGGAGGTGGGGAGCTGACGCCCCTCCTGGGTCGGTCAGGGCCCACGGCGCTCCTGGCTTCTGTCCCCTCCTGTCCAGCCTGTGATCCTTTCCAGCTTCTCTTTCTCTCCCTGCCCCAGAGGTGGGTAAGGGAGGGGTGTGTACTCTTGAAGAGGTGACAGGGGCCCCTTTGAGCTGCCCCAGCCCTGTACCCGGAGCCACTACCCGCAAAGGACTGGGCCTTAAAGAGTGGGCCCGGGAGACAGGAAGCAGGCCCAGAAACACAGCACTGGCTCCCGGGGCCTCTGGGAGACACTAGCCCCGCCAGCCCCAGCCGGGAGGGAGTATGATGGGCCCCAGAGGCCACCGCCGTGCACAGTACCCTCCCCTTTCAGCACACGCTCAGATGCAGGGGACAAGTATGGTTCCTGGATCCTGCCCTTCCCGGGCCCCGGGGCCCCTGCCTGTTCTTGCTTCTCCCCCTCCCCATGTTAGCTAAGAACATTCCTTCTGAAGGCCTCCTCCCACCTCCCTCTGGGCTTCTAGGGTTGATGGGATGTTTCCGGGTTCATCAGTGAACCCAGTGCATCTGGGCTTCCCAGGACAGGGGACAGGGTAAGAATAGCAGCTTCGGAAGCTCACATTTCTAGGACCCGTGCTCTGCAGCAGCTACTGAATATGTCTTCTCTCTTTCAATCCTCCCAACGTATCCATGAGGTCGGAGTTACTGAGCGCCAGGCTGTAAGTGGAAGCAGTGAGGCTCAGAGAGGTGACTGAAGTACCTGGCCCAGGACCAGGCTAGTGGGAGGCAGAGCTGTGTGTGCATAGGGGAGGGGGACAGCGGAACCAAAAGAGACCCCAGAGAGAGCCCCTCCGGCCCTGAGCCATTTCCCCCCCGACCCCACCCCAGGTCCAGGCCATGAATGTGTCCAGCCGCTTCGAGGAGGAGATCAAGGCAGAGCAGGAGGAGAGGAAGAAGCAGGCGGAGGAGATGAAGCAGCGGAAGGCCGCCTTCAAGGAGCTGCAGTCCACCTTCAAGTAGCGAGGCTGCGCCCCACCGCCTGGCCCCGGCCCCGGCGCCCAGTCCCGCGGGCGAGGGTGGCGAGGGCCGGCAGACCGCAGGCCAAGCCTGATCCTCGGCTCTGTCTGAAGGGACCATGCTAAAAAGCTACACGTGTCTGTGAACAAGCCGGCTGAGGGGTCTCCCAGAGCGGCTCGGCCCCTCCCCGCTCCCTTCCGCTGTCCCTGAGGCCCTGACACCAGCCGCCTCCCGGCCTGGCCCAGCCCTCCCTGGCCAGTCCTGCACCTCTCGCCTCCTGGCCGCCCACTGCCTGCTGCAGCCGCTCCTGCTTCTGGCTCTAGGGCGCTCCCTGCCGGTGGGCTGCCTGCACATACACTCCTCCCTGTGCCTCTCCCTTTCCACCTCCTCCTCTACCCCCGCAGAGACCACCTGCCCTTAACCCACAGGCTGCACTGCCCCTGGGGCCCTCGAGCGCCCCCCCCTTGACTGGGGGAGCGACAGGTGGCAAGGATCGTGGCCGGCCCCATAGAGCTGATGGGTGGCACCCAGGCTCCCCATCACCAGCACCTGTTCCTCTGGCCCTGCCTCCTCTCTCTGCTGGAATCAAGGGGGGGGCTTCTATCTTGGCGAAGGGACCCAGGCCCCTGGCACCCCATGCTGGCAAGGAGACCCCAGCTCTCTGGGGCCCAGCCAGGCAGGGTGAGGGGGCAGCTGTGCCAATCTACCTCAAGGGCCCACACTCTGCCGGCCATGCCACGGATTGTGGGCAGGGAAGGCTCTGAGGGCAGAAACACCAGTCCCTGGTCCCCTCCACTCCCCCCCGCTTTCCCTGGCCCTGAACAGCCTGAGGGTCTCTGGAGAGAAGAGGGTGGGGAGGAGGGATTGGCCCCTTCATAGGGAAGGAAACCAGCACGTCTCCATTCTCCAGGAGGCGTCCAAGAAGTGCTTTAAGTGGGACCAGGTTGTGGGGAGCAGGGGGCCTGGCTCGGCTCTTTCATGCCATCCTTCCCCAAGTGACGTTCACCGCCTTGTCACCAGCAACGGGACATGTCCTGTCACACCCACCCCCTGAGGGAGCATGGGGACCCCAGCCCTCCCCGTGCCCATCCCCAGATGGGCCGTGGCCAAGCCTGTGCCACCGGCCCGGCCCTACGCGGCTCCCGATGTGCTCGCTCACGTGTGTGCGTGTCTGTGTGTACGTGCGTCTGTGTCCATTGCTGTGTCGTGAAGCTGTGCCCGTCCTCCAGTCCAAACAAGCGCGTGGCCGCTGAGGCCACAGTTATGCAACTTTCAGTGTGTGTTGTGACAGCGTCACTGCTTTTTAAACTCGGTAACCCTTTATTTTAGTAAAATGCCCCAAGAGTCCACAAAACTCCTGTTGGACTTGCAGAGTTGGACTTGCAGAGGTTTTATTTTTTTGGCCTTAGAATCTGCAGGAATTAGGAGGTACTGACCCCAGTGCAGCAGCCTTGGCCCTGGATTGCGTTTGCCTTAGCGGATATGTTTATACAGATGAATATAAAAAGGTCTTTTTCTTTTGGCCTATTGCTTTTTTTTTTTCTCTCTCTTCCCTTCTCACCAAAAAAGAAAAAGGAAAAAAAAAAAAAGGCTACTTCTTCATTCGGTGGTACGATTATTTTTTTTAACTAAAATAAGATAAAATTCTATATTCTTATGTGTGTGTGGTTCTTGTTGGGGTGGGAGAGGGGAGGGGCTGGGAGAGGAGCGGACAGGATGAGGTCACCTGGGTGCTGGGGCAGCACTGGCTCAGGTGGCTCCCATGTCATTTCAGAAGCAGGGAGAAGAGGGACTCTTCCTAATGGGAGGTTGAGTTTGATGCTCACCTGCTGTCACCAGGGGCTAGTCTAAGCTCTTTATATGTAACAGCTCATTTCATCTGCACAGCCAGCCCAGGAGGGGGCTGGGGGTGCTGTGTTATTCCCAGATAAGAACAGAGACACTCAGAAAGTCTCCCAGAGGCACACAGGCAAGCGGGGCAGCTCCAGGCTGCTCGGTCCGCAGCTCGTGCCCCTACCCATCCAGCCGCCCTGCCTGGCAAGTTCATTCAGAGGAGGACATGCACCAGGGGTGGCACCGAGGCCACGGGGATTCTGGATTGAGGCACCCTAGAGCCCCCCAAGACTCTCTGCCACACTCAGATGCACCCCAAGCCTCCCCCGAAGACGGGTGGTTGGATGAAAGGCAAAGAGCCAGGTGATCCCTGGGTAGCTTTGGACAGATCAGGCTCCCGCTGGGTCTCAGTCACCCCATCTGTCCAATGAGAGGGTCTCAAAGTCTTCCCAACCCTTCGGTTTCCAGGTAGGGGGTCCCCCGTCCGTCAAGTGCACCCTGAGTTGGGGGTGCAGGAGTTTGAGATTAGGCTGGGCATCGCTGCCCCCGGGTGGACATGGGTGGTATGACAGCAGCCAGGATGCCCTCCACCTCTGGCTTCCTTACAGGCCCTGCTTGGAGAAGGCTGCGTCCTTGAAGTGTATTTCCTGAGAAAGGCCACTCCCACATGCCACCTGTGGCCTGAGATGCCACCATCATTAACACCACATGTTGGGTTAAGCGTCGCCCTTCAATTGCCTTCCCAAGGGCAGAGCATCAGAACCCCTGACATGCTAGCAAAAGGGTCTCAGAACTGAGGGACAGAGGATACTGACAGGGAAGGGCTAAAATTCAAGCCCCAGAGCCCCCGCCCAGCCGGCCCGGTGGTGGATGTGGGCCTCCAGCCCTCAGAATGTGAGGGACACAGGCCAGCGGTCCCACGCCAGGCCCTCCACCATCAGATCCAGCTGAGAGGAGCCCCAGCCTCGGCCCACACAAGACCTCCCACTCCCAGCCCAGGCAGAGGGCACGGGAGGAATAAGGAGGCCTGGAGTGATTCAGGGACCAGGAATGGGAAGGGGAGACGGCTCCTCAAACCCTGCCCATGTCCCGTGCTCTCAGTAAGCCCCCCGCCAAGTCCCGGTCCCCATCACCAAACCCCAAACCCCTCACTCGGCCCCCAAACCCTCTCTCAACACCCAGTACTTTCATCTGACTTTGAGGAGAAACACTGCCAGGCCCCAGGCCCACCTCCTTAGTGGGTCCCACCCAAGATGTAACACTTGCCCCCCGAAAGTCCTGTCCCGGCAACTAAAAATTATGGGCCCCGGTCAGTGGTACCTGCGCTGTTTCTCAGGCTCTCACCAACAGCCTCCCCGCTTGACTCCCAACCTTGGCATTGCTTCTCCTGGCATTCCCTTCCCCTGAGCCCAGCCTCTGCCAAGTCACCCATGGTTATTTTTCCAGCACAGTCTGGCCCTGAATGGCTGGGGGACATTAAGTGCCCAGATCCTGGGAGGCCCCGCTCCAGGCCCTGGAATACACGAGCTTCAGCGGGATAAGGATGAGGGTGTCTGGCATCGTCACAGTCTCAAGTCCTCATGTTCGTTTTGGACATGGAATCTGCAGAGAAGCCACCCTTTCCCACCTGCCCCCTATCAAGCTCCCACCCAGAACTCACGTCTTCTCGTTTGGGGCTCCCAGCTCTTGGCCCAGAACACTCCAAGGAACACTTATCACCCAGCCAGGCAGGGAGGTCCAGCAGTGCTGAACAGGGTCTTATCCTCTCTGTGGCCCCAGCCCTAGCACAGCGCCTACGCACCGGAGCTGCTCAGTGAGTCTGGGAAGAATGAAGGAATGAAGGGCTTCTGTGTACCTGGTAAGTCAGTGCCTCACAGTGTGGGCAGGCAAGAGTCACAGCTTTAAGTTAACCCAACACCAAGCCCCCTGCCCTCCAATCACAGCAATCCGCTCCCCCAGGGCGCCCTTCTGCAGTTATTCGCAAGTCCCCCTGGGGCTGCTTCTTCAATCTTGGTGGCCAGAAAATCAGGTCAGCCAGCCGAGTGTCACCACCATAACTTTAGGCATTTGGGCCCCTGACATGCGGAGGGGCCACAGCCAGGGCCAAATCGTCCATCAGTACGGTGGGCGCAGTGCCTGGAGCCCACAATAACTTTAAGGCCCACAGAAATGTTTTAGTTTCTCTTAAAATTGGCAGGAAAAAAATGAATAGAATCCGAACTGGATTATACTAGTCTTTATACCCACGCAGTCATAAAACATAAAATTCTTAATATTTTTTGGTGGAGGAAGGGGCCCACAAAGGCAAAAGGGCCCAGTGACAGTCCAGATTCAAGCTCTCTCATGAGAACCAGACGACCAACAACAATAATAATAACAGCCAACATTTACATAGTGCTTGCCCTATGCCAGGCACTCCTCACAATAACCCTATGAGGCTGGTACCACTTTTTAATCTCCATTCTATAGATGAGGATGTGGAAGCACAGAGAGGTTGAGTCACTAACGCAAGGTCACACAGCTAGGAAGTACTGGCTCTAGGTTTTCCGTCCTTTGGGAATATGGTCCAACACTAGGCAAAGCACTCAACATCCCATCTTCAGCCTCTGAAAAAGACTAAGGTGACGTCAGTTTTCTCCAAGCACAATTGCTGATGCTGTCTTACATAAAGGACCTCAACTGGTAAACGTCTCAAAACAATGAAGTTCCCCTAAAGCTGATGCTGTCTGCACCTTCCAGAGCAGCCAGCAACCTCCCTCTCCAAAAAGGTCAGTTTCTCTGTGAACATTCCAAAAGAAAAAAAATGAACAACTTTTTATCTGGTACCTTACTACCTATGTGCCTGTGCACTTGTGGCTATTTCTATATCAGAGTACATTTTGAACGTGTGGCTCGGGGCTCTGAGAATGACTGTGTTTATAACAGACTGCTTTCTATGTATGACACTGGTGTGTGTGTGTCTGTCTGTCTGCCTGTCCCTGTATGCTTGTATATCCATGGGCTTGTACACGTGACTGAGATGGGCGCCTAGACCTTGCTGTCTCTCTGTGTGTGTAAATCAGCAAACTCCCATCCACAGAAGCCCAGCTAATCATTTTCCCAAGTTGTTCAAGAGAAACTGAGGCCGCAGAAGTTGCCCAAGGTCCAGGGTCCAGCAAGTCACTGACTGCGACAGAAACCAGGAGTCTTGTCTCCTGCCCCCAGAACCCTGGCAACCCCCAATACCTCCCTAGCTCAGCCTGTCTCTCTTTACGATGTCAGTCCCCAGCCCAGGGTGACCCTTTGCAGAGTTTGGTGACCAACAGCTCTGGGTCTGAGGTGTGGTGGGCAGTAGTCACTGACCAGCCTCTAGAAGGCAACAGAATGTTCTCGCAGCGAGTCTGAGATCCCCCAGACACCCCAGTTCTGAGGCCTGAGGCCATCACCCCTACACACACTCCCTCACACTCCCTCTCTGCTGTTGCTTTTTCAGTCAAAACTTTATTGATTTTTAATATGACCGAAGTAACACACACTTGTCTTTAAAAAGGATTTAAGCTGTAAAAACGTGTGAGTTAAGAGTCCTCCTCTACCCCCAGCTCACCACCACGACCGGCAGGGTGTGTAGCGTTCTGAATTTCTTTATTAGGAAATAATTCCTAATGGGACCAGTGGGCCCAGCTCAGAAAACAACTTCCTAGGAGCACGAGAATGAGTCAAAAGAGGACAAAGGGGAGAAGTCGGGCCTCAGGACAAGTGGGTTAAACCAGATGGTCCGAGAGCCAGGCTGAGCCCAAACTGCTGGGGCTCTGGCTGGAACTTCTGGGCACACATCACAAATCCAGATCTGCACTCAACCTTGACATCCAAGTCATGGAATTTTAGGACTGAAAGGAGCCTGAGAGTCCATCTGGTCCTACCTGCCCATTTTAGAGACGGGGAGACTGAAGACCTTGCTGGGAGACACCTGAGCTGGCTCCAGGTAGGAACTTAGCCCACGCCTCAGCCTCCATCCAAAGCCTGGGGAGGAGGTGCTGGAGAGCAGGGGGTACCCCAAGACCAGACAGTATTAGTTGAATAAGGGAGAAAGAAAAGGACAGGAAGCAACCAAAGAGCTATAAAGACAGAGAAGGAAGCGGTGCGTCACGGGAGTTTGCGGCCCCAGACTGACGTTAGAAGCGCTGACTTCAAATCTTGGGTCTGTTGTTGCCCAGCTGTGTGACCCCGGATTGCCCCCGACCCTCTGAGTCTCAGCTTCGTGAAGTTTAATGAGCGAACAAGAGTGTCTACCGCGTGGTGTTGGGAGAATTAAGTGACTGCAAGAGGTATTGGGCACAGCACCCGGCACAATAAATGACAACTAAGAAAAATGAGTCAGGCCAAGCAGCGTGGCAGGGCCCCCCAAACCTGTAAACGTCAGATTTGCTCTGTCTCAGGATATTTGGGAAACTCCTGCCTCCACGCCAGCTCCATCTCCTGCGCAAATTAAACAGTAACCAGCCAAGGTCAGGGAAAGGGCCTTGACAGAACAGGTTCCTCCCAAGGGGTGGCTCAGCCTTGACGAGGTGGGCCCACCCTCCTCCTGCCTATAAGTGGGGACCTGGTCGCCGCGACGGCCACTCGATCCCGGGCACTCACGACATGCTGGGCGTCAGCGTCCTCACAGTGCTCCTGGCCTACGGTAAGCTGTGGCTTGGGGACCAGCGGCAGCCAGCGGGCTGTGAGCTTGGGCTGGCCTCCCGGGGACAAGGCTGGGGTCGGGGACCCTCTGCTCTCCAGGGCTTCAGGAAAGGAGTTTTGGGGTCCCACGTGGGTTCAGCTACTACTGACCAGCTGTGTGTCGGATGAGCCACTTGCCTGCTTGGCGACTCTGCTTCCATAGCTGCAAAATAGGGTTCATGTTCCGCACCCCAGGGTGAGGATGAGCCATGAGGTGTGGAAAGCACCAGGGGCGCAGAAGGCGCCTCACCCCGGGTGGCCCCGGGGGGCCTCAGGGCCTACCTTTCCCAGCATCAGCATCTCTCATTTGGGGATTCTTTGCTCCCCCCGCCATGCTGGTGACCTCCCAGATTGGGAATCCAGGAACTTGGCTCGAATGTCCCTCTCTCTTGGCGGGACCTGGACAAGCCACTTCCCCTCTCTAAAGCTCACTGGCTCTTCTGGCAAGTGAGAGCACTTGATTAAGAGTCCTCCAGCTAATAACAACAGTGATGATAACAATAGCTGCTCCTGTGTACCCCATGTTTGCTCTGTGTCGAGCACTGTGCTAAGCCCTTGACGATCAGGAGCCAATTTGATCCTACAACAACCTTGAGAGGCGGGGTCTGTTAATATGCCCATTTTACAGATGAGGACCCCGAGGCTCAGTGATGCTCCATATCTTGGTATCTAAGATCACATGGCTGGTTAGTGGTAGAGCCAGAATTTGAGTCTGGGTCTTCCTCACTGCACAGCACTCACTCTTGACTGTGCCACACAGCTCCCCAGCTATGACAGTCTGGAATTCTGTAGATTCAGTGCTCACACACCCACACTGTGCTGTGGCCTGAAAAGGGACAGCAGGGTAAGGTTGAAGGACACAGGTGTACCTGGGCACTCACACACAAGCCAGCCACTTTGGGCTTCCTTCAATGATTCGACATTCACTCTATACCAGGTCTTTTGCTCAATTCTTTACCTGCGTCATCTAATTTTTCTTAGTTGTCATTTATTTATGTCATGTTTTTTAAATTCTCAGGACGAACTTACCAGGTTAGCGCTAGTCTTCCCATTTCACAGAAAGGGAAGTTGAGGCCCAGCAAACTCGATGGCTTCCCCAAAGCCATGCAGGAAAAGTCAAACCCATGTCTGCCCAGCCCCCAAATGTGCGCTCTTTCCACCTGCCCCTTCCCCAAAGCGATGCCAGCCTGGCTCACCTGTGCTCTTCCTCTCCTGTATCCCCAGCCTCCAGCTGCGGGGTCCCCATCTTCCGGCCCAACCTATCAGCCCGGGTGGTGGGCGGAGACAACGCCGTTCCCCACAGCTGGCCCTGGCAGGTAAGCGCACTGCAGCAGGTGGGGAAGGCGAGGTGGAGGTGGGTGGGGAGCAGGTCCCTGGGGGCTGACACGTGGTCCTTCCCCATCCTCCCCCAGATCTCGCTCCAGTACCTCAAGAATGGCGTGTGGAGGCACACCTGCGGTGGCACCTTGATCACCCCCAGTCACGTCCTCACAGCTGCCCACTGCATCAGGTGAACGGGATGCTGCCCAGACACCCCACCCTCGCCCGGGGTCAGGAGCCTGATAAGCTGCTTTTCTTGAGCACACACTCCAGACACTGGGCTGAATAAGCTACTCCCATCCAGTAACTCAGTTGTTAATTTATTCATTCCACAAGTATTTACTGTGCGCCTACTGTACGCCAGGGAACACGGCAGTGAGGACACAGTCTGTGCTCTCAGGGAGCTTATATTCTAGTGGAAGACAGAGTGACAGACCATTCAACAAGTAAATATATAACAAAGCAAGTGGCAATGAAGAAAAATAAAGCAGAAAGAGAATAAAAAGTATGAGGAGTTCTATTTTAAATGACATGGCCGGGGGAAGATCTCTCTTGAAAGGAGTTGTTTGAGCAAAGACCTGAAGGAAATAAGGGAAGACGTCATTGGTCTGGGGGTAAGGTGTTCCAGGTGGAGGGAACAGCTGATGCAAAGGCCCGGAGGAGGGAGCCCACTTGGTAGGTTTGAGAAATAAAGTGGAAGCCGGTGTGGCGGGGCATTTTGTGTGAGAGGAGAGGAAGAGGCGGTTAGAGAGGAATGCAGGAGAGAGAATGCAGGCCAGCAGCATGTGGACTAGCTCATCTTCACAGCAGCCCTGGCAGGTGAGTTCCAAGATTATCTCCACCTTCCAGGTGAGAGAACTGAAGCCGAGCCTACCCACCTAGCAGTCAAAGTGGACTTGACTCCAAGACCAGGGTCCTTATCCCGTGCCCTGGGAAGGGTCAATGGGATGAACACTCCCTTCCCCCGAACAAGTCCCACGGTGGCCCCAAAGCTGGGTCACTAAAGACCCAACGTCCCCCTCTACCCCACCGGCCAGTGGGGACAGGAGGCCACCCTGACCCGGTCCCCTTGCTCTGTCCAGCAATACCCTGACTTACCGCGTGGCCCTGGGGAAGAACAACCTGGAGGTGGAGAATGAGGAAGGCTCCGTGTTCATGGGCGTGGACACCATCTTTGTCCACGAGAAGTGGAGCTCCTTCCTAATTCGGTGAGTGCCCAGCTGGCCATCCCACAGCCCCCTAGGAGCAGCTCAGAAGAAGGAGGCGTCCCTGAGATGCGGCCGGAGCCTGTCCCTGGACCCCATCCTTAGCCTGAACAGCCAACAGATGATGACTTTACGCAAAATGGCAAAATGCTAAGTGGAGGTGGACACCCCTCCAATACCCATCACTGGCCAAGGGTCTCTGGAAAGTACACAGGGAATAAGGATCCTGAGGCTCCCCCAGTATATTACCTGAAGTCTCTCAGCCCGAGGATGAGCCAGCACTCACCTTTACTGATGCATGCTCGCATTGTAATAAGCAGCTTACATGCCATCTCTTATTTAATCCTCACAACAGCCCTAGACAAGGAACCGAGGATCAGAGAGGTTAAGGAATGTGTCCCAGGTCACACAGCCCAGTACATGGCAGAACTAGAAATCAAACCAGGCTCTCTCTAGGGTTGTCCATTTTCATTCTGGCGACACGAAAACATTAAAAATTGCATCCGCAAGTGTTTTTATCGTTATAATTTCCAATTTGCTTAGCTGAATTTCAGTTGATACATAACCTTGCAGTGGTTCAGAAGGCTTCTGCTCTTGTCTCCCCTCTGTTAAGTCTTTCATGATGTGAAGACACAAGGTGGCGCGGGGTGGGGGGGAAGGGGAAGAAGCTACACCTACAGGAGCGGGTGATGGGGTTAGAAGGCAGATCATTGGTCCTCCGGCATCTCTGTCTGCCAGTAAGAAGCTGGAGGTCCAGGATATTTATGGAGGACCCCTGCTCACCCTTGGCCCGACTCCCAACTCACAGCCTGGGCCTCTTAGCATTGGCTTGGGGGAGCAGGCCCTCCTGCCATTCACCACCTCCACTTTGGATTCCAGCAATGACATTGCCCTTATCAAACTGGCGGAGCCCGTGGAACTGAGTGACACCATCCAGCCAGCCTGCCTGCCAGAGGAGGGTTCCTTGCTGCCTCAGGACTACCCCTGCTACGTCACTGGCTGGGGCCGTCTCTGGAGTGAGTATAGCCCCTGGCCAAACACGAGTGTCTTATTGGAGGAAGCAGCTCCCGTGATAAGCACACCACCCACATTTGCCCACCACTTTCCTTTTTGCCTTAACATCTTCACATCTTTTTTAATTTTGTAATAATGGTTAATATTTATTAAGCATATACCATGTGGCAGACACTCTAACAAGTGCATATAAAGGGTGTTATAAGGATTAAATGGACTAGAATTTGTCAAGGGCTTAGAACAGGGCTAGGCACATACTAAGTGTCATGTCAGTGACTAGTAAATAAATGAAACTAACCATCTTGGGGCGGGGATTAGATCTTATGACCTTATGTTATACCACACGCCCAAGTAAATTCCAACTGAATTAAAAGGTTAAATGCAAATAAATGAAACTACAGAATACTTAGATGAAAATGCAGATCCTCTACAATTTGGAAAGTTTGGGGGTGAGAAAGACCTTTCAGTGTGTGACACCAAAGGCAGAGAACTACAGGGAAACCATTGGCAATTAAAACCCCAGAACCCAAATTAAAGATAACTCAGTGGTTATTTCTTAAGGGTTTTCTATGGGTTGGTTCTGCCTTCCCTGCCCTTAGAGGGGTCTCTAACCCAAACAGTTCAGGACCATTGGCTCAGAGTCTCGCCTCTCAATTAAGGGCCTGTGTGTGGGTCCCTCAAAGTCTCTCCAGAACTCGCCCGGTCATGGCCCAGCCCCATCCAGCCCTCTGTTCCCTGAAGGCCTGGGCCTGGGCTGGCGCTGAGGCTGCCTGGGCTGACCGCCCGGTCACCACCCATTCTCTCTCCAGCCAACGGCCCCATCGCTGACGAGCTGCAGCAGGGCCTGCAGCCCGTGGTGGATCACGCCACATGCTCCCAGAAAGACTGGTGGGGCAACAATGTGAAGAACACCATGGTCTGCGCCGGGGGTGATGGTGTCATCTCAGCCTGCAACGTAAGTGTCGAGGCGCTGCCCCACGTCCCTACTGCAGGTGGCCAGATGGAAGGGGGCAGTGAGGAGGGCAAAGGAGTGAGAAGTGGGGAGACGCCACCCCCTCTCCCTGGGGGGAGACTGAGCCCTGGCTGGGCCTAAGAGGCTCAGGAGAAACTTGCCACTGTCCCCCTTCCCCTCCCCCACCAGCACTGTGGCCAGAGCATGAAAGTTGAATGTGAGTCTGAGTCCGAGTCCCAGCCCCCCACTTCATAGCTGTGTAACCTTGGGCAGGCTGTTTGATTTATCTGAACCTCAGTTTTCCCATGCATAAAATGGAGCGGTAGTAAGCACAGGGCTGCTATGAGGACTAAGTGAGTCTAACACAGGTAGAAGAGACTTCGGTGAAGTCCGGGCACACGTTCCTTCATACCATCAGCTCCGTTGGTCCAGGGAGACAGAAGACTCAGGGAGTCTGACACAGAACGAAGAAACATCTAGGACAATCGGGGACTGTCCCGTTTTCAAACACATGAGCCTCTCCCCACTTGCATTTTCTTCCCTTTTCTCGGGTCTCCTACACGGCTCCCAGCATGCTCATCCCTCTGGGCAGCTCAGAGTCTTAGGCGCGGTGACCTGAACAGCTAGGGAAACCAAGGCACAGAGAGGGTTCTCAACACCTCAAGATCACACAGCAAAGCAAGACCTAGTCTGACACCCCAGGGCCCCCCAGAATAAGGCCAAGTTACCCACAAACCACATTTTCTCTGCCTCCCTCACTATGGACACGCTGAGGCCAAAACAGGGGCTACCCATATGCCCCGCCCTGACCTTCCTGCTTCCCGAGCCTCCCTCTGACGCCCGCCCCGTCTGGCACAGGGGGACTCGGGCGGCCCACTGAACTGCCAGGCCAAGGACGGCTCTTGGGAGGTGCGGGGCATCGTCAGCTTCGGCTCCGGGCTGAGCTGCAACACCCTCAAGAAGCCCACGGTCTTCACCCGCGTGTCCGCCTACAACAACTGGATCAACGAGGTGGGTGCGCCTCCCCTGCCCCCTCCTCTCCATCCGCCCCTCACCCTCCCTCGCCCTTCCTTCACTGACTCCCCTACTCACTCTTTCACTCACTCCATTTACTCACTCACTCCTTCCAGAAGTTTTGATCGCGTGCTTATTGCAGGCAGCCTTGAGTCAGGGGCAGTGAAGCAAACGGCCATTCACTTCCCCACCCTTTCATCCATCAGCAAATACTTCTGTCCCAAGCCCAGGCTCCCCACCAGTGCCCCCAAATGTGAAGCGTGGCCCCAGCACAGGAGAGGGGGCAGCATGGATGGCCGTCTATATTTTGAGGGTGCGGGGACAGAGAGTCACCCTGGGCTGGGGGCTTCCACCCTGAGAGCAGGAGGTATCCTGAGCTCACCTGCACAGTGGTCGGAAGTGCCCGAGAGGGCCACACCCCTCGGGCAGAGGCAAGCCTGTCTTGTCAAGGCCCGGGGCTGCCGGCCATGTTCCTACCCTCCCGGCAGAGCCTCACACCCCGCAGAGTCCCTCACTCTGTTCTCTGCTTCTCCAGAAACTACAGCTGTGATTCATCCCTGGGAGCCAAGGCCGCAAATCCCGGCAACCACAATAAACCTCCTTTCCCCTCAAGCGACCTGTGTTCTTGATTTGCGCGTCCCCTGCGGGTTCCCGGGCTCTCTAGGGGCTGCCCGTTTCCATACCAGGGGTGCAATGAGAGATCCCCCTCAGCCAGCCGGGTTAGGCCTTGGAAGGAGCTGCTGGGGATGCTGGTGGAGGGGGCACCCCCAGGAAGCCACCTGGTGCCTGAGGGAATATGAGTTAAGGACACACCAGACACCTGCCCCATCCCCGCACATCTCATAAGCCGTGAACCACCGGGCCCTGATCAGACCGCAATGGCTTCCACACATAGTCACAGCAGGTCAGAGGTGGGAAAGCTTGTACTGCACTAGACAGGCAGGGCAGCTCAGGCCCAGAGAAGGAAAGAGCTGGGCCAGATCACAGGAGCAGACGTCCAGTCATGCACAGGCAAGAGGCTCAGGGCAGGGCCCTCTGGTCCTGAGGCCGACTAGAGGGCGAGGGGTCCAGAAAAGAGAGGGACCCAGTGTCCAGTGAGGTACATCCAAGCGGGACCCCCGACCCCTGACCATAGGGTCTCTGGTCCAGGGCACTCCTGGGGATGTGCTGCTCTATGGAGGGAGGTATCCCCAACCCGGCCGCTGAAGTCCTCCTAGGAAAGCCATCAACTATGGCTGCCTCTGGTTGGTCCATGAGTTGTCCAGTTTCTCCATCAGACTTTGGTTCCTGGAGATGGGGACCGTGGCCTCCCACGATGTCCAGCTCATTCTCAAAAAATACTTTATTTTCTCAACCAGCAATGGGACCTACAAGGAGCCCAGCACCAGCTCAGCCATAGGAATCTAGGGATGGTCCAGACAAGATTCCTGCTCTGCAGGAGACAGACCCATAAACAGATCACTGAGTTCCCTGGTGTAAGTGTGAAGGTAGGAATACAGTCCAGGAGCATGGCGAAGGGACACTTAAACCAGTGAGAGTAGGCAGGAAGAGTCCAGGATGGCTTCCTAGAGGTGGTGATGCCCAGTGTAATGTATTCTTTACATTTGAGCAGAAGGTACCAAAATACAGAAGATGCTGCTAGTTGCTTGACCCAAACTTCATTCCCAGCCTCCTCCTTTTGTAGTTGTCTCTATACTGGAGGCTAAAAATGCTAACTTCTTGCTGTCCCCAGGTCCCTTGCAGTTATAATATCAAAGTCATAGCTAACACTTACTGAACACTTACTCTGTGCCAGGCACCGTTCCACAGGTTTTACGTGTATTACCTCACTTAATCTCCAAAACAATCCTAAGACGTAGGTTATTAACATCATCCCCATTTCACAAATGAGAAAACTGAGGCTAGAGATGGTTAGTGACTTCCCAAGGTGATTTACCTGGGAGGTGATGGAGCTGGGATCCAGACTTTGTTAATCTGGCCCCAGAGCCCATGCTCTTGACCACCATTCTCTACTGCCCTGTGATGAATATGGATATGATGCCTGGAACTAAGGCAGCCTTCTTGTGGCGAAGAGAATTACAGAGACATGAGCTCAGACATCATCGAGCTGCAGATCTGATGCCAGCAACTGTTCTCTGAATGTCTAATTATGTAAAAACTAAATAAACCTGCATTTGTTTTAACCACTGTAGTCCAGTTTTCAGTTACTTGCAGCTCAGCACAGTCCTAAGTGATACCCTGGGGGATAACATAAGGGGTCACTTTCCTGACTGAGGGAAGGCCATAAGCAAAGTCATGGTAACTGCTTGGAAGAATCTCCAAGCAGAAGGTATTGCTAGAGCATAAGGCACAGGGCAGGGATTGGGTGACCAGTGGTCCTGGCACTGAGTAGTTTTCTAGGAAGTGGTACTTTCAGTGCTGTCCCAGGCAAACTGGGATGGTCAGTCACCCTAACGGGGAGGGGCAAGAGATGTGGCTAGAGAGTGAGAAAGGCCCTTCCTGGAAGGACTTGTAGCCATGGTAGAGGGTTGTTGGGACTTTATTCTGAGGGCAATAGGGAGCCGTAGAGTGGTTTTAGATAGAGAAGTGATCTCTGTGGTCAGATGTACACACTAAAGCATTCATCTGACAGCTATATGGAGGGTGATTTGGAGCAGGCAAGAATGGAGGCAGGGAGGCCAGTGAGGAGGCTGCTGCAATGTTCTAGGCCAGAATTAATGGCGCCCCAACCATCAAGCTGCAGATGGAAAGGAGAGATAGGTTCAGTAATTCAGTAATAATTCAGTAATTAGTTAAGAGGCATATGTATAGTGTTGGACAGCAGCATCCCCCCCAGTGCCAAATCTATATAAATTTTGGGAACGTGATTGGATGATCAAAGCTACTTTTTATTAGCTAATAAATGGTAAAACATAAGCCACAGTTCTCTCTGCTCAACAAGAGTGTAAAATTCTCAGATTCAGGGACAAGACCCACTGTTACATACAAGGGTCAATGCCTATCTGTGGTAGACAAAATACTAGCCCTCCAAAGACGTCCATGCCATAGATTCCAGAACATATGAATGCATTACCTTACGTGGCAAAAGGGATTTTGCAGGTGTGATTAATTGAAGGACCCTGGGATGGGGTGATTAGCCTGGATTATCCAGACGGGCTCAGTGGAATCACAAGAGTCCTTTTTTTTTTTTTTACATCTTTATTGGAGTATAATTTCTTTACAATGGTGTGTTGGTTTCTGCTTTATAACAAAGTGAATCAGTTATACATATACATATGTTCCCGTATCTCTTCCCTCTTGCGTCTCCCGCCCTCCCACCCTCCCTATCCCACCCCTCCAGGCGGTCACAAAGCACCAAGTTGATCTCCCTGTGCTATGCGGCTGCTTCCCACTAGCTATCTACCTTACGTTTGGTAGTGTATATATGTCCATGCCTCTCTCTCGCTTTGTCACAGCTCACCCTTCCCCTCCCCGTATCCTCAAGTCCGTTCTCTAGTAGGTCTGTGTCTTTATTCCCATCTTACCCCTAGGTTCTTCATGACATTTTTTTTCTTAAATTCCATATATATGTGTTAGCATACAATATTTGTCTTTCTCTTTCTGACTTACTTCACTCTGTATGACAGACTCTAGGTCTATCCACCTCATTACAAATAGCTCAATTTCGGTTCTTTTTATGGCTGAGTAATTAGATCACTCCCTAACACCATACACAAAAATAAGCTCAAAGTGGATTAAAGACCTAAATGTAAGGCCAGAAACTGTCAAACTCTTAGAGGAAACATAGGCAGGACACTCTATGACATAAATCACAGCAAGATCCTTTTTGACCCACCTCCTAGAGAAATGGAAATAAAAACAAAAATAAACAAATGGGACCTAATGAAACTGCAAAGCTTTTGCACAACAAAGGAAACCATAAACAAGACCAAAAGACAACCCTCAGAATGGGAGAAAATATTGGCAAATGAAGCAACTGACAAAGGATTAATCTCCAAAATTTATAAGCAGCTCATACAGCTCAATAACAGAAAAACAAATAACCCAATCCAAAAATGGGCAGAAAACCTAAATAGACATTTCTCCAAAGAAGATATACAGACTGCCAACAAACACATGAAAGAATGCTCAATATCATTAATCATTAGAGAAATGCAAATCAAAACTACAATGAGATATCATCTCACACCAGTCAGAATGGCCATCATCAAAAAATCCAGAAACAATAAATGCTGGAGAGGGTGTGGAGAAAAGGGAACACTCTTGCACTGCTGGTGGGAGTGTGAATTGGTACAGCCACTATGGAGAACAGTATGGAGGTTCCTTAAAAAACTACAAATAGAACTACGACATGACCCAGCAATCCCACTACTGGGCATATACCCTGAGAAAACCATAATTCAAAAAGAGTCATGTACCAAAATGTTCACTGCAGCTCTATTTACAATAGCCAGGAGGTGGAAGCAACCTAAGTGTCCATCATCAGATGAATGGATAAAGAAGATGTGGCACATATATACAATGGAATATTACTCAGCCATAAAAAGAAACAAGAGTCCTTTTAAGAGGGATTAGTCACAAGGAGATATGAGGACAGAAGCAGGGGGTCAGAGTCAGAGGGAGATCTGAAGATGCGATGCTGCTGACTTTGTAGATGGAGGGAGGGGCCACAAGCCAAGGAATGCAGGCAGCCTCTAGACGCTGGAAAAGACAAGGGAAGGGATTCTCCCCTAGAGTCTCCAGAAGAAACCAGCCCTGCTTTAGCCCAGTGACATCGATTGTGGACTTGTGACCTCCAGAGCTGTAAAAATGTACACTTTTATGTTTTCAGCACCTTATTTGTGGTAATTTGTTAAAGCAGCATAGGAGTTAAATACACCATCACTCCTCCCTTCCAGCAAATCTAAAGTACTAGGTGGGGAGTGTAAGAGGGTGGCAAAGGAAGGGTCAGGAAGGACTCCCTGGGATCTGGCTGGGATGAGAGCAAGGATCTGTAGACTTTGTCCAAGAGGTCACAGACCAGTGCTTGGGAGCCAGGGAGAGTGGGCACTTAGGGAGTGACCCTCCACCTCCACCTTCTGCCTTGGCAGGAGTTCCCCTGGCCTGGGGGCATGAGAGCCCTCATGCCAGTGACCCACTAGAGTGCCATTGTGTGTCTAATGCAGGCACCGTGGCTAGTGTGTACTGAGCACTTGGTAATCTGTGTGCCAGGTACCATCCAAGGGCTTTATATACTCAATCTCATTTAATAATCCTGGCAACCCCGATTATCATCCCCCTTTGCAGATGAGGAACCTGAGACTCAGAGGGGTTTAAGAACTCACCCAAGGGGCTTCCCTGGTGGTGCAGTGGTTGAGAGTCCACCTGCCAATGCAGGGGACACAGGTTCGTGCCCTGGTCTGGGAAGATCCCACATGCCGCGGAGCAGCTGGGCCCATGAGCCATGGCTGCTGAGCCTGTGCGTCCGGAGCCTGTGCTCTGCAACAGGAGAGGCCACAACAGTGAGAGGCCCGTGTACTGCAAAAAAAAAAAAAAAAAAAAAACTCACCCAATAACAATTTGATATCTATCTCTGAGTTCTTTTACAGGAAATAAGGCCCCCACCCAGGTGAAGGACAGTAACTTCAGGCTGAGCCCAAGCACGTGGTCAGAGCCAGAAGGCTCATGACGGAGATTCCTGGAACAGCACCCTGTCACCTGACCACCAACCAATCAGAGGAAGGTTACACACCTTGGAGCCCTCCCGGCAAATTTTGCCTATAAAAACTCTTCCCAAAAACCTTTGGAGAGTTCAGGCTTTTTGAGCATGAGCTGCCCATTCTCCTTGCTTGGCCCTGCAATAAACCATTCTCTGTTCAAAAACCAAACCAAACAAAACAAAAAGAAACCCTCACCCAAGATTGCACAGCTAGTAATGGGGCACCAGGACTTAAACCCAGGTAGTCTGACTCCAGAGCCTGTGTGACTAACAACCATGTTATTCTGCCATTAATCCCGAAATCTCAAGGCCCCCCTCACACACTGATTCCTCTAGTGGCCCTGCCAGGAAAGGGTGGAGGCTGTACATGTGCTGACAAGCTTGAGCGAAGCTGGCAATGAGCCCACGTAGACAGAAACCTAAGAGGAGAATTGTTGCTCAAAGACGTTCACAAAGGCTTTTACCCACTGTATCAGCTACTTCCAGCATAATTAATAATGTTGAGCAAAAACCAACCACAGATGCTCAGTGGAATCCAATGACAAGTATTTATTGCTCACACGCCTGGGGTCAGTTGGGGTCAGTTAGGTGGCCCTGCTGATTTTGGCTGGAATCACTCATATGTCTAGGGGTCAAGCCTGGGTCTGGCTGGGACAGCTCAGCTCCACAGGGCTCTCATCCTCCTCCCAGGAGGCCACCGCAAAGTTACATAACAAAAGGCATGGATACAGGGAGGGGTGAAGGATCAGAGCCATCCTGGCAATCTCCCACACACACACACACACACCCCCCCCCCGTTATCTTGGACACAAATTAATAGCATAAACTATGGCAGGGCAGAAGGGAAGGCGGTCACTATGCTGGAGCTCTGAACTCTGCCACTGATAGGCAATGACAGCAGCTGAGTCACTTAACCTCTCAGAGACTCAGTTTTCTCATCTGTAAAATGGGCACCTCCCCTCCATCCCTCCCTCCTTCCCTTTGGGAGCCAACAAAATAACAGGGGCTTGTGATCGGAGGCATCATTACTGCTACTGACCTCACACCTGGACCCCTGTTAGGAGATCCTCCCTCTCCCTTTTATTCCTAAGGAGAGGGAGCTTCATTCCCAGCAGGCCGTGGGGGTCAGTCCTCTGAAGCTCACTCTCATCAGGTGGGGGGCACCTATCTGCAAAGCTTCACAAGATGATGGGCTGGGGAGCAGGTAATGACAGAGAATAAACACAGAGCATCTTCCCAAAGCACTGATTTCCTATGAAGGTTGTGTGGGAAGAAAAAAATGCACATTAAAATAAACCCAGCTGTGCTATGAAATAAGCTGCAAAATTCAGATCAAGCTTTCAAGACGAAGAATGAGACTCCAGAGACATTTTGCTCTTGTGGTGACTGCTACATGCTAGACCCCACATCGTTAATCTACTGAAAACCGGAGCCTGCAAACCAAATCTATTTTGTAAATAAAGCTTTATTGGAAAACAGCTATGCCTATCGGGCTACTTTTGCACTGTAACAGCAAGGTTGAGTAGTTGCAACAGAGACCGTATGGCCCGCAATTCTAAACTATTTATTAGCTGGTCCTTTACAGAAACAATTTGCCAACCCCTGATCTCCTAGGATTCTTTGATGGAAAAGTTGGAAGAATTCTGTGCTATTCTGATAGCTGAGGCCTACAGGTCGAAGGCTTGAAGAGGGAACATTTTATTGAACATTTATGATTCTCAGTGTTTTAAGTGAATAAACCGTTGCTTAATTCTAACAACAATCCTAAGAGATAGATGGGATTGTTACTGTTGCATTTGGTAGGTGAAGAAATTGAGGTAAAGAGATGAAACTTGTTCTAGCCCAGGTCGCCTCAAATGTTAACGTGCAGAAGAATCACCTAGGTATCTTGTTAAACTGCAGATGCTGAATCAGTAGGCCTGGGTGGGAGAGTCTGCATTTCTTTTATATTTATATATACACACACATATATACATTTGACTGTCCCGGGTCTTAGTTGCAGCATACGGGATCTTCGTTGTGGCATGCGGGCTCTTAGTTGCGGCATGTGGGATCTAGTTCCCTGACCAGGGATGGAACCCCGGCCCCCTGCACTGGGAGCGCAGAGTCTTAACAACTGGACCACGGGGAAGTCCTGAGTCTGCATTTCTTTTTTTTTTTTTTTTTAAGATTTTTTTTGATGTGGACCATTTTTAAAGTCTTTATTGAATTTGTTACAATACTGCTTCTGTTTTATGTTTTTTGGTCACAAGTCATGTGGGATCTTAGCTCCCCAACCAGGGATCAAACCCACAGCCCCTGCATTGGAAGGCGAAGTCTTAGCCACTGGACCTCCAGGGAAGTCCCCCCGAGTCTCCATTTCTAACCAGATCCTAAACTAGGCTGGTCCAGACCACTCTGTGAGTAGCGACAATCCAGACCAGAGTCCCTACCAGGAGGCACAGGGGTGCAAACCCAAGCCTCTAAGCACGGAGCATATGGCGTCTCAGAGGAACCCTTTGAATGAGTCATACGCCCCGTGAGAAATTCGCATCTGCATCTCCCTGGCCCCGCTGAGACCTCAAAGACCCAGCCGAGGCTAGAACTTTACAGATTGCCTTGTTGTCCCACAACAGATCAACGGGGGACTGAGCCCCAGAGGGGGAAGTGGGCTGTAAAACCCACTCTCTCTCCCAGCCTCCGTTCCCCCTCCAGAAGCCTCCATTGTTATTTGGTGCTGTCCCTCCCCCGCACCTCCATCAGGAGCCTGGAGCCCAGATCTAGAGGTGGGACTTGTGCTCCACGCCTGGCCAATCCACCCTAGCAGCCCCTCCTCCACCACAACAATTGGTTCAGGGATGGGCATGCGACCTGAGGCGGATCCAATCAGAGAGAGTTGCAGGACTTCTGCGGGAACTACCGGGAAGCTCTCGCTCATTCCCTGATGTGTTTGAGGATGAGGGATGCGAGGCTAGAACAGCAAAATGGGGGAAAGAGGAAGAGGGGATGGTTTTGCTCTCCAGGGTACCTTCGACAATGTGTAGAGACATTTCTGGTTGTCACAACTTAAGGGAGGAGGGCAGGGACTGCTGGCATCTAGTGGGCGGGGACCAGCATTGCTGCTAAGTACCCTACAATGCACAGGAGGGCTCTCATCGCAAAGAGCCATCACCCAAAGGTCAACAGTGCCATGGTTGAGAAACCCTGGGTCAGGGATTCTGTAGCCCTCGTGTCCCCATAGGACCACCTGGAGCTCCTACAGGCCAGTTAATGGAGCCTGAGAGTGGACGCTCACAGTGGAAAGCAGAGCCAGAAGATGGAGAGGAGCCGAGTCCTAGGGACATCACCAGAGCCCTGGATCCAGCTGTGCCTGAAGTGAGCCCTGCTCCTGGACTTTTCCATCTTGTGTCCCAATGAATGACTCTTTGGCTTAAGCCTGTTTGATGACGTTTTCTGTCACTTTCAAACCCTCCCAGCAATATGGTGAAATAGGCCAGGCATATGTTCCTCTCACTGTTTCATTCATGGGCAGCCCCAGGCCAGAGGACCTGTGTGATCACACAGCAAGCCCATGGCATGCACAAAACTGGTATTTGTCCAGTGACCTCATACAGGGAAAATCTTATAGTAAAACAAACGCAGATACGTGAAACAGAATGGCATAGTCACATTAATTCAAGATAAAATAGGAAACTTCAGAAATAGTTTGTTGTTGTAGTGACTGCTACAGATTGTAAACAAGAGCCCACACTGTTAAAGGAGTTAGGGAATGCAGTTGGGACTAGAGCCCAGATATTCTGACGTCTAATGCAACGGGATTCTGTACCCCAGCCTCCTTCACCTTCCTCACGATCCTGGGGAGATTACAAAATTTTCTCACACCCATTTTCTCACCCATACAATGATCCTGCAATCAGGCCTGGATTGTTATTTAAGAAACTCGGGCCCAGGAGAGAAGTGACTTGTCCCTCCAAGCTATAATGCTCAGATCTGACTCAGTGAGGGCTTGAACTCAGATCTTAACAGATGGAGTCCACTTTCTGCTCTGCTTTTCTAGCTGGGCAAAAGGTAGAATCTGTGGTCACAGAGCAGGACTGTCTCACCAGAGCCTGGCCTGCCTGGCACCGTGCTCAGACCCCAAGCAATAAGAGTGAAGGTTTAAGGCAGAACGAGAACATCCATCAGGAACCCTCGCTCATTTTCTCCACCCGTCTCCCCGCCCCCCCACCCCCGCCAAAAACAAGGGGCTTATTGCAGTGCTAGGAGGACATTCGGAAGGCCACCTTCAGCAGCATCAAGTAAAAGGGCTTGGAAATCAGACCAACCTATGTTGGAATCCCCATTCTGCCGCTTAGAAGCTGTGTGTTCTTGGGCAAGTCACTTTACCTCTCTGAACCTCAGCTTCCTCCCTTGAAATATGAGACCCTTGTGCAAGGTTTTGTAAGGCTTAGATTAGGTAAGACATCTGAGTGCATCTGATGTATATGTTTGGTGAGTGTCAGCCTCCCTTTCTAAGAAGTTCCTGCTCTGACCCCACTTGGCGGATGAAGTTACTGGAGAAGTAAAAACTGTTGTCGTCTTAGGAAGAGATGATAGATACAGCCCTCCTCGGCCAGCACTCCCTCCTCACTGTTGCTGGGACTGCCAAACCCTACCTGTGTGGGTCTGTTTTGTGCTTCTCCTAGGTAAGCACGTTCATGTTTTTCAAATCCTCACCACATTGTTGCAAAACAGACTGGGCACACGTTTCTCTGCCTGGTTCACAGAAGGGCAGGCCCCAGGCCTAGAGACTTCCATGGCTTGTCCAGGGTCTCACAGCAAGCCATAGCATGGCCTGGAACAGGCTTCCTCAACCTCGGCACCACTGACGTTCAGGGTGGGATAATTCCTTGTTATGACGGGCTGCCGGGGGCCTTATAGGATGTTTAACAGCATCTCTAGACTCTCCCCACTACATACCAGTAATACCCCATCCCCAGCCAAAAATGTCTCTGGACATTGCCAAATGTCCCCTTGGTAGGCAATACCGGCTCCATTGAGAACCACTGGCCTAGAATGCTGTTTGCTCAGCACCCAACCTAATCTTTTCTATGAAAACACAACTCCAAGGACCAACAACAATATTTTTCTTCTTCCCCTAACACATAACATAATCTCTTAAAAGCAGATAGAACCCATATTTCAATATCTACCTTTGGCATTTTTTCAAAGTAGTGCCAGGGTGACAGGTGGGGGAAATGGAAAAAAATATTTGGACACAGGCCATTTTTCCATTGGGCTTGGAGAAAATCCCCATCTTGCATTCCTAGTGTATCTCTGGCCGATAAGTTCACTCATAAAACCAGGGCCTTAGCCAGGGCCACACATGTCGGACTCCTACAGACACACCGTGATCAGAGCCCTACTGCTGCCTACATTGGTGGCTGGAGGTAAGTCCTGTCACCCAGAGGCACATTTTCAGTCTCCTGGTGGGACTGGGGATGGGACCTCCCTGTACCCACTGGACTCAGTCCTGTGGTTATAAGAAAGCTGGAGTGAAGTTCCAAATAAGTGGAGCAAAGGGCAGGACTCTGCAACGTGTGGAGATCCCTCCAGAACAGGGATTCTCTATTTGGGATTTGGGAATTCAGCAAGTGTAGGTTACATCGTTTGGGTCATTGCTTCCTGGGCTCACGACCCTTTCTCTTTTTACAGCTCTCAGCTGTGGGCTCCCCGCTTACCTGCCCAACCTGCCCAGGGTGGTTGGAGGTGAAGATGTGAGAGCCAACAGCTGTCCCTGGCAGGGGAGTCCCCCCACCCCTCCACTTCTGCCCCCCTGCCCTTACCTACCTCACATCACCCCTTTGCCCTCCACCACGGGGTCTACTGCACTGGCAAAGGTGAGGATTGGTGGGGACTCAGAGAGCAGGATGGGAAAATTCGCCAATGAAAAATACATTTCTGTGCCCTTGGTCAACCTTGGGGGTGGAGGGAGAGGTGCCTTCTCCAGCGTTGATAAAGACCTGCCCTACCCCACAACCCATACACACAAATTCACAAGTACAGTCTTGCTCTGTTAACCAATCAGATGCTTGCTTACACATGTACTGTTATCCTACGAACCATTCATCACCCCCTATGCAAATATTCCTTGCTTTAAGGAACCAACCAGTACAAATTAATTATTTTTTATTTCTTTTCTTTTTGGCTGCGTTGGGTCTCATTTCTGTGCACGGGCTTCTCCTTGCGGTGGCGGAGCACGGGCTCTAGGCTCGTGGGCTCAGTAGTTGCAGCGCACAGGCTTGGTAGTTGTGGCTCGCGGGCTCTAGAGCGCAGGCTCAGTAGTTGTGGTGCACGGGCTTGGCTGCTCCACGGCATGTGGGATCTTCCTGGACCAGGGCTCGAACCCGTGTCCCCTGCATTGGCAGGCGGATTCTTAACCACTGCGCCACCAGGGAAGTCCCGCAAATTAATTCTTAACTACAGACAAGTAGATGTTACCAATGAAAGTAAATGCTTCCTTACCTTAAAATAATCCTAGTGATATGGAGACTAAAAATTCTGGTTGGGGCACGGGCACAAATCACCAGGACCTGTTAGTGGTAGGACTCCCGAAGAAAATACATGAGGCTGACATTGACATAAATAAATATTGTAAAATCTCTCTAATCTGACGTGATTGGGCTAAGTAATTGAAAGGTTGGTTATAGCGAAATTATTAGAAACCACACATCCATTTTTTAAACATTTTATTTTAATTTAAAACTTGTACATATATATTTGTTCACCAGTCTGTCTTGTGTAAACCACCCCCCACAACACATCATCTATAATTCCATTTCTTTAGAGTAGAGCAGTGACTGTGAGACATTCAAGAAGCCATCGGAATGAGCTCTTCCAGATTTTTATGACCTATTTTCTCAATTTTTCCGTTTTCTCTTCGATGCCTAATTTCACAGCAATTTTTCAAAAGTCAGGGTTATCTGGTCTCTTCCAAGCATTTAACTTAGTTTCCATATAAATCACAACTCATTTTTTGAACTCACATTTCATCGGTTACATGTTTAATCAATTTACATAATTACAATACAAGCACAGCTGGCATACACAGGTTTGGGAACAAAAAGGTTGAATTGGGGTGAGTGCTAGTGGTGAGCGTTCAGGGTGCCCCATAGCGCCGTCAGTATGTTTCACGGAGGGAATGGCAACATCCGTTCATCTTCCCCTCAATTAATAGATGGTGACCGATAGTTCGCAATTTATACACTTGGCTCTGTGTATGTTGCCAATTCTTTTGGCACTTCTCTCACACTCACATAATATATTTTTTCTGGAAAGTTGCAAGAGCGATCCTATACCTCCCCCTTAAGCAGAGGTCACCCTTGTGCTGAGAACCAATCAATGCTGCCTACCAAAATATTTCCTCATCCTCTGGACCCGCTGACACTGCTGGTACAAAAGCATCCTTGCCTTGGGAACTGATTCATGTTGGTCTTGGAAGTGTCTCTCTACACTTCCTGCTTCTGCTTCCCTGGGAGATTTTTTTATTGGGGTTGGTGGGCAGGTCAAGCAGGGTGGGGACCAGGGTGAGGCAAGCAAGGCACTCACTTTGGGTGCAAGATCTAAGGAGGCACCACAAAACTCAGTAACCAAAATGAATATTTAAATGCAATATTTTTTAAAAATCAAACTTTTCCATAACAAAAGATCAAAATTTTAAACAGATATAATTTGCTCTGAGTTGCCTGAGAGGTCTCTTTTGTTCCACACTCACCCCAAGATTATGACCCTAGATCATAACCCACCAGACACTTGAAAATAAAGTGCTATGTGATTCAAAATTAAAGTAGGATGTGTGAAGTTTCCAGACAGATCGTGGAGCCAGACGATCCCTGCTCTACCACATAGTAGCTGTATGAGTGGAGCAACTCAATTTACCTTTCTCGGTGGGTAATATTAAAAATGTACAACAGCCCGTATGGCGTGGACCACATTGTACAAATTTCTATTGGTTGCCTTAGTTTACTCATCTGTAAAATGGGAATAGTAATAGTGCCTCATGGGATTGCTGTGATTATGATGTAAGCTGATTCACACTCTGAGCTCAAAACAGTATCTAGTATATAGTAAGTGTTCAAATTATTAGACATTTAAAGTGTTAGCTATTGTAATTGTTAATCATCCCAAGAGCCCCTGACAGGCATTATGGCATTATGATCCCCATTTTCTAGATAAGGTAACTGGGGCTCAGAAAAGTTACATAATTGCCCAAAGTCACCCCGTTAGCCTGGCGGAAACTGGAGATTCAAATTTGGTTCAACCTTTGCTCTTTAGCTACCCACAAATTATATGGCCACACTTAGCTACCCACAAATTATGTTTCCATATTATTTCAAATTTTCACATCTGTAGGATGGTTTCAGCCTATTTTCAGATTTTGGGGGTGGGGACATCCTTTTAGGTGTCTTTTTTAATTTTGTCTAATTTTAAGCATTGTTTAAAAAGCCAGTTCATCTAAGGCCCCTTAAATGTCAAGCAAACAAGAAAATGCCACGTGGATAATCAGAAATGAGGATGTTTGGAGAAAAGCAGGCATCATTCCTGCTTTTCCTCCACGGGAACCCTGGTCAGAGCACACAATGCTCTGCTGTCACCTCCCTCCTCTCTGCTTGGCCTTGGCAAGGACTTGAAAGGAAGGGGAAGGAGATGGGACAGCTTTGGCAGAGAACCAAACAGTGCCAAATGCAACCGCCTTAAAGTTCCAACCCACACCTATTAAACTATCAAATCTAAATAGAAACACATTTTTGTTTAAAAAAAAATGAGGGACTACCCTGGTGGCGCAGGGGCTAAGAATCCACCTGCCAGTGCAGGGGACACGGGTTCGATCCCTGGTCCGGGAAGATCCCATATGTAGCAGAGCAGCTAAGCGTACGCGCCACAACTACTGAGCCCACATGCTGCAACTACTGAACCCTGTGCGCCTAGAGCCCATGGTCCGCAACAAGAGAAGCCACCGCGATGAGAAGCCCACGCAACGCAATGAAGAGTAGCCCCCACTTGCCGAAACTAGAGAAAGACCGGGCGCAGCAACTAAGACCCTATGCAGCCAAAAATAAATAAAATAAAATACATTTTTAAAAAATACAAAAATATTTTTTAAAAGTTGAGGAGCTGTAGGGTAAGGTACACTTATGTATGTTCATATTCCTATCAGTGGGTTTAGTCTTGAGGGAAAAACTAGAGCAACAGGTGACAAGCTCCGCAGGAAAGACCAGACCCTTGCCTGGTGAGTCTACTTTCATTCATTCACTCACTCATCCATTCATTCATTTATTCATTCATTCATTTGCTGATTCACTCACTTGTTCAATTTATTAAGGACCCACCATGAGACACGTACTGTTCTAGGCACCTGGAATACAGCAGTGGGAAAAAAAATTCACAGAGCTTATATTAAAGTGGGAGAGACAATAAACAATTGAATGGGTAAATTCATAATGTCAGGTGATGATAGATACTATGATGAAGAATAAAGCAGGACCAGAGGAAAAGGGATGTGTGTGTTCATATGTGTGCATACGTGTGTAAGGATGTACGTGTGCACATGAGCGTGCATACTCTGTTTTAGGTAAGAAAGAGAAGAAAACCTTGAGCACAGACCCGTAGGAAGTGAAGGAGAAAGCTATGCTAATACATAAGAGAAGAATAGTCCAAGCAGAAGGAACAGCAAGTGCAAAGGCCCTGAGGCAGAAGTGGGCTTGGTGTATTTCCAGAACCTCGTGGAGGTCAATGTGGCTACAGCAGAAGGGAGTGGGAGCCTATAAGGTCAGGGAGGTCATGTAGAGACTTGTAGAGCCTTGTTCAGTTCGGGGTTTCACACTGTGTAATAGGGGGAGCCACTGGCTGTTCGAGCAGAGAAGAGATATAATCATGCTTACATTTTAAAAGGATCATTCTGGCTGCTGTGTTGAGAAATGGGGTGAGGGAGGGGCCAGGGTGAGAGCAGGGAGAATACATAGGAAGCTACAATAATAATCCAGGTGAGAGTTAAATAAAGATGGTTGGGACCAGCAGTTGAGGTGGTAAGAGGGATGCGTTCTGTCTACATATTCTGGAAGTAGAGCTGGCAGGATTTGCTGGTAGATTAGAATGAGGAATATGAGAGAAAGAGAAGCAGCAAATTCACTGCCTAGTGTTTTGGCCTGAGCAGCAGGTACAGTGGGGTTGCCATTTACCAAGATGGGAAAACACAGACTTGGGGCGGGGGGGGAAATCAAAATTTTGGTTTACACATATTAAATTGGAGGAATATGTCCTAAAGAAATAGCTCCCAAGAAGGGAAAAACCCCAACAAGTCATGTTGCCGAAAGATGTTCAAAACAATCACTTTTTATTTATTTTATTTTTGGCTGCGTTGGGTCTTCTTTGCTGCGTGCAGGCTTTCTCTAGTTGCGGCGAGCGGGGGGCTACTCTCCTTTGCGGTGCGCGGGCTTCTCATTGTCATGGCTTCCCTTGTTGCGGAGCTCGGGCTCTAGGCGCGCGGGCTTCAGTAGTTGTGGCACGTGGGCTCAGTAGTTGTGGCTCGCGGGCTCTAGAGTGCAGGCTCAGTAGTTGTGGCGCACGGGCTTCGTTGCTCCGTGGCATGTGGGATCTTCCCGGACCAGGGCTCGAACCCGTGCCCCCTGCATTGGCAGGCGGATTCTTAACCACTGTGCCACCAGGGAAGCCCAACAATTACTTTTTAATACTGTCTTTAATTAAATTTTTGACATTTTGTTCATCAGAGATTTTTTGTGCTAATTTTCTAAAGATTATTAAAAATGTTATTTATCCTGATTACCGAGTTTCTTGGTGCCCCCTTAGATTTTGCACCTGAGGGGAGTGCCTTGCTCACCTGACCCTGGCCCCGCTCTCAGGGCTGGGAAGCTGCAGAGCAGAGGAGCCTGGTCCTTTCAGTGACCAGAGCACCTGCACTTCTTCCCAGGTCTCCCTGCAGTACAGCTCCAATGGCCAGTGGCGCCACACCTGCGGAGGGTCTCTGACAGGCCAAAACTGGGTCCTGACAGCTGCCCACTACATCAGGTGAGTGCTCTTCCCCAGTCTCCCAGCCCACTCACCCCACTGGCCAATGCTCATCCCTCAGAGTTGGAGCCCAGATGGCCTGAACCACCCTGTGTGAAGGAGCCTTGCACATAACCACTTCCTCAGCAGAGAAACAAGTTCTCACCAATGTATAGTTCCGTCTGTTGGTCAGTTGATGGGCCCATACGTGACATGGGTTAAGTATCCCTTGCGGGGCGCTGAGGGGGACTATGGAGAGGGAGGAGACCCATTTCCTGTCCTCTTGGGGGAACTAGATGTGGCCTCAGGATCTGGAACTGGGTTCCCTTGAGCAACTTGAACAACTACTCCAAGCCTCAATACCATCACCTGCTAAAAATCAGGTAACAGAATTTAGTGTGGATTAAATGTGATGATGCATTAAAGGGGCTGGCTCTTAGTAAGTGCTCAATAAAAGTGAACTGGCACCATTATAAAGGCCCACAAGGGACAGGAAGGGCTCTGTGACATTCGTTGATCACCTGTCCTTTTCCCTCCCTACAGCCTCTGCTTATCTCACACCGGTTGGTGCTCACTGGAGTTTCCGCTGGGCCAATGTGATGCTTTCATAGCCAGGAGAGGTCCCTTCTCCTCACCTGATTTACAAATTCTAGGAGGCAGGCGGGGGGAAATAATAGAGGCCTGGGCATCAGGAGTCCTGGTTCTAGCTCTGAATTGTCACTAACGAGCTGCAAAACTCTGGACCATTTCTCCTCCCTGAGCCTCAGGTTCCCCATCTAAAAATGGAAGGTGAGGGGTTAAATTAAAAGATGCCCTTGAGGATAAATGACTTCTGTTATCTCTGTATCCATCTCACCTCCCCGATAGTAACACAGAGTTTATATTATTATAATTTTTATTTTATATCATAGTTTACAGTTGGTATAATATAGTTGCAATTACTGTTTGGTTATAGTTATTATAACTAACCGATTGCCCAGAGGGAAGAAAAATTCCCAGCGCCAACTAGTAGCTCTTGGGGCAGGCACTGACTTGGGCCCATGCCAGCACTGGCCAGAGCCAGGCCTCCAGACAGTGCATTGATTGGGGTGTCCCTGCCCATAGGGGCCCAGAGAGAGGAAAGGACAGCCCAGAGCTTACCTTCCCCGCTTGGCCCCCTCTCCCAGTTCCTCCAGGACCTACAGCGTGCTGCTGGGCCAGCACTGCCTCGCCACCCATGAGCCCGGCTCGCTGGCCGTCAAGGTCTCCAAGCTTGTGGTGCAAGAGGACTGGAACTCCAACCAGCTCTCCAAAGGGTGTGTTCTGTCTGGGTGCGCTTGGGGGGTGGGTTGGCAGGGGTGCAGAGCGGGGATAGGGCGTCTCCCAGAAGGCAGTGGGTGCAACCCTGCCCCATCCTTTGCTCCTTCTGTAGGGAGTGGGGAGGAGCTCTCGGCCCCAAAGATGCCTGGGCTGGGCTGTGACTAGGGGAGGGAGAGGCATAGACTGTCAGAGCGACCTGGATCTCCTGCCAGTTAAGCCTGCAGCTCCCCTGTCCACCGCAGGCACTCACTGACCGTGTATTTATTCTGTGCCAAGTCCTGGGGACACAGGGATAGGTCTGCAGGTCCCACTATAAGTGGAGTCTATGAGTGTAGTAGGACACAGTCCCTCTGCTGTCCCCTACTCTGTGTCCCCTCCCAACACGCCTTTGACATTTTTCAAAGATTCCCTGATACTCTGCTGGGACAGCCTGGGGTAACACACACAGGAAGCTGGCAAGGGGCACAGAGCTCTGCAAAGCCCCCCAGTGATTGTTCCCCGACCTGCAAGGAGATGGCAACTCCGCTTCCCCCAACTCCTCGTAGACAAGCACATACCATCCTATGTTCACCCGCCATGTCCCACATGCCGTGCTGGGTGCTGGACGCACAGAGATGCACAGGTCACCACGCCAGCTCTCAAGGAGCCCACGGCCAGAAGTGTGGCTGGGAGGCAGTGCGGGGTGGTGGTTAGGGGTCGAGCTTCTGGAGCCTGGAGGCTTAGATACGAATACTGACCGCGTGGCCCAGCACGAGTTCCTTAGCCTTTCTGTGCCTCAGTTTCCTCTTTGGTAAAATAAGGACAGTAATAGTGTCCACCTCTAGGGTTGTTGCGAGGATTAAATGAGATAATGTATGTAAAGCGCTTAGAAAAAGTCCTGGCACATGATAGAAGCCGTATGTGTGGGCTATTCGCAGTAATAGTACAATAATGGTGCAGTAAAGAGGTGTAAGTGCTGGGATCTATGTCTGAGCCATCAAAGTAGAGGGGAGTGGTCCCAGGAAGTGGAAAAAAGGAGGGAGAGGAAGAAGAGGCAGGGAAGGTTCTCTGCCCGTCAGAAAACTGGCGGAATCAACCCCTTCCTCCCGCCCGGCCCACTCTCAAGGTGCATTAGAGATGAATTCACATCTAATTCCCCTTCTAGCCGGAAGTTTGCAAGGGCTGGGCCATGCCTGATTCACCCCTGAATCTCCACCCCCTACCCCAGGGAGCGGGCACATGTAGGGGCAGGGAATAGTTGCTGGAACATCAAACTTCTTTCATCATCACTAATCCTGAGATCCAGGTGGTATTAAACAAAATTCAGAGCCATGGGTTCACTCACGCCTTCATTCCACAGGTATCTGTTGAGCACCTACTATATGCCAGGCCCTGTTCTAGGCACCAGGAAACAACAGTGAGTGAAACACACAAGGCCCCCAGTCCTGCGGGGTTTAGGGGGCTGCCTAAACCCGAGCATCTCATTGCAGCTCAGGGAACTCCCCCTTTCTGATCACACAAGCAAGCATAGGCACTCCAGTGACCAGCAGAGACTGTGCCCAGCCAGCCTGGTCTTCCACAAGGACAGGCAGGAGTGGTGGGGGTCGCCAACCCTCCAGAACCTCACAGTCTAGGCCCCCTTCCCAGTGAGCTCTCTTCCACCCCCAGGAGTTAGTTTGCACAATCACGCCAACGAACACTTAGTGCTTTCCTTGTGCCAGGCACTGTGCTAGGTGTTTCCTGAGCGTTAGCATATTTATTCCTCATAACAGCCCCAGGCAGGAGGTACTGTTATTATCCCCAACTCACCGATGAGGAAACCACGACCTAGGAAGTGAAGGAACTTGCCTGAAGATACAGATCCAGAAAGTAGCATTAAATCAGGTGTGATGTGCCCAGCAGAGGCCTGATCTGAGCACATCTTCAAAACACTTTCCATCATCATTGTCGTCATGATTGTCCCCACTTTCTGGGGACAGAAAGTTGTCTTCCCTTTTCCTGCTTCCCCATCACCTTCCCGAAACCCAGAGGTATCCATCATCCTCTCCCAATCCCCAAGAGCAGATCTGCAGTTCCAGAAGGGCCTTTAGAAAGAAGAGCCCCAGCCATCTCTTCAAATCTGCATAATTTATCCACATGCAAGGGCTCTTCTGCAGCCCAAGGTGCCACTCTTGAATGGCTGCCCAGAAAGTTCATTCTGCCATATCGTCCAGAAGACTCTGCATCACAGCCCTGGGGAGAGCGGGCGGATGCCCTGTGGCCATAACACCCTGTGATCCTTCATCCGGGCAGCCTGCTGTGGTCCAGCACCGATGATGGTGCACAAAGGATGCGGGGTGTCCGTGAGTCATAAGTCAGTCTCTGCCCCCAAAGGGACTTGTCAACTAGATGAAATACACACAGACAAGACGCTGGAAAGCCGTAAAATGACACAGAATGGGTCCAGGGAAGCCTTAAGAGATGGGGAGGAGATGGGTGGGCAGAGAGTGGAGAAGGGCCTTTTCACATACACGTGGACTCTCTATGTGGCCTGGGCTTCTTCACGGCATAGAGGTTAGGACCAAAGAACAGGAATCCTGAAGGACCAGACAGAAGCTGCATTTTCTCATGCCCTAGTCTCAGAAGTCACATGGTGTCACTTCCTCTATATCACAGTCCCCCACCCCCCAACCAGAGGGAAGAAACCCAGTCCCCTCCTCTCAAAGGACAGAGTGTCAACATCACATTGCAACAAGCACCGATGGGATGGGAGATCTCATTGCAGCCATCGTGGAAAATGTAATCTGCCAATCACTAAAGGTTTCCTAGACAAGGACGTGAGACTAATGGATAAATCTGGCAGCAGGACTCAAGGTGGAAGGGTGAGAAAAGAGTAAAGGTAAAAAGGCCTTTCAGCCTGAACATCTACTGTTTTCTAAACCAAACATAGGAAGCATACAGCTGGGACAGACATTACCAAGCAGTCATGGATTTATTTCCTTGCTGACCCTGGACAGAGCCTCAGAATCCTTGTCAACACAGCCTGCCAGGCAGCCACAAACTAATCCATCAGAGTGGACATTGCAAGACAAACCTATTTGCCCTCCCTGTTCTGTACAGTCCCCTGAAAGGCCTCAGGGGAATTTAGGGCTCCAAGCTCCACCAGGGACAAAATGCAATCCTGGGGTTTAACCACAGCTGCTCCCCAATCCCTCATAGCCCCAACAGAAGGAAGATTCACCAGCAGGCTGGCCGAGGAGGGGGTTCGATGGTCCCCGCTGGGGTTAAAATCAGAAATATAATTGGGGCAGGACCAGTCAACCCTCTCTTTATGCTCTGCCTCTTGACAAACCCAGGAACGACATTGCCCTGCTCAAACTGGCCAACCCCATCGCCCTGACTGACAAGATCCAGCTTAGCTGCCTACCGCCCACTGGCGCCATTCTGCCCAACAACTACATCTGCTATGTCACGGGCTGGGGAAGGCTGCAGAGTAAGTGGGTGCTGGGAACCCCAAGGATCCCAAGGGAGGGAAGGGAGGCAATGTCACCCCTGTCCAGTCAGGGGCTCTCTCCCCACTCATCATCCAGGGAGTCTGGAAAAAATGGCTGCTGCCTTGGAGAAGCAGGATAGCGTAGATGGATAATCAAGTGGGGTTTATTCCAGGAATGCAAGGATTCTTCAATATACGCAAATCAATCAACGTGATACACCATATTAACAAATTGAAGGAGAAAAACCATATGATCATCTCAATAAATGCAGAGAAAGCTTTCGACAAAATTCAACACCCATTTATGATAAAAACCCTCCAGAAAGTAGGCATAGAGGGAACTTTCCTCAACATAATAAAGGCCATATATGACAAACCCACAGCCAGCATCGTTCTCAATGGTGAAAAACTGAAAGCATTTCCACTAAGATCAGGAACAAGACAAGGTTGCCCACTCTCACCACTCTTATTCAACATAGTTTTGGAAGTTTTAGCCACAGCAATCAGAGAAGAAAAGGAAATAAAAGGAATCCAAATCGGAAAAGAAGAAGTAAAGCTGTCACTGTTTGCAGATGACATGATACTCTATATAGAGAATCCTAAAGATGCTACCAGAAAACTACTAGAGCTAATCGATGAATTTGGTAAAGTAGCAGGATACAAAATTAATGCACAGAAATCTCTGGCATTCCTATACACTAAGGATGAAAAATCTGAAAGTGAAATCAAGAAAACACTCCCATTTACCATTGCAACAAAAAGAATAAAATATCTAGGAATAAACCTACCTAAGGAGACAAAAGACCTGTATGCAGAAAATTATAAGACACTGATGAAAGAAATTAAAGACGATACAAATAGATGGAGAGATATACCATGTTCTTGGATTGGAAGAATCAACATGGTGAAAATGACTCTACTACCCAAAGCAATCTACAGATTCAATGCAATCCCTGTCAAACTACCACTGGCATTTTTCACAGAACTAGAACAAAAAATTTCACAATTTGTATGGAAACACAAAAGATCCCGAATAGCCAAAGCAATCTTGAGAACGAAAAACGGAGCTGGAGGAATCAGGCTTCCTGACTTCAGACTATACTACAAAGCTACAGTAATCAAGACAGTATGGTACTGGCACAAAAATAGAAATATGGATCAATAGAACACGATAGAAATCCCAGAGATAAACCCTCGCACATATGGTCACCTTATCTTTGATAAAGGAGGCAGGAATGTACAGTGGAGAAAGGACAGCCTCTTCAATAAGTGGTGCTGGGAAAACTGGACAGGTACATGTAAAAGTATGAGATTAGAACACTCCCTTACACCACACACATAAATAAGCTCAAAATGGATTAAAGACCTAAATGTAAGGCCAGAAACTATCAAACTCTTAGAGGAAAACAGGCAGAACACTCTATGACATAAATCACAGCAAGATCCTTTTTGACCCACCTCCTAGAGAAATGGAAATAAAAACAAAAATAAACAAATGGGATCTAATAAAACTTCAAAGATTTTGCACAGCAAAGGAAACCATAAACAAGACCAAAAGACAACCCTCAGAATGGGAGAAAATATCGGCAAATGAAGCAACTGACAAAGGATTAATCTCCAAAATTTATAAGCAGCTCATGCAGCTCAATAACAAAAAAACAAACAAGCCAATCCAAAAATGGGCAGAAGACCTAAATAGATATTTCTTCAAAGAAGATATACAGATTGCCAACAAACACATGAAAGAATGCTCAACATCATTAATCATTAAATAAATGCAAATCAAAACTACAATGAGATATCATCTCATACAGGTCAGAATGGCCATCATCAAAAAATCCAGAAACAATAAATGCTGGAGAGGGTGTGGAGAAAAGGGAACACTCTTGCACTGCTGGTGGGAATGTGAATTGGTACAGCCACTGTGGAGAACAGTGGCTATGGAGGTTCCTTAAAAAACTACAAATAGAACTATGACATGACCCAGCAATCCCACTACTGGGCATATACCCTGAGAAAACCATAATTCAAAAAGAGTCATGTACCAAAATGTTCATTGCAGCACTATTTACAATAGACAGGAGATGGAAGCAACCTAAGTGTCCATCATCAAATGAATGGATAAAGAAAATGTGGCACATACATACAATGCAATATTACTCAGACATAAAAAGAAACGAAATTGAGTTATTTGTAGTGAGGTGGATGGACCTACAGTCTGTCATACAGAGTGAAGTAAGTCAGAAAGAGAAAGAAAAATACCGTATACTAACACATATATATGGAATCTAAGAAAAACAAAAAGGGTCATGAAGAACCTAGGGGTAAGATGGCAATAAAGACACAGACCTACTAGAGAATGGACTTGAGGACACGGGGAGGGGGAAGGGTAAGCTGGGACAAAGTGAAAGAGTGGCATGGACATATATACACTACCAAACGTAAGGTAGATAGCTAGTGGGAAGCAGCCGCATAGCACAGGGAGATCAGCTCGGTGCTCTGTGACCACCTAGAAGGGTGGGATAGGGAGGGTGGGAGGGAGGGAGAAGCAAGAGGGAGGAGATATGGGGATATATGTATATGTATAACTGATTCACTTTGTTATAAAGCAGAAACTAACACACCATTGTAAAGCAATTATACTCCAGTAAAGATGTAAAAAAAAAAAAAGGAATTCAGACTGCCTGGGTTCAAATCCAGCTCCTCCACTTACTTGCTATGTGACCTTTGGCACGTTACTTAATTAGCTTTTCCACACTGAAGTTTCCTCATCTGTAAAATGGGGATAATAACAGCACCTGTATCACAGAGTTGTCAATAATCCATGGGAAGCACTTAGCCCAGCGCCTGGCACATAGTAGGTGTTGTGTGTTAATTGTTGTCACTGTCACTATGACAGAATGAGGGTTACATTGACTACATGACTTCTGGCACAGAAGTCCCTTTTCTTTTTCTCCCCTTTCTTGGCCATGCCGCGCGGCATGTGGGATGTGGGATCTTACTTCCCCAGCCAGGGATCGAACCCATGCCCCCTGCAGTGGAAGTGCAGAGTCCTAACCACTGGACCGCCAGGGAAGTCCCCAGAAGTCCCTTTTTATGGCCCAAAGCCAGAGTCCAAAATAGCATTCACTCTGTGACCTCAGGATTCCAGAGCTCCACAAAGGTCCCTGGGGCCCTCATCAGACTCTCTGCTCCCCATCTCAAAACTCATCTGTCCCACGTGCCTCCTGACCTTGCTGCTCAGACCCTGGCTACATGTGGGTCTCCTTTTGACATAAGCCCTAAGGGTCAGAAATCCAATGACAGCAGGCCACCAAGAAGGAACAGAGGACCTGCCCTCCCCTTGTAAAATCACCAGAGGTTTGGAAAGCTCTAGGAAGGCTCATGCAGATAAGTGGTTATTTTTTTTTCATAATGACATAAATCTATAAGTGACACGTTTTCTCAGAGGTACATCAACACACATACACTCAAATTAGTATCACCCTCTTGCCTGGCTTATCTGCAAAAACATGGATACATGGAAACTCAGCAGAAGTAAGAAGTGGGAAGTGTATCTCATGCTTACTGAGATACAAGCACAACCACTGGTTCGTTTATCAGAAAACACCCAGGCAGAAAGTATTTCACTGGAGGCAGCAAGAGCCAGGGAAGGGTCCAAACGCTTGGCTTTATCCCCAGCTCTGTTGGTCACTAGCTGTGTAAACTTAGCTTCAGTTTTCTCATCTGTAAAATGGAAATACGGTTGGCAAAGGTTAAAAGAGATGACAAAAGAGATGTGAAAATGCTTATACACTTGCAAAATATAATACAGGTTAGACTAGATTTAATTAGGATGGTCTTGGGAAAGCTGCTTAATTTCTCTTGGCTTCAATGTCCCATCTGTCCCAATGTCCAAAATAGGAATAAATACTTACTGTGAGGATTAGCTTAGTATTTTGAACGGCCTAATAAAA
Source organism: Pseudorca crassidens (assembly GCF_039906515.1). Taxonomy (NCBI): domain Eukaryota; kingdom Metazoa; phylum Chordata; class Mammalia; order Artiodactyla; family Delphinidae; genus Pseudorca; species Pseudorca crassidens. The sequence continues at coordinate 11,793,400 of NC_090297.1, forward strand.
TGCAGGTGAAGAATATTATTGGTCTTTGACATGAGTAGCAGTGATGATAGTAATGAAAGTGATGGTGGCAGTGTCGTTGGGAGCCATTAGGAAAGCTCTACTTTCAATGCATTCAAATATTTTTCCCAAGCTGGGTCTCCAGATGCCAGCAGGCTGACCATCATATTTAAGGTAAGTGGTAGAAACCATGGAGCCAGCACAACAAAATGGAGAGTTGGTTATAAGGATTTAAGAGACCCAGCCAAGGCCAGAGACAGCCAGGCTTCAGGAACAGGAGAGAATCAGGGGCTGAAAGACTATGAGAAACTCAGGAAACCCTCTCTCAGAATTTCTTTTCTTCGTGGATCTACTTCATCCTTCTCTCCCTAGAAGAAAATGGCAGCCACTACCAACAGCTCCCAGATTTATATCCTCTCTGGCTGGGATTTCTTAGTCCCACCCCCAAATTCTCAGGAGAAGGAGCTCATTGGCTTAGCTGGGGGTCAGATGTTCACCCCTGAACCAATCAGCTGTGGCCAGAACACTACCCAATCAACTGTGAGGATACAGTATGGGCAAACATGGCTGCTCTCATGGCAACCCTATGGATGGAGGGAAGTAAGAGGGACCATAAAGAAAGAGGCTGGGCATCCACTACTCGCTTTTTCTCAGGAGTCCCTTTGTCCCTGTAACACCTTCTCTCTTGTCTCACGCAGCCAGCGGAGCTCTTCCTGACATCCTGCAGCAGGGCGAGTTGCTGGCTGTGGACTCTGCCACACGCTCCCAACCTGGTTGGTGGGGCAGGACTGTGAAGACCAATATGATCTGTGCTGGGGGTGATGGTGTGATCTCCAGCTGCAGTGTGAGTGCAGGAAGTCAGGTGACCCCACACACACACTGACAAAATGAGGCTGAGGATGGGAAGAGTCTCTCAGGGACCTGGACTCCATCCTCCCAGCTGCTAGCAAAGCACTGGGAAACAGCTTCACACATTTGAACCCTGACCTTTGTCCTTGCAGTCTCCAGAAAAGATATTTTGAGATTCTCCTTGTAGTAGTGTCCACCCTCTCACTGCTGGGAAGTCCTTCCTTGGGTCTCATTGAGGTCTCTCACGACTGTCATCTCTCTTATTCTTTCCTCTGTGTAGTAAGGGAGCCAAGGGGACATATTTGCTGGGTTAGGACCTTTCTAAGGTGATTTCAAGTTTATCTGTTGAATTAGTCCCATTCATGACCCAACGTATCCCTTCATGGTAGCTGCCACAGAGCCTTTCTGATACAGTGTCTTAACCAAAAGGACTTGCTATGTGGTGGACTTCGAAGCAGAGTGGGGACAGAGCGGGAAGGAGCTTCACGTGTCCTTCAGATCACACTGGGCCCCTACACTCTCTGCCCAGGCAGACGGGCCCCCGGGACACTCCGTCAACGGGAGGAAGTGGCCGGTGGTGATTGAGCGCGTGGCATTCTAACTCTGGCTCACGTCCCAGCTCCTCCACTTTACTGCTTGCACAGCCTGTCTGAGGGCTTCTGTCTTCCTCTTTGATGAAATGGGGATGCTGCAACACTTACCTCATAGGTTTTGGTAAAGATTAAACGAGATAAGGCCTATAAAGTGCCAGCAGCATTCCAGGCACACACACAGCTCCTGTTGGTATTATGGTGCCGTCTTGAGCTGTGACCGCAAGGCCTGGCCTCCGAGAATACGGCAACCCACCGCGGAACAATATAAATGCACTGCCAACATGTAAAACACGGGGCTCTGAAGGGTGGCCCCTTCCCCTCCCCTCCCATCGCCCCACCCAAGCTCAAAGGTCCCTCCTGACAGAACACTGGCCTTCCCCAGGGGGACTCCGGCGGACCACTGAACTGCCAGGCAGCTAACGGCCAGGGGCAAGTGCACGGCGTGGTCAGCTTCGGGTCCTCCCTTGGTTGCAACTACTACCACAAGCCCTCCGTCTTCACACGGGTCTCCAACTACACTGACCGGATCAATTCGGTAAGAACCGGACCAGCCCTGTGCCCCCCAGGCCCTGCCCTGGCCCTGGCCCCATGAGGGCCATGCCCACCTGAGTTCTGAGGACCCCCTCCCTCCTCTTGAGAGCTAGGAGGCTGCAGACCTGGGCAACCCCTGCAGGATTCCCCATAGGCCCCAACATTTCTGTGTGAGTTGAGTGAAAAGGCACATAGAGGGTGGTCTTGTCCAAAGAGGTTGAAAATAAAGGTTACTCCTCCAGCATTAATAGCAGGTTCCCTAGGATTCATGGGGTATTTTGGTTTTGCTTATCTACGTGTAGGCCCAGACCCCACTGCCCAATGCTATATTTATCTGCAAAGCCCAAAACCTGGTCGTTTGAGATCCTCACAGCCTTAATTATTGGAAATTAGTCATTCTAAAGGGTCCCCCAGCTGTTCTGTAGGGTGACCAATCATCTCAGTTTGCGCTGGACTGGGAAGTTGCCTGGGATGCAGGACTTTCTGTTTCAGACCAAGGCAGTCCAGGTAAATGGGGCTGAGCTGATCCCACTATGACTGTGAATGTGTCCCCAGAGAACTTTAGCCTGTGAGCTCAAAACCAGTGCCTCACAAACTTCCACACCAGCTCAATTCCTATTTTTAAAAAACAGTGAATAGGGCTTCCCCGGTGGCGCAGTGGTTGAGAGTCCGCCTGCCGATGCAGGGGACGCGGGTTCGTGCCCCGGTCCGGGAAGATCCCACATGCCGCAGAGCGGCTGGGCCCGTGAGCCATGGCCGCTGAGCCTGCGCGTCTGGAGCCTGTGCTCCGCAACGGGACAGGCCACAACAGTGAGAGGCCCATGTACCGAAAAAAAAAAAAAAAAAAAAAAAAACAGTGAATAAACATTCATTTATAATGAAAACCAGAAAAAAATTTTATTAAAAAAAAAAACCCAAAAACTGGCACCAATCTTGGGAGCAGCCATGGATACAGGGAGAGTTGTCACAGGAAGGGCAGGCCTTGGTGGGGGGGACCTGGGGGAGGGCGGAGGAGGCATCGTGCCTGGTAATGGATGCTGGAGGGGAAAAGCAGGACACCGTGCCGATCGGGGGCACTTTTTTACCCACCTCCCAGCAGTGCCACCACCTGGGTTTGCTCTTCTGTAAAATGGGACTTGAACTAGACCAGGACTCATCCACTTTTTTAGGAGGCAGAACAAGTCAGGGTTGTGGTGTTTGTGACAGAGCCCCCAAAGAAGGGAAAGCTGGCATCTGGTTTCATTATTTCAAGTTGAATTTACAGAGAGCTGTTTAATTAAATCAAACCGACACTCCATTATAAACTCAAATATGATGTCACAGCCGTGAGCTTGCAGTCCCAGGACGAAAACAACACTGTCAAATGGGCACTGTCAAAATAAGCAGGTGGCTGCCTCTGGGTTTTCCCATTAATACTTGAGGGCTCCTTGTTCATGTGTCTGTCTGCTGGCATTTCTCTACCAACAAGTGGTTACAGGCACCAGAAGTGCCAGGAAAGTTTGTTGGAGAAAGGTAAAATCAAGAAGAGAGTGGCCATTAACTTACCAGGTTCTTTCTGTCCATTGGGGGAAAGCTCTGGTCCCCTTTTGCCAGAGGAAAACCTGAGTCCAGCTTTGGAAGTGCACCAGCATTTCAAAAGAGCCCGAGACGGATTAGATGGGAGGATGCTTAGGGCCTTTTCCCAGCCAAATCCGAGAGTCCTTTCCAGCCCCAGCTGCCGCGTGAGTCACCATGAGGCTGGCCCTGGCAGCACCTTGGGGACCCCGAGCAGGGCCGGGAGCAATTGTCCTATCTTTTGGTCCCAGCATCAGCTGTTCCCAGCCACAGACACAAGCACAACAGAGCAGGTCTCAGCCGAAAGCCTGGCCAGATGTCAGAGGGGATCAATGGGGAAAGCAAGCCTTTCGAGGCAGCCGGGCAGAGGCCCTAGGCTCCCGGGACAGCAGCCAGGGCAGGCTCATGTGCCTGTGACAGGTTCCAGGAGCAGCAGAGCCAAGCTGCCAGCTGTCCTCTGGTAGAGGCCGCCCTGGCAACTGCAGAGGGGCCAGTGGAGCCTTGCAGTGGTCCCAGCCCAGGGGCACACCGTGTGTAGCTTGGAGTTCCAAACCCAGACAAGTGACGAGCCAAGGTCAGGGGCTGGGAAGCGATAGGAGACAGGTGGCCAAGGGCATTCATCCTTTCAACAGATGTTCGCTGAATGACAGCAACACATGAATCTTCAGCATTCACCAGCTTTATTTTTATTTTTATTTTAGAAGGTAATACATACTCTTGGTAAAAATATTAAAAGCATATCAAGTGTATTAAAAGTATATCAAGTAAAAAAGTAGACATCCCCCTTGTATGACATCTGCAGTTCTACCCCCCAGAGATAATCATAGCCAGTGGCTTGGTGTGTGGTCTTCTGGATTTATTTCGGTGCATCTATAAAATATCTATATACGTACATATAAACATACTGTCTTCTAACCAAAAATAGGATTTGACTCTCCATTACTGTTCTGCAGCTTAGTCGTTTCACTTAACACCATATCATACTTTACATGTGAGCCCACATATCTATGTCATTCTTTTGAACAGCTAAATAAAATTCCATAGTATGAATATAATGAATGAAGCTTTCACCTGTTTCCTATTTTCCACTCTCACATGGCTGCAGTGAACATCCTTGGACGTATATCCTTGCACACTGATGAGCGCATCTATGCTACACAGATCCAGCAGCGTCACTGGATCACGGAGTCGGCACGTTAGGATGTTTAGTAGATGCCAAACCGCCTCTGAAAACGGGTTACAGCCCCACTCCCAGCACGGGATGGCGCCTTGACAACAGCAGGGATTGTTAACAATTTAGGGGCTCTCAAACCTTTTGAGAAACAAACGAGATCTACAAACATGCCCGTCCATACGTTCGGCGTATAATTTTTTAAGAGTTCCCAGGCCCCCCGCCCTGAAGTCCAAACTGCACTCCAGGCTAAGACTCCTTTTTACAGGAAGCCCCAACAGGTCAGTGTAAAGCTGTGAGGACATCTTTTCTCTGGAGCATCATTAGAGCCCCTAGGGAGAGCTGCTTCAACGCGGGCCGCCTGATTCACACGGGCAGCGCGGAGCCGGGAGGGAGAAAGCCGGGAACCTGCAAGCAAGGCTCTGCTCTGCTCGGTTAACCAGATTATTTTCTTGTGTGTGTCCTGCAGGTGATTGAAAATAACTAACCACCAGAAGTCCCTGGGACTGTTTCGGACTTGGGAAGGTCACAAGAGGAAAATAATAATAAAATGACAACTACATGAATCACATCTTGGTGAGAGTCTTATTAGCAAATCGTCCTCATATCTAGGGCCCTGAAAGCAAGAAACAGGCTGGGGTCGAGGCAGCTTAAAGGCCTTGGCGGTGGGGGTAAGGGTGCGGGTCCTGCAGCCAGGAAGGCACCTGGAGGGATGGGCTGGACTCAAGAAGACCTGGGCCTGGCCAGGTCTCTCCACTGGTTAATTGTGTTCCCTGGACAGGTGACTTAACCTCCCCGAACACACGGCTCCCACCCCAGTCACCTTCCTGTGATGGGGTAGGGGGGAAAGTCAAAAGAAATAAGAGCTGGGGAAATGTTTCCCAAAACTCCGAAGTCGCCTTTATATAAGGAAGAATAAAGAGTTAGAGCAAAATGGGGGGGGGGGGGGGCAATAGGTGAAAGAGAGTCCACATTCACCTAAGGTTTTGTTTTGTTTTGTTTTTAAGAACACTGCAATATAGACAGAACTTGATAATTTTTAAAACTTCATTTAGAATTCACAGATTCTAACTCTTCAGACTCTAGCAGCCCAAACTGCTGATCTAAGAGATGCTGGTCTGTTTGTCACCAAAATGTCCTGTAGCTCAGTGGCTCTCCAGCGGGGGCCCACCAGGGAGATCTGGCAACGTCTGAAGACAGTTTTCGTTGTCACGACTCGGGGAAGGGGTGCTGCTCACATCTAGTGGGGAGAGGCCAGGGATGCTGCTAAACAGCCCACAGTGCACAGGAGGGCCCCACAACTACGGACTCTCTGGCCCCAAATGTCAGCTGTGCTGAGGTTGAGAAGCCCTGATGTGGAGAAAACACAGGGGTCACAGGCCGCAGCCACTAGGCAGGAACGGGCCACTGGCGAAGAGCCCCGTGGTGTCCACGGCGCTCTGCTCTCCTTCCTCCATCGCCGGTCATTTGGCTCCAGTTTGAAAGCTGCTAGGAGCCTGTCTGCAGCCCAGCGGGGGAAAGAGCAGACCTCTACAGGCTACAGAATCCTTCAATGGGTGTCAGCCACAGTTGTAGCAAAGTCCAGGCCTCAGCCGCCACCAGGGCTGGAGCAGGAAGGTTTGGGGGTGAAAGGTAAGGCCGGGTGAGAGGCCCCAGCCTCATTACGTTTTAAAGAAAAGTTTTTTCCGGAGGAAATTAAAACAGCCAGGAATCTGTTTGTAAACTCCTTTCACTGAAACAGCATTAGCAACCTGTGAAAACACGACCACAGGGAGGCCTGTGAGTTCTCTTGACTGAAGTAAGAATTCCAAAGAAGGGCTGGGGGAGCGTCCACCAAGTCAGAATTTTATTTTATTTATTTTTATTTATTTATTTGGCTGTGCAGGTCTTAATTGCGGAATGCGGGATCTAGGTCCCTGACCAGTGATCGAACCCGGGCCCACTGCATTGGGAGCACGGAGTCTTAACCATTGGACCACCAGGGAAGTCCCCACCGAGTCAGAACTTTATAAACAACTCTAGGGACCTCCCTGGTGGCGCAGTGGTTAAGAAGCCACCTGCCAATGCAGGGGACATGAGTTCGATCCCTCATCCAGGAAGATCCCACATGCCGCGGAGCAACTAAGCCCGTGTACCATAGCTACTGAGCCTGTGCTCTAGAGCCCATGCGCCACAACTACTGAGCCCACGTGCCACAACTACTGAAGCCCACGCACCTAGAGCCCATGCTCTGCGACAAGAGAAGCCACCGCAATGAGAAGCCCACGCACCGCAACGAAGAGTAGCCCCCACTCGCCGCAACTAGAGAAAGCCGGGCGCGGCAACAAAGACCCAATGCAGCCATAAGTTAATTAATTAATTAATTTAAAAAAAAAAGCTCTAGCTGCAGCCTCCTTGAGCGTGTGTGTGTGTGTGTGTGTGTGTGTGCACATGCGCACGCTGGGCGGGGGGATAGGGGAGGGGTTAGAGAACAAGCATCTCAACTATAAGTTTAGAAAACTCAAAATTCAGAATTTCAAAGCTCAGAAATTCACAAAGTTCAAATCAGACTGAAAGGTTTGCATGAAGGAAAGTTGAGAGAAGAGACTGGGCCCACGAGCCGAGTGCACTGCTTAGCCCTGATGGGCCCCCAGCTGCCTCTGAGACCCGCTCATCCGTGGCCATGGCTCATGGCGCCCCCGGAGTCGAGCTGCGTGGTGGCCCTGCACCTGCTTTTCTTCTCTCCTCTGCTCAGCAAAGCTCAGAGCCCGGGGCGGGGGGGGGAGCCTCCCCAGGAGGAGGTCCCAGCCCTTATAGCTCCTTCTCACGGCACAAAATACCTGAGCAGAGCAGGAGGGGCCCATGCGTGCTCCGAGACGCTTGGAGAAAGTAACTGCTCTGAGTGGGGCCCTATCCGGCTGTCCTTCCCTGTTGTCACTGCGGCCTTCCAGAAGGGGAGACACTAAAAGGATTCATGATTCTCGAGGGTCAAGAGTAGAAGGCCGTGCAGTGGGAAAACGGTGTAGGCCCCGCGACCTGCCTTCAGGGCCACGCCCAGGCACTGGGCCATCCCACCCTGGCACTGAGGACTGGCTCCATCAGTGGGCGGACAGAGGTGTCAGCCTGGGACCTCAGAGGCTGGGGAAAGCAGTCTTTTGCATGATGGGCAAATGTCACTGCAGGCAGTAATTTCTCGCATTAGAAGGAGCAAAAGCATCAACTCTCAGGGCAAGCCCGGTGCAGAAGAAACCTCTGGCTTGGGCTTGGGGCCCTGCTCAGCCCCACCACCTGCCCTGGGGAGGATACACTGGCCCTCCCACCAGCCTCACCCTGAGCAAGAGTGTCTGAAGGTCCTCGCAGTGAGCCCACTGCTCAAAAATGCTGTCCAGGGTCTCGATGTACCAGGAGCCACTCTTGGTATCCCTCCAGGAGACAAAACCTGCCGAAGGAGAAAGGCTGAACTTCATTGGGAAGCTGCCCCTCCCCACGTATGCAGACGGGCCCACCTCCACACTTTGACTGATGTACACAGCCAGCAGCAGCCTACATCTCTGTGCTCTGTCCCATCGTGATCTTATTTCATCCTCACCACTACCCTGTGACTTTGGTCACGGTTCCCATTTTCCTGACAAGGCAACCAAGGCTCGGAGAAGTCAAGTGACTCTCCCGAGGGATAAGAAAGGAAAGAAACTAACACTTGTCACACCTGCTATGTGCCAGGCACTGTGCTCAGTGGGGGAGCAGCCACCTTGTTAAAATCACCATGACGATCCCTAAGGTACAATGGATATACCCATTTTAAAGATGAGAAGACTGAGGCAGGGCCAGGACGAGGGTGAAGCGCATGAGGCACACCAACACAAGAATGCATGCCTCCTCACATTTTGCATTCTAGGCACCCTGACTGCCTCGCCCTAAGCTGAGGCTCAGAGAGGTGAAGTAACTTACTCAGGGTCATGAGAGGCAGAACGAAGTCTCACATGCAGGTCTTTTCTTCATAACACAGCTGCTTCTAGGGCAGATGGGGGGACCTGCTGGCTGGAAGGACAAGCTCTCACACGATCCACTCACCTGGGAAGGTGGAGTAGGACACCAAGATGTCGCTAGGTGTGGGCAAACTAGACACGGCATCCGGCTGGTCGAGGGTGACTGGGCCTTCCTGGAACGGGGTAGCATCTGGCTCAGGGTCGCTGTCAGGGGTCCTGTCTTCAGGGGAAGTGGAGGCCACCTCAAACCCCTGGTCTTTCTGCTCTGCAGGAAACAGAAACAGACAACACTTGCCAGTGAAAACACCCAGACCAGAGCTCCCACCAGCCTGAGAGGTGCCACCAGCCTGAGAGGCCTGGTTTCCTCTCGAGCCAGGGGCCTAGTGCTGGACAAACATGGGCAGGAAATCAAAACAGGAGCTTTACTTTTACTATAACAAGAGTTTTCCACATTCATTAAGTCAAGCTGGGGGTGAGGGCAAGAATGCAGAAATGTTTAAAACAGCTATAAAAATAAGTTACAAGGTATACACCCAAAAGAATGCGAACCAGGTGCTCAAGCAAGAACTTGTGCAGCAACGTTCATTACATTATTCACAACAGGCAAAAGCTAGAAACCACCCACGTGTCCAGGGACAGGTGAATGGATAAACAAAATGTCGTATAAACATCCAATGGAATATTGTTCAGGCTTAGAAAGGAATGAAGTACTGATACAGAAAACAATGTGGATGGGCCTTGAAAACATGCTAAGTGAAAGAAGCCAGACACCAAAGGCCACAGAATATGATCCCATTTATATGAAATGTCCAGAAGAGGCGAATCCAGAGAGGAGAAAGCAGATTGGTTGCCAGGGGCTGGGAATGGAGTGACTGCTAACGGGTAAGGAGTTTCTTTTGGGGAAAGATGAAATGTTCTAGAATTAGATGGTGATGATGGTCACACACATTGTGAATGTACTTAATGTCACCGAATTGTACAATTTAAAATAGTTAAAAATGCTAAATTTTATGTCATTAAAAAGTCACACTGGGGGCTTCCCTGCTGGCGCAGTGGTTGAAAGTCCGCCTGCCGATGCAGGGGACACGGGTTCGTGCCCCCAGTCCGGGAAGATCCCACATGCCGTGGAGCGGCTGGGCCCGTGAGCCATGGCCGCTGAGCCTGTGCGTCCAGAGCCTGTGCTCTGCGACGGGAGAGGCCACAACAGCGAGAGGCCCTACCGCAAAAAAAAAAAAAAAAAAAAAGTCACACTGGGACTTCCCTAGTGGTGCAGTGGTTGGGAATCCGCCTGCCAATGCAGGGGACATGGGTTCAATCCCTGGTCCGGGAAGATCCCACATGCTGTGGAGCAACTGAGCCCATGCGCCACAACTACTGAGCCCACGGGCCACAACTACTGAAGCCCACGCGCCTAGAGCCCGTGCTCTGCAACAAGAGAAGCCACCACAATGAGAAGACCGCGCACCGCAACGAAGAGTAGCCCCCACTTGCCGCAACTAGAGAAAGCCCACACGCAGAAACAGAGACCCAACGCAGCCATAAATAGATTAATTAAAACAGCATATAGATTAAAAAAAAAAGTCACATTATACAGCCTTATAAAGGAAGGAAATTCTGACACATTACAACATGGATGAACCCCGAGGACATTATGCTGAGTGAAATAAGCCGGTCACAGAAAGACAAATACTGCATGATTCTGCTTACATGAGGTGCCTCGAGTAACCCAATTCATAGAAACAGAAAACAGAATACTGGTTACTAGGGGCTGGAGGAACGGGGAATGGGGATTAGTGCTTAATGGGTACAGAGTTTCAGTTTAGCAAAATGAAAAGAGTTTTGGACATGGATGGTGGTGATGGCTGCACAACAGCATGAATGTACTTAATACCCCTCCAGAGCTATACACTTAAGACTGCTTCCCATGGTAAATGTTATGTGTATTTTATCACAAAGTTCTTAAATTAGAAGAAATTACCCCCCAAAAGGTCACAGAACAGTATATAACATATGACCTGTTTGGCATAGATATAATGGATAAATGGACAGGAGAGAAAGAGAAAAGTCTGGAAGGAAACACCAATTGTTAACAGTGGCTCTTCTGAAAACAAGAATGGGAGTAGGGATGGGCCCAGGACTTTGACTTTTCACCTTTATACACCTCTGAGGACTTTGATTTTGTTTGTTTTTTAATGAGCATGAACTTTTTTTTTTAAATAAATTTATTTATTTATTTTTTGGCTGCATTGGGTCTTCGTTGCTGCGCACGGGCTTTCTCTAGTTGCAGCGAGCGGGTGCTACTCTTTTTTTTTTTTTTTTTTTTTTTTTTTGCGGTACACGGGCCTCTCACTGTTGTGGCCTCTCCGCTGCAGAGCACAGGCTCCGGATGCGCAGGCTCAGCGGCCATGGCTCACGGGCCCAGTCGCTCCACAGCATGTGGGATCCTCCCGGACCAGGGCACAAACCCGTGTCCCCTGCATCGGCAGGGGGACTCTCAACCACTGCGCCACCAGGGAAGCCCCAGTGGGGGCTACTCTTCATTGCGCTGCACAGGCTTCTCATTGCGGTGGCTTCTCTTGTTGCACAGCACAGGCTCTAGGCGCGCGGGCTTCAGTAGTTGTGGCACACGGGCTCAGTAGTTGTGGCTTGCAGGCTGTAGAGCGCAGGCTCAGTAGTTGTGGTACACGGGCTTAGTTGCTACGTGGCATGTGGGGTCTTCCCAGACCAGGGCTCGAACCCGTGTCCCCTGCACTGGCAGGCGGATTCTTAACCACTGCACCACCAGGGAAGCCCAGCATGAACTACTTTTGATCTCATGAGTTTACCGACCAATTATTATGCACTTTGATCATTTTGTCCTTGTTGATTTTTTTGTAACCATATTTGTGGCTTCTTCCCCAAACACACATTAAATCTCAACATTATGATTCAAAACAAAACAAAGCCTGGCCATGTTGGCAGCAGCCAAAGACAACCATGGCTAATGGTTTGCTGCACCTCCTTCCAATCTTTTGTGTTTTGTTTTTACCTGCTTATTTGCAGGTTCAACTAATCATGCTTTATTCCCTTATCAGGGCATCATGAGGATTTTCCTCAGGTTACGATAAAGGCTTCTTTAAAATCATGGTTTATGACACAGATGGCAGAGACACATACCCACGGACTACCCCTGGGGTACAGAGCACCAACATGGGCACCGAGGAAGACAGAAAATAAGAAGATGGGGGAATTCCCTGGTGGACCAGTGGTTAGGACTCCGCACCTCCACCGGTGAGGGCCCAGGTTCAATCCCTGGTTAGGGAATTAAGATCTTGCAAGCCAAGCAGTGCAGCCAAAAAAAAAAAGAAGAAGATGGGATCCTGTCTGGGGAGCTAAACACCCAAACTGAAAAAACTCTGCCCTCAATTTACATTGAGACTTGGATTTTTTTTTTTTTAATTTAAAAAAAGGACTTCCCTGGCATTCCAGTGGTTAAGACTCCGTGCTCCCAATGCAGAGAACACGGGTTCGATCCCTGGCTGGGGAACTAAGATCCTGCATGCTGTGCAGAACGGCCAAATAGATAAAATTTTTTTAAAAACAAAAGATATAAAACTGATCTCTTTTATTTTTTGGTAGGTATACAGTTGAGGCAACTGTCCACTATCTTACAGTGTCCCCTATTAAGACAACCCAGGGGAGAAAAACTGTCATTCTTGGCACTTCTGTCTTACGAATACCAAATAAGGTGGATCTTATTAGCGATTCTACCTCACCCTATCGTGCCTCAGCGGCTGGAAAGCACAAAGCCGATCTGCGGGCCACCTCTAGCAAGCACGCAGAACCTCACGAGATGCACTTCTAGATGCCAAACTTACTCCTCTTCTTTCCTTGCATTTCTATTTCCTCCTTATTTTCTTTTTCTCTGTATTTTGTTCTGCTACATCACTTGTACTTCCTTAAGTTACCTCAAACCCTTTTATGGAAACCAAAGAAGGCATTAAGTCACAGGTAATGGGATCCATGGACATGTTTACACCCCTGATTCAGTAATTTCCTAAGGAAATAATTCAAGTGAAGCCAAAAGCCCTCAATACAAAGACATTGGTGGTCATGTGAGCCAAAAATTGGATACCACCGAAATGGCCAACACTAGGGATTGGTTTAGTAAGTGAGTGCGTATCACTACAACGCAAGATTAGAAGCCATTTGAACGGTGACAGTGGAGACTGTGGAGACGTGGGGTGATGCTTCAGGGATAAGGTTCAATGAGAAACGCAGACCACGCCCCTCGGCCAAGATCCAGAGGTAAAAGGGAAAATGAGGCTGCCACGTCGGGCTCGTAGGATTCTGGATGTTTCTTTCTTTAAGTTGCCATATTTTCTGTCTTTTCTGTTTTAAAACCCAAACTGCCCCAGAGCAGTGGCAGGCCTGGAAAACAGAGGGTTAGGAGTCAGGGCAGGATTCGGGCCACACACAGCGCAGCCACAGAGTCACTGGGGCGGTGACGCTGCAGGACATGTCCTGGGATGAGTTCCTCCAAAGCAGAGCTCACTGCAGAGTACAAAGTGTTACTTCAGAAAGGAAGCAGCTGAAAAGAGCTTCAGCAAAGACAGGCAGAGGGCCGAGGGGCCCGGGGTTCCGCAGGGGAGGGTTTCTGGAGCAGGCGGTTGTGACCCAGGCTCCCATGTGAGAAGGGAGAGCAATCCTGGTGGGAGAAACAGCACCTGTCGGGCAGGTCTCTGGGCAGGAGAGCTGGAGGGTTTGTGTGGCTAGATCCACAGTGGGTAATAGCAAGGAGGGAGGGAGGTCACAGTTCACCCAGGGAAGCTGGGGTCCCATCCACAGGGGGCAGAGACAGGACAAAGATGCTTCTGGAAACCCCATAATAATAACCCCAACATCTACTGATCGGACTTCCCTGGCGGTCCAGCAGTTAAGACTCCGTGCTTCCACTGCAGGGGGCACGGGTTCGATCCCTGGTCGAGGAACTAAGATCCCATTTGCCGTGCAGTGTGGCCAATAAATAAATAAATAAATAAAACCTTTAAAATGAAAAATCTATTGACCTCTCACCCCATACAACTAAAGCTCAGAAAACTCGGTAATTTGTCTGTGGTCTCACACCTAAGGCGCAGGGGACCAGGCCTCTGCGCCTCTCAACCTGCTGCTTCCCAAGCCTGCCAAGGGGGCCTCTTAGGTCTGTGAGAGCTGGACGCTGGCATAGCTGCCTCAGGTCACTGCTTCGGGTTGTTTGCTTGGTCGAGATTCTCGAATCTGTCCTAGGGGAAGTCGGACGGGGGAGGGGACCTGAGAGGGGAATCTGGGGCTGCCGCTGGGTCTGCCCTGGGAAGCAGGGTGCCGTGGGGGAGGGAGCGCTTCAGTGGGGGATGCCGTAGGAAGGGCCTAAGGAGACGGGTGGGGGCTGCCTGTGAAAATGGGACGATGGGATCTGAGAGGGGAGGATCGGGGTCAGAGGAAGAAGGGGTCAGACAGGGGATGCTGGCTGTGTCTCCATCCACGTGTCATCCTCCTACAAATCTGCTGGGAAGGCCTCGCCTATGGGTTATGCATTTAAGCCATTGCTTTCTTCTTAAGGAGGCTTATTGATTCAAAACTCCCTACAAGGAAGAATAACACCCCATAAGAATTCACAGTGGGAAGAGGAGCCGTTCCCTCAGCACATAAAATCCACAACCACTGTCGTACATTATTCTTCCTTTCCAGCTTCTCAGCATGATCTCTAAAGTTCTGGAGGGGTCACCCCAAAATTTAGGCCACTCGGCTCTGGCTGAGTTCATCATGCTAACACTGAAGTTTCACACCAAAGTTACTGACTTTGAGGTACGCTCTTCCATGTTGGTGCCCGCACTACCTCTTAACAAAGGGGCGGATGACATTTAGAAGATTTTTTAATTGATTTAAATTGTAACAACAGTGAATCTTAAAATAGCAACACAAGAGTCACCAAAATCCAGGGCAGACATTCAGAGACCTGTAAACAACACGACACCAGTCACCAGACACCAAACAACTGTCACTGACATTTGGGTATTTCTGTCCTCAGCTGATGGTGGCGCCACCATGTGGCAACAGCGTTAAACACAAGATCCCGCAGCAGGGAGCTAAGCAGAGACTGCCGCTCCGAAAGTGGCACCTTAATCACTGCGTTCCAGCTTTGCAATCCTGCTGTTGTCAGTGAATTGTTTGGTTTTGTTTTTAATGGCAGGAGTCCACATTACTTCAAACCATATTTTTGTATGGTTCTATTTCAAATTCAAACAGTTAGAATGCACATAAGATGCAAGCATACTGTGGGCTTTGTGCCAGGCTGGGGACCCAGCTGCAGGGTGGATGTGATTGGCTCTGCCCTCAGAGAGCTGACCAGGGGACGAGGCCATCTGAATGCAAGGAGAAAGTGCTAAGACAAGGGAAGAACGGGGGCTGCAGGAGCACAACAGCCGGCGCGAACCCTGACTTTCTGCAAGGAAGGAGGTGTTCAGGGAAGGCTTCCTGGAAGCGGTGACAATAAGCTGTAACCAGAAGGATGGATGATTAAGAGGTGGCCAGGAGACAAGGCAGAGGAATGGCACATAGAAGGCCTGAGGAGTAAGCCAGACCCTGGTGTCCTGGGAAAGCTGAGCAGCACTGGGGTGGGCACAGCGTGCCAGGCGGGGGAGGCAAAGAGGTCGGGCCCAGATCAAGGACCCAGCGGCCCTGCTAAGGAGTCCAAAGAGTAACACCACAAAGATCCTCCTTCGCTGCTGAGAATGGACAGTGGGGTGGGCCCTGGCCCAGAAGACCGGTTATCTTCCCCAGAAAGCTGGCACCCCGGCTCACCCTTCAGTCTGTTCTTCCTTTGATTCACAAGAGAAAGAGGGACCACACACTTCTGAGTAAGCACATCACTTGACCACACATTCTGGATCATAAGAAGAAAGACAAGTTACAAAGGATTTCAACCCAAGAACAGCAGCCTCTCCATCTACCTGTCATCATCACTCTGAGATAACTGCACTGGTGACAGGGGTGGGGCTCTTATGTGACACTGAGTCCTCTGGGGTCAGCAGGAGGAGGGAGGCCATGTTTCCAGTTAGGAAAATGAACCAGGCAATGTGTTAAGTGTGTTAAGAGACACACTAGGGCTTCCCTGGTGGTGCAGTGGTTAAGAATCCGCCTGCCAACGCAGGGGATACAGGTTCGTGCCCTGGTCCAGGAAGATCCCACATGCCGCGGAGCAACTAAAGCCCGTGCACCCCAACTACTGTGCCTGAGCTCTAGAGCCCGCGAGCCACAACTACTGAGCCCGTGTTCCACGACTACTGAAGCCCGCGTGCCTAGAGCCCGTGCTCCGCAACAAGAGAAGCCACAGCAATGAGAAGCCTGCGCACCGCAATGAAGAGTAGCTCCCTCTCGCCGCAGCTAGAGAAAGCCCACACACAGCGACAAAGACCCAACGCAGCCAAAAATAAATAAACAAATAAATAAATAATAAATTTATTTTAAAAAAAAAAAAGAGCCACACTGATTAGTATGTGAGCGATAGTAACACTAAGAGCCAGGCTCTGTTGCTATCCCTATTTGCCAAGACTTCTAGACATTAACTGGCCCGTGGCTGTGCAGGGAGTAGCTAACGCAGGATTTAACCCAGTGCTCTCCAGCACTCGTGGCCAAGTTATAGGCCTGGGTCATGATAGTGACTTAACACAGTTCCCGTCAAATTATAAGTTCCAGGGGACAGAGACCCCACCTCTGCATCTCTACAGCCTGGTGTATACAGCAGGTGGTCAGTAAACTTACTGGATGAATCATATGACCAGAGCCTGCCCTCCTAGACAATCTCTCCCATGACTCCCCCACCAATGTGGAATAGTATGGGACAAATCACCGTGTGCAGAAGAATATGCCTCAGGTGCCCACGTTACAGGTCTCTGGTGTGCACACTTGGCATGCAAGCTGACAGCTCTATGGTATAACAATGCCCGCTTCTCTGGCAGATCAGGCCAAGGGACAAGGAAGTGATATGCCTTTCAGACATCCCTGCCCCTGGAGACGCCATCATGTCCCATAATCCAGGACACATAATGCTGTTCTCTCTTCCCTCTTGTTTTATTTTATAAGAAAACCTGGTAACATTGAAGTAGGGCTCAGGTTTAAAATCAGGACATATAGCAAAACTACAAACAATCTAAATAATCCTTAAAAATTACTGAATCCCCAGAACCTAAGCCTTTGGGAATTCCAGTAGTTAATTCAGCAATGGCCTCCCTTTCTCTGCGAAAGGGGGAAGGGAGTCTGGTTGATGGAGGTCAGGGGAATGATGATAAGGAAAATGAAAGAGGTTTTCTCTCTCCTCTGCATTGTTTGTTTTTGCCAAGTCTCTGGGGTTGAAGTGGCCACAGCTGAATGATCCCCTGACGCTATGGCACTGTGGGACGGAAGACGCAAACCTCTAAAGGCTGGACAGAGCTGAAGCTACTCCAGCTAGGTGGGGGTGCCACATTCGGAGAGCAGTGACCATGTTTGGGACGCCCCCAGCTGCCTGGATCAACCCCTGGGACATCGAGGGAGCGATGGAGAAGGAAGTAGGCGGTGGCTGCTTCCCCACTAGACTCACAGGGGCAGGGAGGCTGAGGACCGGCCTACCTCCGCCACAGGCCTGGATGAAGAAGAGCTTGGGCTTCCCTCCCAAGCTGGGGCAGCCAGTTCCATTGAAGATGTTCACAATTCTCTCGACAGACACGGGATATCCATCCATGCCATAAACAGCGCCCGGGAACTGGAGGTGGCTAGCCTAGAAAACCATGAATCCTGGTGACAAACCCAAGAAGTCAGGGTAGGAATCCAACAGCCTGTTCGGAGGCTTTGTGGGGGCCAAGCAGTTAGAAGGTCCCACCCAGGGGCACAAGACTGAGTTACAGCAGGTCGGTTCCGGGCAGCCCCTTGTCCACCTCTACTGCAGGGGTCTGAAACTCACATGCCTATAAGCACCAGATAGCCTAACTCGAGGACACTGGGCAGCTACCTCCAGATCGGCTGCTCTCAGAGTGTGGTCCCTGAAGCAGCAGCATCAACATCACCTGGGAACTTGTAAGACATACAAATTCCTGGGCCCCACCCAGACTTCCTAAATCAGAATCCCTTGTAGTGGGACCAGCAGTCTGGTCCTTCAGGCACCTCTCTTGCAGTGAAACGTTGAGAACTGCTATTCTAGACGAATTCATCTCAAACTTTATGTGCACAGGGATCTCGTTAAGGTGCAGGCTCTGAATGAGGGTCCGCATTCTCGAGAGCTGCCAGGTGATGCCCAGGCTGCCGGTCTAGGAACCACACTGTGAATGAAAGAACCAAACGGGCAGCCCCTGCCCTGCCAAAGGCCAGAGCGTCGCTCCATGAGGATGCTGGCCTGAGAAGGTCAGACCTTTGGGGCTTTTCAAGAGAAGCCGGAAATCCTGATATTTGTGCTAAAGCTGCCAGTTTTGAAAACACTGTGCAACCCATAGGGGTTGTTACCTCTGTTCTGTCCAACCCCTCAACTCAAAAGATGGGGAAACTGAGGCCCAGGAAGGGGGAGGGGCGTGGCCACAATGACCCAGCACATTAGTGGCCAAGCCCAGAGTGGGTCCCAGTGTCCCGACTCCCAGCCAGCAGCAAACGGCCCGGAACAACACCAAGCAGGACCGAGGCAGGAACTGGGAGCTCTTATGAGCTGAGCCCAGCTCTGAACAAAATCCAGCTTGTCTTTTCCAGCCTCTCCCAGACAGCTTCTCCAAGGGACACCGTGCCACCCAGGAGGAGCATCAACCCCTCAGAGGGCAAATGGCTCCCGAGAAAACAACAAGAGGTGGACAGGGCCCCGCGGCTCTTCCTACAGGGCCAGGGTGTCTTGGACACAGGAAAGGACGGGGCTCTGCACAGCCTCTCAGGGCAGGCTTCCCAGGCACCTGCCCAAGGAGGTGAGGTCGCCTACCTGACAGCCATGAGAGAGGATGACCACCACGCAGCAGTCCAGAGCACTGTGGTCCTGCCGCGCCAGCTCCACCAAAGCCTGGACCATTTGCTACAAGAGAGGGCTGAAGGTGAGCCAGACCGCTGACGGATCAGGTCCTTGTCCCGGGCCTGCCCCCTGCTCCCAGGGCCAATAGTGAAGTAATGACAGTCACAGCAATCACAATAGCCACCATCCTTGGGGAAGGGATGCTGGGCTAGGCACTCTTTATTTACTCCTACAATGACCCTAGGAGGTGAGCATGGTTCTCGCTGTCTAGACAAAGAAGCTAAGGCTTGGGAGTCACACAGGGAGTGGGAGAGCCAGTCCTCAACCCGGATCTCTGAGTCTGAAGCTTGCACTGGTAACCACTGAACCATACTGCCTCTCACAGTCCTACAGACCGAAGGGCTCATCTTGGGGAGTCATTTGTTTCCAGGGTCCCTCGCAGGACACTACCCCGCCCGCCCCCCATCTCTCTCTGTGCACAGGGACCATACCTTGGCAGTCAGGTTACACTTCACCTCCACCACGAAATGCAGCAAGTGGAAGCGTTGCTGCATCCTCTCACAGTCAATACTGGAGCCCGTGCGGGTCCCGAGCCCCGACTCGTGGCAGAAGTTCACATTGTTGATAATGAGGCAGTGTCCACAGGGGTCTGCGTTCAGGACGTATGCCTGCCCAAGCACGGGGACCAGCGTAAACCGGGGTCTCGTTGCACTCCTCGGGAGAGAAGGCGACCCCCTGGGTTTCACTCATGGGGTAGACAGTTTAGAGAGATGGGACAGAGCATGCAGTCTGCCTCCCTCTGAAGCAGGGGTCTGGGATCTACACCCAGCATTCCAGACTGCGAAGCAGACTAGGGTGCGCACTAGCTGTGTGACAGATGAACAGCTAAACTTGGGACCAAAGATTAGCTCCCATCGCAGTATTCAGGGATAGGAGCTGCTAGCTTAGAAATCCAACTCCCCTAGACATTCATCCCAAAAGGACCTAGAGGTCGCCCAGTCCAGGGGAGCACCTGAGAATCGTGTGGTCAGATCTGCCAGCAGACGCTCACCCGGGCCACCCTCGGAGAGTCTGAGGCCACTTCCTCCAGAGGTTCAACGTTTCCCTAGTAATTCTCTCTCACAGCAGCCTGTTCTTTTTGCTTATGGTACTTAACAGTATTTATACTTATATATTTCTTTGTGTGACTAGCCTCTGCTAGGCTGGTGGCTCCAGGAGGGCTAGAAACTCGAGTGGTCTGTTCCCAGGTGTCCTAGCACGAAGCCCAGGGCTGACACACAGGAGTCACACGATAAATGCTGTGACTAAGACAGAGACTGACTTGGTGTGGGGTGGCTGCTGCAGCCGATTCTGATGCCCACCCCTCGTCAGATCTAAACTTCACAGACGAGGAAAGAGCAGAGTTAGACTATCTGCCGCAGGAAGAGCTGCACCAGGGCCAGGGTGCTGTAGAAGGCCTGGGACTGGGACCCTCTCTCCAGCTGGGTTGAGTTCCCTGGGCTCCTGACACAGCTGCAGGAAGGATCTGGGAAGTGGAGAGCCGAAGAACCCAAAGCCAACACAACTGGCCCCGAATCACATGAAGACTCACCAAGTCGGCATTTCCCTTGGCTCTGTCCTGAGCACCTGGAGAGAGAGAAAGAAGGAAAATGTGAATGTCGGGGTCCAACAGGGGAAGGGCAAGGGACACTGTGAGGACAGCTCCCACAGAAGCACAGAGAAGCAGGAACTCAGGAACCCTCAGGAACTGCTGGTGAGAGCCAAGTGGCACAGCCACCTTGGGGAACTGCTTAGAAGTTTCCAATAAAGTTAAACACACACCTACTCTCTGACCAGCAACTCCACTCCCAGGTATATATATACCCAAGAGAAATGAGCACAATGGGCACAAAAAGACTTGCCCGTGAATGATCACCGAAGACTTATTCATAATCCCCAAACCAGAAACAACCCAAACGTCCATCAACAAGTTGATGGGGGGACTTCCCTGGTGGTCCAGTGGGTAAGACTCCATACTACCAATGCAGGGGGCCCGGGTTCAATCCCTGTTCGGGGAAGTAGATACTGCATGCATGCCACAACTAAGAAGTCCACGTGCCGCAACTAAGAAGCCTGTGTGCCACAACTAAAGATCCTGCATGCCTCAACGAAGATCCTGTGTGCCACAACTAAGACCCGGCACAGCCAAAATAAATAAATTAATTAATTAATTAATTTAAAATGCTAAGTAAGTACTAGGGATGTAATGTACAACATGATAAAGATGATTAATGCTGCTGTATGTCACAAATAAAAGTTGTTAAAAGACTAAAAAATAAAAAAAACAAATTGATGGGTAAGCAAACTGTGATACAGCCATACAAAGGGATACCACAGAGCCTAAAAAGGAATGAGTTACATGCCAACACCATGGATAACCGCAAAAACCCAGGCCAAGTAAAAAAAAGCCAGCAGAGTATATATGGTGTGATTCCATTTATGTGAAATTCTAGAACAGAAAGACATAAGGAAGCTCCAGGTCTGCTCCCTCTCTGTGGAATCCATTGAGCCCAGCATACAGTAGGTCCTCAGGAAATAGTTGAAGAATGAATAAATAAGTAAAGATGGTCATTTTTCCTTCAGTATCAAAAGAGTTTTCATTTCAACTAGCAAGAAGTCAACTGGCCACCAGCCTACAAGGTTACAGGACTTTTTCTTTTTTAAACAAATAGAACACATTGACCATCTCCAAGTCACACTGGAGACTATTCTCATGATCCAACTATGGTGCCATTCATTGCTCAGAGTGGGCCTGGACCTTGTTGGGAACTATTCTTTTGCCAGTTTAAAAGTCATGCCAGGGGCTTCCCTGGTGGCGCAGTTGTTGAGAGTCCGCCTGCCGATGCAGGGGACACGGGTTCGTGCCCCGGTCCGGAAAGGTCCCACATGCCGCGGAGCGGCTGGGCCCGTGAGCCATGGCCACTGAGCCTGCGCGTCCGGAGCCTGTGCTCCGCAATGGGAGAGGCCACAACAGTGAGAGGCCCACGTACCACAAAAAAAAATAATAATAAAAAAATAAAAGTCATGCCAGAAATGCATTTACATTCCATCTTTTAAATTGGAAATGGTTTTACCTAGCCTGAAGACTCCTATTAGGCCACAGACTTAAATCTTTAACAACTGCTCATTTCCAAAATTCCACTACACCCCAAAAATATACCATTATCTACAACTGAAAAATGTATTCATTTCCTGAATTAGCAGTAATGATCCCTAAAGTGAGAGAGTAACATCATCAAAATGGCAGAATAAGAGTTTTCTACCGCCTTCCTCCTCCCAAAGAACACCAATTTTCACAATCACCCACAGACAAGAGTGCCTTTGTGGAAGTCCAGGAGTCCAGCAGAGAAGTTCCAGTACACGATTGGTGCAAAAATCCAACTATATAGGACACATTGAAGAGTAAAGACTGGAGGAGGTTACGCCTTCTTCAAATGCAAAGACAGTGACATAAGACTTTGAAGAACATGAAGAATCAAGGAAACAAGATTCCACCAAAAGAATACAATAGTTTTCCACAGTAACTGACCCCAAAGAAATGGAAATCTATGATTTGCCCAATAAAGAATTCAAAATTGTTTTAAGGAAGCTCAGTGAGCTATAAGAAAAGACAGAAAGGCAATTCAACAAAATCAAGAAACCTATACACAAAATGAGGAGTTTAACAGAGAGATGAAAATCTTAAACACATACACACACAAAAACTGTGGCTCAGAAAAATACAATGAATGAAATGAACTATGCAACAGAAAGCATCAACATCAGATGTGACCAAGCAGAAGAAAGAATCTGTATAGAAGACAAGTCATTTGAAATTACCCATTCAGAAGAAAACATAGGGAAAAAAATGAAATAGAACGAAGTAAGCCTATGTATGTAAAGCCTGTAGGATATCATTCAAAGAAACAATCTATGCATTATTGGAGTCTCAGAAGAAGAGAGGGACAAAGGGACAGAAAGCTTATTTAAAGAAATAATGGCTTAGAACTTCCCAAACATGGGGAGGGATTTGGAAATCCAAGTTCAAGAAGCTCACAGATCCCCAAACAATTTCAACCCAAAAAGATCTTCTCCAAGACACATTACAATAAAACTGTCTAAAATCAAAGACAGAGAGAGAATTTTAAAAGCAACAAAAGAAAAAAATTCCTCACATACGAGGGAACCACCTTACAGCTATCAGCAGACTTCTCAGCAGAAACCTTGCTGGCAAGAAGAGAATGGGATGATATATGCAATGTGCTCAAAGAAAAAAATTGCCTGCCAAGAATACTTTACCCAGCCAAGCTGTCCTTCAGGAATGGAAAGACTTTTCCAGGCAAACAAAAGCTGAGGGAGTTCATCACTGCTAGACCTGCCTTACAAGAAATGCAGAAAGAAAGTCTTCAGGCTGAAATGAAAGATGCTAATTAGTAACGTGGAAACACATGAAAATATAGAACACACTGGTACCTAGTCAAAATCAGATACTCTAATACTGTGGTGGTGGAGTGTTAATCACTTAACTCTAGTATAAAGGTTAAAGGACAAAAATATTATATATAACTATTGCTATAATAATTTGTTAATGGATACACAATATAAAAGATATAAATTGTGACATCAAAAACATAAAATTGGGATCGACAGATTCAATGCAACCCCTATCAAAATCCCAACAACATTTTTCACAGAAATAGAAAATAATCCTAAAATTTATATGGAACCACAAAAGACCCCAAACAGCTAAAGCAATCTTGAGAAAAAAGAGCAAACCTGGAGGTATCACATTCCCTGATTTAAAATTATACTACAAAGCTATAGTAATCAAAACAGCATGGTATTGACAGAAAAACACACAGATCAATGGACCAGAACTGAGAGCCAAGAAATAAACCCACATATATATGGACAATTAATTTATGACAAAGGAGCAAAGAACATACAATTGAGAAAGGAGAGTCTCCTCAATAAATAGTGTTGGGAAAACTGGATATTCACATGCAAAAGAATAAAATTGGACCCCTACCTTACACCATTCACAAAAATCACTCAAAATGGATTAAAGACTTAAATGTGAGACCTGAAACCATAAAACTCCTTGAAGAAAACACAAGACCTTAACACTAGTCTTGGCAACAATTTTTTGGGATATGACACCAAATTACAAGCAACAAAAGCAAAAATCAACAAGCGGAACTACATCAAACTACAAAGCTTCTACACAGCAGAAGAAAAAATCAACAAAATGAAAAGGCAACCTACAAAAGGGGAGAAAATATTTGCAAACTGTATATCTGATAAGGATCGATATCCAAAATATATTAAAAACTCATATAACTCAATAGCAAAAAACCCAAATAATCCAGTTAAAAAATAGGCAGAGGAACTGAATAGACATTTTTCCAAAGAAGACATACAAATGGCCAACAGGTACGTGAAAGTTGCTCAACATCACTAATCAGAGAAATGCAAATCAAAACCACAGTGAGATATACCTCATAGCTGTTAGAATGGCTATTTAAAAAGACAAGAGATAACAAATGTTGGCAAGGATGTGGAGAAAAGGGACCCCTTGTGCACTGTTAGTGGAAATGTATATTGGTACAGCCACTATGGAAAACAGTATGGAGGTTCCTCAGAAAATCAAAAATAGTAATACTATATGATCCAGCAATTCCACTTCTGGGTATATATCCAAAATAAATGAAACCAGGATCTTGAAGAGCTATCTGCACCCTCATGTTCACTGCAGCATTATTCACAATAGGCAAGACATGGAAACAACCCAAGTGTCCCCAGAAGGATGAATGGATAAAAAATGTGGTATATATACAATGGAATATTATTAGGCCACAAAAAAGAAGGAAATTCTGCCTCTTGCGATAACATGGATGGACCCTGAGGGCATTATGCTAAATGAAATAAGTCAAACAGAGAAAGACAAATACTATATGATCTCACTTACATGTGGAATCTAAAAAAGCCAAACTCATAGAAACAGAGAGTAGAATAGTGGTGGCTAGCTGGGGAAGTGGGGAAATGTTGGCCAAAGGGTACCAACTTCCAATTTTAAGATGGATACATTCTGAGGATCTAATGTAGAGCATAGTGACTATATTTAACAGTACTGTATTACATAGTTGGAAGTTGCTAAGCAAGTAAATCTTAAATGCTCTCATGACACATACACAAAAAGTGTTAATTATGTGAGTTGATGGATGCGTTAACTAGCCTTATCGTGGTAATCGTTCCATAGTATATCCATGTATCAAATCATCACCTTAAGCTTACACAATGTTATACGTCAATTATACCTAAATAAAACTTGAAATTTTTTTTTTACTTTTTACTTAAAAAAAGGGGGGGGCTTCCCTGGCAGTTCAGTGGTTAAGACTCCATGCTTCCACTGCAGGGGGCAGGGGTTCGATCCCTGGTCGGGGAACTAAGATCCTGCGTGCTGCATGGCGCGGCCAAAAAAAAAAGTAAAAATTACAAAAATAAAAAAAAAAAAAAATAGAAATAAATAAAAAATTTTCAAAGGTACACAAAGCAAAATGGTTGCTCTTGAGAGGTCCATAGGCTACAGGGACATGTAGAAGGAGTAAACAGACAAAGGTACCAAAATAAAGAGGTAGGGAAGGCTCGAGGCAGCAGTCACAGCACTAACAAAGGCAGGGAGGGGTACAAGAGCATGGCACGCTTGCGGACCCTCACGGAGGACGACATGGTCAGATGTACCATGCGTGAAAGCCGTTTTTCCCAAAATGACAGCTCCCGTGGGGACAAGAAGCACATATGGACAAGTGTGTGTGCAAAAGAATCAGTCATAGCCTGAGCATTACTGGGCATATGCCCATGTCTCCAGCACAAGGAGAAGGGGGGAAGCACATCCTCTCTGCTGCCCAAGGGAAGGAGGGGTAGATGTCCTAGCGCTGGCCCTTGCCAACTCAGAAATCACAGAAGGAAGCCAACCAGCCTGAGTGCTCGCCCAAGGCAAGGCCCCACGTGAAGTCTTTTCCAAGAATGGCTTCACTGACTCCTCGGAGCAGGCCTTGCAGCTGCGAAGGACTGTCATTTATCCCCAGCTGCCAGAGGGGAACTGGAGACTCAGAGAGCTTGACTGTTAATAGAAGGTGAACACACTCACCAGCTCCACGGTGAAGGGGCCAGGAGACCAGGTAGGGCTAAAAAGCCAACTTTCAAGAAAGTTTTAGCCCAGGTAAGCAGGCCACCATGATGGCCAATTTATGTTTATGTGTCAGCTCGACTGGACTACAGGGTGCCCAGATATTTGCTTAAACATTATTTCTGGGTATGTCTGGGAGGATGTTTCTGGATGAGATGAGCATTTCAATCTCCAGAATGAGTAAACAGATCACCCTCCCCACGGTGGGTGGCACCGTCCAATCCGTTGAGGGCCTGAATGGAACAAAAAGGTGGAGGAAGGGAGAATTCACTCACTCTCTGCCTGACTTTGAGCTGGTCATGGGTCTTCCGCCCCCAGACTGGAATGTACAGCATCAGCTCTCTGGTTCTCAGGCTTCTGGACTTGGACCACAAATATACCGTGGGCTTTCCTGGGTCTCTAGGAGAGCAGACTGTGGACCTTTCAGCCTCCACAATCACGTGAGCCAACTCCTTATAATAAATCTCTTTATACATCCCTATATCTATATTCTGTTTCTCTGGAGAACCCTGACTCATGCCGCCACCAACAGCTCTCCCAGCCCGCCCCCTGCAAGCGGTCCTGGCTGAGACAAGCAGTGACAAGGCATCATGTCCAAAACTAAGAAAGTTAATTCCATTCTGAAGGAAAAGGCATTTCCCACCGAACATCAAAAGACAAAGCCACCCACTCTGGTAAGTCCCCCAAAGCACTGTATTCAATTTCTTTGAGGCACTAACCACAGCGGTGATTAAAGACCCAGCTATGCAGGCATGGATTGAATGTCTGACCCTCCCATGTGAAGGCATGGACTCTGCAGCTTTGTTTAATGCTGCGTCCCCAACACCAGGCTGATGCCTGGGTCTCAGCAAGTACTCAGTAAATATCTGAGTGAACTAATGAGTAAATGGCACAAAAACAGGAACAAGAAAGAGAATGAGAGAATTAGTTCTTTATGAGGCAGTAGATGGAGTGGATCTGGACTTTGGAGCCAGAGTCCCTGGGTTCAAATCCCTACTCTACCACTTACCAGCTGCGTGACATTGGACAAGTTATTCAGTCTCGGGGCTGCTACAGTTCCCATCTGTATTACTGGATAAGAGGAGCAACTACCAACCTCATAGGGCTGCAGTGATGCCTCAGTTCATTAGTACATGTGAGGTACATAAAACCCGACACATTTGACAACTTAATAAAAGTGAGCTCAGCTATGATTATTATTAACACTCATACTCCAGAGCAGTATGTATATACAACCCCAGCACTCTTGACATTTTAAGCCAGATTATTCTCTGTTATGCGGCTGTCCTGTGCATTGTAGGATGTTTATCAGCAACGCTGGCCTCTACCCACTAGAGGCCAACAGCACTCACCCACCCTCAGTCGTAACAACAAAGTATGTCTCTAGACATTGCCAAATGTCTCTTGTGGGGAGGGGAGATTGCCCCTCCCCCTTGAGAAACCTTGACCTAGAGCACACTTTCCCATATTAACTTATTAAAGGCTCTGAGAAGTCCAGCTGATGGCCCTAATCCTACTCATCCACTGGTATGACTACAGAACTCTTCCTTTGTGGGTCACCATGAAACCGACCTTGGGAAACATTCCTGTGCAGTACTTAGGAGCCTCCAGCCCAGCTCCTAAAAGGGACATCCTTCAGCAGATCATGGGTGGATGGGGCAGTCGCTCTATTAAGCCAGGAGACCAAGGCCCAAGTCCTAGCTCTGACCTTGAACTTGCTTTGTGACTGAGTTGTTCTCAGAGCCCAGCTTCCTCCCCTGTAAATGGGGCATGATAACAGAGAAGCTTGCCCTGTCTACCACTGCACAGGGTTGTTCTGATGACCTGAAAAGCACTGTGTATCAATATATACATTTTAAAGTGATCTTATTATTGTTATTATCATTTACCCTTCAGATTTAAGCTCCCACTGGGAAAAAATATTCACAACAAACAGGAAATAAAATAACTCACACAAGACCAGGAAGCTTTAAGTCAAGACTGTTGGCCCTAAATGACTCACACTGACATTTCCCCGAACAAGATAGCAACAGTTGGACTTTGTATTTTGCCTCCCTCCCTAATGGTAGAATAATAATGCACATGAACAATTCCAGAACTGGTCTTCTTCCCCAGACCCTCAGTATGTATGTTTGTTTCTCTGCGTTAACGAGTCATCCAAAATCATGCAGTTATCCAGCACAGAAAACAGACACCACTTTTTGCCCATCACATAGGAAAAAATGTTAATACTCATTGTTGGCAAGCGTGTGGGAAAATGGTCTCCTTCACTTATGGTTGGTGTGATTATAAAATGGCATGTTTTTGAAGTCCAAGTTGGCAGCATCTATCAGATGGGAACATGTACACTTTAACCCAGTAATTCCATTTCTAGAAAATGTATCCCCAGTCGGAGATAGATGAACATGCAAGGCCACTGCAGAAACAACACAAATGTCCATTAACAGAGGTCGGATAAATGAAATACAGTGCAAAGTACATGTGAGACCATACAGCAGAGCAGACAGTGGGGAAGCCTGGATTGCAGTCCTGTTTCCACATCTCACTAACTACGTGATTTGGGGCAAGTCATTTCTCAATCTGTCACTCACTTTGCTCAACAGTAAACTGGGGAGTTCCCTGGCGGTCCAGTGCTAGGGCTCTGCACTTTCACTGCCGTGGCCTGGGTTCAATCCCTGGTGGGGGAACTAAGATCCCGCAAGCCGAGCAACATGGCCAAAAAACATAAACAAAACAAACAAACAAAAAAAACCCAGTAAATTGGGAAAACTGTAGCACCTACCTTACAAGAGAGTTGGTAAGATTAAATTAAATCATTTATTGAGGGGACTTCCCTGGTGGCGCAGTGGTTAAGAATCCGCCTGCCAATGCAGGCGATATAAGATCAAGCCCTGGTCCAGAAAGAACCCACATGCTGCAGAGCAACTAAGCTTGTGCTCCACAACTACTCAGTCTGCGCTCTAGAGCCCGCGAACCACAACTACTGAGCCCACGTGCCACAACTACTGAAGCCCGCATGCCTAGAGCCCGTGCTCCCCAACACAGGGGAGACATCACAATGAGAAGCCCGAGCACCGCAATGAAGAGTAGTCCCCGCCCGCCGCAACTAGAGAAAGCCCACGTGCAGCAACGAAGACCCAACGCAGCCAAAAATAAATAAATAAATAAATATATCATTTATTGAGCACTCCAGACAGTGCCTTGCAAAAAGTAAGCACTCAGTAAGGTTAACCATTACTACTATTATTATTATTAGCATCCATGCAATGGCCCACTAGGCATCCATGAAAAAGGATGTGCTGGATCTCCATGTGCTGCCATGGAAACGAAGCCCTAACAAAAAACCACATGTCCATCAACAAGAGATGGTTAAATAAATTGTGGATGATTCAGAATAAGAACTACCTTGTAATGAAAAAGAACTAACTACTGATACGCACAACCACATGAATGAATTTCACAAACATAATGATGGCAAGAGAATCCAGACTCAAAGTTTACATAGGATTTCATTTATATTGAAGTTCAAGGACAAGCAAAAGGGATCTATGACAACGGAGCTCAGAATAGTGATTCCCTTGGATGGGGTAAGAGTGGGAATAGACTGGAAAGAGGTACAAGAGAGTGTGATAGGACACCAGAATGTTCTATGTCTGTTTTTTGTTTTGTTTTGTTTAAATTCCTTAAGTAGAAAATGCAATTTTTTAAATTTAACTTTATTTTTTTAATACAGCAGGTTCTTATTAGTTATCTATTTTACACATATTAGTGTATATATGTCAATCTCCATCTCCCAATTCATCTCACCACCACAACCCCCCACCACCCCCACAGAATGTTCTGTGTCTTCAGGATCTGGGGTTTGGTTATCTGTGTGTACACATAGGTAAAAACCACCCAGCTGCACTCTTCGGATTTCTGCATTTTACCGGATGCAGCTTTGTGACCTTGGGTGATGACTTAACTTCCCTGAGCCTCAGTTTCCTGTGCCTTGCAGGGCTGTTGTGAGGGAAGGAGGTAAGGGTATGTACGGTGCCTGCTTGGGGCAGCTGCCTCCCTCCTGCCCCCAGGCCTGGGCTAGTCCATACCACCCACCTGGAGCCAAAGGCAAAATCCTAAACAATAGCTTGATCTGGAAATACTGATCAAAACCTCCAACATCCAAAACAGACTTCAACACTTGCTTTTCAGAGCAGGGGCTCTCCTGAAGACCTACCAGAACAGTCCACCCATCCCCTACGAGTACTCAGAAAGACAACAGCAAAATTAAATTAAGCCTCACCCTACCCAGCTGTACCACTGGTCACTCCTCAATGACCGCTCAGCACACCCACCTACCACCCACTCTTGGTACTCACGGATTTCGCTGAATCCTCCAGAACCAATGTCCACTGGCCTGGGGGCCTCTGGTCTGAGAACCTCGGGCCTGAGCTTGGCTGGCCAGAGCTCCTCAGGCCCCAGCACCACCGGAGCGAGTTTTCCTGGGCTCGGCCTCGACGGATCCTGCTCCGCCCCTCTCAGCTCCTTTGGCTTGAGGCTCACTGGTCCGAGCACCACAGGCTTGAGGTTCAGGGGTCTGATGGCCTCTGGATCCTGCTTTGCTGCTTGTCTGCTGGTTCTCAGGAACGAAGCCAGAGTCTCCTGGCCTGTGTCCTCTAAGCAGGAGATGAACAAAGGAAGGGCCTGACTCCCTCGGGTCTCTAGATCTGTGATCAGCTGCCTGGCCTGATCTCGCCGAGACCCAGAGCCTGCCCGCTGTTTGGAAAGAAAGACATGGCACTATTATCCACGTGCCTTCCTGCGAATCTCACCCTGTCCCCCCATTCCCCATCTACCTAAGTCTAAATAATCAGGCACCTCTGCAAACATTGAGCCTGTAGTTGCACTGAGCGTGTGCCACCTGCCAGTCTTTATCTCTTCAGTCAGTATGTTGGAGGTGTCTGCGGTGTGCCCAGCACCGTGCCAAGTGCTGAAAATGCAGCAGCAAAGCGTCGCAGTCTTCAGGGACCAAACGTCTAGCGGGGGATGTGAACAGACACATCAACGACACAGCAAAGAGAGAAGTGACAGAAGGGAAAGCACATGGGGCTGGAAGGGTACAGGGGCACTCAACTCAGCCTTGGGGCGTCAGGGAAGCCTCCAGGAGGGGCTATCTTAGCTGAGACCCCAGGGAACATTAGGAAGTGAGTAGTGAATTCAGAGAAATGAGAGACATAAGGGGGGAGACAAAGTGAGAGAGGAGACCTTTGCACTGTTGTGTCAAGAAAGCTGTGGAAGCCACTGAAGAGTTTTAAGAAGGGAGTAACGGGGACTTCCCTGGTAGGCCAGTGGCTAAGGCTCTGCGCTCCCAATGAAGGGGGCCCAGGTTCGATCTCTGGTCAGGGAACTAGATCCCACATGCCGCAACTAGGAGTTCGCATGCCGCAATTAAAAGTTCCCGCAAGCTGCAACGAAGATCCCGAGTGATGAAACTAAGACCCGGTGCAGCCAAATAAATAAACAAATAAAAAGAAGGGAGTGACAGAGTCAGATGCCTTTTAAAAAATCATCCTGGGACTTCCCTGGTGGCACAGTGGTTAAGAATCCACCTGCCCATGCAGGGGACACAGGTTCAATCCCTGGTCCGGGAAGATCCCACATGCCGCGGAGCAACTAAGCCCAAGTGCCACAACTACTGAGCCTGCGCTCTAGAGCCCACGAGCAACAACTACTGAGCCCGCGTGCCACAACTACTGAAGCCCGCACGCATAGAGCCCGTGCTCTGCAACGAGAGAAGCCACCACAATGAGAAACCCATGCACTGCAATGAAGAGTAGCCCCCACTCGCCGCAACTAGAGAAAGCCCGTGCACAGCAACAAAGACCTGTCACAGACAAAAATAAATAAATAAATTTATTTAAAAATTAAAAATAAATAAATAATAAAAATTTAAAAATCATCCTGGGGGTAGGGTGGACAATGGCAGGGAGTGGGCCATAGCCAAGTCAGTTGGTGGCAGAGACTTTGCAGCTGGAATGGAGAAAAGCGAGAGGACATACCAGAGAAATAAGGAGCGGAAATTGACAAGACTTGGGCATTGATCGGGTGGACTGTGAAGTTGCAGGAATGATCCAGGTTGACAGGTGTCAGGATGGTGGTACCAGACAACGAGACGGCGATCAGGTTATCTGCTGGTTGTCCTTTGAGGCCCAGCTCTGGGCAAGCTCCACAGGGATAAGACATCACCCTGTCCTCAAATATCCTACAGCACCGTGGTCCAAGAGAACTTTCCAGGATAATGGAAATGTTATCTGTGCTGTCCAATATGGCAGCCATCAGCCACACGTGGCTACTGAGAACTTGGGTCATATGACTGAGGAGCTGCATTTTTTGTTCAGTTTTAATTACTTCATATTTACATTGAAATAGCCACATGTGGTTAATGGCTCCTATATTGAATAGCACAGACCTTCATTGAGAAGCTAATTCTCATTAGCAAAATTAGCTGCATGCTTACTTCTCTGCAAGTAAATCGTGGTGTTTTGGTTTCTCTCAACATTTACTGAACACTCACAGACACTGTGTTAAATGCATCATTTCATTTAGTCCTCCTCAACAAACTTAAGGGGTTAAATTACAATTATCCCCACCTTATGGGTGAGAGAAACTGAGTCTAAGAAAGGTGCTGCAACTTGCTAATATGTAACAAAGCCAGATGACAGCCCAGATCCATGTGGCTCCGCCATACTAGGGGCGGCAAAATGGTGGCCCATTGTTCATAAGACATTCTTTAAAAATTCCAAATTTGTTGCTAACATTTTTTTTTATATTGGAGTATAGTTGATTAACAATATTGTGTTAGTTTCAGGTATACAGCAAGGTGATTCTGCTATATACATACAAGTATCTATTCTTTTTCAAATTCTTTTCCCCTTTAGGTTATTACAGAATATTGAGAAGAGCTCCCTGTGCTATTTTTGCTAACATTTAAAATCAGGGAACTCGACATCGAAATCAAGATTTCCAGCTTCTCGGGAATTCCCTGGTGGTCCAGTGGTTAAGACTGCGCTTTCATTGCCAAGGGCCTGGGTTTGATCCCTGATCAGGGAACTAAGATTCCACAAGCCACACAGCGTAGCCAAAAAAAAAAAACCCTAACCTGGCAACACTGGGCCAACATTCTGGTATAACCATACTCATCTGGAGCTGGGGGGCAGGGCAGAGGCTGCCCGCTCTAGTGCCCACCCATTGGGCCTCCAATGACATTCGAGTTTATGACTCCTGTGAATGTACCTGATGGCAAGGGTATGGCCTCAAATCACTTCCACTCCTCAGTACACAGCAGATGCTCATAAGACTTCTTGTAATATTATTATTCATTGGCAATTTTCCATATGATATTTATCCTATTAAAGACTTCCTCACTGGATCAGGCCAAGTTCCTGGATGATGCAGAAACTGGCCTGCAAGCAGCCCACAGGGCACTGTGCAAGGGCCTCTAGGAAGCCACACATTCCCACTGTATCTTGTGGTAAAAAAATACCTCCTGTGGGCTTCCCTGGTGGCGCAGTGGTTGAGAGTCCGCCTGCCGATGCAGGGGACACGGGTTCGTGCCCCGGCCCGGGAAGATCCCACATGCCGCAGAGTGGCTGGGCCCGTGAGCCATGGCCGCTGAGCCTGCGCGTCCGGAACCTGTGCTCCGCAACGGGAGAGGCCACAACAGTGAGAGGCCCGCGTGCCGCAAAAAAAAAAAAACCTCCTGTTCCCTCCTGACCTCACAGGCCTGTGGGGAGAGTCAAATAAGCCAAAGACATGACAGTGCTTTTAAAGAGAACCTCAAATGTTTGACTTTATTATTCTCTTCATTACCTGCAGTAGGCCCCTCATCTCCAAACCCCTTACAAAACATAATCGTAACTCATGAGGGGCTGGCCAAGGAGGACAGGGCACAGCCAGCTACCATATGATGTGCCCTCACTCTGTGCCTGAAACTTTACTGTTTCACACCCGTTATCTCTTTTAGCCCTCAGGACAGTACTGCTGTTGTCCCCACTTCACAGCCCAGGACACTGCAGATCGAAGAGGATACAGTGTCAGGCAGTCTGACCGCCCAAATGGGTTTCCTGAACCTCCACGTTAGAAGAGGAAAAAACAGTACACCGCTGCAGCAGCTAACGGTGTACTCTGATGGAATCGCTTTAGCAAACCCTCGAAAAGGCGTTTGGGGTTGTTTGGTTCCTCTGGGCAATTTAGTGGGCTCGACGCCCTCCGGGAAAACGGGGTTCCCTGACAATGGTTCCCCAAATGGAGCGGGTACTGCATGGCACAGACGCGAGAGGAGAGGGCGGGAGCTCGGCCATTAAGTCACGGTGTGGCTTCAGCAACCCTCTCCGCGCGGCCTCGCTGTCCCCGTCTGTGACCTGAAGTGTGCGCGGCGCGGGAAGCTGGGGGCGCCGGCTGGGGGGGTGGTGGGCCGCACCTGGATGTCCTCGATCATGTCGGGGGTGAAGAGCTCGCGATTCAGCAGAGCGTCCCAGAGCGCGGCCACCTGCAGCTCGCCGACCAGCCGCAACCGGGACTGCCGCAGGAGCCGCCGGTCAGCCTCGTCCATGTCGGACAGACGGCAGAGGCCCCGGCCGCCTCTGAGCGCTTCCGGGTTTCGGCCGCCGAGCCCCGCCCTCTCCTCAGGACCTGCCCCGGGACCTGCTACCGCGTTCCGCCCCGCCCCATCTCCCCACGCCCCTGGGTCCCGCCCCCAGGCACCGCCCTCGAAACCCACCCCAGCGTTACTGCACCGCCCTCCGGCCCCGCCACCTCACTACCTCTAGCCCCTCGGCTCCGGCCCCGCGCCCTGCCACGCCCGCAGGGTGCGACCCGCCCCCAGGGCACACCCGCGCAGCTCCGTCAAGGGCCCCTGCGGGAATTCATTACCACTTCGCTTTCGCAGACTCGGAGTGGGTTACTCTTCTAGTAAGAGACTGTCATGCCTGGAGCGATGGTCTGTCCCGCCCCATTCGACCCTCTCCTGGGCATGATTCCCCTCTAGCCCCCTGCCCTGCCCCCAATGAAACCATAAGTCTCCGCCCCGTGCCCAGATATCCTGGTTTACTTTGCCAAACTTGTCTCATGCAACCAAGTCCACCTTATAGGTCTCCCATTCCCCTCTTCCCTCCCTCCCACCCTAGCACCTCCCACAAAGAAAAAAACCGGCAGAAATCATGTCCTCTGATCCGTTTGTACGGCTCATTTCCTCATTTCAAAAATTGCTCCTATGTCAACTATATTTCAATTAAAAAAACATTGTGCTAGCCACTTTACATTGTATTACCTCATTTCTCCCTGACTACAATCCTACCAGGGTGATAGTCTTTTCCTCCATTTCCCAGATGTGGACGCTGGGGCTGTAGGAAGTGAAGTCACTGTTCAAGATCACAGAGGTAGTAAGTGGCAGAGGCGGGTGGGATTTAAACCCGAGCCCAGCTCAAGGTCCACACACAACCGGGAATCCACTTTAGAATGTATTCTCTTGAGCAGTGAAACCTCAGCCCCATTCATCCATTTATTCCCGAATATTTGTTGAGATCCTATCTGTGCCAAGGTCTGTAGAGGCACCAAGAATATAGAGACGAACAAAACAGACTTTAAAAGGCCTGCTTTTATTTATTTATTTTGGGCTGTGTCAGGTCTTCGTTGCTGCGCGCGGGCTTTCTCTAGTTGCAGCAAGCAGGGGCTACTCTTTGCTGAAGTGCGCAGGCTTCTCATTTTGGTGGATTCTCTTGTTGCGGAGCACAGGCTCTAGGCGTGCGGGCTCTAGGGCTCATGGGCTTCAGCAGTTGTAGCGCGTGGGCTCAGTAGTTGTGGCTCATGGGCTCTAGCGCGCAGGCTCGGTAGTTGTGGCGCATGGACTTAGTTCTTCCGCGTCGTGTGGGATCTTCCCACGCCAGGGATCAAACCTGTGTCCCCTGCATTGGCAGGTGGATTCTTAACCACTGCGCCACCAGGGAAGTCCAAAAAGCCCTGCTTTTAGGTGCTTACATTCCAGTGGGAGGAGACAGATTATAAACAATGTAAATAAATAAAAGATACAGTATGTTAGATAGTGATAAATGCAAAGGAGATAAAGACTAAATAAGCAGGGCAGGAGGACATGAAATCTCTTTCTTTACATCCCCAAGGAACCTATGTCATTGGCTCAATGAAAGTTTACCTCACTCACTTGTGCCCCTCCTCCACCGCCCCCACCAGCATCACCATACACATATCCCTTTCCCGTGCTTAGGACAGGACCTGGTACATTCTAGAGTGGAGATCGCTTTTGGTTATATAGGATTAGGAGTCCTGGATTCTAAGCCTTGGGCAAGTCCCTGCCCGTCTCTGGGTCTCAATCTCCCCCATCAGGATACGGTGGAGTTGGACTAGAAACGATCCCTAAGGTCCCTTCCAACTCTGACGCTCTAGGATTCTATGAATAGGGTTAAAGAGAATATAGGGACCAGCGACTGCTTCCCCACCCCAGCAACTGTTGTTAGACAAGGGCCATCTCCTGGTAGAAGTGGAAACTCCTCCCTGGGAAGGGGAGGTGTTTTGGCATCCCATCATGCATCGCGACTTCGCCTCGCTAGGAAGGACGTTTTAGCCTCTTTGGTCGCCACCATCCTTTTGGATCCAGCCGGAGCGCGAGCCTCGTTCCTATGACAACCGCGCCAGGTCCACGCGCAGACGGCGGGTGGCAAGGGTCAAAACAGATTTTCAAAGTTGAAGCCCTAGAACTGTTCAGTCCGCGCCTTCGGTGCGCCGGGCCTTTAAGTGCCACGTGACTGCCCTCCGGCTCGTCCCTCCTCTTTCCCCTCCCCAGGCCCCGGCGAGCGCTGGTGTGGACCGGAGGCTCTCGGCACCGCGGAGTAAGTGGAGCAGGGACGTTGCAGCCGGTTAGGACGGTGCCCTTTCCAGGTAACTACTTCCCGGCGTGACGCGCGGAGCCGCAGACGCGGCGGGGCCGGGCGGGCTCAGGGATCTCCCGTCAGTTCCTCCTCGTTCCCGGTCCCCGCTGGGCCCGGGGGGAACCCGGAGCCGATAGGGCCTGGCCCAGGGTTCTCGGGGGCGGCGAGGGATGCGGCTGTCTCCTGGAGGGTTGCGACCTCCGGGGGGAGCTCGAGGCGGGGCTCAGAGCTAACCATGTCTTTGGGACCGGCTGCCTGGTCCGGGGTATACTGCCCGAGGGCGATAGCCTACCTGTTGGGCAGGTTGTTTCCTGCCTTGAGGCCGGCACCGTCGAGCTGTCAGCAAAAGAACACAGCCCCCCGGCACTTGGGCCCTCTAAGTGGAGGCGACTGACACAGTTGAATAAGGCACTGGTTGCACTGCATGGTACAAAAAATAATGGCAGTAAATACCGCTTATTGGCTGCTGACCCCGTGCTCAGTAAATCCTTTACATACGTTTAACTCCCATTTTGATCCTTTCAAGGTGGTATTATTTACCCCCATTTTATGAAGGAGGACATGAGGCTTAGCAAGTGTTAAGTAATTTGTCCAAGGTCATAAAGTGGTAGAGGACAGACCCCAATGTTAGTCTGATTCCAGAGTCCATGTGCTTAATTAGTAGCTACATCACCTTCTCAGTTTTTAGCGTGCTGTATGTGTTTTGTGAGAGAATAGGTTATAGATTGACTTTACAGAAAAGAAACGGGTTTGTTTTAGGATTTTATTCAGCATGCTTGCAGTCCTAAACAGTGGCCATCAGATTAGTCAATTTCTTGAGGATTTAGACTCCCACTTGTCAAAATCCACAATGTTACAGCTTTGCCTCCCTTAAGTAAGGTGTCATATTAGATACTTGATCCTTAAAATTTTAGTGATTTGTGAGAAACCAAGATATGGCCCTTGAAAAATCATTGTGTGATATCACAAAGATCATACTCCTGGAGTGTAAATGTCCCTGCAGTACAGCACTACCTTGTTCATTTACCAGCCAGGATTATTTCCAAAATCCACAGTGAATTCAGTCACTGCACTCACCAGAGCTGGAGCTTTAACATTTGAAGACCATGCCTGGTCTACGATCTTTGCCATTAATCCCCCTTCACATGGCAAACTAAAATTTTTCTCACCACTTTTTTTTCATCTGAGGTCTCCATTTGTAATGACAGTATTGCTAGTGATTAAAGAACAGCTTCTTATTTTCTTGTTTGAATGGGCATGGTGAGAAAGAATAGAATTGGGGCACACAAAGTTGTAACTGCAGTTTTTTTTTTAGAGTATTTCACTTTCATTCTTATACTTGTTTAACTCCCAAGAGCATCACAACTATCTCATTTTGTAGTTTTGCACATGGTAAATCTTAAGATTTCATGAATTTGTTTAGCATGTGCTCAGTGAGGTATTCTCTAACCACATATTTTAAGTTTAAACTATTATTGTTAGAATAAGTGAAATAGTGTATTTGAGATGTAGTTGCCTTGATTTCCCTGTGTATGTTTTCCCACGTTTGCTTATTATTTCTTCTTCTCATTCGTTTTCAGTCATTTCTGAAGCTTTTCTGATACAAGGATTTTGGAGAGTTGCTATTCTTATTGCTCATCTCTTCATCTATAATAGTTCTTATTTGTGATATTCAAAAATAGTAGCAAGATTGTTCATTTAAGAAGATGTGGTCAAACAGCTTGGCACTTTTCCTGCAAAGTATCTTTTGTTTTGTTTTTCATCTGTATATCTTATACCTTTACCTAGAAAGCAAGACTCTCCAGATTTCTACCACTAAAACTTACTGCCTCTTCAATCATTTCAGCTCTGGAAAGGAAGAGAAATGGAAGTGAAAAAGTTGAGCATTTCCTGGCAGTTCTTGATAGTTCTGGTTCTGATCCTGCAAATTCTGTCTGCGTTGGATTTTGACCCATACAGAGTCCTAGGGGTCAGCCGAACAGCCAGTCAGGCTGATATTAAAAAGGCTTATAAGAAGCTCGCCCGGGAATGGTAGGTGAAACAAAGAAATAGCAGTTTAAAATAAGCTAAGCAGTTTTAGCAGGAGAATGAAGCCTAAATTATGGTTAGCTTTTATTTGTCTCTGTTTCTGTGTTCATTAAATATATAATATATATTTG
This sequence comes from Pseudorca crassidens, assembly GCF_039906515.1. Lineage (NCBI taxonomy): Eukaryota > Metazoa > Chordata > Mammalia > Artiodactyla > Delphinidae > Pseudorca > Pseudorca crassidens. Next base: position 11,832,321 of record NC_090297.1, read on the forward strand.
TCTAACGTATTTTATGTGGAAGGACTTGTATTCGTGTGATTCTAGAATTTTTAGTGATGAGATCCAAAGCCTCTGTTAACTATGAAACCCCCTGTTAGGAATTCTTTGGCTTAAAGAATTGCCTTGATACTGTTCACTTATTTAATGTTAAAGTAAGTAGGAGGAAACTTTAATAAATATATTTTTAATATATATTATAAATTATATATATATTTATATATATAGTCAAGAGTGGATAAGCTGCCCTTCCCGTGATTCATAAAGTAACTCTTTTTTTTTTTTTTGCGATACGCCTGTCACTGTTGTGGCCTCTCCCATTGCGGAGCACAGGCTCCGGACGCGCAGGCTCAGCGGCCATGGCTCACGGGCCCAGCCGCTCCGCGGCATGTGGGATCTTCCCAGACCGGCGCACGAACCCGTGTCCCCTGCGTCGGCAGGCGGACTCTCAACCACTGCGCCACCAGGGAAGCCCCGTAAAGTAGCTCTTTATGAGTGCCGTTGCTAAACGGAACACTATCCAGTCCTATTGTCTAGATTATTAATTTTTAAGCTTTCAAAAAAATTTTATAGTAAGAGCTTTTGCCCTCAATTTAGTAAGAATATTCAGGAACTGAGTACATTACTTTAAAAAATTATCACATAGAAAACTCTTAATTTTACCTGTAGACATTGGGGAATAAGCAAGTGTTTGTGATTTAGCAGGCTAGCAATAAATTTAAACCTTATTTTGGACAAACATCAGTTTCTTCCACCGATGCCTTGGACATGACACAGTAGAAGCGCTAGATTATATAGCTGGAGGGGAGCAGCAGGAGGAGGAAGGGATGGTGAGGATACAGGCGGCTAAAGCTGGGTGGACCAACCAGAAGTAAGGAGAGGAAGTCTGGGATGGGAGCCATCATCAAGTACCTACTGCATGCTAGGCTCCAGGTTCTACGCTGTTTATCTCATTTAAACCTTATAATTACCCTTTGGGGGCGGATATTGCTGTCCCTGTTTTTCCGGGGAGGAACTAGGCTCACGGTTGGTAAGTCTGTATTACCTGTGGGTTCCATAGGTTGACCTTCCGCACCAGCAGGTAGTTTATTGCTGTTTTCTTTTTCTTTTTTTTTTTTTTTTTTTTTGCGGTACGCGGGCCTCTCACTGTCGTGGCCTCTCCCGTTGCGGAGCACAGGCTCCGGACGCGCAGGCTCAGCGGCCATGGCTCACGGGCCCACCCGCTCCGCGGCATGTGAGATCTTCCCGGACCGGGGCACGAACCCGTGTCCCCTGCATCGGCAGGCGGACTCTCAACCACTGAGCCACCAGGGAAGCCCTGCTTTTTTCTTTTTTAATCACTTACCCATCTGGGCAGAAGCGAGAGTGAGTGGGTTAGTGTCTGGGTGGGTAGGAAGTTATGCAGGAGCAAAGCTGCCACGTGCAGATGACACTGCAGGCTGTGCATGACTGTGCCTGACACCATTTTTCTTCAGTGAGAGATGCGTCTGAGTATTCAGTTGGTTGCAGTAAAGGTGAAAGATAGTTTAAAATATACTTTTGAATGTTTTGAATATGTAACTATCTTAGACCATATATTCATATCATGAGGAACCCAGAATTGGATACTAAAAACACAATCTCTGATTATGCATGGCCTCTTTCCAGGGACTCTACAGCAAAGTTGCTTTTTTTTCTACATCATTTCAGACGCTTGCCTCTTTGTATTTAAAGCAAAATACATAAATCTGCAATTCATAAGGTAACAACATTCTTTTAGACACAGTGTGGCCTTTGAAGTAATTCACAAGGTAGCAATATTCTTTTGGACAGGATATGGCCTTTGACACAATTTGAAAGCAGAAATGATAGCTTGGTTATGTGGGATCTATTAAAATGTACAGCTGTGACTTTTCTATCTTCCAGAGCTAAAAAAGGTGTTATGATATTAATTAAATAAATCATATGCTTCTCCTCCTTAATTAGAGTCTCTCTAGGCATAATATGTCACCATAGAAAGTCTAAAATTTGATCCAATGAAAGTCTAAAATTTGACTTCACCTTTGTATTTTCACTGTACTATTATTTTCTGCTGTTTTGGCCATGGCAGCATTTTATCAATGAAACAGTTTGTTTCATTTCATAATGGTTTCATATACAGTCGGCCCTTGAACAACATGAATTTGAACTGTGCAGTTCCATTGAGCCCCATGTTGTTCGAGGGTCAGCTGTACACTGAAAATAGCAGTTTCCCAGTTTGTCTTTTCAGAATGAGCTGTCACAGTGGGGAATGGTTCATTATTGAATTGGATTTGTAACCTTCCTCTGCTGTTTCACCACTTAATAGTATTTCTTACATTGCTCAAGAGCTTTCCCTTTGCTTGGTGAAACCTCTGGTGGGTTTTTTTTTTTTTTTGAGAGTTTTATTTGGCAAGAATTTTTAGGGCTTCAAGCCCGAGAGGCAGCATCTCAAGTAATCCTGAGAGAACTGCTCCGAGGAGGCGATGGGGGGAGCTAGGATATATAGAGGTTTTGCAACAAAGGGCAGGTAGTCCAGAAACCATATTAAATTACTTTTTATCTCAGAAAAACTGTTTCTCTCCCAATAATTAAGTTTTATTATCGGTACTTTTCTTTTGTCATCTACACCGGCAGAATAACTCCTCCCACCCCAAGAAAAAGGCATCATAAAATTTGATTTGAAGCAAATGGGTATAATGTAGTCATTCACCCCAACAGTAATTGATTGGTCTGATACTTTCCTGTATTACTTTTTCTACCTTTGTTTTTTTTCCCTTAAAGGTAGCGTTAGACAGCCAGTAGATACCAAGTACAGTATTTTCTTCACTTTGAAATTTAAAGGGTGTGTATAATATTGTAGTCTGTGAAATGTTTCATGTACACTGAAAATAGCATTAGATGGTACTTTCCTAGAGCTGAATTTATCCTTTTCTAAATGTTTTCAACTTTGTGGTATCTTCCTGTAATAAGGAAAATATTCCTTATAAGCTAAAACCGTCTTATGGTATCCTCCTTGTTCTTGGGCCTTGGATTCCTCTGTTTCAGGATCTGTGGTTTTAACCCAGGTCTCAATAGTCTGTCTTTGGTTCAGTCTCCTTAAAAGCTCCTTCCTACCCTTCCCTTCTTCCCCTACAGAGTTCTGTATGTTAAATCTTCATTTGTGCAATTGCATAATTTTTATCTTCTCAACCTTTGGCCTAAGTTGGAACATTGAAAGCACTTTTTTTTTTCCAGTCATCCAGAAACATACTTTGGAACCACCATCTTGTTTCCTTAAGTCATTATTTTCATTGACATCTAGCTGAGATTTTTTCCCTACTAATATTCGTAACAGGATTAAATATTTAAGGGAGGAATGATGTCTAAATTCAACAGCCAATAATTTGAAGGTTTTTTATTTTTAGAGAAGTCAGAATATTGGTGTAATTCATTCAAACATGTTCCTGCTAGAATAAGTTGGTCAAGTTGTAAATTTTTTTTATTCCGATATACTTGGTGCTGTTTTTAGTAGTCATTTGCTTCCCAGTGGATTGTTTCTTTCCAGAACCTTTGCTAGAGGAAATGTACTAGAAGTTAGCAGGAGTGATTACAAAAAAATAAGCTCTGTAATAGAATCTCTTAATAAAATGAACATTGAAAAATCAGTTGGTATAAAACACTGATTTAGATCTTAAACGGTTCTAAGGAAATAAAACCCAGCCCCTACTTTCCAAAACTTTAGAATCCCCAAAGCTGAAATTGGTACCAGTACAAGAAGATTACAGAATAATATATGGCAGCAAGATGGATACAGTTAATTGCCAACTGTGTATAATAGCAAATATTAGTTCCAATATTAGTTGAAATCACTTTGTACAAACTAGATTTTTCTCACATTTTAAAACATGTGGCCTTGTAATTATTATCCATTTGTAAGTAGGCAATCAGGCAGGTGGGATAACCAGGGGAATAGTGAAAACTAAAATGTTCTAATTTGAACATCAGCAGCAAGATACCATTTGGAACATGGTTGTTACTAAACAAATTCATGGAATATCCTAAAAACTGTTTGCTTTGTCTACCTGAGTTGTCAGAAGAAATACCTACATTGATACCATTCTAACATTGGGATGAAATGCTGCCATCCTGGGAAAAGAAGTTGGTTCTTACGGATAAGTGACTTGACCCTTGAGCTCCAGCAGTGTTTGGGAGCAGTGTAAAAACAGATACACATCCCACCCTTCCTCAGTGAGAGCCTGGAGTGCTATCTGGTGCATTGAACATGTGCCCAGCTGAAGCGCTTTGGGAAGAAATTGCTTGTTCACAGTTTATTTACTGTAGTCACGTGAAGCAACTAATTGCTTCTCCCATTTTGAAGAAACTGTCCTAACAGAATGCCCTTCCCTTTGCCTCTGTGTGTACGAAGATGTCAATTGACCATGTGTAGAACAGTAAATCCGTCCTCACTGCCTGCCCCTTTGTGTTTCAGGCATCCTGACAAAAACAAAGATCCTGGAGCAGAAGACAAGTTCATTCAGATTAGCAAAGCTTACGAGGTATCGTGGCAAACTTTGTGATGTATCTTTTAGCTCTTATAAAATATATCTTAGGTGATCAGTTTGGTAAAGTCCTCTCGGAGAGGGCATGTTCCCCATGCCCTTGACCCCGTTTCTAGGTGATGGTAGAGACAACATATTTGGCCACATCCAATATGTTGAAACTAGTACCTGAACACTCAGCTCTTAGGAAAACTGACCTATTTTAAAGGCTTTAAATGGAATTTTAGAGTCACCCTGAACGTATGTCTCTATTTCCTTATGTTACATGCTCACTTTGGCAGCACATATACTAGAAACTTATATTAAAGAATCACAGAACAATTTGCCTATATTTATTAAAGTGAATTAAGGTTACAAATACATTTAAACACAACGTTTTTAACAGTTTTCCAACGTATCAGGTTAAGTAAGTTGGTCTGGAATATGCAAGAAAGATAAGTCCATGGCTTCCTGATTTGTGTAGGGTAATGTTCTTCCACAGACAGTGCTTGGCTTATAGAATGATGCTTCATCCTAAAACAGGTTCTTGAATTTTAGACGTCAAAGTTACTTCTAAGTAAGACAAAGTCAGCTAACATACAGTCACAGAATTCAATCCTGTGGCTACTTTTTGGTGTTCTCAGCTTTCCATACCTTCGTTTGAATGACTCCAACCTAGATGGTATGACTGAGTCAACGTTCTCGAGGTTGAGCCCTAGCGATCAAAGTTATATTAAGTTTTCTTTGCTTTATTGACGTGTTTAGTAGTGTGATAGCTCAGAATCTTTAAAGCCAAGATGATCATGAGTAGCTACACAACTGAAGTATTTTGTTTCTGAAATACTTAATTTTTCTATTAAGAGAAGTGTTTCATGGTATATTGAGTGATTGTGTTTAAAACATCTAATTGTGTTGTATCTTTACATTTATTTTTTTCCTATGTCTTCCAAGCTGCTTACAGGAAAGTCCTTTAGATGATCTCTTTTTTTTTCTTCGTTTCCCGGATTTCTTAATTTTTTTTTCCCTTTCTTTATAGATTCTTTCCAATGAAGAAAAGAGATCACATTATGACCACTACGGAGATGCCGGGGAGAACCAGGGCCACCAGAAGCAGCAGCGAGAGTATCGCTTCCGCCATTTCCATGAGAATTTTTATTTTGATGAACCATTTTTTCACTTCCCTTTTAATTCTGAACGGCGAGACTCAATTGATGAAAAGTATTTATTGCACTTTTCACATTATGTGAACGAAGTGGTTCCAGATAGCTTCAAGAAACCCTACCTCATTAAGATCACCTCAGATTGGTGCTTTAGCTGTATCCATATTGAGCCTGTTTGGAAGGAAGTAGTTCAAGAACTGGAAGGGTTGGGTAAGATCATTTTATTCCTTGGAAGATGTTGGTATAGGAGAAGGTGACTTTTACATCTCTTGAATTTTATGGGATATTTGGGAGAAGGAACAGTTACTGTGACTTCTCTTCACAAATTCATGGTGACTGGTGTTTTCCTGGGGACACATTTTCAGAGAGGGGAAATGTGTAAGCCACTTTCATCAAGTTAGCGTTACTAACTGGAAGCTTTATCTATATAGTCTGCTAACATCTAGTTGAGGGCCTAATATAGAGGAAAAACTTAAAAATTATTGGTTGAACAAAGCAGCCCTCGAGCACCAGTTTTAATGCTGGTAGGATCTGTAGGTTATCCTTATGGTGTTTGTGATTTCACTCTGTGTATTAATTTGCTAGGGCAGCCATAACAAAATACCACAGACAGGGAGGCTTAAACAGCAGAAATTTATCTTCTCATAGTTCTCAAGGTTAGAAGTCCAAGATCAAGGTGTTGACAGGTTTGGTTTCTTGTGAAGCTTCTCTCCTTGGCTTGCAGATGGCCACCTTCTCCCTGTGTGTTCACATGGTCTTCTCTATGCATGTGTCTGGCTCTGGTGTATCACACTCTTTCTGTGACCCTAACAACCCCATTTTAACTTAATTACCTCTTTAAAGGCCCTATCTCCAAATATAATCACACTCTGAAGTACTGGGGATTAGAGCTTCAACCTGTGCATTTTGGGGGCATACAATTCAGCCTATAACCCATAGTATTCTAATGGTTATAGGTTACCACTCTCAATCACAGATTAGCCTTTCCTTTGTTCATAGGCACCACTTAGCGCCAGGAAAATTTTACTGATCCAGGAAGGATATTTATTTTAATAACTCCTAAAAGTTGGAATTACTGAATTAAATGTGTGTGCGTGTATATGTATGTGTTTTATAGGCATTAGCAGACCTATTGAGTAACTAAAAAGGGACAAACTCAACCATAGGGGCTGAGGGGCCTGGATTTCTCTGGAGAGCGTGCACCCCTGAAAGCCATCAGTTCATTTATTCTAAAGCAGACATTTCAACCTGTTGTCCAGAGGCACTCAGGTAGTCAGATTTGCCAGAATGCTTTCCTAAGATGTAATCAAGTTCTTGGAAGACAAGGGAGTAAGTTTAGCACATTGTCTCACATGTGGCAGGTGGTCAGCAGATGCTTTCTGTGGCGTCTGATGAACGAATGAGAGGCCGAGGTCAGGCGGAAGCCACCGGGTTCATCACACAGCACAGCTGCACTTTGTGCCATGCCAGGTGGTGTGCTGAAAATCATTTAACCTCTTCAGTCTAGGAGCTGACATTAAAACCCTATAGCAGGGCTTCCCTGGTGGCGCAGTGGTTGAGAGTCCACCTGCCGATGCAGGGGACACGGGTGCGTGCCCCGGTCCAGGAAGATCCCACATGCTGCGGAGTGGCTGGGCCCATGAGCCACGGCCGCTGAGCCTGCGTGTCCGGAGCCTGTGCTCCGCAACGGGAGAGGCCACAACGGTGAGAGGCCCGCATACCGCCAAAAAAAAAAAAAAAAAAAAACAACCCCATAGCAGAACGTAAACATTGACCCAGTGCATAATTTAGAACGGTAATGCATTTACACCAAGGTCAGATCAGAGCCAACAGGCAAACATACATGACGTGAGGCAACATAGCACAGTGGTCAGCTGTTATGAACACATGCCTTGGAGTCATATAGACCAGTTTTCAGATCTCAGCTGTATCATTTACTACTTTGTGTCCTTAGACAAATTACTTAGCCTAAGTTTCTTCAGCTCTAAAATGGGGTTATAATGTCAAACCAACAGGATTGTTATGAATATTAAATGAGAAAAAAATGTGTTTTAAGTGCCTGATATATATGAAGTACTTAATAAATGAACCTTAGAGAATTTCTGGTTAACGGGGTTTTCTGGTTTACCAAACTAAAATTTTTGAAAGCACCTATTTTGTAAATTCCTCTTAAAAATCTTTCTCAAATGTTAGTTTTCTTCAGCTCATAGACTGTCAAGCACTGACCTTTGCCTTATTTTTAGCTAAAGATGATTAGATGATTAGAAGCTGGCTGGACAGGAAATGGAGGAGTAACATTCAGGCAAGAGGGAACAGTGCAGGCAGGGCAACAAAGAGCATCCTCAGAAGAGCCAGCAGCAGGGTGTGACTTGGGTGCAGGTGAGAGTGGAGGAAGCAGGAAGAGCATGCTGGGAGCCAGGTGGTAAGGATCCTTGAAGTCCAGGCTAAGGAAGCTGGACTTTATTGTATAGTACGTAGTAAAGCCAAGAGTGATCTAATCAGGTCTGTGCTTTAGAAAGCTAACTGTTCAAGCTGCGTGAAGGACAAATTAAAGAAGGTGAGAATAGAGGCAGGGAGGTTACCAGTCCTGGCAAGACAGCAACCATTGGCCTGAGCTTGGGCAGTAGGAGCAGAGAGGGGCCAAGTGTCCGATATTTCAGGGGTAGGATCACGAAGGGACCTGGCACCTGAGGACCATTTAAATGTGAGAAATGAGGAAAAGAGAGGGAGTCAAGGTTGACTCTGCATTCTGACTTGAGCAACTGGATGGGCAGGAAATACAGAGAAGAGTTGAATTGGGGAGAAGTGATTCTAAATAATGACTGTGGTTTGGACATACCAAGTGCAATGACATGACAATAATAACATAAGCATAATAATAATAGCATATTTATTGACAGGTTACCGTATGCCAAGCACTAATGTGAGTATCAACTCAAACAACTCCTTGAGGCAGCTGCTGTTGTCATCCTGCTTTTATAGAGACTTGGCTCATATTGGTACCTTGTCCAAGGTCCCACAGTTGGTATTCGGCAGAGCTGAGATTCAAACCCAGGGAGTCTGGCTCTATAATCCACGTGGAGAACATGATGCCCTGCTTCCTTTCAGGGTCCTTAAATCTGTGATGATTGAAGGTCTTGCCATCCTTTGGGGTTGCTGTGCTGTATAATCCTAATAAGTCAGGACTCAAAATGACAAGGATGGAAGAAGATGGATTTAGATCCATAGAAGCAATGTTTATAGGAATTTAGTCTGTTCCCCCACCTCACCCCCCAAGTCTCCTCGAAAGCAGGTTTTGACTAAATGTATTAAATTAGTTTGGTTTTCCTCTTTGGAACATTCGGATTTGTTGAAGATTCCTGACAGTCAGGTTCCACTTGGAATGTTAGATGACATTGAGATGAGATATCCATGTATCCATGGCCAGTATCCATGGCCGCTCCCTGTCCGAGCAAGGCAGCATTATCCTTTAAGACAGTTACTGCAGAAAATGTTTCTATTCTGAGTTGACAGAAAGAGCGAACAATCTTAAAGATTAGCTGGGTGGTCTGGGGAAGCCTGGACATTATCTCAGAATAACATAAAATGCTGAATTGCAGTAAATGAAGGAAATGGAACAGTTGCACCCAGAGGAGAAATGTTGTAGCTATTTAGATGGAATCTACGGTCATGCAGTTTGGTAATAACTAGTGTGCAAAAGCATCCAGCATTTATAGACAACCATGCAGTGGAGGAGGGTCCAGAAATAGTCAGCACTGCCCCTGACCTTGAGGAGCTTACTGTTAATTGAAGAGAAAATAGGTACCCGGAAAATTCACACCAACCTCACATTCGCAAGTACAGAATAATATAGTACTACAGGAATAAGTAGAAGATGGTAAGGAATTCATTGCATGTTCTTATTTAAAACTTTTTTCTTGGGAGTTCCCTGGCAGTCCAGTGGTTAGGACTCAGTGCTTTCACTCCCATGGCCTGGGTTCAATCTCTGGTCCGGGAACTAAGATCCCGCAAGCTGCGTGGCATGGCCAAAAAAAAAAAGAACTTTTTTCTTAATGGACCAAGTACCATATTAAACACTAAAGTAAATATTATAACTCTTTTTTTTAGCATTTTACTTATTTTTCATTGTGCTAAATGCTTTGTATGGATTGTCTTTATCCCCAAAGTAACCCAACGAGGGAGAGACTATTATTATCCCTATTTTACAGTTGAGGAAACTGAGGCCCAGGAAGGTTAAGGAACAACTGAGGTCACACTGTTGATAAGCAGCAGTGTTGGGATATGGACCCAGAAGTCTAACGCCAGAGTTCAGTCTTAACCACTGTGATGCACTGCTCAGAAATAAGTAAAACCTGGTCCTCGCACCCAGGAAACTCAACTAAGAGACACACCTGAATCATCACAGCACACTCAGTGCTCGCTGGGAGCTGCAGACAGTTACCAGGGCGTCAAGGAGGTTGCGTGTCTTGAAATCAGATATCATTTTAGGGAAACCCAATTTGGATGATCATGTAGTGTTTATCCACCATGACTTCTTATTTTAAAAGAAAGAATAATTCCTCTCTTTCAAGGAATTATTCCTAAAAATAGCTAAGTGTATAACAACTTCATACTGTGTAGGAAAACGGTCTGCCTAGATACTAGTTATTTTTTTTTCCTCCTGAAGCTCTGTGTTCTTGATTTTGTGTTGTTTCACATCATTTTGCACCTTAGTAGTTTGTTTATTAACAGGTTTGTATTTAGCCAGATTTGACAGTGCCATGTTCTTTGAGTTGGCTCTGTACCATCCCTTAAGGCATATGGAAAAGTTGAAAGAAAGATGAATATGTGTATGCGACAGAGGGGAAAATGAAAGAATTTCCCTAAAAGACGTGATACACGTTTAGGATTGCATAATGAAAGCAAATATAATTTGACACCTCAAAAGAGAGATCTTTAGTACTTTACAGAAAGAACACCCTCTTACAAACTCAAAAAGAGGAGAAGGTATTTGTATTTTTAATTCCCCGGGATCTGCAAATTAGCCCGAAACATTGATCCGTAGAAAAATCAAATGTTTCTGAAAACGGTAACACACTTTGCCTTTCTTTTAAATTTGCTACTCAAGTTCGTGTGGATTCTGGTGTGTCCTTGTTATCCAGCCAGGTTATGCTGAATCAGGATAAGCATAGGAGAACTGTACTTGCTGAACTCGCTTTATGAACCTGGCACTTTGGAGTGTAGAGAGTTTCAAGGCAGAGGAGGAGACGATAGAAATTGTGTTGTCCACTGTAACTCAGAGACCCTAAGTCACCACCAGTCATAGTGGTCACTTCCCAGCCTGAGTCTTAGGGAGAAAACAGTGCTGTCGACTTTTCTGACTCTTCCTTCCCAGCTTGGATGGAGGGAGAGGAAGGGATTAGTTAGGTCTGGACTTTAAGGAATTTCGGTATTCTTATTATAATCTTAAGTATCTTTTCAAGAGGAAGAATACCACAAATTTAAACACCAAATATGTATCATTCTTTATGCTATTCTAATTCGTGTGATAGTCTATAGGAAAGAAGTAACATTCCTTCAGAGTTTAGAAATCGGTATAATATTAAGAATCGAAGTCCTTTGTAGAAATGATCCAAGGAATAGCCTTTTATGGACTGAGAAATGCTTATGTTTGATGAAGGTGATGTAGGTAATTCCAAGGACTCAATGGTAATTTTAAGTAAAATAAATGAAACCAATCACTTGTATTCTGTTTTAACTAGAAAAAAGCTATATTGATGGGAGCATAGGAAAGGTGGGGGGAGGATGACATAAAGAGTGGGAGTGTAACATTGTTTATCCCACTCCACACAAGGAAGGGAGAGAGACTCATGGAGGTTAAAATTCCACTCACATAAGAGACAAGTCTCTAGATCAGACTTCACACGGTCTGGATGAAATAATACTTAATAATAAGAGTTGTAATTAATTAGGCACCCACTATATTCCAGGCTCTGGGCTAGGCTCATTTTTATATTATGTCATTTAGTCCTCACAACAATTTATCTCCATTTTACAAATAAGGAAACTGAGGCTCAGAGAGGTTAAATGACTTGCCTAAGGTTGCACAGCTAATGGGTAGCAGAGCTGGAATTTGAATCTGGATCTGACTTTGAATACTTTATTCATTTACTTGTTTTTAAAAAACTGAGTGCCAGGAACTATTCTAGATATTAAGGATACAGCAGTAAACAAAATAGCCCCAAACCCCTACATTCATAGAGCTTCTATATTCTAGTGAAGAGAGACAAACAAACAAAATATACAGCCCCCCAGATGGTGGTAGAGTGTGATAAAAAAGGCCGGGTGCTAGGGAGTGCCGGGGTGAGAGGCTTCAGTTTTAAATCAGGCAGATGAGGAAGGGCTCACTGAGCAGGTGGCCCATAGGGGCGAGAGAACGAGCTTCCGGAATATCTGAGGGAAGAGTGGGGGGGAACAGCAAGCGCAAAAGATCTCTTCAGTTTCCTTTGCTCTCCCAAGACTCCTGCATCCCTTGTCCTGATTCTGGGCCCACCAGCCACCATTCTAATTACTGATTCTAGTCCCAAAGTCTGGTAGAGGGCACCGCTGAATGATGCAGTTACTGGGAAGGCATATTCCCCAGGATCAGTTAAATACGGTGGCTTCTGGCCTATGTAGTCATTGATGGTGGGTCCGTCTCTAAGAAATTGATCCCTCCAGCGTTCAGAGCCGAGGGTGGAAGAGGGTGCTGGAGACAGAAAGGAGCCAGGCTTTGCAGTCGGCTGGGCCTGGGTTCAAATTTTGGTCCTACTGCACTCTAACTGGGATGCCGGCTAGGTTGGCTCAGCCTCTCCAGGCACCAGCTTCCTCATCCATGAAGATGACAATACTTAACCACTCGGGGTTTGTGGATGTGAAAAGTGATAACGGATATAAAGCTGTAGGCATGCTGCCTGTCTTAGAAAGGGCTCAAGACACGTTGATTCCCCCCTTGGACCTTTGCTGTGTGGCCACTTGACCTTGCTAGGTGACGTCTCTTCTCGCTTTACATGAGACTGGGTCTCTCAGGTATGTGCCTGCTATGTTCTCGTTCTTTCTCCTGCTCACACAATCTTAGGTGCACTTTCATTTACTGACATTGTTCAGTGGTTATTTTTAATACCTCTAGTGATAGAATAGTGTACTAGACTTGACTCTAGAACATCAAGTTGGGATTCTTCTTCTGCAATCTTATCACCTCTGCAAACTGGGATAAGTCAGTTCACCTCTCCGAGTCTCTTTATCTGTAAAATGAGGGGAGTGGACTATGTGATGTCTGAGGTGCCTCCCTTCCTGCCCTTGAGATACTCACAGTCAGGTGGCGAGCAGATAGATTTGTTTAGCCTACTCAGCAATTTTAAAGTATTAAGTTTGCAGTCGCTGCCGTTTACTCAGCAATTCCATTTGGGGGATTTTTCAATTAAGAAGTTATCACACAAGTACACAAAGATGTGTGTACAGAGATGTACAAGGATGTCTATCGAAACATGCCTTATGATAGTGAAAGCCAGAAGCCATTTCAATGTGCAGCAATAAAGAATGGGTTAAATAGATTGATGGTCCAGTTTCAGTGATGAGCTCCTACTGTGTGCCAAGCTCTGTTCTGGTGCTTGGAGTACATCAGAGAACTAAACAAAGACCCCTGCCTTCAAACGGCTTACATTCTAACAGGGGAAGACAGACAATAAAAAAATCCACAGAATGAGGAACTTGGGCGGTGTGTTAGAAGATGGTAAGTGCTATGGAAAAGGGAAAGTGAGGGACTTGAAGGGGATCCTGAGTGTGGGGAGGGCAGTTTTAAATACAGGAGTCGGGTCGTCCTCATTGAGAAGGACCTGCGGTTGGTGAAGGAGCCAGCTACACAGATGTCAGGAGGTGCACCAGCCAGCACCGAGGCCCAAAGGCAGGAAGGAACGTGCCAGTGTGTTTAAAGAACAGGGATGCTGGGGGCTAGAGCAAGTGAGCCTGAGGAATGGGAGAGGAAGGGGGCCAGGGGCCAAATCCCAGAGGTCTTGTCGGCCTTTGTGAAGATTGCGGTTTTATTCTGAGTTGAAATGGGGAGGCTTTGCCAGATTTGGGCAGAGGAGCGACATGATCCGTTATTTATGTTTTAGAAGGAACAGTCTGGCTACCGTGTTGAGGACAGACAGTAGGGGGACAAGGAGAAACACGACACCATTGAGGAGGTTATTGCAGCAACTCAGGGGAGAGAGATGAAGATGCATAAGAGACGGGGTACAATGGAAGTGGAGAAAAACAGTCGGATTCCTGCTGTATTTTGAAGACAGGACCAACAGGACTTGCTGATGGATCGGATGGGGGGTGTGAGAGACGAGAGGGGTCAAAGATCACTCTTAAGACTTTCGTCCTGAGTAACGGGAAGGAGGGAGCCGCCGTCAATGGAAATGGTGAAAGCCAGGGTAGAACAGGTTTGAGGAGGAGATCAGGAGTTTGTTTTTGAAAACTTCATACTTAGAGGTCTGTTAGACACCCAAGAGAAAAAGCATATTTACTGCCTATTAACATTTACTGTATCTCCAATGTTTAGCAGAGGAGCTAGCCCTCCAAATACAGTGGTTGAATGAAAGACAAGAAAAGTTATTCAAATACTAAGTGAAATAAGTGTCAGATGATCCCATTTTATTTTATTTATACCTGTGTGTATACATACACACACACACATATTTGCGTAAGAAAAGGCACAGATAGATACCAAAATGTTAACAATAGTTATGTGGGATATGACCAAGTAATTTTAACCTAATCTCTTTCTCTTTCTGAGAATCTGTACAAAATCTCTATAAAATAGTTTATGTAAAAGGGAGACATGCTCTGAAAGGTGAGAAGATTATGATTCTAGCCCATCGTTAGATTCTAGGTTTTTTCAACCATTGCAGAGTTGATGATCCCTTGAATTGCTTACAGGTGGTGTTCTTTATGAATAGGAACACTGTGGACAGATTGTTCTTTTCTTTTGAAGTATTTCTTCATGATCTACTCCCAAAATTAGAAACAACGGACTGAAAGATAGAAAGATTTGTGGCCCTTCTTAAACATTGCTAGATGGCTATGCAGAAAAACTGAACCAATTTAGCATTCCGGCAGTGATAGAATGCTAGACAGTCTATCAGGAAAGATATCCCCTCCTACTAAGTCGGGATTTCATTTTCACACCAGAAAATTACTTAGCAGCATTTCTTCACCTGCCATGAGGGCATAAAAAGTCTTCACGGAGGTCTTCCATATTTTTCAGGCGTAGGAATCGGCGTGGTCCACGCTGGCTACGAGAGACGCCTGGCCCATCACCTGGGAGCACACAGCACACCAGCTATCCTAGGAATCATAAATGGGAAAATCTCCTTCTTCCATAATGCAGTTGTCCGTGAGAACCTGCGACAGTTTGTCGAGAGTCTTCTTCCAGGGAACTTGGTGGAGAAAGTAAGTACCTGGCTGAGAAGTAGTTTAAGAGGCTCCTGGGACTGCTGGCTGCCCTGAACTCTACCTGTGGTCATCCTCAGATCTGAGTTTCATTTGGGGCAGGGCAAGACACATATTAATTAATTAATTACTCTAACTAAATCATTTAAATGAAGTCTGCCAGAGACTGAAAATTGAAACAGATGAAGTAGAGAGACTGAAAGAATCATCCTTGTCAAAACCGCTGGGAAGACTTACACTGTCATAGGAATCTGAGCCTAAAATGAGAGTGCCTCTTCTTTTCTCAACAAAAAATTAGATCACAACATGGGATGAAGGAGGTCTTTCCAACTCATGCATGTGTTCGTTTAAAGATACTTTTCTTATGAGAGTATTCAAATTAAGTTATATTTGGTTATATATTTAATGATCATATCTATTGAAAACACCAGATTCCATGAAATCAGATATTATTTTTGGAACTTTCAAAACATATAGCGATGCAACAGTGTGAATAAACTTCACAAACAAAAGATTGAGCTAGAGAAACCAGGCACAGAAATTCCCACAAACTATAAACTATGATTTTTATATTTAAGAAGCATTTTTCCCTCAGTATCTGAGGTTAGAGATCACAGGAACTAGAAGAAGATTCTTATGTTGCTTTAAATGAAAATGATTCATTCTTTTAATAATACCAAGGAGAGTGAACATACAGATACTTCCATCCTATTTCTACACAGCCTGTCCCACCAGGATCATTACCCACAGAAGAAATATTTGTTGGAGTTACCTTGAAATTGTCAGAGAGCATTGTAGCCTCCTAAAATGATGATAGGTCCTGACAGGTCCTCAAACCTTTTTAAAATGCCTGTTGTATGTCAGACATTATGATAAGTGCTGAGGACACTTTCCAAGGAGCTCGCAGTCTAGTAGGTGATTGTTTCCATCCTATATGTAGAGAGCCCATCCTAGAGATTTGAGAAAGGCTTCCTGGCAGAAATGACCCCTGTACTGAGTTTGCCAGGTGAGGAGAGAGAAGGGAATGAGTTCCAGGCATACAGAGGTAGCCTGCTTTGTATGAAGTAGTCATTAGTGAGTGGGAGAAGACAGGATTAAAGGGGTTAATGGGAATCTCACTGTGAGGGTCTCCTTTAAGGAACTTGGACTTGGCCTGCAGGTGATGGAGCCATTGAAAGGGGCTGAGCAGTGGGGTGAAATGATGAGATTGCAGTTTTATATAGATCATTCTGGAAGCAAAGTGGAAAGATAAACTTTTTTGAACTACTATGAACATTTTCTAGATAGAAATTTAATTTATTCAAGTTTTTAATTTGTTTTCTTGGGATTATTTTAAGGCATAAACAGGGAAACACAAAAGTAGCAATTCAGATGGCAGTGAATGAACTTATGTAATGTATAGGTGGGGTGGGCCCACTTATTTTTATTCAAGCCGTTTTAAAAGAGCAGTTGTTGCATTATCTTCTAATAGATTAACAAGTGCAGTCTATAATTGAGCAAAAACCAACTTTGAAAGCTCATTTTTTTTATAGTATGGTCAGTAATTGTTTCAGAAAAGATTATGATTTCATTCTGTAAGGGTTGGATCACATGAAAATATGAAATCAATATCTCTGTTCTTTTAATTTTAGTCACATAAAGGCAAAAAATTAGTTGTCTGCATTTTTTATTTTTTACAAAACAATCTTTTGCACATATTTGATTTTGTTTAATTATCTCCTGACTGGATTATAATGCAGTTGTTAAGAATTAAATGTTGAAACTAACATCCTTTATTCAATTTAAGGTTACAAGTAAAAATTATGTCAGATTCCTCTCTGGCTGGCAGCAAGAGAATAAACCGCATGTCCTTCTGTTTGACCAAATGCCCGTTGTACCACTGCTCTACAAGGTACTTTAGGTGCTGGGTAATGTTTTCTCTTATTTTGGTGATTTTCTTTTTTGTGGGTAATAGCTCATCCCAAGAGAAATGCTTGAAGACCAGAAATTTGCTTTAACCACCATACATTGAGGACCTACTGATGCTATTACTGTGCTAGTACTTTCCACACACATAATAGCATTTAATCTTCAGAAGAACCCAGTGATACAGATTATTATCCCTACTTTTACTGAAGCTTAGAGTGGTTGTGTAACCTGCCCAAGGTCTCCCATGTTGAATATCGATTCCCTTGTAGCCTGTCTGATTCCGAACCTGCCCTCTGAATATATACTATACTTCTGTCTAGCACACCTCTGGTTATCACTGTGACATGAGATGGGAGAGGAAAGCGCTAAACCGTTGGCACGGTCACTGCCATCTTACCTAATTAGGGTACAGTTAACTCCTCAAACCTCCCACCCAGTACAGATCTCAGTAAGATGAATATCTTGCTCTGTCTGAAAAAAAGAATTAGTTGTTGTTTAGCTTTGTTGGTACAGTTTTTGTTCATGGAGCACCATAGCATTCCTACCAGGGAACGAGGGTGTAGCAGCCTGAGTGGGGCTGTATAAGCTAGCGTTCATCTCCACCCACTGATGAGAACAAGTCACACTTAATTTAGATGCTGTGCTATCAATTTCATTTCTTCCTCTCTGTTATGCCCTAACAGTTGACTGCTTTCGCGTATAAAGATTATTTGTCATTTGGATACGTGTACGTCGGTTTGAGAGGGGCGGAAGAGATGACGAGGCAATACAACGTCAACGTCTATACCCCCACCATCCTGATCTTTAAAGAACACATACACAAGCCTGCAGATGTTATCCAGGTATGTGAGTGTCACCTTGTTTCAAGATGGCCCTCCCATTTTATCTCAAGATGTCATATAAATAAACAGCAAAATCGAGCACAGCAGGAGAGGAGAAGAAACTAGTTTTAATCTCTTCCTTTAGGGACTTCCCTGACGGTCCAGTGGTTAAGACTCCGCACTTCCACTGCAGGGGTGCGGATTTGATCCCTGGTCAGGAACTAAGATCCCACATGCCTCGCTGCACAGCCAAAAAATTAATTAATTAATTAATTAACTAAATAACATCACTGGAAAAAAAGAAAAAAACCCATAAACTAAGTTAAAGAACATACGCTGAATATTTATCTGATCTTAAGATAGGGAAGGGCTGAAAACATTGGGGAAAATCTTGTTGGAAAATCTTAATAACTTGATTATAAGTTTTAAATTTTTATATAAATGCTTAAGAATTTTTGATTAAACAATAAGGGAAGTAATTACAACCAATATAAAAGGGATCATTATCTTTAATTTCTAATGAGCTTCTTCTAATCAAGGAAATCAACCGAAAACTTCTTGAGAATGACCACTTAATGAGTACAGAATGACCACTTAATGAGTACAGAGTTTTAGGGTGATGAAAATGTTTTGGAACCAGATAGAGATGAGGGCTGCACAACGCTGAATGTACTAAATGCCACTGAATTGTACACTAAAATGGTTAATTTCATGTTATGTGAATTTTACCTCAATTTTTAAAAAAATGTTTAAAACTCCCCCCCAAAACGAAGTGAACAAAATCCTGAGAAGAGATTCAAGTGACTAATAAACACCTTTAAAAAAATAAATCTCACTAATAATCAGAGAAAAGCAAAATAAACATTTTCTTCTCTCATCAAATTGTTAAAGATTTTTGAAGGAAAAATCCTCAGTAGAGTTGAGACTACAGAGAAACAGGGGCTTGTCTTTCTTGCCTTGCTGGAAGAAGCCTCAAAAGTTTTCCGAAAAGCGATTGGGTGATAAAACATCAACTGCCTAGCAGAAGAGCACTCCTGAGTACCTGCTGTGTGCCAAACACCGCTTTCTGTGCTGAGGGTGCAGCCCTGGACAAGACTGACAGAATTCCCCATCCTGTGTTCTAGTGGGGACGACAGACAATCAGCATAACATACTCTGTCGTGGTATTTATATAGTGATACGTGCCAAGGAGAAAAATAAAACAGGGAAGAGGGTATTATGGGAGAGGGTTCACATTTTTAAGGTGGAGCAGCCAGGAAGGGCCTCATTAAGGTGACACGAGGAAAGACCTGAGGGAGGTGAGATTACCTTTTAGGGCTCTATCCTAAAGGAATAGGAACTCAGGCAAAGAAGTACATACAGAGATGTTAAGTATCATTCATAATACCAAAAATGAGGTGGAAATATAAACATCCAACGGCAGGATAATTATTGGTACATCCCAGAGACTATTATATAGCCATTTAAAATGGCAACTCGAGAATACTTAATGATGGGTATAATTTTCCTAACATGATGTTACAGAGAAAGCAGGATGCAGAATTGTATATGCAGTTTATTCACTGACCTCAATTTTGTAAAGTGAGTGCATGTGTGCATGTGTACACACAGGAAAAAACTAGAAATAAATACATCAAAACATTAATGGTTATCTTTTGATGGCGGAATTAGGTATTATTTCAATATTTAGGTTTTCAAAAATCCCTATAATGGACATGTATTTTTTAATATTTTTAATGTTATTTTTTTTTAAATGGTCAAGAACCCTTTGATACTTTCTCTTATAGGAGGCTAGAACGAGAAGAAGGAGAAATTCTCTAAAATCCTTTATTCAGTACATTCACTGCCTGCCTGCTGAACACTAAATACAGAACAGCTCCGACATCCAGTTTAGTCTTCGTCCTCCTTTGACTCACAGTCAGGAGAGGAAAAAGACCGTCCACTGTAGTAGGTGTCTCACTAAGATGGAGGGTTCCTCCGGGTGCCCTGTGGATGTAGAAGGGGTCCTGAGACTATGGGACTAGGGTGTTGTGTGTGACAGAACCAGATGGGGAAAGTGGATAGTAAGGAAGGGAGAGCAGGTTTAAGAAGAAGGTAATGAGTTCAGTTGTGGACATAAGAATTAGAACTGCCTTCAGGAAACCCAAGGGGAGATGCCCATCAGGCAGGGCTCTAGATCCAAGGAAGGGCGGAGGGGCTGGAATAGAGATTTGTGAATCGTCAGTGACTGGTTAGAGGGTGAAATCTTTAGTGTGGGGAGATCTCGCAGGCATCGTATGTAAAGTAAGGAGAGAAGGCAGCCAAGGACAAAACTCTGGACAATCACCAGCAAATAAAAAGAGGGGAGGGCTTCCCTGATGGCGCAGGGGTTGAGAGTCCGCCTGCCGATGCAGGGGGCACGGATTCGTGCCCCAGTCCGGGAAGATCCCACATGCCACGGGGCGTCTGGGCCCGTGAGCCATGGCCGCTGAGCCTGCGCGTCCGGAGCCTGTGCTCCGTAGCGGGAGAGGCTGCAACAGTGAGAGGCCCGCGGACCGCAAAAAAAAAAAAAAAAAAAAAAAAAAAAGAAGGGATGCCTGATGGCGACTAAGAAGGAGCCAAGAGAGGGTCAGGAAGCAAACAAATGCCAGTTGTGGAAGAGAGGAAAGAAGGTCATCTCAATCCAAGATGAATCTGTAAGATTTCCTAAATTGCTTTTTAGTGATAGCTTGTACTCTTGGGAATTGTTATTTATTTATTCCCTGGGGAAAATCGTTAATCAGATACATTAACAAAATTGCTGGTGCAATGGATGCTTTACCAGTTTGCTCTTTATGAATGTAAAACTGCATTCTTAACATAAACTGAGTCCTCCCAATGGCAAGGGGCTTAGCAAACACTAGTAGCACTAGTGGTTTCTCTTAGCTCTAGTTAACTTGTTTTCATCTGCTGTACAGTGGCTATGGCCACATGATAATGGGTTTATTCATTCTTCTGTTGATGGACATTTCGGGGCTTTAGGACCAGTGATGCTGTGGACATCCCATGTATCCCGGTGTACCCAATCACAAGTTTCTACAGGACGGCAGTTTTAAAAATGTGGTTCACAGACCCCTGGGGGCGGGGGGCGGGGGTCCAAAAGACCCTTTAAGAGAGACTGTGAGATCAAAGCTGTCTTCACAGGAACCACTAAGACATAATTTGTCTTTTCTCTGTGTTGACGCTTGCACCGATGGTGCAAAAGCAATGGTGGGTAAACTTTCCAGTGCATAACCACCAAGTGCACACACCAAGGCCCGGGCACCAGGCTGCCGGTGGCCTTGTGTTCTTCACGCCTAAGCACTCACCGTAACAACACAGAGGGTCAACTCCCATTTCACTGAATAGCCTTGATGAAGCAGTAAGAAGTATGAATTTTATTAATAGGTAAATTGACACTCAAGTCCACGTCTTTCTGGTATCTTTAATGTTCTCTGTGACAAAATAGGAAGTGTGCAGAAAACTCTGCTGCAGGCCAAGTTGAGAGGGTGTCCTGGGGACAAATGTCTGTGTGGTTGCCTAACTCAGGAGTTTTGAACTGGCAACTTTTCTTTTTTTTTTTTTTTTTTTTTTTTTTTTTTTTTTTTTGATGGAACATCATTTTTTACTTGAAAGAATAATTGACGGACAACTATGGTTACTCAGATTTAGGGCAGACATTTTCTTTAAAATGAATGAAGTGAGCCTGGCACTTTAAGGGAAACAACTCACAGCATCTGTTGCTGACGATAGAATCCAGGCTTCCAAGGAAATTTTAATTTTGAAAAATTTGTATCAGCCATCGTGACCTTGATAGCTTCTCAAACTTGCTTACGAGATTGGTTCATCGATGTGATGCATTTTTTCATATGAATAAGAAAATTTGTCAGCGTCTGGGAGATCAGTGAACCAGTATTTTTCGAATGACCATGCATGAGCAAAAGATCCATTCTAAGTGCACGGCGATCAGTGAATTTTACCTTCTTTATTTTTGATCAGTGAATTTTAATTTAACAGAGTACTAGAAGTTCATGGATGGGAATTCCCCCGCGGTCCAGTGGTTAGGACTCTGCGCTTCCACTTCAGGGGCACAGGTTCGATCCCTGGTTGGGGAACTAAGATCCCCCATGCAGTGCAGCCAAAAAAAAACAAAAAAAGTTCATTGAATCCACATAGCAACTAACTTTTAAGAAACTACCATTTGTCCAGTTTCGGTGTAGTGGCAAAGAAGGATATCCACAGTTATCTGAAAAGCTATTAAAATAAACCTCCCTTTTCTAACCATATATCTGTGTGAGGCTGGGTTTTCAACCAAAACAATATGTGACCCCCGATTGTATATAGAAGCAGATATGAGAATCCACCTATCTCTCCTATGAAACCAGACATTAAAAAGATTTGTAAAAATGTAAAGCAGTGTTAATCTTCTCACTAAACATTTTTTGGTTTTGGAAATTATTTTTTTTAATGTTTAAAAAAAGTTATTTATGTTAACATATATGGCTTTATTTTTTTTAATGATTAAATATATATATATATCTTTGACTTTACTAGCTAATGTGTTTTCCTAAGTACATTTCCACCAACCACGTGTGAGTGTTCCATTGCTCCATATCCTTGCCAACACTAGACCAATTTAATTTTTCTGATATGAATGGTGTTGATTTTTATCAGATACTTTTTACACATCCATTATGATTATCCAGAGTTTTCTTCTTTCATGTTCTGTAATGTGCTAAATCATATTAATCATTTTCTAGTGTTAAACCTAACTTGCATTCATGAGATAAATCCAACAGGATCATTATTTATATTTTGCTTTCAGTATATTGCTGTATTCAGTTTGCTAACATTTTGTTTAGGACTTTCACATTTATGTTCAGAAATGAGATTGACTTCTAACTTCTCTTTCTCAAGATGCCCATGTGAGGATTTGAATCATGAAACGAGATGGGGTGTGTTCTCCCTTTTTCTCTTCTCGGGAAGACTTTGTATAAGATTAGATTGTCCTCCTTGAAAATTGGGTCAAAACCACCTACGTAAAGCCATCTCAGCCTGAGTTTGTGTTCAAGGAGAGATTTTTGACTACTGACTCATCTTCTTTAATGGTTATAGAACTAGTTAACTCTTCTCTTTTTCAGATGTTGTTTTATTTTTCTAGAAATTTTTCTGTTTCATCTAAATTTTCAAATTTAAATGTATATGTGTATATATATATGTGTATGTATATGTATATATTTTTAGTTTCTACAACATAGGGAGTGATTCCTCCTCGTCATCCTTTTTTTTTTTAATATTTATTTTTTTGGTTGCTCCAGGTCTTAGTTGCAGCAGGCTCCTTAGTTGCAGCTCCAGAGCTCCTTAGTTGTGGCTCCCCAGCTTCTTAGTTGCAGCACTCAGGCTCCTTAGTTGTGGCATGTGAACTCTTAGTTTCGGCACGCATGTGGGATCTAGTTCCCTGACTAGGGATCGAACCCTCATTGGGAGCATGGAGTCTTATCCACTGTGCCAGCAAGCAGGTCCCTTTTTTTCTTTTTTTAATATTTATTTATTTGGCTGCGCCCGGTCTTAGTTGCGGCACTTGGGATCTTCGTTGCCACGTGCAGGATCTTCCTTGTGGCATGCAGGATCTTTAGTAGCGGCATGCAAGCTCTTAGTTGTGGCATGTGGGATCTAGTTCCCTGACCAGGGATCAAACTGGGTCCCCCTGCATTGGGAGCGCAGAGCCTTAGCCACTGGACCACCAGGGAAGTCCCTCGTCATCCTTGATAATGGTTATTTGTGCCTTCTCTCTTATTTTCATGATTGGTTTTACCAGAGGTTTGTCAATTTTATTAGCTCTTCCAAAGAACCAATTTTGTTTTTGTTAATTCTTCTTCTTATATATTTATTTTGTTTTATTGATTTCTATATTCATCTTTACTATTTCCTTTTCTCTACGGTTTGTTTTTGTTTGTTTGTTTGTTTTTGCGGTACGCTGGCCTCCCACTGCCGTGGCCCCTCCCGTTGCGGAGCACAGGCTCCGGACGCGCAGCCTCAGCGGCCATGGCTCACGGGCCCAGCCGCTCCGCAGCATGTGGGATCTTCCCGGACCGGGGCACGAACCCACATCCCCTGCACCGGCAGGTGGACTCTCAACCACTGCGCCACCAGGGAAGCCCACTACGGTTGTATTTTTGCTGTAACTTCTTGATATGGATGTCTAGTTCATTAATTTCTTTTCTTTTATATTCATTTTAACATTACTCTCCAAGTACTACTGATACTTTATCTGAGTCCCAAAGTTTTGATAAATAGTATTTTCATTAATCACTTCAAATTCAAAATATTTTCTTATATCTGATATGCTTTCTTCTTAGGTCAATAAGTTATTCAGAGTTTCTTAATTTCTAAACAAAAAGGGATTTTCTGGTTTCTATCTTATATTGATTTCTTGTTTAATTGTGGTCAGAGAAGCTACTATATATAAAATTTCAGTCCTTTGAAATATATGAAAGTCAGTAATAACAAAGTGGTCATATTACAGTTTTGTTGTCCGCCTTTTATACTCAGTAACATTGTTACTTTGGAGTTTTGTGGGGGGTTTTGTTTCTTTCTTTTTGTTTTTTTGGCCACATGCAGCAAGGCATGCGGGACCTTGGTTCCCCAGGGATTGAACCCGTGCCCCCTGCAGTGGAAGCACAGAGTCTTAACCATCAGACTGCCAGGAAGTCCCAGGGAGTTTATTTTCAATTGTTCAGTTTCCTATAAATCTTGAAGTAAATTTGCCTAAAAATTCCAAATTATTGACTTTTTAAATCTGCTACCGTACAACAGTATATAAAAGTTGTCCAGTGAAAAGAGCACTTGATTTTTCCTTTGACCTGAGATAGCTACGTCATTGCTCTCAGCCCTGCTTTTTTTTTTCTTTTCTTTTTTTTTGTCTGCGTTGGATCTTTGTTGCCGCCTGCAGGCTTTCTGTAGTTGTGGCGAGAGGGGCCTACTCTTCGTTGCGGTGCGCGGACTTCTCATTGCAGTGGCTTCTCTTGTTGCAGAGCATGGGCTCTAAGCACGTGGGCTTCAGTAGTTGTGGCACGCAGGGTCAGTAGTTGTGGCTCATGGGCTCTAGAGTGCATGCTCAGTAGTTGTGACGCACGGGCTTAGTTGCTCTGCGGCATGTGGGATCTTCCCGGACCAGAGCTAGAACCTGGTCCCTTGCATTGGCAGACGGATTCTTAACCACTGCACCACCAGGGAAGTCCCAGCCCTGCGTTTTTTAAAACGATCACCACATGTTTATCTGCTCAAATGAGTCTGACGTAAGTGGTTTTATTACTTTAGCCAGGATCAGGCACTTGTTTTTTTTGGTTTTTTTTTTTTTGGCCGCGCTGCACGGCATGCGGGATCTCAGTTCCCTGACCAGAGATCGAACCTGTGCCCCCCACATTGGGAACACGGAGTCTTAACCACTGGACCGCCAGGGAATTCCCTCAGCTACATGTTTATTAAGCTGTAAGTAAAGCCCATTTTCAGTGAGAAAACTGAATCGGAATCCACTGTCTCTTGGTTTTTCTCCAGGCCCGAGGTATGAAGAAACAGGTCATTGATGACTTTATCACCCAAAACAAGTATCTGTTGGCAGCCAGGCTCACCAGCCAGAAGCTGTTCCATGAACTCTGCCCCGTGAAACGGTCTCACCGACAGAGGAAGTAAGGACTGAAGGCTTTGCCCCTGCTCATCAGTGCAGCAGAGGGGCATGTTGCGTTTTACTACAAGGCAGTTAAACGTCGACCCTGAGACAATCAGAATTTATTCTTCATGTAACAGATATTGATGAACAACTATGACAGTGAGGGGTATAACAGTCCAGGGCACCTTAGGACCAAATTATCGGGTGTGCCAGAGAAGATCCCCCTAAGAGGTAACACTTTAGCTGAGCCCTGAAGGATGAGTAGATTTTGCCGGGTGTCAAGGAGAGCCTGGGTCACTGTAGAGCAGCATGGAGTAGAAGAGAGTTACTGTTCCTACCAGAGTATTCCACACAGGGTGAGCCTCTGGGGGTCTTGGAGAGGAGCCAGGTTAATGACTAAACAGTAGAGAAGTGAGAGTACTGAGGAAATGGTAAAATAATTAAATGGGAATAGTAAGGCTGAGGCATACTTATTCATACAGAGTGTCTAAAGTCTGGAAATACAGGGAAAATACTTATTATACCTCTTTCAGATTAATGAATCAGTGCCTTTAAATTTAGGGCTGTTTCATCTGTGAAAGCTGTCTGGGTATGAGTGAAGGCTGTCTGGATATGAAAGGAAAACATTTTGATCACGTTATGTGAAAATACAACTAAAATATTGTTTAAAATAGGAAAACTTCCCTGTGTTTCCAGGCTTTTCAGTTTCCTTTATAGACTAAGAGAAGAAAGACTTTAATTAACCGTAAGGCAGGTGATCCTGGGCTTTAAGGATTGTTATTTATACCGCCTTCAGAAAGTATCCCCAGTCCACGCACTCCTCCCCTTCGTTAGCACCGCCACCCTCGCCAGGTCACTGTCACCTCTCGTCGAGGCCACCGCGTTAGCCTCCTAACCTCCTCTGCCTCCGCTCCACTCTCCCACCCTCAGTCAGTTCATGTCAGCCAGCGATCCTCCTAGCACTGTGAATTGGCTCGAGTGCCCCAGTCTCAGGGTCTTTGCACTTGCGGTGCTCTCTGCCTGGAGTGCTCAGACCCCACTTCCTCTTATGGCATCTCCTTACACCTCTGCGCAGCCAGCCTGATGGATCGTGACTCCCAGCCCACCCTTGACTCTCTCCCCTTCACTTCTTTTTTTTCTCATGACCCTTGTCACTACTTGTCACGATCTGTCCATCTATCTATTTGTTATCTGCCTTCCACACTGGAATATCAGCTCCATGAGGGCAAGAGCATTGTCTGTCTTACCTGGCATCTATTGAGTGCTCAGTAGTATTTGAGAGAATGAATGCATGAATGAATGACTAGATGAACTTTCCCTTGGCACCACTACAAAGGAAGCCCTTCAGAATGAGGCCCAGTGGCCCTGGCCTCAGATAGGCTCAACCAGCCCTGCCTACGGTGGGAGAACTAGAACAGGTGCCTTCTGCAAGGCCCTTCTGCATCAAGGGTTCAGTGACCATTGCCTTCAAAGGCACCTCTAAATGTCGTGAAGTTTGGTTTGGGGAGAGCATCACCAGTCTAGAAAGAAGCGGGTCCTTAATGCCTTGGACATTTTCTCTCATTAGAGGTTCCCCCATGAAGCTTTCATTCCTAAAACATGCTCGTTCACTTTGTAAATGAGCGTCTCCTCTCTTTCACCTTCACTTGCCATTCAGGTTCTAGCCGTGGCCTCAGGGATTAAAGTCTTCTCTTTTGTTGACATGCAGGTACTGTGTGGTTCTACTGACCGCGGAGGCTACCAAGCTGAGTAAACCCTTCGAGGCTTTCCTGTCCTTTGCTCTGGCAAACACGCAGGACACAGTGAGGTTCGTGCACGTCTACAGCAATCGGCAGCAGGAGTTTGCCAACACCTTACTGCCAGACAGCGACGCCTTTCAAGGAAAATCAGCGGTGAGTCGCGGATGCTGTCCTGGTCTCGAGCTCTTCACAAGCACGTGACGCTTAGTTCTGTGTCCTCCTTCCTCAGGAGTTTTCAGTATAGATTCCAGGAAGTCCAGGAATCTCTGAAGCCTGTTTGTTCCGTTTTGTTTTGCCTTATGTTTTCCGAGTGCTTGGAAGCCATTTGACTTTTTTTTTTTTAATTAAAGTATAGTTGATTTACAATGTTGTGTTAATTTCCGCTGTACAGCAGATTGATTCAGTTATATATACATTCTTTTTTATATTCTCTTCCATTACGGTTTATCACAGGATATTGAGTATAGTTCGCTGTGCTGTCCAAAGCCTGTTTTGAAAGCACTCCTAAACTAGTCTTTAACCATGCTGATTTCACCTCCTAGATTTTCAGCCTTGGACCTTCACAGAAAGCATCTTCCCTCTGGGTAAAGATTAAAGAGCATCAGCCCCTTTCACCAGTCTCTCCCCTTGGCAGGTCTAGTCTTACAGTACCTAGTTTGTAGAATCTTCCTTAGGCTACCAGTAATAGGCTTTCTAAATGTCTCCCTTCTGTGCTTCTGCCTCTTTTACTTCATCCTAACTGATTTCACCTTCCTTTCCCCTCCTTCATCATCACTCTCTGCAGAAGCATGAAATTCTTCTCTGTCTTTTTCATCATCTTGGTAATTATGGAAAAAAATCTCTCAAAAAAACAAAGGTTTCCTTCTTTATGGCATTAAGTCAGAAGTTATAGAACAAAGTCTATTGAGAAGAAGGAGCTTTAACTTTAGCAAAAGCTCTGGAAAGTCACCACAAAACTAATTTCTTTTGTTAGAAAAATGTCAGTCTCTTGCAGATATTGTATACTCATCCATACCTGTGTTTGAGCTTCGCTAGACCCGTTTTTTCCATCCTCCCTGGAAAAAACCCAAGCAACAGTAACTTCGCATTCTTTTGAGAATTCTCATGGTTTTTGCTCTCTTTTTCTCCCAGGTGTCTATCTTAGAAAGGCGCAACACAGCAGGGAGGGTGGTGTATAAAACCCTGGAGGATCCCTGGACCGGGAGTGAGAGCGATAAATTCATCCTTTTGGGTTATCTTGACCAACTGCGGAAAGACCCAGCTCTTCTGTCCTCGGAAGCTGTGCTCCCCGACTTGACCGATGAACTTGCCCCTGTAAGCACATAGCCAGGAGAGCGGGCACTGGGCAGGGCTCCTGAGCCCCCAGAGCAACAGTGCCATGTTGGAGGCAGGGGTCTTCTCCCTCCGGGGCTCAGGGGTTCAGGCCTGACCGTCACCCATTTTCTCCCTCAACAGATTTTTCTCCTTCGGTGGCTCTATTCTGCTTCTGACTACATCTCAGACTCTTGGGACGTCATATTTCACAGCAACTGGTAGGAGTATTGCCAAGTTTGAATTTCTTTCTCTCTGTTAACTACCAGGACCGCTTTTTTTTTTTGCGAAGAGTCCACTCTTCTTTGATTTCAGTGTGGACTCCATAGGCAGGTGGAAGAGTGTTTACATATTTTCAACAACTGTTCCCCTTTTTCTTTCTTTCAGTGACTTCCCTTTTTTTTATATTTGCTGATTGACCCTTTCCCACTGGTGGGGAAAGAAAGGATCACCCCTGGCTGCCCCTCCAGCTAGCAGAGCCTGGGACCATCCTCTTCATCAGAGCACCTCTGGTGTCCAGCACAGGGCCTGACACACATGGAGTCCAGTGAATAGATGCACAAATGAATCAGTGAATTAATTGGAGAAGGGAGGGCTATACCATTCCCACCCCAATGAGACCATG
This sequence comes from Pseudorca crassidens, assembly GCF_039906515.1. Classification (NCBI taxonomy): domain Eukaryota; kingdom Metazoa; phylum Chordata; class Mammalia; order Artiodactyla; family Delphinidae; genus Pseudorca; species Pseudorca crassidens. The sequence goes on from NC_090297.1 coordinate 11,861,521, forward strand.
AGCTCCTGAGGACAGACCATGTCCCACTCATGTTCGTGCTTCCTGGCCGCCAACCCAGCTCCTGAAAAACATCAGGCCTTTGATGGGTGTTTGTGGGTGAATAAAATTTCAGAACACCTAGTGGAGATCTTGAGAAGTCAACGTTGCCTCCCTTCTCCTCCCTCTGGGCCACATCTGAATTATTCTGGCCAGAAAAAAATAAATAAATCAATCAAAATAAAGGAAATAATTCCACAGACCTTTTTAGTCACCTGATACTACCCTTGACATTAGAATGTTCCTCCATGTTTACAACTTAAATCGTTTGTTACCCATCTTATTGTTTCCTTCTGCAGAATTTAGTCACCAAGCCTGAGACACAAAAGCGTTTTGAATAAGTGATCTGTGCATTAGAACAGTGAGGGAAAAACCTCTGCTTTCACCACCACCACCCAAAAAAACCTCTGTTTGTATGAGATTAGAAAGTGTCAGACTTCCCTGGCGGTCCAGTGGTTAAGACTCTGCACTCCCAATGCAGGGGTTACGGGTTCGATCCCTGATTGGGTAACTAAGATCCCACAAGCTGCACGGCGCAGCCAAAAAAAAAAAAAAGGTGTTTGTTGATGTGAAAGCTTTTCGGTTTGGGGCTGTTTAGGGTTTTTCTCTTAAGCCAGAGAGGAGAAACCTACAACCATTCATTGGCACGTCACAGCAGCCCACATAGAGCTGACCAGAGCTTGTGAACTTCATTGTAGGCGGGAAATGATGCCCCTTCTGTCCCTGGTCTTCTCTGCTCTCTTCATCCTCTTCGGCACCGTCATCATCCAGGCTTTCAGGTAAGAGCCTCCGTGTCTGCTCAGTGCCGTGTCTGAAGGGTGAGCCCCGGACCGTACAAACCTTCTGGAAAAGTCCTTTTTCTTACTTCAGTGACTCAAATGAGGAGCGAGAGTCAAGCCCTCCAGACAAAGAGGAAGCCCACGAGAAGACCGGGAGGACAGAGCCAAGCTTCACCAAGGAGCCCAGCAGGTCGCCCTAACCAAACACCAGCACCTCGCCCTCAGCAGCAGCCCCGCGCGCCGCGGGGTCTGATAAGCAGCGTCCGAGGGGCTAGTACAGCTCAGAGCCCTGGCTCCCCCCCTTGTGAGAGATGTGGATTTAGGCAAGAGTCGCAGCTGACGAGCGCTGACTGAGACTGCCTAGGCGTTCAGACGCAGGACTAGTTATCTTCTCCTCAGTACCCTGAGTTTCTCAATCCCAGATTTAATCATGAAGGCGGGAAGCAAGCAAAGAAGCATGTCAGGGAGATGCTAGATGAGCCAGAAGCAGAGAACGGTGCGTCACCATAACTGTGTTGACCGCCTTCATCCTGTCCTAAAGCCGCTTCTGCACCAACTGCATGGCGGCCCCGGCAAGGCTCCTTACGGTCCCGGGATAACCAGACGGGGGTCAGTCCCGCCCTGCCCATGCGCCAGGCTCGAGACTAGTAAATAACATATCTAGTCTGGTTAGAACGTATCATTTTCTTCCACTTGTTCCTTTTAAAAGTCGTGGCATTCCCTTATCCTACAAGATGTTAATTCCTCAGTTTTTCTCCACAGCAAGATTCCTAAAAAAGGCTTTGTGGAGGTGACCGAGCTCACAGATGTAACATACACCAGTAACTTGGTACGCCTGAGGCCAGGCCACATGAACGTGGTCCTCATCCTGTCAAATTCCACCAAGACCAGCCTGCTGCAGAAGTTCGCTTTGGAGGTCTACACGTTCACTGGGTGAGCTCCTGTGTGCATGTGAGAGAGGGCAGGGGCTGTGGAAGCAGGAGGGGGAGAGCCTGCACCCTTGGGTAAGGAGGGAGCTGCAGGGGCTTTTTCCGTGCATGTTGGCTGTGACCTTTCCAACCCAGACCTCTAAGCCATCGTGTGGGGACCTTTCTTCCCCTTGACTGTTGGTTCTGAACAGAAGAGCTTGAACTCAGTCTTCCCTGAGTCCTTTCAGGAAACTCTCTTCTCTAGCTCTTGTGCCTTTTCCTGAAGCCAGACACCGAGAGTGATGTGAGTGACGCCCAGCAAGGGACAGGAAATGGATGAGGGGCTCTTGCCGCCATTGTAGAAGCCCTCCAGGTCCCGCAGAAATCCTTCGTTTCTTCTGTATTCAGGCCCCACCCAGCACAAAGCCTTTTCCTATTATTTAAAATCTGACTGAGGTCCTTGTATTCCCTGCGACTAAATGTGTCGGGAAATACCCTAAATCCTCCTTCTGTCCTTCCTACAGGAGCAGCTGCCTGCACTTTTCCTTCCTGAGTCTAGATAAACACAGAGAATGGCTGGAATACTTACTAGAATTTGCTCAAGATGTGGCCCCGATCCCAAACCAATACGACAAGCATTTCATGGAACGCGACTACACGGGCTATGTACTGGCTCTGAATGGCCACAAGAAATACTTCTGCCTCTTCAAGCCCCAAAAAACAGTCGAAGAGGAGGAAGCCATGGGGTCGTGCAGTGACCTTGACTCTTCCCTCCATCTGGGTGAATCTCGAGGGAAATCTTCTGGCCTTGGATCCAGGCCCATCAAAGGAAAATTGAGCAAGTTGTCCTTATGGATGGAACGGCTGCTGGAAGGCTCCTTACAGAGGTTTTATATCCCGTCATGGCCTGAACTAGACTGAGAATTTCTAAAAGAGGCTCGAACTCTTCAGACTTTTTAACAGGCCCCTGTGAACAGGTATTTTCAGGACTCAAACTATCACAATGGACAGAGTATAGATTTTAGATTATTCTTCCAGAACAGTGGCTAGAAGAATCTTTCCTTTGTCCTGTTCTAACCTAGGAGTGAAAAACACCAAACGCTGAATTCCCCAGATCTGAATACTTTCCTTTGGGTCTTTTTTCCTCATTTGAATGCCACACTATTTAAAATAGACTGCTCATTCCCTCTTCCTTTGTCGCCCCGCCCCGTGCTCGCCCCCCACCTCCCCTGTCCTGTCTCTGTGCTGTGGGACAAGCACAGGGCTGGACCCTGCAGCAGAGCCTGGGGGGACCTCGCGAGCCTGGTGTGCCGGTCGGGCCATCTGACCCCCGCCCCGCCTCGGCCGTGCTTCTGCCGCGGTGCATGCTGTAACGGTGGGACAAGCCACCGCAGCTTCTGGGCCCTGTGTCTCAAAAGAGGCCTAGTTCCAAGCGATCTTACATTAGTGGTTTTTTTGGTAGTAAATGGCTAAAAGTATATTTGGGGGGTATCCTCCTACAACAGCTTGTCAGCCACGGTTTTAAAAGGTTAGAACTGCGTGGGGGTTTCTGCACGTCTGTTTGGTTTTCTTCCCGAGACTAGAGAAGGGAGGGCTGGGCAGTGCCTGAGCGATGCCTTCTTGAGCATCCCATCAGCCCCCTCCCAAACACTAAGAGTAGCTGGGGAGGGATCCGCGTGGCAAGAAGTACTGTAATGACCTTGAGCCATTTACCTGTATGTTTTCAGATGCCTTTCTGCCTCTGTCAGTTTTAGGGTGTGGATATTAGGAGTCATAACTTGTAATCTTGCTCTCTGAACGTAGAGGTAAGCTGCTATAAGCCAGTAGATGTTAAACTGACGACACGTCATTCCTGCCGTGAGTCAGGCTCAAGGAACCTCTTCCCTACAGTGATGTCTCTTTAGTAAACTATCAGACATATCTTTGTATCAAGGAACTTAAAATTTCTCAGCAATTGTATTTTGAATACTGTTACCCCAAAAGTGCTGTATCTTCAAGTCCTCTTTGGTGACAAGTGAGCCAAGACACGTTCTAGGCTTCCGTTTTGCTCACTTTGAGCTTCTGGCCTACATTTTGATGTCTCATCTTAATTGTTTTCACTCTTAAGTTACAACTGCTTCACCAGTAACAGGGTCAGACCTGTCATCAGCACCCCAGCTCGCTGAGCTCCAGTGAACGATGGACCCCAGGCGGGGCCCTACCAGCCAGTTAAGAGAGCTTACCTTTTCTTTTTAGAGCACACCACCAGTGGAGTTTGGACAACCTCCAAGAGTTCAAATGTCAAAACAAGTTGCCTTTTTGTAAAGTGAAGGGCCAAAATCAGTGGTGGGGCAAAAGAGGTTAATATTGTCTTTAATCGCAATTGCTTTAAGCCATTTGGATTGAGCTACAGTGGCGAGTAACAAATTATTGGAGCCCAGAAATCCCTAGTTTTCATGGGATCTGTAGCTTTATTTAAAAAAATAAATCACTGCCAGGCTTTAGTTTTCCACATGATCCTCTAAAAGTGGGTGTTTATTCTTATTGCCATATCTCGTGGCATCTGGCCCAGGTAGAACTGATCAAGGAATTCATTTTTGGCTCTGTGATGCACCAAGTCCTCAAGATTATTTCCTGCATCTCTTGTGGCCAAGTTGCTTATACGAGTCGTGTTTTGGTTCAGTGGTAGGTTTTTATTTTTTTTAATTTCTGGTACTAATGGGATTCCTGACCTTAATTTCTGAAAACCAAAAACACCCCAGATTCGTTCACTTTAAAAAATTGTGGGCTTCCCTGGTGGCGCAGTGGTTGAGAGTCCGCCTGCCGACGCAGGGGACGCGGGTTCGTGCCCCGGTCCGGGAAGATCCCACATGCCGCGGAGCGGCTGGGCCCGTGAGCCATGGCCGCTGAGCCTGCGCGTCCGGAGCCTGGGCTCCGCAACGGGAGAGGCCACAGCAGTGAGAGGCCCGCGTACCGCAAAAACAAACAAAAAAATTGTATCATTAAAATAAAAAGCACCTTCAGACAGCTGCACCTTTCATTTGTATAAAGAAAGGAAAGTGATAATAGTGAAAACGTTCCTCGGAAATATTTCAATCCAAAAAACATCATCTACAGATCCGTTTGGGGGCTGGTAGCTATCTATGTCCCCCAAGAGGAAACTGGGAAGTTTTTAAACTGACCTTTACCCTTGACCACCCAAGCCTTTCCTCCTGAATGTCATTTCCATGAATTTGTTTACTTTTGTGTAAAATGTATGAGCCACTGTCCTGGTCAGCCAGCGCTACCATTTATCTTACATATGTAATCACACAGACCCAATTTTGGCTCTAAGTTAACTTCCTAGTCTTCGAGTGTCTTGAAACTGACAAAGTTGATGTTTTCAGAGGTAGGTTTTTCTGATTGATACGGACTCTGCATCATGTTTAGCAGATGAGGACAACAACTGGCCTAAAGCAAGCCTTTGTAGATATACGCACCCATTTTTTAAAAAATTTTTTATCAGCCCAGGTGTCAGTGGCACAATCTGTCTACCACCGAGTTCATCACCTCCAGCTAGGCAACATGTCAGCGAGCAGGCCTGCCCTAACTCCCATTGGGCACCACAGGCTTGCTGCCATCGCTTATTGACCATGAAAACTTGGTTGTGGTTTCAAATGATAGGTTGATTCCCTCCTTATTCAGTACGTAAATGTTTTCCTGCTATAAAAAGAAGTGGGATCTGAATGGGTTTTAAGTGATTTGCATTGTTTGGGGAAAGGGATTAGGAGCAAACACTCAAACATTTTTTTCTAAGTAAAATTCTTGAAAAGCTGATGCAAAACATTCTTTACAGCTGAAACGCTGGTCATGTCCAAATACCTGACATTGTCCCTTGAAACAAACGCAGCGTGTCTGCTGCCGAATCTGTTCAGTTTGTCAAGGAGGATGATGATGCTTTCGAGACAGACCTGAAAAGAAGGTGAATATTTTGCACTTTTGATACTCTTAGGAACAAATAACTTATTTGGCAAATGGTGTCTTTTTTATGTTGTTTTTGTTTTGTATTGTGAACAGGCACTGAAGCTGATGTTATTTTGTTTTAAGAATATTACAGACTGGAAACAGAAATAAACTATTTTAATGTGTGATGATTATGGGTAGCTCTTATGTCACGAGATGATGATTTGACCATGGACACATTATCAACAAAACTGAATTCGCATGTAACTCAACACATGCTTAAGGTCATCACGCCTCCACTGCAGATTTGGGGAATTGCTGTCATAGAGGGTGGGTCAGCTTGAAGAGAAGATAATGCAAAACAGGCTCAGAGGGAGCGGGTTAAGGCAAGGCCACTAAGAGCCAGCTGATGTCACCTGGTTTTGAAGACATTTCTGCATCTTCCTGGGCTTTTGAGTGGGAAGTTTCTTTATTAGGATCTGCCTGTTATTTTTTCTTTCAAACTTTTTCTGTGTTCACGATGGTCCTAAAACCAAGATGCTCCTCAGCGTAGGGGCTGTATTTTAAAGGAAGATACTATAGAAATATGGAATGTTTTTCTACAGTATTATTTCATAGGGTTTTTTCATCTCATTCCTCCAGATTATAGATAAACTAAATTCTCCATCCCTTTCCCCTTTATCCTCCATCATCATTCATCAAAGGAAAAAATAAAAAAAGCACAAGTGCATTTTTTTTAAGTTAATTCAAACACCTTAGGAATATTAGCTGTTTGGATTAGAGTTCTACTGTAAGCCCAGATTGTAGAGCCACTAATGACACTTTTAGCAGAACGTTTTATTGGCATAAACTCTTTAGTACTCAGATTGCTTGCACATAAGTTCTGGAGAATTTGTCATCCAGGTAAGCTCTTGTTTTATCTTGAACATCGTAGCACAACATTCAGGCGACTGTCACTTTGGGGAGAACACACAGCATCTCAAACAGCAGGTTAGCCGCCACGAGTGCTGTGTTTCCTACAAAGCAGTGAAAAACCCAAGCGTGAACACCACACAGACCGCCTCCTGAGGCCGAGCCCCTCGGGCTCCTCAGCCTTTGTCCCTTTGTGCTTCTTTTCCCAGAGTCCTGCCTTGCGCGCTCCTCTGCGGTTCCCCACCGCCCCGTGGACATGCTTTCCCCGGCGTTCTATCAAGCATCATTCAGAAAAGGTATTTTAAAATTCAGAAGGCTCTCTGTTTACTCTGAGAACAGATTTCCCCCAAAGGAAAACCTATCATATTGGTGTGTATCGTATTTACTATCTATCCTCTAAGGCTAACGGGCCTAACCCTGTAAGTTTTTCTAGATTAAAATTATTGGGATGGCATTGGCTTTGAATCTCTCTCCTAAACCAGCTAACTCCCCCACTTTATCAATATTAATAAATACCATTTATGCCTTGAGAATTCACTTTTCAATGAAATATCCAAGGCAGATGGCACTGGGCAGCCCTATCGCTGAACTGCACGCTGGTTTCTCTCTCTTCTGCTGACGGGTGGGCCAGCTATCAATCCTTAGCCACCTCCCAGGGGTTTTGTTAGGGTTCATTAGCTCACATCTGTATGGTGTACAGTAATAGGTTTATTTTCTTCACTGTAGGACATACTCAGCCGGTTCCCGAGTTACATAAAGGGACCCATCCATCTACTTATTAACTAGATTAATACAATTTAAACTAGCCGCTGGGACTTCCCTGGTGGCACAGTGGTTAAGAATCTGCCTGCCGGGCTTCCCTGGTGGTGCAGTGGTTGGGAGTCCGCCTGCCGATGCAGGGGACACGGGTTCGTGCCCCGGTCCGGGAGGATCCCACATGCCGCGGAGCGGCTGAACCCGTGAGCCATGGCCGCTGAGCCTGCGTGTCCGGAGCCTGTGCTCCACAACGGGAGAGGCTGCGACAGTGAGAGGCCCGCGTACCGCAAAAAAAAAAAAAAAAAAAAAAGAATCCGCCTGCCAAGGCAGGAGACACGGGTTCAAGCCCTGGTCCGGGAAGATCCCACATGCCGCGGAGCAACTAAGCCCGTGCGCCACAACTACTGAGGCTGCGCTCTAGAGCCCGCGAGCCACAACTACTGAGCCCATGTGCTGCAACTACTGAAGCCCACGCGCCTAGAGCCAGTGCTCCGCAACAAGAGAAGCCACTGCAGTGAGAAGCCCACGCACCGCAACGAAGAGTAGACCCCGCTCGCCGCAACCAGAGAAAGCCCGCATGCAACGAAGACCCAACGCAGCCAAAAATAAAAAATATAATAAACAAATAAATAAACTAGCCGCTGCCTACGGATCACATTTGTCTCCCTTACTCACCAGAAGGATCGTACGGCGGTGAAACCTCCACAAGATCACAACCCACCACGTTCAGTCCTTGACAACCCCGGATGATCTCCAGAGCCTGTCCAAGATGAAGCTTGAGTTGTCCAGAGAGGTAATCATTGACAACAGAAAGCAACCAGTAGAGGCCTCCATGGATTTCTCCCAACACGGTCCTGCCCTTCGACTTGGAACTGTCGCTTTCCCTCAATAAACATTCATTGACCACCAGGCACCCTGGTGGGATCACAGAGACAAACCAATCGCTTCAATGCCAGCATGAAGGGCTTCAGGAATAATCTGAGCACGTGTCGCAGCCTGAAGAGGCTGGGGAAGGCTCCTCCAAGGTGGAAACACTTAGCTCAAGGAACTGACCAAGCAGAGGAGTAGGGAGAGGGCAGCCCAGGGAGAGGGAAAGACACATGCAAAGGCGCCAAGACGGAAGAAATACTAGTAGTCAGACGTGGCCGGAGATAGGATGAGTGAGGGGCGTGGCAGGAAGAGCATCACTTTGCTTCCGTTCTGCAGGTGAAAAGCAGGAAGGATGCGAAGCCGAGGAATGAGGAGTGTGTTCTAGAAAACTGACGGGAACTGGGAAAGGCTTTAGAGAGGCTGTTATGACCATCCTCCTTTCTGAGAGGATAGAAGATAGTTGATTAGTTCAAGCAGTCTTCATTCATTTACTCCAGTATCTGTGAGTACCTCCTACTTATATGTCAGATACTCTCCTCGGCTCGGAGAGTAGTGAACAGAACAAAGGTCCACCCCTGGAGCTTTCCTTCTAGGTAGAGCCACCCTCCAGTTCTGCCTCCCTGTGCTATGCTCAGCATACCATGGGAGCTTTCTTTGGGGGTTTCTAAAACTCTTGAACTACCCTAGGAGGTGTTAATCCCACTGTGCATACCTTTAAAATTTAACCCCAAAAGGTAAGTTTGGTGTCTGAACAGGGGGCACTACAGTATTGTCCCCATGAACAGGTGGACTAGAGGCAGAAAGACCAAATAACGGACTCTTATATCCCAGATAAGAAATGAGGGCCCTTGCCAAAATCAGTCACTCATCAATAAGGGAGAATCCAAACCTGTGATCGGCCCTGAGCACAATAAAGGCCCAGGTGCTCTGATTTTAAAAGCCCATCCTGATGTCTAGAGGCTCAGTTCAGGTCCCAGGAAAGTGGGGAGCTAAGTGTCCTCACCCACAGGAAGTGTCGCTGGTGGAGCCTCCTTACCTGACTAGGGGTGAGACCAGCAATTTCGGGTGTCCCTGTCCCTGGGGCATAGGCAGGGTCCAAGCCGTCGATATCAAAGCTTATATAAATGGGTCTGACTCCCATCTGCTGCCTCACTTTTCCCATCAGAGGAACCAGCGACTTCATCCAGCAGTCTTCAGCCAGGACCACCCGGAAGCCCTGAGAAAGAATTGAAGAGCAGAAAGTTGACACTTGGGCCTGGCAGCATTTACTGGGCATTTCCTATAGGCCTACCCCGTGCTCAGCTTATGTGCACCTCAAAGTTGACCCCCAATATCCATGAGGAGGGAACTATCATCCCCATATCAGACCCATCGCCTTGGGTCTGGACCTCCTCCACTCTTTTCCAAGCCAGCAGCATCCAAGGGCCTGGTTTGTTTCTGCTTGTCCCCCTCCCCAGCGATAAGCGGCCTCCTTTGCCTCGTGAACTATCATCCCCGCTCCTATCTGCTCCACATGACGCAAACTCACCCTTCTGTCCCCACTTGGAGCTTGATTAGCAAAGTCCCTTTGAATCCATAGCCTCCACTGAGTGGGCAATGGAGAGGAAGGCACTTTGGGGCCGGGGACAGAGGGAGGGGCTTTCGGCCTGTCACCTGGCTCCGGCTGTATCTGTAGGTATCCAAGGTCATGGAAGAGCCCCGGATGCCGATCTGTACCACGCGCTTACAGTCCAGGAGTCCCTCGTCCACGCAACGGCGGAAGGGCGTCCCGTGATAGAGCTTCTCACCCAGGGCCTTGTCCGCCACGTCCGTGTGTGCATCCACGTGCACCAGCCCCATAGGCCCATGCCTGATGACAACAGGGCGGCTCAGAAGCCAGGCCTCCCGGTGGGGCCTGAACACCACCACCCTCCAGGCCGCCAAAACTTGATGACGATTCATAGCCGTGGAGGGGGGACCTGGCATCAGTTACCAGCCTTGCAACTGGTTTCTGTCTTCAAACCACTTAGCTTCTCAGAAGGACAATAAGCTCAGAGAAGTCAAGCAGAAGATAGTCACGTGCTTTAGCTGACACTCCCTACCTATCACCCAGAATTTTCTTCACTTACAGATGGAGAGGGCTGGGAGGTTGAAAGTAAAGGGTGGCGGCTCAGGTGAGCTCGTCTGAAGGCTCAACTAATCAGCACCACCCTTTCTCCAACTGCGGTAACCAAGAAGCAGCTTCTACTCAGCTCTCTCTCTATAATCCCCATCAACCCTGCCAGCCGCCCCAAAAAAACAGACAATCCAAATCAGTGCCAGGCAAACACAGCTTCCAGAAAAGCCTTGTACCCACCCACCCACCTCCAACCAGAATGCCACCCGCATAGCTTTCCTCTATATGAATTCTGGAGCTCACCACCTTGGCCCATCTGTCTATTTCTCAAACTAACTAACCAAAATTAGTCAATCCCTGCTAGATTTTCACTACTGGAAAAATTCATCTTCTCATCCTCTGGGAAAGGGGCCCTTTCAGGAAAAAACAGGGCCTCTCCTCAGCAAGCAACACCATTGTGCCTGTCAGTATTTGTATTTGGCCTCTGAAGCAAAACAGAAACTGAAGTTAACTGGGGTTGTGTATTTCACTAGGGGCTCATCTTCCAAAAACACAGGCAAATGCTGAGGCTGCATACCAGGGCAGATCTAGGGCAAGGGCGGGTGGCCAGGGTGTTAATAATAAATTGTCTTGGCTCCCATCTGCTGACTGACAGACACACCTGGAGCTTGACCTTAATTTTGATCCATAGAAGCAACTCAGTGGGGAATTTCCTATCGTCCCCAATAACCTGAGGCAGCAGAGGTCACCTGACGCCATCTAGCAGAAAGCAACTCATTCCCCAGCTCCGGCCTTTGGGACTTACTTTTCTGCCATCGCTTGCAATATAGGATAGGTGATTGTGTGATCTCCACCTTCAAGGAGACAAAAAAGAAGAAAACATCTGGAACGTGGATAAGATTCGAAGACCGTGTATCACCTAGAACGATCTTTAATCTGCCCAATTCTGCCACCCTTTCGATTAGACTGGAAGAACTATAACCCCAGCTAAAATATGATCTTGTTCAGTGGTGGAGAAATGGCCACTAAATGTTTGACATTACATTGTCATTTAAAAGAGGAAATTAAATTAAGGCTTATAGGGAAAATGCTCGGACCAGCTCTGTCCAGTTGAACTTCCTGCAGTGACACGCATGTTCTGTATCTGCACTGGCCAACATGGTGGTCACTAGCCATTGGCTATTGAAATGTGGCTCACGCAACTGAAGAATTGCATTTTTTATTTTATTTAATTGTAATTCATTTAAATAGCCACATGTGGCTAGGGGCTACCAATGGACAGCACAGGCCTAGAAAAGTATTACCATTGATAATTATTAATAACAACAACAGCTATATTTATGGAAGCTGAAAACATGCCAGTCACAAAGTTGGGCACTTTATATGCACTTTTGTTATATGCCCCTGACACAATATAAGAAGGTAGGTGGTGGTATTTTTATTCCCATATTACAGATAAGGAAATGAAACATCAAGAGCTAGTGAGAGGTGGAGCTGAGATTTCAAACCACGTCAGCCAGAAACCCCACTCCTTACCACTATGCTCTGCGGGCTGGGCCCTCTCATTTGGCAAAAATAAATTTGGATATTTAGAAAAAGGTACTATTTTGACTATTGGTGAACAGGAAGAGAAAGAACTGCTACAGTGAGAGTGGGGCGGGGTGGGGGAGGGTAAGAGGAAAGCTGCTCTATAGATTGACATAGACCCTGACGAGAGGAAAAGACCCCCTTGCAGTTCTCTCAAATAAAGTCATTGAAACAACGTCCTTGAATACTTAAGAAGTCACAACTCAGCCCCTGCTGGCAGCCTCCTCGGGCCTGGCATCAAGGGCTGGGACAAGGTGAGGTGGATAGAGGCACTTGCCGGATGCAAAATTGAAGGGACACCAAAAAAAAAAAAAAAACAAAAAAAAAAACTCAGTGATTGGGGAATTCCCTGGCAGTCCAGCGATTAGGACTCTGCGCTTACACTGCAGGGGACCTGGGTCCCATCCCTGGCCAGGGGACGAACGAAGATCCTGCAAGCTGTGTGGCCAAAACAAAACAAAAAAAACTAAGTAATCAAGATAAATATTATTTTAATGTAATATTTTAAAAAATCAAAATCAATGCAAAAGAAAAAAAAGGATCCATGATAGGAACTTCCCTGGTGGTGCAGTGGTTAAGAATCCGCCTGCCAATGCAGGGGACACAGGTTCGAGCCCTGGTCTGGGAAGATCCCACATGCCACAGAGCAACTAGGCCCGAGAGCCACAACTACTGAAGCCCGTGTGCCTCAGAGGCCGCATGCTGCAACTACTGAGCCCGTGTGCCTAGAGCCTGTGCTCCACAACAAGAGAAGCCACCGCAATGAGAAGCCCACGCTACTTTATTTTATTTATTTATTTTTCTTTTTTATAAATTTATTTTATTTTATTTTTGGCTGCGTTGGGTAGTCCCAGGGAACTGCGCCACCAGGGAAGTCCCTTTTTTTTATTTTTATTTTTGGCTGCGTTGGGTCTTCATTGCTATGCACGGGCTTTCTCTAGCTGCGGTGAGCGGGGGCTCCTCTTCCTTGCGGCGCGCAGGCTTCTCACTGCAGTGGCTTCTCTTGTTGCAGAGCATGGGCTCTAGGCACGCAGGCTCAGTAGTTGTGGCACATGGGCTTAGTTGCTCCGCAGCATGTGGGATCTTCCCGGACCAGGGCTTGAACCCACGTCCCTTGCATTGGCAGGAGGATTCTTAACCACTGCGCTACCAGGGAAGTCCCCCATGATAAACTCTAAATAAAGATAGGATCAGCAACTGTGCTGTTCTGAGCCATACTGGAACCTGAGGCAAAAAGAAAGGGAAATCAGTAATATGTATTGCTGACTTTTTGGCACCCCTTAAATTTTGCACCAAGGTGAGTGCCTCACTTGCTTCACCCTGGTCCATCCCTGTCAGTCACATTAGTCCAAAAATGTAAATATCCTCTCCCCAGGGGTTAAAATAAATGAACTAAAAATGTTCCCTTTCCTACTGTCTCCATATTGCCAGTGGCTCCCCCTGGAGAAGCAACCGTACTCCAGCTCATGATAAATAGACCCTGAGCTCAGAGAACTACCCTCTCCCTTGCAGATGACATTACCCAAGGTCAGAGGAATACAGCCAGCTGCTACAATCTTCTGATAGGCCTCTCGAATTAGGCGGCAGCTGTCCTGAAGGTTGTAAAGATTGACATTCACATCGCCTAGGTCTGCAACCATGAGGGACTGGAAGGGGAGGGCTCCTGTGCTAGGGTTGGCTGTCCGAAGCAGCACTGATTCTTCACGGATCCTTCGGGGTCCAAATCTGGAGGAGAAAGAATCAGCCTGTGAGCCATTCCTAAAGGTTCAGAGGCTCTGCCTAGGCCAGGGCTTCCCAGGCTCTGCGCTGGGGCTGGCTGAATCTTTGCTGCAGGGGGTAGGGGTCATCCTATACATTGCAGGACGTTTAGCAGCAACCCTGGTCTTTCCCCACTAGATGCCAGTAGCAGCCCTTCCCCCACGTTGTGATAACCAAAAATGCCTCCAGACTCTGCCAAATGTCCCCTGGGGGGAAAACGTCCCACACACGTTGAGGACCACTGATCTAGCCTATATAGTGAAGAGGTTAAAGGTACAGACGTAGAAGCCCACCAATCACCAATTTACTAAATGGCATTAGATAATTTCTTAATCTCCCTGAGCCTCAATTTCCTAAACTGTTGCTGCGGAATCGTAAATAGCTGATGTTCAATAATTAGAAAAATCGATTTTACTTCCTCTAACTTGATCTTAGGAAAACTGCCTTATTTTGGGGACTTCCCTGGCGGTTTAGTGGTTAAGACTCCGCATCTCCACTGCAGGGGGCATGCGGTGATCCTTGGTGGGGGAACTAAGATCCCCGCAGGCTGCGCGACCAAAAAAAGAAGAAAAAATTGCCTTATTTGGAGCAAATTCTTGAGTCACGTGACATCTAGAGGTTTGGGGAAGGGCAACCAGCTTCTGTTCTCAAACTTAATGTCCCCTGCTTCTGTAAACTGGGGTACCCACAGCCACCATCCAGCTAGGCCAGGGAACGGGGCAGGGAGAAGGCTCAGTCCTTAAACCCCATTTCTTTACCAATGGATGACACGGCTGAGCCCTCAGGGTTGCTTGAGGGAAACCAGCTGTCTCTCAAAGGATTGGGGCACTTTGGAGCCAGGCACTGGCTTCCAACTCGACCCTGGGTGAGGGAAAGCGCCTCTCCATGAGTTTTGTGTGCGCAGTGACCGCCAGGCTGTCCCAACACGTGTCCCCGAGTCCTTCGGGGCTTACCTCGCCCCGGGCCGGTTGGAGGTCCCAATGTCCAGCGGCACCCCGATGAAGGCGGCATCCAGCCCCTCGGGGGAGGCCTGCACGGGCAGCCGCATCATGGAGCAGATGCCCACTGACCGAGCCACGAACTCGGAGCTGGGAGGTTGGTTCCGGGGGGCGTCGGAGGCCTGGCGGCTCTGGCTGCTGCCGGGATCGCAGAGCCCCGCCGCAGGACGCACGCGACCCCCGAGAACCAGCCCCCGCGCGCCCCCGCCGCCCCCCGGGCCCCGGGCGCAGCCGGACGCCAGCAGCCGCAGCATCCCGCCCGCCCCGCTGGTCCCCGTAGCGGCCGGAGCGACTGTGCCAGCGCCCGAGACGCCCCGGGCTCAAAGGGCAGGGGCGCCTGGAGATCACGGGCGGGGGGGGGGGGGGGCCCAGGGATCGGGCCGCTCTCTCCCTGCACACCCTCCTGGACTTCGGCCTCTAGTTCCTTTCATAACTAGAGCCAGGCCCGGGACTCCCTACCGACGTCCACCGCACTGGCCCAGGTGGGTCCCTCCGCACCGAAATCAGGCCCTTGGCAGCTCCTTCTCCCAGAGTAACACCTAATGCAACTTCCCTGGCAGTCCAGTGGTTAAGACTTTAGGCTTCCACTGCAGGGGACACGTGTTCGATCCCTGGTTGGGGAACTGAGATCCCACAAAAACCTGAAAGATTTGAAGAGGAAAGACCTTTCTCTAAGCGAGAGAAATTGGAGCACTTTTTAAAAAATAATGTACCAAGAAATATCTGGGCGGGAGTCTCAGGAAGCAGAGTCTTTCTAAACTAACCTTTTTTAAAAAGGACTTAGAAGCGAGCCCACATGTGCAGTCCTCTTTATCCCTGGGGGGGGGGGGGGAAGAAGTGATCTGTAATGTAGTTATGGGAGCCAATTTGTGGTATTATATATATTTTAATCTCTAGAACTTGAGATTGAATGGGAAAGGCCCGAGTTTGCATTAGATTTGTCCCTTTATATAAAATCACACATGAACTCACACCACCCTGCAGGGTGAGGCAAAGTCTCCTAAAGATCAATAACAGGTACTCAGTGTGGCCACAGGCTGCCGAGCAGGTCCCTGCCATTTTCTGGAGCAAATGCAAGAATCTCTTGGTTATTCCCTTCACACCTTTTTAGTTTTTAATTAATTTTTATTGGAGTCTAGTTAATGTACAACGTTGTGTTCGTTTCAGGTGTACAGCAAAGTGAATCAGTTATACCTATACATCTATCCACTCTTTTTTATCTTCTTTTCCCATATAGATCATTACAGACGAGTGAGTAGAGTTTTCTGTGTTATACGGTAGGTCCTTACTAGTTTAACACCCTTATGCCCAGATTCTACCACTATTTCTTTCATATGGTTTGTCCTGAATGTATCATTTTCTTACTGTCTTTTTTTCCTTTCATTCTTCTCACAGGTATTTGCGTGCCTATTATGTGCCAGGCACTATGTGACAGCAGCTCCAACCTTCCTCTTCATCATTCGCTGCTGCCGAACACGCCCTTCCTTTCAATTTTCCGCAGGTGGCTTCTTTGACCAGCTGTGCCCCTGCTCTCCGATGGCCCCTTCTCTGATGGCAGTCTCTTCCAATAGCAAGGTAACCATTTTCACCTAGAGGCAGATAACTCACAACCCATATCCCAGCCCTGGGCTCCAGTCACCCATTTGCTAACTCCCTACCTGGATGTTTTTTTTGTTTTTGCGGTACACGGGCCTCTCACCGCCGCGGCCCCTCCCGTTGCGGAGCACAGGCTCCGGACGCGCAGACCCAGCGGCCATGGCCCACGGGCCCAGCCGCTCCGTGGCATGTGGGATCCTCCCGGACCGGGACATGAACCTGTGTCCCCTGCGTCGGCAGGCGGACTCTCAACCACTGCGCCACCAGGGAAGCCCTACCTGGATGTTTTGACAACACCTCAGGTGGGCTACAAGTTCAGCCAGCAACTTCCCACGTCCCTCTCTTTGATCCTGCCCCTCTCCCCCACCATCCTTTGGTAAGTCGTGATGGTTTCCCATGTGAAAGCTCTCCACGGCTACTCTGGTTCAAGCCTTCCCACCTCTAGCTTTCCAATTGGTCTCACCACAGCTAGTATCACATAGACTTTCCTGCCAGATAAAGCTTCCTGAAGCCAATCCACTTTCTAATCGTATTTCCAGTTATGCATCTTCACGCCCTTATCTCTCCAGCCATTGTTCACCTTACACAGCCCCACTTTCTTGCCTCCTTTCCTTTGCTGGAATGCTCTCTCCCTAGCTCCCATCTCCAAATGTCCAATGTTCAGCTGAAACCCGTGCTTACACGACTCTCTCTGTAACTCTCATAAAACCTTAACACTTTTCTACCTGGGATAAATTGGGATCTGGAATCAGAAACAACTTAAATCTTGGGACTTCCCTGGTGGGCCAGTGGGTAAGACTCCACGCTCCCTGTGCAGGAGGCCTGGGCTCGTTCCCTGGTCGGGGAGATAGATCCCGCATGCATGACGCAACTAAGAAGTCTGCATGCTGCAACAAAGGTCCCGTGTGTGGCAACTAAGATGTAGAGCAGCCAAAATAAATAAATAATAATTTTTTTTTTAAAGAAACAACTTAAATCTTGGGTCCACTATCAGTGAATCTCAATCATTGTTGGCAGAATTTCCAAATATTTTATATTATTTACCAGTTAAGGGATTCCCTGGCGGTCCAGTGGTTAGGACTCCGAGCTTCCACTACAGGGGGCATGGGTTCAATCCCTGGTCGGGGAACTGAGATCCCGCATCCCGTGCAACGCCGGCCAAAACAAAACAAAACAAGACAAAAACAAACAAAGAAACACCTATATAATTTACCAGTTAAAATTTCCCTAGGGGGGGTTTCTCTGGTGGCGCAAGTGGTTGAGAGTCCGCCTGCCGATGCAGGGCACACGGGTTCGTGCCCCGGTCCGGGAGGATCCCACATGCCACGGAGCAGCTGGGCCCGTGAGCCATGGCCGCTGAGCCTGCGCTTCCGGAGCCTGTGCTCCGCAGAGGGAGAGGCCACAGCAGCGAGAGGCCTGCGTACCGCAAAAAAAAAAAAAAAAAAAAAATTTCCCTAGGGTGTTCCCTGGTGGCTTAGTAGTCAGGGAACTGAGATCCTGTAAGCTGCGTGGCACAGCCCAAAAAAAAAAAACAGCTTACCCAAAAACTTTCAAGTAAATCTGTCACTCCAATAACTCATCATTTAACCTAGCCCACCAATGTGTACATCATTAAGACACCCCAGTCAGGGAAGGGTGGACCTAACATGTCAATCTGAGCAACTCACCCTTTTGAACCTATTTCCTACTCTGTAAAATGGGATGATAATCTTTACTGGTGGTTCTTATGGGGGTTAAATGAGGTCCACTGTGAAAGCACTGTAAACCATCCATTGATAAATAATAGGTAGCGTTATCATTGCATGTTTTATTTCCTCTACTGCAGAGTTTCCTCACCATGGTCATAGTACACTGGTATATTGCAACTGGGTTACAGGTTGGATACAACATAAAGATCCCATGGCCCTTGGGGCTGCCAGCTAGACTAAACACCTCTGGGTGCATGCAGCCCATGGGGAGCTCCTGCGGATATGATCCAAGCAGAACAGAGTCTGTCATCCTGCCTTTCAATCTCTACAAGTAGGCAGAAGGATCAGCAGCATTTGCTGCTTGCCATGTGTTACCACCTGGCCATCAACTTCAGAGGCCAGCTGCAGAGTGCACCGCTGCACGTTACAGACAAATGTCCAGGGCCCTGCTAGAGGAAGTGAGTTCCAGGGGCCAAGGGGGAGCAGCAGCAACCCGAGATGCAGCTGGTCAGGGCTGGAGGGGCGAGGACACTGGTTGGAGGGCTCTGGCCAGAGCAGCCCCAGATGGCTGACCCAAATCTGTCTTCACATAGTATCAGATATTTCTGTCCATTTTTGGCTGGTGTCCAAGCTAACTTCAGGGTGTGACTGCTTTAACAATGCTTATGGGCAGGGTGACATTAAAAATATTTAACATCTGAGATGGAACAGATATTGACCAATCAGAACAGATGCCAGGGGCTCTCCTGGTGGCAGAGTTGTTAAGAATCTGCCTGCCAGCTCAGGGGACACAGGTTCGAGCCCTGGTCCGGGAAGATGCCACATGCCGCAGAGCAACTAAGCCCATGCACCGCAACTGCTGAGCCTGCGCTCTAGAGCCCGCGAGCCACAACTACTGAGCCTGCATGCCACAACTACTAAAGCCCGCGCGCCTAGAGCCCGTGCTCTGCAACAAGAGAAGCCATCACAATGAGAAGCCCGCGCACCACAACGAAGAGTAGCCTCTACTCACCACAACTAGAGAAAGCCCGTGTGCAGCAACGAAGACCCAATGCAGCCAAAAAAAAAAAGAACGTATGCCAGCTGGCCATTAACAGTGAATACCAGGTGGATATCATCCCTGAAGGAATGTGCTTTAAGTCAGAGCTGTCATTATTTTTGTTGTTGTTGTTATTTATTTATTTATGGCTGAAGAAATATTTTATTTGGAAACTTTATATAAGCTCAATATTTAATGCTGTCTCTAATACTTTCATTTTATTTTTCAAATCATAATGATACAATATTTAGAAAATGGAATTTTTTTTTTTTACCAAATCCCATATAGATGCCCCTAAATCCCTCCTCCCCCTTCTTCCCCTTTACCTCAGTGGGACATACAAATTGTGTAATTTTTTTTTAATTTTTATTTTATATTGGAATATAGTTGATTAACAATGTTGTGTTAGTTTCAGGTGTACAGCAAACTGCTTCAGTTATATATATACATGTATCTATCCTTTTTCAAATTCTTTTCCCATTTACGTTCTTAAAATTGTGTAATTTTCTATGTGTGCCGCGACGGGAAAAAGGTTCCGAAGCTCTGTTCTAGTAAATTTTAAGTTCCAATATCTCCTTCTTCCTTTTGGCTGACCTCCAAGGGCAGTGCTTTGTTTAAAAAAAACGAATATAATAAATGTTTAGTAGGTGAGTGAATGATGAACAGTTCTTGCGGCCCCCTGTCTCTCTGTAGTTCAAAATGAGCCTTCGAAGGCAAGAGGAAGGGGAGGGAGATCATGAATTTACTGAAGAAAAGCCCCACCCAAAGAAGTTTAAAGATCACTGTTATGCAGTTTCAAAGTCAAACCAGGAGAGGGCACAGAAAACTTCTGCTTGATCATCTAACAAAGAAAGGAGAATTCAGAAAATGGACAGAGCTCTCATTCAATCGCTCAATCAGGTGACATACAGTTTAGATGGTTTAGTCAATCAGATTTCATCCTGACACCTCAACAATTTGATAATACAATAGGCTATCTTAATGTAATCTTTGCACCATTTGAGTTTTTCTTGAGGAAAAGGTTTAGATTTTTCAAAGCCCCGGTCAGTCTCCGATGCATTCCTTTTCTTCTCTTTTTTTTAATATTTATTTATTTAGGCTGCCCGGGGTCTTCACTGAGGCACGTGGGATCTTCGTTGTGGCACCCGGACTCTTAGTTGCCGCATGCGAACTCTTAGTTGCGGCATGCATGTGGGATCTAGTTCTTCGACCCGGGATGGAACCCGGGCCCCCTGCATTGGGAGCGCGGAGTCTTACCCACTGGACCACCAGGGAAGACCCAGAACATCTTCATATACGTGTTTGGAGGATAAAGATCAATGCTTGAAGTACAGATAGAGATCTCATACAAATACAGCATGTGTGATACACTATTTCCTGTAGTATAATAAAATCAGTATTTGTTCTGTTTCATGATGACTTGTTTTTACATTCCAATTTCCTTCTGAATTCAACACTTGCTATATTTTATCTCATTTGTCCTTCCAATTATCCTATAAAATAAATATGACATATTATTTATATTTAACAAGGAAACTGAAGTGCTAAGCCAGTGATGTTACTGCATATTACAAAGCAACTTCCTCCCTAGAATCCCTAATTAGAGATTATTTTACCTGTCAAAGGCTCTGGTCAGAGTGGTTGGGAGGGAGGGAATCTCATAATTTACTGGATAGCTAAGAGGATAAAAGGATTCCCCTGCATTGACATTATTCCCATAGCTACTTTCAAACTCATTTCAGAGCTCCACTTTTGACACTTAAGATTCAGACTCCAAATATGCACTTCAGGGCTTCCCTGGTGGCGCAGTGGTTGAGAGTCCGCCTGCCGATGCAGGGGACACGGGTTCGTGCCCCGGTCCGGGAAGATCCCACATGCCGCGGAGCGGCTGGGCCCGTGAGCCATAGCCGCTGAGCCTGCGCATCCGGAGCCTGTGCTCCGCAAAGGGAGAGGCCACAATAGTGAGAGGCCCGCGTACCGCAAAAAAAAAAAAAAAAAAAAAAAAAACAAATATGCACTTCATTACTTAAACCTGGTTTCTGGAACAATAGCCAGCAGCTAAGTAATCTGTCCTAGCTTGGAGTTCAAAAACAGAACAAGAATCATCATCAGGCTTTCTGATTTCTAATCTGTCTACTGCCTTGTGGGTGGGTCAAATACACATTTTTTTTTCTTGCCTTTTACTTGATTTTCTCTCTCCTTTAATGAAAAAATACAATCTTCCTTTTAAAATCTTTATTTTTTTTCTGATTACAAAACTAATACATGTGTAGGGTACAAAGTGAAAGTCCACCATAGTCTATCCCTACCTGCTCAAGGTTACATTTCAATGCATATGAGATTTTTGAAAATATCAAAACTGGGAGTTCCCTGGTAGTCCAGCAGTTAAGACTCTGAGCTCCCAATGCAGGGGGCGTGGGTTCCATCCTTGGTCAGGGAACTAGATCCCGCATGCCACAACTAAAGATCCCACGCACCGCAATGAAGATCCCAAGTGCCACAACTAAGACCCGGTGCAGCCAAATAAATAAATAAATATTTTTTTAAAAGATAATATCAAAACTGGGTTTAGCCTATACAAAATGGTTGGCAACTTCCTTTTTTCACCTTAAGATGCCTTGGGAATCTTCAAGATAAGCGTTTTGGTTTTTTTTTTAACTGCTTTATTTAGGTGTAACTTATATGCCACAAAAATCAACTCTTTTTAAGTGTACAATTCAATGATTTCTTCTCTAAACCTGTGCAACCATTCCACCACAACTCAGTTCTAGAACACGTCCATCACCCCCAAAAACTTCCCTCATGCCTGTTGATAAACTTTTTTAAAGGGTACATTTTTGTGGATAATTACAATCATGAATAACAAGTCCCAGAAATTTCCACTTTGCCTAGCTTTCATTTGCTGCTGGCAGGCAAGAAGAAAATTGCAAAAGCCCATCAACAAATGTTGGAAGAAAACACCACAAGCTGATCGACAGCTGTTTGCTCAAAATAGTTTATTCATCCACTCCAACTTTTACTGAGTGCCAGCCAAGTGCCGGGCTATTGGTTAAGTCTGTAGGAATATAAAAACGAGAATAGCTGTCTTCTCCTGGAATCAACTGGATGTGAGTTCAACAGTATGCAACCTAACTTAAGAGTTTCAATATTCAATGGGTTTGAGTGATAAAAGTGGTAAAATTGGTGTGATATTTGGACTTCCATTTCCAGAAGTCACGATAGAGAAACAGGGACCAGACTTACTGTTCCACCTACAACAACCAAAGGAGGAACAAAAAACTATGAAACAATGGTCTTTATACATTGGACATCAGACCACAAAGGATGGTAATCCTTGAGAAAGAAGCAAATGAGACGAGCCCTGTTACTGTCCCAGAACTACCTGAGTTTCCAGGCTACAGTGCAAGGATGGAAAACTGAGGCAGAGCTCAGTGGAGTCCCTGAGTCCGGCATACAGAGCTGAGTCCAAGGAGACCAAAGCAGCTAGAGTTCATAGGACGGAGTGACAGAGATGGGGGAGCAGTTCAGAGAAAGAAAAAACCCCACAGATTTCTTCTAGTATTCACCAAGGTACTGCTTAGCACCTGTGCACAAAAAAACTTCCCCAGGCTGGGGAAAGAACCACTTGAAAGGATTGGAGGGAAAGGTTCTTGACTCTTATACCCGGCTGGGAATAGTGCCTATTCCCACTAGCCAGATTAGAAAAATTCATAGTTTGGGAATTCCCCGGCAGTCCAGTTGTTAGGACTTGGCGCTTTCACTGCAGGGTCCCGGGTTCAATCCCTGGTCGGGGAATTAAGATCCCACAAGCTGCGTGGCACGGCCAAAAGAAAAAAAGAAAAATTCATAATTTATGGAGCATTGGGAAGAGTACTCATAGAGGTCTTGCCTGAGGGGGAATAATCAGTCCTAGAGTCAGCACTGCTCTCATCCTATCTAACAAATCTTTAAAAAAGCAAGACGCAAAAAAATCAAACTAATTCCAAAGTAATTTAACAACACCCCAGAACAAACCTCAAGTTTTATAGGAATACAAACATATACAGCACTGGGAATTCCTTGGCGGTCCAGTGGTTAGGACTCCGAGCTCCCAGTGCAGGGGGCCAAGGTTTGATCCCTGGTCAGGGAACTAGATCCCTCATGCCGCAACTAGTGGATTGCAGCATGAGGGATCTAGTTAAATCCCAAATAGATAAATAAATATTTTTTTAAATTTCCAAATTTAATGAAAACCGTAGATCTAAGCAGCTCAATGAACCCCAAGCACAAGAAACATTAAGAAAACTACAGCACCATACCTGAGTCAAAGAGCCTACTTGGGACATTCAAATCTTTCATTAATGACAACATAATGATTTTCATTAATTTTTATATATATGAAGCACCATCAATTCTATAAATCATTGTGGGGACTTCCCTGGTGGCACAGTGGTTAAGAATCTGCCTGCCAATGCAGGGGACATGGGTTTGAGCCCTGGTCCAGGAAGATCCCACATGCCATGGAGCAGCTAAGCCTGCGTGCCACAACTACTGAAGCCTGTGAGCCTAGAGCCCATGCTCCGCAACGAGAAGCCACTGCAATGAGAAGCCTGCGCACTGCGACGAAGAGTAGCCACCGCTCGCCGCAACTAGAGAAAGTCCGCACGCAGCAACGAAGACCCAACACAGCCATAAATAAATAGATTAATTAATTAATTTTAAAAATCATTGTGCTAGGTTCCTGGATATCTAATTTTTCTTATTCCATTTAAAATTTCTTCTCTTTTAACCAGAGGATAAATTGGCTAGTCTTCACTGCTTAGTCTCTGTGTTCAGAACTGCACATGTGTTCTAACTTGATGAAGCTTTTAAAGAAACAAAGGACTGGGAATGCGCGGGGATTCAGTGGGATTCAACTCCGAATATGGGTCCTCCTAGTTAAATATGTCCTTCAATGCCAGGGGAAATTTCACCTTCTCTATTTAAAAGCCTTTTTAACAACAAAAAGGCTGATAGTTTTAAGCCCTTTCTCTCAAATATTTTAAATCCTCAGAAGATCAAACTAACAGAATAACTGAAATGAGTACTGGATACAAATTCTATGTAGACTATCTGCTGTTTGTCATTTCCATCCTATGATTTTCCCTTCATATGTACAGAAAGTTCACAGATGTTAAGAAATTGTTGTTTGGGCATAAAATCAGATACAGAAAGGAGGCATTTGTGCCATTAACTAGGAATAGCAATTACCTAGGACGACTGCTATTTGAGCAATGCATCAGGCCAACAGCTTCTTCTGCACTTGGGAGCTTCCTGGACACACAGAAACTCTCAGGCCCTGCTCCAGACCTGAAGACTCATAATATGCATTTTAACAGGATCCGCAAGTGGTTGCTATACACATTCAACTTCGAGAAGCACTGGTGTCTGGCAAATAGTTTCTCTGATCATGTTTCCTTATGCATGAAAAAAAAAAAAGCGAAACCTGCCCACCTTATTTCACAAGTTGATGATTAGAATGAAATAAGTGAAACCCAATCCAAGTATAAGTTAGGAACACATGAAATACCAAACTTTCTAACAAGCAGTGCACACAAGTCCCAGGCACAACACGGTATTTCTGGATTAAAAATGTTGAACAGTGGGCTTCCCTAGTGGCGCAGTGGTTGAGAGTCCGCCTGCCGATGCAGGGGACACGGGTTCGTGCCCCGGTCTGGGAAGATCCCACAGGCCGCAGAGTGGCTGGGCCCGTGAGCCATAGCCGCTGAGCCTGCACATCCGGAGCCTGTGCTCCGCAGCGGGAGAGGTCACAACAGTGAGAGGCCCGCGTACCGCAAAAAACAAACAAAAACAAACAAAAATGCTGAACAGCAAAAAGACTGCCAATGTTACTAGATATCCCAAAGACAAGGCTTTTTTTAAAAAATTGCTAAATATATAAAAAAAAAATTTTAAGTATTTGACTCTTTTGACTTCTGGGAGTATCTTTTTTTTTTTTTTTTTAATCGAAATCTGTTATCCTTCAGTCTACAAGTACTCAAGACACAGTCGTTTCAGGAAAGCACAGCACACAGAGCTCCTATGTCTCTTTTCTGGCCAAAGCAATCAAGCCTAAGTCTTCACATAAGCCACAAGGAAGGAAACTACAGGAAGCCACGCCAGGGACTACTAACAGGCACTTGTCTCTCTGCCAGCCACTGCCTCAGTCACATCCTTGCCGGAACTAGAGTCTGAGCCGGTTCTCTAGGCTGAGGTGGCCAAGGCAGGGTGGACCGGGTCCACCCAGTGCGGCCCTGCGGCACCCCAGCCGCCGGGTTAGTCCCAGAGGAGCCGGAGCCCGCCTGATCGCGGATGCCCGGAAGCCCAGGTTCAAGCCTTGAAGGCGCAAGGGTGTGGGGGCCACCATCGGGGATTCCGCCAGAGAGAAGGCAGCAGCCGCAAAAGACCCTCCACTGGCGTGTCCAAGAGCCTGGGCCGGGTCTGAAGCTTCCACCACTACCTCCCGGGATAAAGCCAAGCAGCGCAAACTAGCGGGAGCTGGGGTCACTTAGCAACCAGGAGCCCAGAGCGCGGACGCAAGGCATTGGTCACGCGCGTCAGGTGATCAGACGCCACTGCCCACTGGGAGATTACAAAGCAGGCACGTGATGCGGCTCAGGCGAGTTTCTGCAAGGCTCTGGGACGGCGGGCGTGGTGATGGGGCTGGAGGGGCGTTTCTTGGGGTTTCCGCCCTGGAGTCGTAAGAAGTCCTGGCTTTGGCTGGCTTGACCGAAGAGAAACGCAGCCGGCAGTTGAGGCATTTCTGCGCCGGCTATAGCGAAGCGACGAAACGGTGCTGAATTGGGCTCAAGAGTCTAGTTTGGTCGTGCAGGAGCATTTCCTGAGAATAAGACTCGTCAGATGCTGAAATTTGCCTTCCGAAACAGAGACAGTTCTGACCAACCGGTTTAACACGAGCAAATGTTAGGATGCCAAGAAGTTTCGTGACAAATAAGGGGTGAAAATTAGGGATATAAAGGATACTGAATTGGGCAGTATATTCAGCGCTGGCTAAAAGAGAGATACTGCATCTGGGACGAGAGGAGTTTTTTTGGGGCGGGGGCGGGTAGAGGGACTGTCTTGCTGAAGTAGTTGTTGAAAAGGTAGAACTTACATTGTGAATTTAGAGAACTAATTCAGCTTCTCGTGAGTGAGGGGGCGGAGCCTAGTTATCCACACGTCAGTTCATGAAGTCTAGGTCCCAGCGTGCAGACCAGGATGTGTGGGCACCCTGCAACAGGCCTGTGAGGCCTGGCCAAAAAGAAAAAACAAAAATCTAATTTGAAAGGAATTTGAAGAGAGAACTTGGGATGGCCCAGCTCTTCTTTTTACAAACTGCCCAGGAGGTTGTTGGCAATCCTTTCATTCTAACAAATTTCCCTCTAGCAAGCAGAGGGGTTTGAAGTACTATTGGCAGGACTTCTTGGTGGTCCAATGGTTAAGACTCCGTGCTTCCACTGCAGGGTTCGATCCCTAGTCGGGGAAGTTCTGTATGACAAAAAAATAAAATAAAGTACTACTGGCATATGCCTTGCAGCTATCCTTGGGTCTTCTTTCACACCCCATATCCAATGCATCAACGAGTCCTATTGGCTATACCTTCAAAATGAGTTCACAATCTGACTATCTCCACTTTTCTCTACTTGCACATCTACCACACTGGTTAGATTCCCCCATGATCTTTCACCTGAGTTTTTGTAATAGCCTTCTAACTAGTCCACTTTTGCCTTCCTCCACAAGTCAGTCAAAGTGATTTTTTTCATGTTACTTCTCTGCACAACATGCTCCAGTAGCTTCTTATTTCAGTCAGTAAAAGCCAAGGTCCTTTCAATTACTTATCACATAATCTGGTCCGATGGGCTCCTATCCACTTCTCCTCATTCATTAATCTCCAGTTCTGTTCTTCATGGTGTTTCTTCAACAGGGCCAGTATCCTTCCATATTTAGTTCTTCACACTTGCTGTTACCTGTGCTGAGTATTCTCCCCAGATGTCCACATGATTCATGCCTTCACGTCATTCATTTGCTCAGGTGTCACCTTGTAATATAGGCTTTCTCTGACCACCATGTGTAAAGTACCAACCACTGTGTGCCCTAATTCCCCACCCCTCCCAAACACTTGCTTGCTGCTTGTTTGTTTCTTTTTTCTATATAACACTTATCACCACCTAACACATTTTATATGTTCTTTGTCTGCCACCCCCTCCTAGAACATAAACTCCATGGGGATAGGCACTTTGCCTTGTTTCCTGCTGTACCATTAGTACCTAGAACAATGTCTGGCATGCAGTAGGTGTTAATAATGGTTTGTTGAAGAAATAAATAAATGGTCTATGCCCCATACAGTTCTACTGCTGATTATGGTGAGTGGACCAAAGTTGCTCCATGTGGCTAAAGAACTTTGAACATATCCACAGTATTGTAATGACTCTGACATTGGCAGTGCCCACTCTCAGAATGCTTTGTATCCACTTTGTATCTTTTTTTTTTTTTTTCTCTTTTGCGCTATGCGGGCCTCTCACTGTTGTGGCCTCTCCCGTTGCGGAGCACAGGCTCCGGACGCGCAGGCTCAGCGGCCATGGCTCACGGGCCCAGCCGCTCCGCGGCATGTGGGATCTTCCCAGACCAGGGCACGAACCCGTGTCCCCTGCATCGGCAGGCGGACTCTCAACCACTGAGCCACCAGGGAAGCCCAGCTGATGACTTATACCCTGTTAAAATGCAAATACCCTAAGAGAGATCATATTGAGTTTCCGCTGTCACTAGTACCTTAGTGTGAATTAGTCCAAATCCTTTCTTGAGAGCAAGTTTTGAAAAGGCAAGTGAAGAAAGTAGGAGCACATGAGAAGTAAGAGGAACAGGTGGAGAGAAGTTCAGAAGCCAAGGAAGGAGCTTGCCAAGGACAAACTTTGGCTTATTTTGTAGTTTTGCCCAGGGCTGACTCTAATAATCAAAGTATATATTGATCTCTAGCTCCAAACTTCTGAGTAGGAGATTATGGCGCTTGAAATTACAGCCATATTTACCTGAAATGTTTTGATAGCCCAGTGAGTACAAGGTGCATCTGAAATGAGGAAGCGTTGACCTAGAATTTAGTGGGACTGAAACGCTATCAGATTTTAGGAAAGATAAGCAGGAAAGGAAGGAGGCATTGCATTATACATATGCACATGATCCCAGCCTAAGAAATAGGAAACCCAAAGAGTTTTTGTGTTAAGGTAAAATGAGAAAAATGGAGCATCATCTGCTATCAGTTGACGTGCCAGGAAAAATGAGGAGAGATAGGCCTCTTTGAGCAACCAGGAGCTGATGAGGAAGTAAAGTTTTAAAGAGCAATATATATCAATACCTGCTTTAAAAAAAAAGAAAGGCAACCTCACCAGACACCAAATTTGTCAGCACCTTGATCTTGGACTTCCCAACCTTCAGAGCTATGAGAATTAAATGGTTTACTGTTAAGTGCTGACCCCACCCCCCACAAAGAAAAAGCAGGCACAAATATCAAACAAATACTTACAGTATTTGGGAGATTTAATTCCTATTGTGTGGAATTTTTTAAATCAACTAGGGTAGATATCTTTACTGATTTGCTCTTTTGTGTGTGTGTGTGGTATGTGGGCCTCTCACTGTTGTGGCCTCTCCCGTTGCGGAGCACAGGCTCCAGACGCGCAGGCTCCGGACGCGCAGGCTCAGCGGCCATGGCTCACGGGCCCAGCCGCTCCGCGGCATGTGGGACTTCCCGGACCGGGGCACGAACCCGTGTCCCCTGCATCAGCAGGCGGACTCTCAACCACTGCGCCACCAGGGAAGCCCTGCTCTTTTTAATATACAGAAGAATTAGGCAAGAATCTCAAAGTAGACAGCAACTTTGCTGGTGGTGACCAAATGGTGAGGAAAGTCAGGGTTTTGGAGCACAGCAAGATTTCCCCACATTTAAAGTGCAGGCAGAGCATTTGTGTTCTAGTCAAATTGATGTTTTCACTCTTCGAGTTTCTTCCAGTTTGGAGAATCTGCCACTCACTAGCTGAGCGAACTTGGGTAAGTTAATTAAAATCCCCACACCTGTTTCCTTATCCATGAAATGGGAATGAATACTAATCGTTCCTATCTCTGAGGGCTTTTAGAAGGATAAAATGAGGTCTCACATTCAGCAGTGTAAAATAATGGTTAAGACTGTGGACTTGAGTTTTATTTATTTATTTATTGGCCATGCCCTGCCACTTGCGAGATCTTAGTTCCCCGACCAGGGGTCGAACCCGCCCCCCCCGCCCCCCTGTCCCCCCACCCCCCACACACACCCCAGCAGTAGAAACATGGAGTCCTAACCACTGGACTGCCAGGGAAATCCCTAGACTCAAGTCAGATTGCCTGACTGGAATTCGAGCTTCCATTTGTGTGTCCTTGGGCAAGTGACTGACCCCTCTCTATGCTTCAGTTTCTTCATCGGTAAAATGGAGATAATACCTCACAGGATTGTTGTGAGGATTAAATGACTCAACACGCATGACATTCATGGAGGAGTGCCTGGCAAGAAGTGAGCATTGCAAAGTTAGCAATCATTTGCAAGGTTCTTGACAAACAGCAATGATCATGGAACTTCTTGGTAGCCCTGCTTGTCCAGGCCTTGTCCAACCCACCCCATCCTGACTTCGAATTAAGGACCAGAGATGTCTGAAGCTATTTGTGGTCACAAGTAATAGAGGTGCAAAGTCCATCTCATAGAGTGGTGAGAGAGAAGTGGGAGGAGCTACTGTGAGCCAGATCACAGGCGGCAACTGATCAGAGTCCAAAAGGCGTGAGGCCCAAGAGGAAAGGGTCTGATTGGTAAAAAGCTGCGGGCTTATATTAGTTAGGATTCTTTTGGTTGCAAATTTTGAAAACCATAAGTCAAAATGGTTCAAGGAAAAATGTATCCACTCAAATGCCCATCAGCCACAGAATGGTTGAATTATGGTGTATTTCCCAAACAAAATACAACGAGAATGTACAAGTTATAATTACATACATCGATATGGACAAAACCCACTTAATGTCGAGTGAAAGAAGGCAGACACAAGACTACATGCTGTGTGAGTCCACTTACATGTGGTAGAAAAACAAAATGTATCTATGCTATTAAATGTCAGGATACTGGTTACACTTGGATGGGTTTGGGGAGGGAGAGTTAGTGATTAGAAGGAAGGCTATGGGACATCCCTCGTGGTCCAGTGGTTAAGACTTTGCGCTCCCAATGCAGGGGGCCCGGGTTCGATCCCTGGTCATGGAACTAGATCTCGCATGCTGCAACTAAAAGATTCCGCATGCCGCAACTAAAGATCTCACACACGGCATCGAAGATCCCACGTGCCACAACTAGGACCCAGCACG
Source organism: Pseudorca crassidens (assembly GCF_039906515.1). NCBI lineage: Eukaryota > Metazoa > Chordata > Mammalia > Artiodactyla > Delphinidae > Pseudorca > Pseudorca crassidens. The sequence goes on from NC_090297.1 coordinate 11,891,849, forward strand.
GTCAAATAAATATATATTTTAAAAGATTACTATTAATTATAGAAAGAAGGATAAGGGGGGCTTTTTTTTTTTTTTTTGCGGTACGCGGGCCTCTCACTGTTGTGGCCTCTCCCGTTGCAGAGCACAGGCTCCGGACACGCAGGCTCAGCGGCCATGGCTCACGGGCCCAGCCACTCCGCGGCATGTGGGATCTTCCCGGACCGGGGCACGAACCCATGTCCCCTGCATCAGCAGGCAGACTCTCAACCACTGCACCACCAGGGAAGCCCAAGGGGGGCTTTTGAGGTACTGATAATGTTCTGAACAGGGGTGTTCAGTTTGTGAAAACTCACCGTATACACTTAAAATGCATGCACTTTTTGTGTATTATGCTGCAATAAAAAGTTCTCTCTTTTTTTTTTAGTTTATTGGCTGTGCCTATATTCAGTGTACCAATTATTGTTCTTTGTAACAAACCACCCCAAAGTTAGTCATGTAAAATAACCATTTCATTATGCTCACAGATTCTGTGGGTCAGGAATTCAGAAAGAATACAGTGGAGGCAGCTCCATGATGTCTGGGGCCTCAGCTGGGAAGACTCAAAGGCTGGAGATGATTCAACAGCTAGGGTTGAAATCAACTGGAAGTGTCTTCATTCATGTTCTAGGAGGGTTTTCCTGGTAATTGGCTTTGATCTCAGCTAGGTTGTTGCCTGAACCATCTATACATGTTATCTCCATGTAGTCTCACTGTCTGGAGTAGTTTGGGCTTCTTCACAGCATGGCTGCTGGGTTCCAAGAGCAAGTGTTCCAAGAGAATCAGGCAGAAGCTATATTGCCTTTTATGAACTAGCCTCAGAAGTCACACAGTGACACTTATGCCAAAGTCCATCTGCCATAATTCAAATGGAGGGACATATACCCCATGTCTTAATGGGAGGAATGTCATGATTACATTATAGCATGAACATATAAGATGGAAGATATTGCCGTGGCCATCTTTGGAAAACAAAATCATTCACATCTGGGCACCAACAGAAAAAAATGTAACACAAAAATCTGTCAGCTCATGATTCCAACTTCAGCTGAACCCTTGATACCATCTGGCAATTCTACATCATTTCTCTACTCAATTTGCTTCAACTTACAATGGTTATTTCAAACCTTCTCTGCTGTAGTAGGCGCTAGGTATGTCTCACCTAAAACCTGTTACAACCCCTCCCCTGCCCCACCCCCCACCGCGCACCCCATTCATACCTTTTAATGAGGTGAGAAAACCTAAACACTCACTTTTCCTGGCTTTTTTTTTTTTTTTTTGCAGTACACGGGCCTCTCACTGCTGTGGCCTCTCCCCTTGCGGAGCACAGGCTCCGGACGCGCAGGCTCAGCGGCCATGGCTCAGCGGCCATGGCTCACGGGCCTAGCTGCTCCGCGGCATGTGGGATCTTCCCGGACCGGGGCACGAACCCGTAACCCCTGCATCGACAGGCGGACTCTCAATCACTGCGCCACCAGGGAAGCCCCTTCCTGGACTTTTCTTGCATCTGTGTGACACAGTTCTGGCCAGATGTAAGCAGAAACCTACTGGGGGACTCCTGGGCAACCTCTTGCTTGAACAAGAAAATGATGCATGGGGTGGAGACAACCAGCTATATCATGACCTTCAGGGAAAGGCCAAAAGATTTGCCAAAATACTGTCCCTTGTATCACTGAGTCACTGAACCAATGCTGCTGTCTACCTTCAGGCTTCCTATCCCGTAAGAAAAATAAACCCTCACTTGCGTAAGCCATTGGTGGTGGGCTTTCTGTACCTGATAACAACCACTCTTCTCCACCCCGCCCCCTCCCTCCACCTTCTGTCTTTATGCTCCACAGAAAACCTTCCCTCTTCCCTTACAGAGATACATCTTCTGCTGGTCTTTCGCTTACTTTCTTGCCACCAAACCTACCTACACTTACCTGCATCCATAGCCATCCTGACCCCTCCTTCCCTCCTGTTATAATAGAAGAGGGTGTCCCTACTCCGTGGATGGGGGAGTGGGGAGTAAATGGGGAGATGCCAATCTTGTATCCATTGTATCCTCCTCTTTCCCTTTCGGTTTTCTGACTCATCCTCATGTTTTGGGCTTCTATTTCTCATCAGCTATGTGGCCTTAAACAGGCCATTAAAGTAACACATATTTTATCGAGTGGATTCTAAGCTGTGCCCAATAAAAAGCACTGCAATAGGTGCTGGGGTTTGCCAGGGCTAGGAAAGAAGCAGTCCAAGTAGAGGGAAAACTATTTACGAGGCAGGGAAATGGAGCTTAGGAGGAACTGAAAGTCACAATGTGGCAGAGAGGGCAGAGTGCAGACAGGGCTCAGGAGGCAGGGCTGAAGAGCAAAGCAGGGGCCAGTGAGCAGGGGTTCGTGATTTTGGTTTTAACCCTAAATCATCAGAACAAGAAGAAAAGTAAGCTGTCTGAGCCTCAATTTCTACTTTGGAAAATATGTCTGAGAACAATCTGCTAGGTTCTCAGTCTCCTGTATCAGTCTGAGAGTTCGTTAAGGGCAAAGACCTGTATTTTTACGCATTTTTGTACCCACGTGGCTATTTGCCAACACGCGCTCAATAAATGCCTGTCGGATGAATAAATGAGATTTTGGAGTCCTCCACCGACGTCACTTACTAAATCAAGCAATTAATACTTATTTCTTTCTCTTCGTTTGCTCCCCTTTCCTCGCCCTTCCACCCTCTCCCGTCCCCAGAGCCCTGCAATCCTCTCCTACTTCCCGCCTCCCCTTCCCAGCTCCGCCCCTCCGGTGCGCCGCGAAGGCGGAGCGGGTCAGGCGGGCTTTACGGCATCGGCGTTGCGGCGGGGCGGGGCGCCGGGCGGCTGGCGCGCTTGGCGGCAGCGGTGGGAGGCAGGCAGGCCGGCAGGCAGGCAGGCAGACGAAGTTGCAGGCGGGTGGTGGCGGCTGTACTTGCTGGTGAGGGTGGGAGGGAGTGAGTCACTGAGCGTGTGTGAGGGAGGGAAGGAGCGAACGGGCGGGCGAGCGAGCAGCCCGCGCCGTCCGCCTGCAGCACCAGCCAGGCCCCGCCGCCGCCGCCCCGCGCCGAGGCCGGGCCGAGCCGAGCTGGGTCGGGCCCGGGCCATGCTGCTCACCGTGTACTGTGTGCGGAGGGACCTCTCCGAGGTGACCTTTTCCCTCCAGGTCGACGCCGACTTCGAGCTGCACAACTTCCGCGCGCTGTGTGAGCTCGAGTCCGGCATCCCCGCAGCCGAGAGCCAGGTACGCTGAGCGGCGAGTGGGGCCTCCCTCCGGAGCTAGCCCTCCCGCCTTGGGGCCTCACGCACTCCTTTTGCTGCTGGTGAGGAATTGGGGGGTGGAGGAGAAGCAGGATGGCCATTCCCAGCCCACCCCCGCATCCGGGAGGGAGCTGGAATCGGTGGCTGCCCCCATACGCCCCGAGCGTGGGGTGGGGTGCTGGGGGAGAGAGCGGAGAACCTGACCGCAGACGCACCCACTGCAGCCTGAGGAGCGCGTGCACTGTCGCGCGGTCCGCCCCACCTTGTGGCTCTTTGACCCCTTCTCTAATTTCTTGAGTTTGGGGTGTCGGCGTAGACCTAAGAAGAAGCCGTAGATTTGCAAGAGTTCATGCATTCTGCTTCCCCAACCAGAAATACCAGTTTGGATCACTGTGGTAGATGGATGTTCATCTGCTTTTTTGGAGAGGGCTCCTGCCTAAGTAAACGTAATTTACCTTTAAGTGTAGAGATTTGCGCTCGAAGTGAAGGGAAAAGTTTGAGACTTGCACCACCTTGTTTTGAAGCCTCTGGAAATGCTCTTTTCCCTACCACATGCGTTTCTGGTTAAATTATTATTTTTTTAAAGTAATTTATTAGTTCAACCGAAACTGTTTCTGTGGTTTCTTCCCTGGTAGTAGGCCAAGATCCCTCTTTCTTTCAGGTCACAGTTCAGTTTGGGTGAGTTCAAAGCTCAGTGCTAGATGAGGATATTTGCTTAAATATGGCCTCAGTGTGATTTGGTTGTTTCATTTCCCTTGCCCTGCTGGAAAGAAATTAAGCTGCTCTTACATTTTAATTTATTCTTAAAATGTATTCTTAAAATGCTCTGACGCTGCCACCAGACAGATTTGGTGGCAATAACTCTGTGGCCTTCACACTGAAACATCTAAATCCTGACTTGATAAGTGGGCCTCGGAGGGCATAGTCTAAACATTAAGAAAATTATAGAAGTCATCCAAGGCCCCAGAAGGTAAATCTTGATTTGCTACTGCAGTTATGAAATAGTTCCAAAAACTATTGCCTCACTACAGCTTGTTCTGCCCTGTGCTACGGTAAACAAGTGTGTCAATATTTTGTTCAGAAGTGAGTATGATTCCTTTACACTTTGAACTGTAGAACCTTGGCATAAGCTGAATATCAAGAAAGAATTTATTTGGGGGCACAAGGTGTCACTCAAATAGGCATTCTGGCAAAAGGGATTCTTGGAACTTCTGTAAAAAAAAAAAAGAAACCACAAAAACTCAGGAACCAGCTCCTGTCAATGAATCCCTCAGGTAGAGAGCTAGAAAAGAGCAGTTTAAGTAGGGAGGGAAAATCAACTCAGATTTTTGAAGGTGGCTTTTTCAGTTGTTTCTCTTCCCTCTGGCTGTGCTTTTACCCTGGTTATAATCACCAGCTGGTGGGGGAAATAAAAAATTAAAATGTAAATTGACTTTGTTGGGCTTGGGAGAAGACAAAGATTGTGATTTCTGTATTCCTGCACTTTTTGAGATGGCTGTAGCCGAAAGAGGGTGTCAGATCGAAAGACGATTAATTGTATGGTAAGGCAGGCACTGTCCTGCCTGTGCGGAAGGTTAGCAGTACCTTATTAATTGAACGGTTAGGCTAACTCCAAATTCTTTCTTATTCATTAGATCAGTGTTTTGGCATTCACTTCCTTCCCAAGCCAAATTAGCATATGGAAACCTGGGCTCCAACTAGTGTTAAGCCTGTATTACATAGCCGGTAAACAGCTCCTGTTTTTCAAGTTTGTTCTGTTGGCTCCATTGTAACCTAACACAGTGTCTATTTTAGGATGTCTGGTGGTCCGTTGTCTTTCAGTTGCTTGCCCATCAAGCAGGAACAGGATCCACCCTAGACACTTGAGTCATTTCCTTTCACCAAGTCATAATAGTAAATATCATTGTAGTTTTTATGCACAAATACATCATTTTCACTTACTTGGGGCCTCCCCCCACCCCTCCTTTACCTCCCAGGGTTCTCCCATATTACTCCTCTTCCCCTTCTTCCTCTCCAAGTTCTCCTGGTCTCTTTACCTTTACTCCTCTGACTTCCCTTCTCTGTTCTCGTTCCTTCACCTCCATTTCTGACTCCATTTCTAACGGGAATTTTTTTTTTTCTTGTTTTTGGCTATTCTTTTCTGTTACTGTGTGTCCAGACCACTGGTCTGCAAACTTTTTCGGTCACATATCCCTCTGAGTAAAATGTTTTGGAACATGCATCTGTGTGATGTATATAATAAATAATATATATGAACTAATGGTGTATGCATAATATAAATGCATGTATATTACATGTATGTAATAGCTGTAAACATCAATTATATACATGAAGTAATACCTTAGGTCATTATAAACAGGCACAGGATAGAATTTAAGGAAGGATAAACTAAAATGGAAATGCAAATTCTAATTATTTTCTGTTTTCTTCCTACATCCTTAAAGAACTGTGTCGCATGTCTGCCCCACATTAAGAATCACTGGTTTATAATTCAGTCTTTCAGCATCAGCATCGACTGTGCATAAGGATATGCTTGGAAAGGGTGTTAATTTTTAACAGCTCTAGTCTGATTACAGTAGTTATAATGCAGTGATAACAAATTTAGAATAGGAACAATCTCCACTTGCACATGTGATTGAAGCTGGGCATGTTCCATCTCTTAACACAAGTGTGGGTTTGGAAGCCGGTCATGGCCCTGCTTGATGCTTTGATGCAGACTTGGCTAGAGGAACTTCAAACAATTATTAAGAACTTAGCTTCACTTGAAATTAATATCTTTGCATTTTTGAAAGATTGTTATAATTTACCCCTGTAGGTGGCATGTGGTTAAAAAAAAAAAGTGTGCAGAATGTATAAGAACTCTCAAATGAAGGCATATTTAAATACCAAATAATAGCAGTAACTGTTCCTGGAAATGCAGCTCTGCACACAGCATGATCTATTTTGTTTAAAATAAGAACTATTTTGTTTATTTTTATTTATTTGTATATTTATTTTATTTTTGGCTGCGTTGGTCTTTGTTGTTGCACACAGGCCTTCTCTAGTTGGTGGTGAGCGGGGGCTACTCTTTGTTGCGGTGCGCGGGCTTCTCATTGCAGTGGCTTCTCTTGATGAGGAGCATGGGCTCTAGGCGCTCAGGCTTCAGTAGTTGTGGCACGTGGGCTCAGTAGTTGTGGCGTACAGGCTTAGCTGCTCTGCAGCATGTGGGATCTTCCCGGACCAGGGCTCAAACCCGTGTCCTCTGCGTTGGCAGGCAGATTCTTAACCACTGCGCCACCAGGAAAGTCCCTGTAAAACACTATTTTATTTATTGTTAGTATTTTTAAATAAATTTATTTATTTATTTTTGATTGTGTTGGGTCTTCGTTGCGGTGTGTGGGCTTCTCATTGCGGTGGCTTCTCTTATTCTGGAGCACGGGCTCTAGGCACGTGGGCTTCAGTAGTTGTGGCACATGGGCTCAGTAGTTGTGGCTCACGGGCTTATTTGCTCCGCGGCATGTGAGATCTTCCCAGACCAGGGCCCAAACCCGTGTCCCCTGCATTGGCAGGCAGATTCTTAACCACTGCGCCAACAGAGAAGCCCAAAACACTATTTTAAACCAGTAGAAACAGAATTTCTTTTGTAGCTGCTTTTGGCATGTTTATTTTCACAGGTAATTTTCATGTATTTCTTTTCTGATAAATACCACATATTCGTTATAGAAAACTTGTAACATATAGAAGAGGAGAAAAGAACACCATTACTTATTACCTTATAACTCAGAGATAACTGCAGTTTGCTTTTTAATGTATTTTTTTCTTCTTATATAGTTAAAATATATCTTTAAAACATATGGCCTGAACTGTAATAAACAATTTCATACCTTTCTTCAGTCAACACTGCATTGTCAGCATTTTCCCATAACATTTCAAATTCTTGCAGTTTATCATTTTAATGGCCACATAATATACCATCATACAGATGTACTGCAATTTATTTAACAGTTTTCATTTTGCTGTGCTTTTTTTTTTTAAGAAGGAAAGGAGGGCTTCCCTGGTGGTGCAGTGGTTAAGAATCCGCCTGCCAATGCAGGGGACACAGGTTCGAGCCCTGGTCCAGAAAGATGCCACATACCATGGAGCAACTAAGCCCGTGCACCCCAACTACTAAGCCTGCACTCTGTAGAGCCCGCAAGCCACAACTCCTGAAGCCCAGGCGCCTAGAGCCCATGCTCTGCAACAAGAGAAGCCACCGCAATGAGAAGCCTGTGCACCACAACGACAGTAGCCCCCGCTCACTGCAACTAGAGAAAGCCCACACGCAGCAACAAAGACCCAGCACAGCCAAAAATAAATAAATTAATTAATTTTTTTAAAAAAACTTTAAAAAAAAGAAGGAAAGGAGGGAGGGAGGGAGACGAGAGTTTGTGATGGTCTACTATTTATTTATTTATTTATTTAAAATTTGGCTGCATTGGGTCTTCGTTGCTGCAGATGGGCTTTCTTTAGTTGGGGCGAGTGGGGGCTACTCTTAATTGCGGTGCGCAGGCTTCTCGTTGCGGTGGCTTCTCTTGTTGTGGAGCACGGGCTCTAGGCACGTGGGCTTCAGTAGTTGTGGCACGTGGGCTCAGTAGTTGTGGCTCGGGGACTTTAGAGGGCAGGCTCAGTAGTTGTGGCACACGGGCTTAGTTGCTCCGCGGCATGTGGGATCTTCCCGGACCAGGACTTGAACCTATGTCCCCTGCATTGGCAGGTGGATTCTTAACCACTTAGCCTCCAGGGAGGTCCCTTGCTGGGCATTTGAATTGAATTAGGGACATTTGGAAGCAGTTATGAGTAACATGTCCATGGATACCTACATACTTAAGGCTTTTTTTTTTTTTTAAGAGGAATCTAGGATGTCCCTCAGGTTTGTGGGGTTTTTTTGTTTTTATTTATTTATATTTATTTTTGGCTGTGTTGGGTCTTCGTTTCTGTGCGAGGGCTTTCTCTAGTTGCAGCGAGCGGGCGCCACTCTTCATCGCGGTGCGCGGGCTGCTCACTGTCGCGGCCTCTCTTGTTGCGGAGCACAAGCTCCAGATGCGCAGGCTCAGTAGTTGTGGCTCACGGGCCTAGTTGCTCCGCAGCATGTGGGATCTTCCCAGACCAGGGCTCGAACCCGTGTCCCCTGCATTGGCAGGCAGATTCTCAACCACTGCGCCACCAGGGAAGCCCTATACTTAAGGCTTTGTCTCCATTTCTGATTATTTCCTCAGGATAAAGTCTTAGATATGGAATTGCCAGGTCTTTTGGGAGGCTTTTAGTAACTTGTCAAGTTATCTTCCAGAAGGGTTGTAAAAGTCAAGCTGACTATTACATGGGATGGTATGTGTAGATCACTTGGCATATAGTGGGCTTTCAACTAATGGTAGATACTATTATGAAGCCATTCAAATGTGATTCCAAGGGTTTCGTGGCCAGTTTATGACCCTTAATGCTAGAAATGTACTGTTATGATTTCTGTTGATTGATTGAAATCTCTCATTCAGAGACCAGGAAACATTTGACATCATGCCTAAAGGCTTTGGAGTTGTATTAATTAGTGTATTGTTAAATATTGGTTAAGATGAGAATTCAGTCTCTAGGGTGCCTCCTCTGGAGAAGTACTAGCAGTTGTGCCAGTTTTGGAGATTAAGACTTGTAGCAGGGCTTCCCTGGTGGCGCAGTGGTCGAGAGTCCGCCTGCCGATGCAGGGGACACGGGTTCAAGCCCCGGTCTGGGAAGATCCCACATGCTGCGGAGCGGCTGGGCCCATGAGCCATGGCCGCTGAGCCTGTGCGTCCGGAGCCTGTGCTCCACAGCGGGAGAGGCCACAACAGTGAAAGACCCGTGTACCGCAATAAAAAAGACATGTAGCTGTATAAATTTTTCTGTTGTATGTTCTTATAACTGGCAAAAATTGAATTTTGAGCCTTATAACCTTTGAGCTGGGTATTATGAATGGTAGAAAGTATCACCAATGCCGTAAACAAAACTCATTTTGTTTTGACTGGTAGAAATTTGAAACCATTGGTCTACTAGATACTCATATTAAGTTGGAAAATCATTCCGATTTATTCTGGAACTCAAGCTGCAGAATAATTGTCTTAGATTCTTAAGCCTATGTTAACAACAACAAAAAAAACCAGTTCTTTGTGGCAGTCATAATTTCAACTAAGCTACTGTTTGTCTCATCTATGTCCTTGGACTAGAATGGTATACACCTGCTGCTTTGTCAGTGTGAAGAATGTTTGATCCTTACCCACATTCTGCAGTCTAGTATTTTTAGGAGATTGGGGCAGATAGCAGTCTTCCACACTTCATGTTACATGTTGGATGGTACTGACTACCTGGATCTTACATTTTTGTTGTTAGGTCAGGCCGCCTTCTTTTTAAAAAATTATGTTGTCTGCTGAGGAAAAACTGTTTAGCTGAACAGTGATGGAATGATGTATGGCATCTGTAAAATGGGAATCAGAGAGTGAGGGGTTGGTAGTGAGTGCTCCTTTCTTCATGTTGAGGGCAGGGGATAAGTTGAGCAGTGGACAGTGTTTGATCCCCCTGGTGAGTAGAGGCCCTTAGGAGTGATAGGTGGCTTAATAGCTCTTGTAAAGGTCACCCAGCTAATTCACCATGCCACTTTGGACTTATATTTGGGAAAGTTGTATGTGGTACTAGGAAAGAGTGTGGGCTATAAAGTCAGGCAGATGTGGCTCCAATCCCAGTTCTCTTCTCAATAGCTATGGAGCCTCAGGTCACCTAACAGTAATTTGTTTCCCTGTACATGAAATGGGACAATTAATATCTACTTCATAAATTGATTATGAGACTTAAACGAGAGGATACGAGGATTAGGTGGAAGACTGCGAGAACCTAGTAAGATGCCGGCTCCCAGTAGGAGCTCACTCAGTGGTAGCCGTCTGCTATTTTAATATGGCTTTCCATGTAGCATATCCAGCCTGAAGAAAATTCAGGGATCTTGTGGATAGGAGCATTCTGATTCTCCTGAGTTTGATTTCTCGTTGTAGACAAGTAAATGTTCTCTTATAAGTACAGTTAGAGTACGTTGACTGATCCTGTGTCTCTAAATATACTGATAGTTGAATTTCTGACCCTAGAAAATTAAGGAGTAGGCCTTAGGCCACTGGTACTTTCATTGTGGTTGCTTCACAGAGTTGAAGCCCCCTTGTAGGAACTGCCTGCATGGCATTTCTCTTGCATGCCTCTTTCTTGCTGCACACCTCAACCCATGACACTTGTCACTTCAGATTTGTGGTGGTTTTTAAAGCAATCCCAGAAGTTATAATATGACTCAGGTTGTATTGCAAACCATCTATGTTGATTCTGGTATACTTTTACTATGAGATATATGCTTAAATAAGGGAGAGTGAATGGGTCGATAGAATGACAGTTGCAATCTATTGTAACAAATTTTAACTTCGCAGGTGAGGGTAAGAACTAACGATACTTTTTCTAGTCCTGTATAGAACTTAAAAAATATAATTCAGCCTACAAATTCTGCAGATCATTTTTTTGTTTAACCGCAGAAGTATTTGATTTTGGAAGGAACTAAATTGAGTTTCCTGTTCTATTTCTCATGTCATTGCAAATTCTGAGATCAGATATGACAGATCTTTTTTTTTTCCGGTTTAAATCCTGTATTTTTCAGGTTCTGTGTCAGGCAATTTTACTATGAGAGCTATGAGGACACTTGAGGAAACATTGTAAAATGGTAGTGTAGCAGAAAGACCTGGAAGGGATAGGTGTAATGATTATCTAGCCCCAACTGCTTGCTTGACAAATGGGAACTGTGAAGCCTGGACCAGCTGAGTGTCAGGGGCCCTGTCAGAGCCAGGACAGAACTCAAGTTCCTCAGTTTGCCAGTGGCCTCGTGGAAAGTGAATTGTTAAGAAAACCTTTCAAAGCCAGAGTCTGTTCTGAATGCCCCTCTACAGAGTAGGTCATGATGCGGGTTAGGTTTTGTGTTCCTTCATGGTGAAATCATAGTATGCCCTTTGTCCCTTTTCTTTCCACAGCCCGTTGTTTCATCTGTTTTTATGCTCTCAGGCTTTCTTCAGTGTTCGATTGCACATCATAAAAATATTTTCCTTAGTAATACATCCCTGATCCTTTTTTCCATCTGTGTTTAATTGTTCTTTTTTAAATTTCTTCCACTGTTATCTTCCACTCATAAACATAAAAGTGATAAAAGTTTGGGGAAGGTCGAAGAGAAGGAAGAACTCGGGAAGCTTGTGTGTGAGACCATTTAAAAGTGGACACAGTACAGTCATGTACTGCAGGGTGACTGGAGTTAACAACACTGTATCATATATTTGAAAGTTGCTAAGAGTAGATCTTAAAAGTTCTCATCACGGGGGCTTCCCTGGTGGCGCAGTGGTTGAGAGTCCGCCTGCCAACGCAGGGGACACGGGTTCGTGCCCCGGTCCGGGAAGATCCCACATGCCGCGGAGCGGCTGGGCCCGTGAGCCATGGCCGCTGAGCCTGCGCGTCCGGAGCCTGTGCTCCGCAACGGGAGAGGCCACAGCAGTAAGAGACCCGCGTACCGGGAAAAAAAAAAAAAAAAAAAGTTCTCATCACAAGAAGAAAAATTTATAACTATGTGGGGTGATGGATGTTAACAAAACATATCATGGTAATCATTTTACAATATATACATATATCACATCATTATGTTGTACAACTAAAACTAATACAGTGTTGTATGTCAATTATATCTCACTAAAACTTGTGGGTGGGGAGTGAACATATTATTTAATAGTATTGCAGTTATCATCCCCAGAATAAATCATTCCCATTTCCCTCCCTGCTCAATATTAAGTCTAAAATGGTCTACTTCCCATAGCTTTATTTGTCCTTTAATTCAGCAAATACTTGGGCACTATTTATCTACCAGGCCCCTGTTCTAGGCATTTGGGATATGGTGAAAAAAGTAAAGTCCTTGTCCTCAGAGTAGCTTACATTTTAGTGGGACAGAGAGACCATAAAGAAAAAATATATAATATGGGAGGTGAGGGTGCATTTTAAATATTAGGGAAGGACTATGAAGAGGTAGTGTTTGATCAGAGACCTTAAAAAAATGAACCGGGAAAGAACATTCCTCAGGTAGAGAGAACAACAGGTGAAACAGCCTTGAGGGGGAAGTTGCTGGTATTATTTGAGGAATAGCAATCATGGTATGAGATGAGGTCATGGGGGAGCCGAATTGTTTGGCCCTAATAGTTGACGAGAAGGATTTTGGCTTTTATTCTAGGTATGATGGGAAATCACTGGAGGGTGTTGAGCAGGGAGTGACATTCTCTAATGAAGAGGAAAACTGTAGTCTTTCTGTTTTGTGACATGTTGCTTCTCGGTGCTTTATTCTATTAAATCTTTTCTGGTTGCAGATTGTCTACGCTGAAAGACCTCTCACAGACAACCACAGATCACTGGCTTCTTACGGCTTAAAAGATGGCGACGTTGTGATTTTACGACAGAAGGAGAATGCAGACCCTCGCCCTTCGGTGCAGTTCCCAAGTACGGCATCTCATGATGGCTTCACAGCCCTGGCAAGCATTAGTAGATAGCATAGTTCAGAGTTTTGGATTTGCCTTGGATTCAGACTGTCAGGGTACAGATCCTGACTCTGCCACTTGCTTGCTGGGTAACTTCGGACAAGCTAACACTCTAAGTCCATTTCCTCATCTGTAAGATGTGTGTTATAATTAACCACAACTCGTAGGGTTGATGGGAGAATAATGCATGTAAAACCTTCAGCACAGAGCAAGCCGTCAGTAAATATTAGCTTCTGTTGTTATCAGTGATCATTTTATCCTTGAGAAGGACTTGAGACGCTGCATATGCCTCTGCTTCCTGGCTGACTTTTGCTGCTTTGTGTCTGGCATTCAGTGATAGGCCTTTGCTGAACATTTTACAATCAGCCAGGCACTTGCACCCACATTTCAGGTCATCTCATAACTTTTGTAGGGAAGAGATACCTCTTGACAATTTTTAAATCATATCTTCATAGCTAGTAAGTGAAGGCACAGGATTTAAAACTTGGTGCTTTTCCCGTTACACTGAGCCTTATGAACCTGAAGCAGCTGACCACCAAATCCTGGTTCTTTCCCACCATCTTTGTTAATCATGTAAAAAGAAACTGTTATTTATCTTACATGCTACATCTAGAATCTGTGCATTGGGAGTTAGGAAGTGTCTGTGTCCTTGAAATAGTGTGCAGAATTGTGTGGGCATCTGTGCATTTGATGGGGAGAGGGTCCATAGCTTGCTTCTGATACTCAAAGGAGTTTAGGTGTCTGGGTGATGACCGACTCCAGTTTAGAACACAGTGCTTCCATTCAGCCTGAAACTGGAGCTATAAGACACCATCAAGCCCTGTTACTTTCAGATCCAGATTACATTATTCCCTTGGGGCTGCTGTTAAACTTTAGAAAGGGAAGGGGTTCACATAAGCCAATCAGTAAAGCCCAAATCTTCCTGTGGTTTATTTGGTGAAATTGTTAGTTCTGAGATTCACTGTTTCTTGTTTTTCCTGTGCTGTGCCACAGGGACAAGAGAGCCAGTAGGTGGGGGAGGGGAAGCAATTCCGATCTATAAGGTAAACAAACAAGTTTTTCAAAATTATTCCGAAGTAAGTGGACTCTCAAGATAAGTATAACAAGGTTGAGATAAAAATTTCTCAACCCATAAGGAAGACCCACCCATATATGTTTTGCTGGTTGACCTAGATTAACTACCTCACAAAGATCATCTTATTCACTTCACTTTTTCATTGGTTCGAAGTTCATGTCCATGTACACGTACACACACACACACACACACTGCCAGCTGAGGTCTGTTTGAAGAAAAGTGCCTACTTGAACCCATGCTAAGAGGCACAAACCTTACTCCTGAGTTTAGGCATTTTCTTTTTCTCTTTGAAGTCCAAAAGGCTTCAGGACAGCCCCAGACTTGGAGCAGGTGCAATCATCAGATACATTTTGGGGTTGAAGAAATGTGGATTCACTCAGTCTTAGCCCATCATTCTGGTTATACCTAGGGTTTTACGTTTTTTGTTTTCTTTTTCCTATTTAAAAATACAATTCTTTTTTTCAATAACAGCTTTATTGAGATATCATTCACTACCATACAATTCACTCATTTAAAGGGTACAATTCACTGATTTTTAGTATATTCAGAATTGCCTAACCATCACTATGATCAATTTTAGCACATTTTCATCATCTTTACAAGAAACTCTGTACTCATCAGCAGTCATTCCCCACCTGCCCTCATGCCTCCTAGCCCTAGGCAACCATCAGTCTACTTTCAGTCTCTGTATTTTCCTATTCTGGACATTTCATAAATGGAATCATATAATATGTGGGTCCTTGAGGTAAGGTTCCCTTTTATTTTCCTTTCACTTTAGTAAGGTCAGCTCACCTTGGATTATGGAACCTGGGAGTGTGGCCTGTGAACCTGTTAAATCTTTTGGTGTACTGAGCACTGAGAACCTGTGCAGGTTTCTTTTCTTGTTTTTTTCTCTCCTGTGAAATGATTACACCTACTAGCTTTCCAGGGTATGAGAAGAGTTAGCAGTGATGCACAGATGAAAGTGTAAATTCAAAGAACTAATAAGTGTGGCACATACTTGTAGAAGTTAACATCTAACATTTATGCTGTTCACGTGATATGTATGGTATTCTTTACCCAAGGTGTCAGGGCTCTTTGGAGCATATGTGAAAGCAGACTAGGATTTTTCTTAAGAACCACATCGAGCTTTACGTGGTTATGTTTGAGATTGGCTTTGCTTTTTTAAAGACATAAGTAAGTAAAAACTTATTATCCTGGGATATTTTATAAGCCAAGAATTTGGGATTATTACCATTGTCTTCCTATCCCTACCTCTACTCCCCAACCCTCTGTTTTTCTATTCTTTCCTACCTATTCACTCTCGGACTGCAGTCTTTGTATTCAAGGTCAGCGTGAGAAAGAACCAGGGAAAGCGCATTCGGAATGTCTGATTACCATCTACTACTACTGCATACCACATATGTGCAAATCTGCTGTTTCCTTCAAATACTTGTTTTTATGGAGTCATTTGAAGTAAACTTCGAATCGATTTTCCCCAACAGACTTACCCCGAATAGACTTCCGTAGCATAGCTGTGCCTGGCACGTCAAACACCCGGCAGCGCCAGCCAGCAGGAGCACAGCAGTCCCACTCATCTCCTGGAGAGGTAGCTTCATCTCCTCAGGGCCTGGACAATCCAGCCTTGCTCCGAGACATGTTGCTGGCCAACCCCCATGAGCTGTCCTTGTTGAAGGAACGCAATCCACCCTTGGCAGATGCTCTGCTCAGTGGAGATCTTGGTAAGCTTATGAAATGTGAAGGCTGTCAAGCTGACCTGAGGTGAATAGTTGTATCACGGCAAATGTGGAGAAACTCAAGCAACTGGTGTGTTCAGCCCACTGTGTCGCATGTTGTATTGAACATATCAGTTGGTCTGTGAGAGGTAAATTAGCGCTGATGTCAAAGGCTGAGTTAGTTGGCAATAGTGACAGTTTTAGGGCTATGTAGAGTTCTGAAGCAGCTCAACCAGCACCTTCGTTTTCCTTTCCTTCCTTTTTTTTTTCCCTAATCATTTTAGCAGTGTATAACCCAGGTACAGATTTTTTTTTTAATTGAAGTATAATTGATTTACAATATTGTGTTAGTTTCAGGTGTACAGCATAGCGATTCAGGGGTTTTTTTTGTTTGTTATTTTGTGTGTGTGGTTTTTCTTTTTCTGCAGATAATATCTTGTAATGACCAGGTACTGATATTTTAACCTGTTTAGTTAGAACCTCAGTTAAAGAGAGTACCAGTTAAGCAGCTGATGCCAGTTAAAATGATTTCGTTCCAGGAAAACAGGTCCAGGGCCATCAGCCTGCTTGGCAAAGTGCAACCCCTTTATTCTCATTCACCCTAAATTGAACAGTAGTGCGGTTGTCACCAGCAGTTTATTTGGGGCTATATTTTAGCCATTCTTGTTTTTAACAGAACATTTGTTTTTAGCCATCTTTATGAATAAAGTTTTCTCTGCACATTTCTCCAGTTTTACTCCTGGGTTTATGAAACCCTACTGATTAAATTTTAAAACATAACACACTTAATAACTTATTCCTCAATAACCATTTTTAAAATTTAGGTAATATTTACCTACAGAGAAATACTTAGATTTTAGGTATACAGTTCGTTGAGTTTTGACAAACTAATGTAACCAGCACCCCAATCACAATATAGAACATTTCTTTCACTCCAGAAAGCTCCCTTATGTTCTCTTCTAGTCAGTTTCCTCCCCTTATAGGCTCCAGTATTCTGATACTTAGAGGTTAGTTTTGCCTAATTTTCATCTTCATGTAAATGGAATCATATAGTATGTCCTCCCTTGTGTCAGGCGTCTTTCACTCAGTGTTTTTTAGATTCATCCCTGTTGTGTGTATTAGTTCATATGACCATTATTTTGGTTTCTTTAATGTCTTATGCAGCGTATCTTGCCAAAGACCATGATGATGGCACTTGTACATTTATACATTTGAATGTACTCACATTTACGAGATAGCAAATAAAGGTGGTTCTTGTAACATACATCCATCTTACAGCAAGCAGTGTTTTCTCCTTGCTAATTTTCCTGCTTCGTATCCATCGGGTAATATAGACAAACAGTAGTTTGCTTATAATTTATCTGCTTTAAGGCAGAGTGTGTTGTAAAGGAAGCAAAAGTAGAAGAGGAAAAGAGGGATAGTAGTGCTCTCTTTTATTTCTAGGTAATAGGATAATAAGGGCAGTGGGGAGGGGAGGGGTAGCATCATTTATCTGCCACACTGATTTAAATTGAAAAGTCATCGTCTCTGAGATGATGTCTACAAATACATTATTTCTTTTATATATATATAAATTTATTTATTTGTTTGTTTCTATTTTTGGCTATGTTGGGCCTTTGTTGCTGTGCGTGGGCTTTCTCTAGTTGGCGGCGAGCGGGCTCTGCTTTTGTGGTGCACGGGCTTCTTACTGCGGTGGCTTCTCTTGTTGCAGAGAACGGACTCTTAGGCACGCGGGCATCATTAGTTGTGGCACGTGGACTCAGTAGTTGTGGTTTGTGGGCTCTAGAGCACAGGCTCAACAGTTGTGGTGCACGGGCTTAGCTGCTCCACGGCATGTGGGATCTTCCTGGACCAGGGCTTGAAACTGTGTCCCTTGAATTGGCAGGCAGACTCTTAACCACTGCACCACCAGGGAAGCCCCAGCAGATACATTATTTCTTTACACTAAATTTAGGTGAAGAAGTAATCTTTTCTGCAGAGAATAGAAAGTAAACGTTAATTGCTCATTTTAAATGATTTCTAGCCATCCTTTCTGCATCTCTTACAGTTGTATTTTGAGAAATTGTTCAGTGTGGAAAAATACTAATAAGGAATGAAAATATAATGGTTTTTAAGATTTTACCCACTGTTTTTGCAGAGAAATTTTCTAGGGTCTTGGTGGAGCAGCAGCAGGACCGAGCCCGGAGAGAGCAAGAAAGGATTCGTCTCTTTTCTGCGGACCCTTTTGATCTTGAAGCTCAGGCAAAGATAGAAGAAGATATAAGGTAATGACTCCTTTGCCCAAAGAGCAAGATTTAGAGAATCTAGGGTTCCCAAACTCCAGGTGATCTTGTATTTTTTGGGCATCTGCTTTGAGGTAGATTCCTTATTTTGCATCTGAGGTAGTAGCTTCAGTCTTCTAGTTTATTCTCTCCTCTTCCATTTTCCTTGCATTTTGATTCAACATTACAAAAGTACAGCTACCTAATTTAATGACTTTCTAAAATTTTGATAAAGACTCCCTGACTAGCCCACAGCACATTATTAAGGCAACTCCAGGTAGATGACCCCAGGACTGAGCAGAAGCCCCCAGTTTGGTGAGACTACTAGGCTGGCTACTCAAACTGATTGGGCACTCTTTCCTTAGACATAATGCATGAGCCCTGATTAAATCCAGGGCTTGGACATGACTGAATTGGAGAAAACTGTACAAAGAGGAACCTTATAGTCCTAAGTCCGGTCTCCTTCCACAGTTCTTGTACTGGGCTCAGCAGATAAACTGACTGCAGGACTGGTTTCTAGCTCCAGATTCTCTAGTGCTATGGTTCTCACCTGGGGCAGCATTAAAGTCATATGAGAAGCTTTTAAAAATGCAGGTGCTCAGGCTTTACTCCCAAATCTGATGAATCAGAATCTTAAGGAGTGGGACTTCCCTGGTGGCGCAGTGGTTAAGAATCTGCCTGCCAATGCAAGGGACACGGGTTCAAGTCCTGGTCCGCAAAGATCCCACATGCCGCAGAGCAAATAAGCACGTGTGCCACAACTCCTGAAACCCGCACACCTAGAACCTGTGCTCCACAACAAGGGAAGCCACCGCGACGAGAAGCCCTCGCACCGCAACGGAGAGTATCCCCCGCTCGCCGCATCTAGAGAAAGCCCTCACACAGCAACGAAGACCCAACGCAGCCATAAATAAATAGATAGATAGAATCTTAAGGGGTGGGGCCTAAGCACATACAAGGATACTAGTGCCAACCTTGGTCCCCTTACTAGTCACAAGCAAGAAGCTGTTCAGTCAGTCCCTTTGAATAAAAGAACAGTTGCTTTCCCCCATTCCAGATTCGGTTTATTGCTAGTTGTGAAGGGCTTAGTATAACTAAGAACAATAACTGTAAGGCTACTCCTTTTAGGGGCCTGATCATCATCTTTGGTTACTTAAATGAAGCCTAACTTGGTCATTATATTACACTGTTAACTTGGAAGTCAAATAAAGGGTTTCTTATTTCTCTGAGTACATTTGAAATCAGAGAAATGTAACTACACCAGAATCAATTGATAGCCCTAAGCCGTTCACTTGTGTTCTTGTCTGTATAGTGTTCCCATTAATTGTATTGGATACTAATAACTATCTTTGAGAAACATCCCGCTAGTTAAATCTATGCAGAGAAATGGGAAGATATTTGTGTTTTCTGAACTAGACCGCATTGCAGCTATAAGTGAGCCTGACATAACTCTCAAGAACAGTTGCATTCAAGCCAGGAAGCAGGAGGGGTGGGCGGGGCAGTGGGGAGACATCATAGCCAAACCATGACACCGAGCTATTGGAAGAGAGGTGAAACGAGGCACATCCATAGGCTCGTGTTTCTTCCCAGGGGTGAGGTAGGGGAACTGGGACAATGCATGTGTTCTTTTAGAGGAGAAAACCTTGTGCCTGTAAAGTGACATAGAGCCCAGGATAGCCAAAGTAACTGGTATTATTTCAGATGATTTTTTGCTGAAATGTATCTTGGTTGGAATCAAAGTAAGGTCAGGAGTGCACAACTAATTTTAGGTTATTTTTAAATTTAATAATGTGACCTAGGAGAAAAGCTGTGTAATTGTATAGAATGCCTATAGCAGTTTTATTTGATACGCTACACCAGTGATTACACAGGGTATGTGTACACTGAGGTATATAGTAGCTCGCATATTTGCCGGGCTAAATTAAACAAGTTTACCTTTGACTTTCTGAAAAATTTAATATTTTATTATAGACTGGCTGATAAAGCCATCAGTACAATTGGGCTAGAGTATTATTACAGAAGGGACCGGCGCTACAGTTTAGAATAGAGGTCAGCAAACTTTTTCCATAAGGAGCCAGGTAGTGAATATTTTAGGCTTTGCCGGCCATGCAGTCTCTGTCGGTAGCACTCAGTTCTGCCAGTGCAGTGTGAAAGCAGCTATGTGAACGGTGTGGATGTGTTCCCATAAACAAACAGTGGGCTGTAGTTTGCCAGCCTCTGGCTTACAGCTGTAGTTGATCCCACCTTGGACCCTGTTGTGTAATTGTCTCAGTCTTCAGCAAAGTTGCCTGGCCCCAGCTGTAGTTTAAATTAATGTTTGTAGTGTTTTGATGATGTTTCTAGAAGAGTTGGGGAGGAAGACATGAGATGCTGGAGTAAGCTGGAACTCCGTTTTATGTGCTTTTCTCACGTAAGAATTAGAATATATTCGATTTTGAAGAAATATTTTGATGGACCAGGTGAACTATGACGCATGTGTGTGTGTATAGTTTTCTAAGTGACAGCCAGGTAGTTAGATATTTTTGAGCGTCTGCTCTTACCTTAGCATTGTGTACTAGATGCTTTATACCTCTCAGCGATCCTATGATAGAAATTATTGTTCTCGTTTTACAGATTAGAAACTAATCTAATTTTGTACAGATTTGGAAATTAAGCAGCAGATGTAACACAAGCAGTTCAAACATCTGTATATTATATTTGCAAACTATTTTTAATGCAGTGGACATAGAAAATGTACCCAGATACCCAGTAAATCCTCAGTTTAAATTGGAGCATTGATGAAATTCTAACATTCTACAGGATAAAAAGTGTTGTGACCCTTACTCTCCAGAAGTTTGTTTTCCTGTTTCTGAGCTTGTAAAAGGAACATAATTGTTTTTACATGAAGGTGATTTGTATGCCTTTAGATTTTCTGCCCATTATATATCTCACTTCCTCCTGCTAAATCACATATTTCAGGATAGAGCACCAATTTCCATTTCCACGACTCAGCCGCTATAGTTGGAGGAAAAGATATGTACAGGTCTGTTTTTAATATTGTGACTTTGAAACAGATTGCTCTTCATGGAAATAATGCTTTTAGTGTGCCTGGTTTTGGTTTGTTACAGGCAACAGAACATTGAGGAAAACATGACAATAGCTATGGAAGAGGCTCCGGAAAGTTTTGGCCAAGTAGTGATGCTTTATATTAACTGCAAAGTGAATGGACATCCTGTGAAAGCCTTTGTTGACTCAGGTGATGTCTCCATCTTTTGTGTCTTTGTCTCTACATCCAACGTTCTGACCTGACACAGGGAGAAGGGGAGACTGGTGTCCGTTAAAGATGGCAGTAGTCCTTTGGACAGCTAACTAACAAGCCCAAGGGTTATTGTTTCACTTGCCAATCTTTTCTTTGTAATAGGTTTTTCTTTAATTATTTCTTAACCAGTTTTGTATTTTGCAGTGTCTTCCTTTATCTTCCTACCTCCCCTTATTTGGCATCCTAATTTCTAGGATACCTCTATAAGAAACGGGAGTAAATGGGTTTAGAATAAGGAGCTATAAGAAGGAGGTGTGTAGGGCTTCCCAGGTGGCGCAGTGGTTGAGAGTCCGCCTGCCGATGCAGGGGACATGGGTTTGTGCCCCGGTCCAGGAAGATCCCACATGCCGCGGAGCGGCTGGGCCCGTGAGCCGTGGCCGCTGAGCCTGCGCTTCCGGAGCCTGTGCTCCGCAACGGGAGAGGCCACAGCAGTGAGAGGCCCGCGTACCACAAAAAATATATATATATATAGAAGGAGGTGTGTAGGGTAGAGGTCAAACAGATATTTCAGCTTGGTCTGTGTGCCAGCACTCTACCAGGAGCTGTGAGGAGTATAAGGGTGTATGGGGCATGGTTCTTGCCCTTAAAGAACTTACCAGCCAGGTCAGGAGACGAGAGTTCCCCACTTGAGCATTCAGATAATGCCTGTACTAACTGGCACCTTTTCTCTTAATAACAACACTTTGCTGTTTAGTAAGACCACACAGGGCAGCACCATGTGAGTGTAATCGAGTGGTCTTGTGCCTTCATTCTAGGTATCTCTCTTGAGGCCGTGAGATAACGAGTGTGTTCCTAGAGAAGTAAAAACCCCTGCTCAAGTAGGTTTTCTTCCACTCGTTCATCCACAAATACCTGAGCACATGCTAGGTTTCAACTGTTAAGAGTTTGTGTCCTGAGATGCATATGTTCCTGGGAGGAGTAAATCTGCTGATTATTTACTGTTGAGTGCTATGTGCAGGACCTTGTGCTGAGTGCTTGGGGGTAAGACTGGAGCTTCATAGGGCTCCTATGAGTGAGAGATAAATTCATAAGAGACCCTGATATAACACTCAGCATTTATTGAGCCCTTACTATGTGCCAAGCACCATGCTAGGTGCTTAGTATATCATCTTCAATTTTATTTAATCCTCAGACTATCCCTATGAGCTGTGTTCTGTTATCCCTGTTTTACAGATGAGGAAACTTAGATATAAAGGGGGGAAGTCACTCTTCCAGGTATTCAAAGTTCATGAGCAGTAGGCTTTGGATTCAGCCCCAGATCTATCAGAACTCTTAACCACTGTGCAAAAATCAGATGTGTGTTGGATGAACATAAAGACCACATTCTCACTCTGACTGGGTTGCTCAGGCGTGGCTTCTCCAAAGAGAGGGCATTTGAACTGAGCTGTCTCCATGGGTAGAGGATTGGAGCTTTGACCTGAGTCTTAAGAAAAGGCAGGAGAGCAGTGAAAGGGACCCTTCTCATCCTGGGTTTGCAGACTTTACACCAATAACTAGCTTATGAGGAGTAGAGTGAGGAAGGGGGGAAGAAAAGAATTGCCTTCCCAAATTCCCTTTTCCTTCATTATTTCTGGGCCTTCTTGACTCTAACCTTCCTCAGATGCCAAGAGGTTTAAGTGCCCATAAAGTGTAAGTTATCTGTGAGTAATATGAACAGGAAGTGTTGAAATTGAATGAGAGGAGAGATCACTGGGAGAGGACAGTCAGCTGGGGAGGAGATGCGTCTTGAGCTGGGCCTTAAAGCATAAGTAGAGTTCAGAGAAAGCAAAAGTAGAGGAAGGGGCACTCTACAGGAGGGTCAGAGTGAGTAAGAGACAAAGGAGACACCTTCCTCTGCGTAAAGTGGAAGGTTTACAGCAGTCAGGCTGTAAGGCTGGTATCTGAGGCCGTTTGGGCTGCCATAACAACACCGTAAACCGGGTGGCTTATAAACAACACAGATTTATTTCCCGGTTGTGGAGGCTGAGAAGTCCAAGATCAAGATGCTGGCAGAGGGACTTCCCTGGCGGTCCAGCGGTTAAGACTCCGCGCTTCCAGTGCAGGTGCGGGTTTGATCCCTGGTGGAGGAGCTAAGATCCCACATGCTGTGCAGCGCAGCCCAAAAAAAAAAAGGTGCTGGCAAATTGGGTACCTGATGCCTAGTTCATAGATGAACATCTTCTCCCTGTGTCCTCACATGGTGGGAGGGGAGAGGGAGCTCTCTGGGGTCTCCTTTATAAAGGCACTAAATCCCATTCATGAGGGTTCCACACTCATGACCTAATTAATCACCTTCCAAAGGCCCCACTTCCTAATATCATCACATTGGGAATTAGGTTTCAACCTGAATTTTGGAGGGACACAAACATTCAGTCTGTAGCAGCTGGAAATAGTTGGACCAGGGTGAGGTGGGATCTGAGGCTGTGGTGATGTGGGTTTGAAGATCTTATAAAGAGTAGGAACCTTTGAGGACCTTTGAGCAGATGAATAAGGGATCTGAAGAAGGTGGTATTTTAAGAAGATTGAAGGCAGTGGCAGTTCTGGAGTATTCTGTACCCCTAAAGATCAGAACTATTTCCTTGCTTTAAACTGTATATCCACAGAAAGGATTGGAAACCAGAGAAGTTGTCCACTAGCTAGAGGGATAGAGTGTGAGCCAGGTTGACTGCTATGGTTAGAAGAAGAAAGGTCAGAAATTGCCCAGAATGTATTAACAGGATTGGAACTGAGTTTGAGAGTTGGGAGAAGGCTATAAGAAGAGGGGTCGAAAGTGAACAGTTGCCTCTGTTTTATGGTTGTAAGAAAAAGGATTCCATTGGCAAAGAGAGAAATCCGAAGTGAGAATTATTTGGGGAGAAAGAGTATTTATACCTATTGGCTTTGAGATAGACATGTCCAAACACACAGGAATGTGGAACTAGATTCTGTGGGAGAGATTAGGACCCTAGGTAAAGATTAGAGAAGTGTCTGTCTTCTGCACAGGCTGACTCCAGCTCTGTGGGTGAGTGTATGTAACCAGGAGAGAAAAGACCTTAGTGCCCTCTTCCTGATAGGAAAGAGGGTCTAATTGTTGGAGCAGAGAATGGAGAGTTCAGTTATAGTTTTTTGAGAGACTGCATGATGTATTTTTTAACTGGTAAATTAGAGTGTCCCAGAGTTTGAAATAAAAATAACTTGGTAAGATGTTTAGAGATACTCAGTGAAAACTGATCTGAGGGTGCAGTAGTGCTTAATTGAGTGTTTCCATCTGTAGACATAGTTTGACTTTTTGGAGATCCTTTCCACGTAGTTTTGCTTTCTGTGTTTAAAGTTTTAAAATACCATTTAATTATTACATTTAAATAATGTTATTTCCCTCAATGTGAAGTTTCTACACTGTGTTTCAGATTGCAATGTAAAACTGAAAGTTGAACTAAGTGTAGCAGGAAGCCCGCTAGGTAGGAAAAATCATACACAGACAGAAGCTTGGGAGTATGCTTGCTTTCTGCCCTGTTCTTAGTGCTGCATTTTTTTATCTTCCCACACATGTGGATTTTATCTTTGTTATCTGATGTTTCCCTCCACCTCCAGGTGCCCAGATGACCATTATGAGCCAAGCTTGTGCAGAAAGGTGTAATATAATGAGGCTGGTGGACCGTCGGTGGGCAGGGATCGCCAAAGGAGTGGGCACCCAGAAGATTATTGGAAGGGTACATCTAGGTGAGTGCAGGGCACTGGGAGTCTTTGTAGGGTAGTGGACTTTAAAAATTCCTTTTGGATAGGGGCATCTGATCCAGCACGCCCAGTCCCTAGCAATTTTAAATCCTATAGTCTACCAGAGTTATAATGTAACATCGTTTAGCTGGTTACAAAAAAACACCAGTCCCCTATGTACTTCTGTTTACTGTTGGGGTGAGGCGGTAGTCACCTGGCTGAGCAGAGTGCAGGAGAAGGAGCACCGAGGTGCAGTTGTGCCTCCACAGCCCTTCACCACTGCTCCTGCTTTGGTCTCCCTCCACCCCCGTTTGCAGAGGTACTTGTTTCAACCAACTCATCAGCCTCTTGGGATAAAAAGGGTTGCTGCTTAGTTTTCCTTAGTGTCATCTGCTTTCTAGTTCCAAAATTGTGTTTCAGTTATCTCTTCCATTATTTTTGGGCTTAGTAATCTGTACATTTTAAAAGAAAAACAACTTTTTATTGTGGTTTTTTTTAGGAGTAAGTTAAGTTAAATACATGTGTTCAGTCCTTCGTCTTTAATCAGAATTGTTCTTCTCTTTGTTTTTTTCTTTCATTATCCATTTAATTAGTTGCTCATTGTAGAGAATTTTGAAAGTATAGAAATGTGAAAAGAAGCAAAATTAATTCTTTTAGGTGAGAATGCATCAGTAGTAGCATTTGGACATATCTCTTTCTGGCATTGTTTTCTTGTAAAAGGGGATCATATAATACTATATAGAATTTTTATACTTTGCTTTAAGAAAAAGTAAGACCATTTTCCAAATGCCATTATAAATTTTATAAGCATCACTTTAAGTAAATGCATAGCATTCTGTTGTATGGGTTTAATGGTCAACCTTTGGGATATATTTTTCCCCTAATATTTTGTCATTGTAACATGGAAGTGCATTTTTGTGCAAACTGATTTTTTTTTCCCTTAGTTAAAATTCCCATAAGTGAACCTACTAAATCCAAGATTATGAATACCCTTTAAGGCTCTTGATATTGTTAACTGGTACCAATCTAGTTTCTCCAGCACTGATTGAACATTCACGTTAATTTCCTTATACAATCAAGTATTCTTAGTTTTATCCCTTTAATTTGCAGATAAAAAGGTGGGTTTTTTTTACTGTAAATGACTTTTCTTTCATTGCAAGTGGTAGTTTTTCTACCTGTTTTCCTCTTCATATCTGTTTCATTTTTCCTGGTTTAATACATTTGTCTATTATTAGAAGTCTCCGTGTTTTCTATTATTGATTTTCTATAGAATAAGGATAGTTTAAATACCTCTTATGTGCTTTCTTACACACAATAGGACTGAAATTGGGTAAGAATACCACAAACCAGTTGCTTCAGAGTCTGAGTTCTTAGATTTCTCATGGTTTTTAGTGAGAAGATAATAGGAGACAAAAAATACCAGTCCCTTGTGTCCTTCTTTTGGTTGCAGAGGTTGTACCATTTTGCAACTTTGGCTATGATAGGTATCAAGAAAACCTTATAACAGTAAGGGTAGTCTAAGTAAAGGAGAGCTACACCATGGATAGGAAGTTTCAATATGTTGGAGGTGGTAGTTCTCCCATGTTCGTCAACAGAGTCGTTGTAATAAATTTAAAACCCCAATAAATTGTTTTGTTTTGTTCGTGAGACTTGATGTGTTAATTTTAAATTTTATGTAGGCCCTTTATGGCAGGAGTAGTCAAGATACTCTGGAATAACTTCCCCTTCTAGATAATATCAAGACCAAAGGACTAGAACAGAAACAGACCCATGCTTAACATGAACCTTGATAAATGAGAGGGGAAGTCTTATGGAGCAGTGGGAAAGTTTTAGGAAATGTGCTAGGACGATTGGGTATCCATGGGGAAAAAATGAATTGGAAATGGGACCCTGTCTCACATCACACACAAATGTCAATTCAAGGTTGATTAAAGGCCTGGATGTGCAAAGCAAAGTCAGGCTTTTAGAAGAAAATATAGGAGAATGTCTTGTGTAGGGAAGGGGTTCTTTAAAAGATACGAAGGAAATTATTTGATAAATACAGCCGATTAAGAACTTTTCATCAAGCACATCTTAAAGGAAGTGAACAAACACAAACTAGGAAAGAACTTAATAACATGTATAACTAATAAAGGATTCATATTTAGAATATATATGTATTCTGTATGTTTGTGTATCCTCCAACTCAGTAAGAAAAACTGGTATATAAAAAATTGCAGAAACATTTGAACAAGCACTTTAAGAGGAAACTCAAATGGTTAATAAGTGTGAAAAACTGCTTTATCTCATTAATCAGGGAAATAGAGAATTACTTGCCAGATTTTAAATCTAACAATATTGAGTGTTGGGAGAATGTGGAACAATGGGAACTTTCCAAAAACCCCTGGAAACATTTTGGAAAATAATTCAGCATCAAGTAGAGCTGAGCTAATATCCCCTAGAGCCCTGTATGTTTTTAGAGTATACCTTAGAGACACTCATGGCACACCAGGAGACAAGTGCAAGAATGCTCACGTTAGCATTGCTTACAACGGCAGAAACTGGAAGCAACCCAAATGTCCCGTAGCAGCAGAATGGATAGATAAATCAGTGGTGGTGTCTTAAACATTACAGTACTCACTCTTAGGGGTGGTATAAACGAAAGAAATATAGTCACGTGCACCCACAGGAATAAAATATCTCAAAGTATCTTTTGGGTAAAAGAAGCAAGTCATAGTTCAAAACCACAAAACTAACCAAAATGTTGCTTAGAAATCATAGAAAAATGGTAAGAAAAGATGGGAATGATTAACATAAAAACCAAGATAGTTGGGAGGGTTGGAGGAGGCAAAGAATAAGCTATGATCAGTAGGACATACAGGAAACTTCTTAGTTTTCTGTTTCTTAACCTGGGAAATAGATGCATGGGTATTTGTTTTATTATGCTTTATACTATATATATACAGTATATATATATATATATATATATATATATTTCATATACTTTTCTGCTCGTAAGACATAGTTAATGACAAAGTCATCTTTTTTAAAAAAAACATCTTACATATGAAATAAGAGGAGTAATTGAGGAAAGAGGCAAGGCAGGAGACTTCAAGCAAAGAAACTTGGTTATAACAGGCAGTAATAAACAGTTTACTTCTTGGAGCTTAATTTAAAAGGTTTAAAGTGTACTGATTTTATTTTCCTTTTAGAAAGTCTTTTGTAAGTGTACAGGAAGCAGGTGGTTAATATTGGAGGAATTGGTCTTGGTTTTTTTTTTTTTTAATTCTTAATGCCAGCTTTCCTCACCAGCTGAGCGTGTATCATATATCAAGCCAGGTCTTGTGGGCAGTAGTTCTACCCAATCCACTTTAGGAGCTGGTGCCTTCATTGGCTTTTAACCTGATTATTGGTCTTACTGGATTTTCATCCTTAACTCACTTGTTTGCATGCTTTGGCTTGACTTTGACTGATTGCAGGAAGAAAGACACAGAATGATAGATACATTTCCAGACCTTCGCTGGAAAAATCAGTAACCTCTTCCTTTCTTCATGTGCT
This sequence comes from Pseudorca crassidens, assembly GCF_039906515.1. Lineage (NCBI taxonomy): Eukaryota > Metazoa > Chordata > Mammalia > Artiodactyla > Delphinidae > Pseudorca > Pseudorca crassidens. Next base: position 11,920,244 of record NC_090297.1, read on the forward strand.
TTAGCTCAGGTTCAAATTGAAGGAGATTTCCTGGCGTGTTCCTTCTCTATACTTGAGGAACAGCCCATGGACATGCTTTTGGGACTGGACATGCTAAAACGGCATCAGGTAATTAAGAGCTTCACTTTCTTTTTGCGTTGGCTTTTTGTGTGTTAAATGGTTATTCCATCATGGTTGTATATACTGGAAAATTAAGAAGCATGACTTCAAACCTGGAAAGGTCCTTAATTGGTGATGTTGTCATACAAGGTTTGAAATTCTGTATCAGTAGAAATAGAACCTTTTTGTGAAATCTTTCTGAATCTGTTGAATCTTGCCATCTGTTTTGAGACTATACTGGACAATTTGGTTCCCTTGTGTAATTTTTAGTTTCTGATTAGAACTCAAGTCATTTTTTTAAAACATTTTTTTTAAAATATTTATTTATTTGGCTGCTCTGGGTCTTAGCTGTGGCATGTGGGATCTTCGCTGCCAAGTGCGGGATCTTTTGATTGTGGCATGCGGGATCTGGTTCCCAGATCAGGGCTTGAACGCAGGCCTCCTGCATTGGGAGTGCAGAGTCTTAACCACTGGACCACCAGGGAAGTGCCTCAAGTAATTTTTTGATGGGTTTGTAGGGAGATGTACATAATACACAATGATGATTTTACTGCTAGCCTAAGTTTAGTAAATCCTTAGTAGCTGGTCAGACAATACTTGGGGAGAAGAGCTTCGAGATTAAGGAAGAAGTTGTACATAAGATGTTGGGAATGGAAATGTTTATTTAGTACAGGGAGAATGATTTATAAATATTTTCATTTGCAGTGATTTTTATATTTCCATTCCGAAGCTTAATAATTTGTTTAAAGATAAACTTCACTCATTGAAGAAGCAATTATTGTGCTCTTGGGTAGTAAAAATTTTCCCAACAAGGTTTCATATCTAGTCAACATTTTTATGTCACTAATATTCTTTTTTTTCTGTTTTAAATTGGAGTATAGTTGATTTACAATGTTGTGTTAGTTTCAGCTGTCTACTCTTTTTTAGATTCTCTTCCCATGTAGGTCATTACAGAGTATTGATTAGAAATCCCTGTGCTGTACAGTAGGTTCTTATTAGTTATCTATCTTATCGATATATATAGGTCATTACAGAGTATTGAATAGAAATCCCTGTGCTATACAGGTTCTTATTAGTTATCTATCTTATCAATATATATAGGTCATTACAGAGTATTGAATAGAATTTCCTGTGCTATACAGTAGGTTCTTATTAGTTATCTATCTTATCGATGTATATATATATAGTAGTGTGTATATGTCAATCCCAATCTCCCAATTTATCCCTCCCACCCTTTTCCCCTTGGAAACCATGAGTTTGTTTTCTACATCTGTGACTCAGTTTCTGTTTTATAAATAGGTTCATTTGTATCATTTTTTTTAGATTCCACATATACGCAGTATCATATATTTGTTTTTCTCTGACTTACTTCACTCAGTATGACAATCCCTAGGTCCATCCACATCACTGAAAATGGCAGCATTTCGTTCTTTTTTATGGCTGAGTAATATAAAACTATGGAACACTTCACGAATTTGCGTTTCATCCTTGCGCAGGGGCCATGCTAATCTCTGCGTCGTCCCAGTTTTAGTATATGTGCTGCCTAAGCAAGCACACTAATACTCTTTCTTAAATGTTTAGTGTTAAATTCCCATTGAAATATATTGATATTCCAATCAAGGTGCACAGTTTTAAGTAGAAGGAATGAGCGAATGCACATATAAATGAAACCTGATTTATTAGCTTGTTGCTAATCTTTCCCTATTTATTTATTTATCGCTATTTTTAAGTCATGGTATAGACTAGCAGTCTCCAGCTTTACGAATTCAAAATATATGTGTGTAACTGTCCTATATTAAGTAATTATAAAAATATACTGATGGGCTTCCCTGGTGGCGCAGTGGTTGAGAGTCCACCTGCCGATGCAGGGGACGCGGGTTCGTGCCCCGGTCTGGGAAGATCCCACATGCTGTGGAGCGGCTGGGCCCGTGAGCCATGGCCGCTGAGCCTGCGCGTCCGGAGCCTGTGCTCTGCAACGGGAGAGGCCACAACAGTGAGAGGCCCGCATACCGCAAAAAATAAATAAATAAATAAATAAATATATATGTGTATATATATATATATACACACATATATATATATACTGAAAAAGAGGATCGCATAAGTATGAAATACAGAATACTTTTGTAGAGCTCGTCTTGTCCATATATCACTTTTGAGACCATTGGCATAGACTTTAAATATAAGCTGTACTTTATCCACTAAGCAAGAAGCAAAAATGTAGACCTATATAAACGGTATGTCTCAGTTTTAGTTTTTAAAAAGTCACTGATACGTTTCTAAAAGGCGTGGCTGCTGATTATGGCGTGTGCAGTTTTCCATGATTATGGCATGCAGTTTTCCAAATTTTGTACAATGAATATGTATCACATTTGAATTCAGACATGAACAATTGCTGTGTTTGACAAAGAAGTGTAAACTGTATCCCATAAAGATCATTCTGCTGTACAGTTTAAATATTAAAAAAGATTCTGGGGCTTCCCTGGTGGTGCAGTGGTTAAGAATCCGCCTGCCAATTCAGGGGACATGGGTTTGAGCCCTGATCTGGGAAGATCCCACATGCCATGCAGTAACTAAGCCCATGCGCCACAGCTACTGAGCCTGCTCTCTAGAGCCCTCGCACCACAACTACTGAGCCCACGTGCGACAACTACTGGAGCCCGTGCTCCGCAACAAGAGAAGCCACTGCAATGAGAAGCCTACGCACCACAGCGAAGAGTAGCCCCTGCTTGCCGCAACTAGAGAAAGTCAGTGCGCAGCAACGAAGACCTAACGCAGCCAAAAACAAATAAATAAATTGAATAGATATTTTAAATATATATATAGATATAGATTCTAAACTAACAATGTTACATAGCTTAAAGTTTAAATACTTTAGATAAAATTGGTTTTTTGAGCCATCTCTGTCAGTGTTGCTCTTTGTGAATGGAGTTTTAAATTCAAGATCATAATTTTCCTGCATCGTGTTCTATCTGCTATCATCAGTGTTTGGTTTCTTTTTCTAAGTGTTCCATTGACCTCAAGAAAAATGTACTCGTGATCGGCACCACAGGCTCAAAGACCACCTTCCTTCCTGAGGGGGAGTTACCAGAGTGTGCCCGGTTGGCATATGGGGCCGGGCGAGAGGAAGTACGGCCAGAGGAGATTGCAGACCAAGAATTAGCAGAAGCCCTTCAAAAATCTGTAGAGGATGCAGGTATTTGGAGTGGCCAGGCTCTTAAATAATACTCGTTATTGGTGGGTGAGCCAGGGAAGTTGGAGCTTCAAAGGGGAATAGGGACCTTTCCAGTCGTAATCAGTCTCATCGTCCTGTTGTAGGTATGTTCCTTGTCTTCTTACTGCCTCTTCCCATCTCTAAATACAGTACAGAAAACCTCCCGTGTTTCAGTAGATCCAGAAATAGCAGTCCATTGCTGTGTGCAAGATAGAGTGGGGAGTTCTTTGCTTAGGCACATTTTGGTGGGATTCCTAAAGAATCTTGTTTTTTTTTTTTTTTTTCTTGAAGAAAATTGTAACAGTAAGCAGAAACTTCCTTTTGAGTTCAACATTTCCTGGAAATTTTCTTGTTTTCTTAGGCCCATTTATTTTGGAGGATGACGTTGTGTCTGTGACTAAGCAGCACTAAGCTTTTTAATATCTACTGAAAGTGCTGCCACCGAAATGAAGCTACGTAATATTTTTTTTCCCTAAGTCTCAGTTGTAGCTTCTTTAATTCTAAAGATCAAACCAAGTTTTCTGGGTAAAATGGAGGGACACAGTTATGCCGAAATTCCACTTCTGTGGATAAATTTTCCCCGTCTGTTACAGAACAGTGACTCTGGAATATATTTTCTAGAAGCTAAAGAGAATTAACTTTTAAGTTTGAGTTATTTTAAAGTCTTGAGCTGTAATTCTTCATTAGTGACTAATATCACACATTGCATTTGCTGATATAGTAAAATGTATTAGAGCTACAAGTTCAGGGAATAGCTTTCTCCTAAGGACAAAAAAGACAAGAGCTTTAACAATAAGCAGCCAGATTTTGCCAGCGTGTATCACCAGAGAACATCCGGTGGTCTCGCCTTGAGATTCTTTAGAATGAGCGTGAGTAGCAGATGGAGTTTCCAAGCCGGCTTTGTTCAGAATCTGCGCCACCACCACCTTTTGGCTCAGTTTTACATATGAAGTACAGTTTGGGTTGTGATTTAAGTATTTGGTAGGAAGGGGAGAATTTTGAACAACCAGACAGAGAAAGACTAAATTAATAGTTTTAACCTTACCCGCAAGGCAAGCTTGAATGAGTTTGACATATCTACTTAGAAGGTTTTACTTTTTGTTTTGTTTCGTTTTGTTTAGTAACTTGTCAGCTTAGTCATAATACTATACATTAATAAAATGAGGGTATGTTATCATTTTGTGAAACCTCTGTTGTTCCCCCCACAGTTCTGGTGCTTTTACTTGAGAAACACTAGCTGATGGTAGCAGTGCTTTATAACCTACTGACAGTTACCCTCTTTGAGTAATTACTTTCTTTTAATAAAAAGTTGAAGAGATTAAAATAGAAACCACAGATGTTTTCAGCCATAGTGAAGGAGGTGTACCAGTTTTAAAGGATTAAAAGGAAGTGGCTCTTTACCCATGTGACCTTTTGTTACTGACAGTGTATGTATGGCTTGCGCTAATTTTTGTAATGTTTAGTGAGGTAATTCTTCAACATCAGATTCTATTTGTTTGGAACATCAGCTTCCCACTATTATCAAAATCACCTACCCCTAGACATAGTAGGTGAATGTATTTTTGCTAAAAACTGTCTCTTTGGTGGATACTCTATAGCAGCATATCTTTATCTTTTCTATTGATTAAAAAATAATTCAAAAAAGTAATAATTCAGAGTATTTTAAAAAATAAGGTAAGCCAGGATAAGTAATCATGTTTGGTTTGTTTTTCTTCTAAAAATAAATCTCAACTGAAAAAGAAACTTTGAAAGTTTCTGTAATATGTGTTTGCTCACCTTGACTCCATAAGATTTCCATATCGTGTAATTCTGTCTATGGATCTCCTTTTTTTTCACCTATTTCACATGTTTGCCCATGAATTCTCTGTGTAGGTGTGTAAAATTAATTTCTTTCCAAGTTCTGTTGAAAATCTGTTGAAGTTGACACATTGCTTTATGTATTGTGAGAGAATTAAAGCAACCAGCAAATCTTTTTGATGTCCAAACTACAGGAGCGTTCCCCCACTTTGACTCTACCAGTTCCTGATCTTAAAGATGGCAAAGGAGTGGAGACTATAACCCTGCATGCTGTGTGGTTTGCATTGTTAACCCAAGGTTTGCTTGTCTGTTTCCTAATTCAAACAGAGCGTCAGAAGCCATGATGCATGTAGTGTGTGTACTGCAGCTGGAGTGGGCCCCAGACCAGGTACTTATAGACACCACGTTAAGCCTTCCACCCAGTCATCGTCTGTGGTCTGAAAGACTTCGTATCCTCAGCAGCTCTAGAATTTAGCTTCTGTCATTCACCATTTCACCTTGTTTAATCTGGTTACAACTAGCCTGTATGTGTATTTGTATGTTGGCATACATACATATCTAAGCATGGTTTCCTATTTAAAATTTTATCAGTCATTAGAACAGTTCGAGGGGGAAAAAACCCCAGCGAAAACAAATGACCACTGTGAATATCAAATCAAGAATATTAGCATCACAGCACTTTGTTGGTGGAGATGACTGTGTTATTAGGGATTTTGTAAGTCCCTTTCTTCTGAAAAACGGACAGTGTATTTTTCACATTACTGCACACAACTACCAGCATTATAGAGGGGCTGAAATTTTCATTCTGTTGAAGAAGAAATGGAAACAGGCCAGGTGACTTGGCCATTGTCACAGAGTCAATAACATAGGCAGGACTGAAGTTCAATCTTCCAACAAGAGCTGAAACTTTGCTTTTCCCTCTCTCCCTAGCCTGACAGTTTTCCACAGGAGGCTCTCTGCTTCCATCTCCCTGTATGCAGATATGATAAATGTCAGCCTGAGTGCACTGACTGGTCTGTTAAAAGAAGGAAAAGTGGTCTTTTCAGACTCTACCAACCTAGGACTTTATAGGGGTTTGCAGGCTGGTTGTAATTAGATATATAGCATTTAATTGCTTCTTTCTTTCATTTTCCTTGTAAGGATGGGTTAAAAGCAGCCATCTTTAATTATTAATGTCCGTTGACCTCATCCTCTTCTCCTGTCCTATAGTACTGACCCAGTCCTCCCCTACATTTAGGACTTAGGCCAGTGAAACTGACCATCTCAGCTACAGGAGGACTATATGCTGCTTTCATAGTGAGTACGGAGTACTTTGAGGTCATGTTCACCTTCACCTCCCCCAGCTGTTATAACTGACATACCGTTGCCAGAAGGCCATTACCTTTGCCCACCTCTGTGCTGCTAATAACATGGATATTTGACTACAGTGCATCTTTGTGTTCTCATTAACTCGAAATTGAACCTCTTTCAGAGTCAGCCTTAGAGATTGATAAATAAAACTGATAAATGTGTTTCTAGACTCTAGTGAATATAGTTTGCACTGAGATATATGCTGTTTTCCTGTTTATCCCTAAACTATAAGATTATTTCACAAGAAGTCAGTAACTTCCTGACATAGTGCTTTATCTTTTCAAGCTGTTAACCTGTGTTGGATTAGAATGATTTAGAGCCTTTTGAATCATAACTGCATTGCTTCATGACTTCTTAAGTCATGAAGCAGTTGAGTTGCATCTGTCCTAATAGTTTGTATTGTGATGTCATTTTTTGTTACCAGCCTTTGACTTTTAATTAACAATCTTGTAATAATTGCATAGAGGTCAATTTTTAATTGGATTAGTGGCAAAAGGAGAGTTGGAACTGATGTTTAATGACATCATGATGTTTGCATTGAGGTGTGGTATTTAATCCTTCCATTTTTTATGAGTGGTCAGTAAGTTGCAGTGGATCTAGATTGTTAATTGCTTATTGGAAAACTTATGAACTATATCCCTCCACTGCCCTCCCCTGCCCACATTTCCCTGCCCTTAAAGTACTTAAATATTCTCACTTAGTTGTTGCTGTGATAAAGTAACTGATAATCCTTTTTAAAGTTGCATTATTTGGTAAGATAATAATTGGGATTTAATCTGTTTGATCTTTAGCGCTTTTTTTTGTTCTGAGTCAAGCTCATATAGTTTTTGGAATGTTTGGATAGAAATAAATAGAATGTTTGCTTCTCTGTCTTCTGAAGGTCCCTGAGTAGTATCACATTCTTATTTCTCTTTATAATTCCTGCTCTGTCTCAGATATACCTGGTTTAGACTTCTCAGTGTTCACATTTGACACTCTGAAAGAGAATTGGCACAAGAATCATTCTAGTACTGAAATCCTCAAGATTGTATTGTGCTTTTAAGAATCACCTGAGGAACTTACTGAAAATACAAATTCCTGGGTTTTATCCCAAGGATGGTATCCAGAATCTGCATGCTTAGGAAACATCCCAGGTGATTTTAGGGCAAGTGATAGAGAAAACACACTTGGAGAAAATATTCTAGAGTTCTGAACCCACTGAGAATAAAGATACGTAAATGTCCTTCAGTCTTGAGCACTAACTCAGCCCTTATGTGGTACTTAAATAAAAATATTGAATTACAGTACACATATTTTGTTAAGAACATGCCTACCTCTTATCCTGATGCTATGATGTTAAATTGTCCACCACGATGAGAATGGTTCTTGTATAAAGTCTATAAATATAAGACAAACCCCAGTTTAAGGACCTGATTTTGTTCTGTCCTGTTTAGATTTGTGTTCTCTGATAATTTAGTGGACTTTGTAACCTGCTAATTAATCTTTTTTCCTTTGACTGTTGTTCTATGTAGAGAAAAGCGGTAAAGAAACTACCTCACTGGGAATGTCATCATTACCGACTTCAGATGGATTTAACCATCAAGCCCATCCTTCAGGACAGAGTCCTGAGATTGGTAATCCTTCACGTCTTGCTCACTCTGTCTCTGCTTCAGTCTGCCCTGTTGAGCCCAGCGACCCAGACAGCATTGAACCTAAAGCTCTGAAGGCTTTGAAGGCTTCAGCTGAATTCCAGGTAACCTGTGAAAAGAAAGAACATCTTCCTCTACAGGATCTTTCTGATTGTGCTTCTTCAGCAGACAGTGCTCCAGCAGACCAGAGGCCAGCTATGCCTTTGCAGAATTCACTCGAAGAAGCCATTGTTGCAGGTAATCTAGAGAAATCTGCTGAAAGAAGCACCCAGGGCCTCACATCTCATCTCCACACCAGACAGGAAGTTAGTTTATCTGTCACTGGGATGGAAGAACCACAGAGGCTTAAAGATGAAAAGGGTTGGCATCCAGAATATCAGGACCTGAGTCAAGCGAGTGGCCTTCAGCAGCATGAAGAACCGAGGACTGGACAGCATGAGGTTATACGGCAGAATGCTCCCCATGACCGAGCACGTCTCTGTAACACAGGGGACCTTGAACTTCTTGGAGAAAGGCAACAGGATCAACAAAGAAGTATTGGTTCGGAAGCTACAATGGAAGGAGACAGGCTAGAGCAGACTGTGGACCTTTCGGGTACAGAGAAAAATATTCTACCTTCAGGGTGCTTTGGCTGCTCAAGTTCAGAAACACTTATGGAAGTAGATATAGTTGAACAGTCCCTAGCTGCTGTGCTCAATTCAGCAGGTGGTCAGAATACCAGTGTCAAGAACATCGGTGCATCTGATCTCACCTTAGATAATCCCTTGATGGAAGTAGAAACATCAAAATGTAACCCTTCCTCTGAAATTTTGAGTAATTCCATTTCCACTCAGGATTTACAGCTTCCAGAAAGTAATGTTGAAATGTCTGGAACAAGTAAAGAATACGGGAGTTGCCCCTCCTCTTTAGTAAGTCTCTGTGGCAGTTGTCAGCCATCCATAGAGTCCACAGAGGAATCTTGCTCATCTGTAACGGCAGCCTTGAAGGAACTTCATGAACTTTTGGTCATTAGTAGTAAACCAGCTTCAGAAAACACATCGGAAGAAGTTATCTGTCAATCAGAGACAGTAACTGAGGGCCAAACAGGTATTAAGGACCTTTCTGAGAGATGGACCCAAAATGAGCATCTTACAGCTACCCAGAGCAAACACTGTTCACAGATCTCCTTTCATCAGGCCACATCTGTAACAGTGAAGACAGAAGAATTAACATACACTTCAACTGACGCTGGAGTAGAAGATGAAGAAAATATTAACTTCAGGGGTCCAGGTGATGGCGTATTAACTGATAGGGAAGGTGTCCCCAAGTCTAAGGAGTCAGTAAATGAGAGCAGTTCTGTCACTGTAGCCTCAGCTGAAACGTCCAGTCAACTACATTGCACCTTTGGTGCAGAAATTTCACCCAGACTTTTAGCAGGTGAGGAGGATGCACTCAATCAGACTTCTGAGCACACTGAGTCCTTGTCATCCAGTTTCATATTGGTTAAAGATTTGGGCCAGGGCACACGGAATCCAGTGACAGACAGGCCTGAGACTAGAGAAAATGTCTGTTCTGAAGCTGCAGGGCCACTTCTAGAATTCGTACCACCTACCAGCCAGCCATCATCAAGTCCCTCCTTTCTTGCACCATTAATTTTTCCTGCTGCGGACATTGACCGGATTCTCCGTGCCGGCTTTACTTTGCAGGAAGCTCTTGGGGCTTTGCATCGAGTTGGTGGAAATGCAGACCTTGCACTTCTTGTTTTGCTAGCAAAGAACATTGTAGTTCCTACATAACCATGGAAACGTGGGCTAGACCATACTCCATTCCCTTACAAAAAGCTATATATTTACACATACACACTCACCACATATACAGTATATGTAGAAACCTGCAAGCAGAATGTTGAGCCAGATTTTTTTTAAAGATTTTTTTCGGCCAAAGTAATTTATGATCTCTTGTCTGATGAATTTGTCTATTCTATTTGTTGAAATTTGGGCCTTTTAAAATGTATTGGCAGTATGTGCATACAGGAGCTTTTTATTAACATTAAGATGATGTATTCTGGAATGAAATTGGTGGTTTTGTGTATAGCATACCATTTTAGAATGAGAGTGAATGCTTTAAAAAGCAGAAGCCGTGAGAAGTCCCACCACCCATGCAGCTAAAAACATCATAATTTGGCTGTGTCTGTGCTGTAGGCAAGGTGTGGCTTGTTGACTCAGTTTTTGGTTTACAAACTTGATTACATGGTTTGGTGTTTGGAATCATACTTAGTGCTTTATGTATTACGATTCATCAGTTGTCACAGGAAACTGAAGAATATCTCCTAGAGTGGTATGTTTTTATTCGTGTGGTTAGGACTTGACATTTTAATGGGATGAGTTGGGAGGGTTTAAAACTTGGGCTGCTTTGTACATCACAGGCTGCTGCATGGATTGCCAGATACCTTGGGTGGGATACTGTGAGGGAATTAACATTAGCGCGAACCATGGTGCTACCCAGATTTAAAAAAAAGAAAGAAAAAACTGTAATTCCATTTGCAAATGTCATGGTGATGTTTCAAGAACTGTGAGTGAAAAATAATGGCCTAAACACTGGAGTTAACTAGTGACTGGGTTTGGTAGCATCTCACTGATCACAGCTCAACCCTTAGTGACTAATGATGAGCTTATGTTCAGCTAGTGGGTTGGTTGCCAGCAGTTTACTTCCTTTCCAAACGCATCTTCTTCTAGGAAGTTCTTCTAAAGCTCAGTTTGAGCTGTGATCTGAGTGAAATATTCAAGTGTGATAAATAACCTTGTCACTGGTTTATCTTGGTGCTTGGAATGGTCAGTGTATTTGGTGAGTGTCTTTCATGGCAGTGGAAATAGTAATTGGAGTTTCTGACTCAAGTGGCCTTGGTAGAGTTTTCCATCCTTTTCTTTCCTCAGGAGTTTCTTTTTTTAAGCAAGGTTTCGTCATATTTGTGTTTACACATGTCAAGTTAGAGTGGGGCATAGTATATAGATGTATTTATTGTGGCCTTTTTTTATATGAGGACTAGCCCTTGGAAATCACTGTCCTGTGGGCCCCACTGTGCAATAATTCTACTGGGTAGATTTTAGATACTTTTTTTCGTGGAAAATAAACCCTCTTAAGTACCTAGCAGGAATCTGAAATCTTGGTTTTATTGAAGAGAATTTTGAGAATGATAATTCCCTATTCCAGGTTATAATTTGCAATGTGTTTGGAACAGAAGCTTCAAAAGGGTGATTTGTGAACTTTTAACTTTAAGTGATTTTTGTCTGAAGTCTTACTCTCTTTAAAAGCTTATTCTTTCTGTCAAAATTCACGTCATTGAGCACAATCAAAATGGAGGCTCATATCTCAGGAGTTTTAAAATGTTTGATTTGGGGGCACTTAGACATTTCTTTTACCCTATTCCATGTTCTTTCTTTTAGCTGTGAGGTTCGTATGTGTGTTAGGAGCCTGAGTGATATGATGGAAAGTTGCATAGATTCCTCATGACCCTCTGAAGTTAGGGAATGGTTGACAGAAAGAGTTGTAGTTTACTGTGTTCAGAAGGGCGCTCAGAACAGGTTAGCCAGATTGTCTTTAAAGTGTTCTTTTAGACGATCACGTGCTGTAGATCCTTTTGCCTGCTCTACACCAAAGATGTAAGATGCACTAGGAACCTGCTTATAGGATTTCTGTCAACCGACTCTCAGAGCTGTGACTGTAATTAAGTAGTGGTGCTATGATTGAAGCAAAATTTAGTAGCAATGCAATGGGCCCCTGATTTGCGTTATGGGTATGCTTGGGAATTTATTCTAAGCTTATAAATCTTTAGGGTCACAAAGTGGGGTGAGTCTATGACAGTAGACTCCTCCAAAAAGGCCTTCTGTATGAAGATGGGCCTCAGAGGTTTTTTGTACTAGCAGTTCCTCTGACTACTGTTCAGAGGCTTGGCCACTGAATTTTCACAGTGTGGAGATTTGGGAGTCAGTCCCAGGTGGGATATAGAATATCAATCTGGAAAAGGTTTCATTACGATAGCTTTTATTGTATGTATATGTATATTTATTTCTAGGAGAAAATTGGATAGGCCTATCGTTGTACATGTATTCTTATTAGGAATACTTTGAGCTTAACCCACTTGCCAAATATGCTTGTCCTTTTTCATCATTTATCTTTCAACTTATAATTGCTTTTGATTTTTTTTTTTTTTTTTTTTTTTTTGCAGTATGCGGGCCTCTCACTGCTACGGCCTCTCCCGTTGTGGAGCGCAGGCTCAGCGGCCACGGCTCACGGGCCCAGCCGCTCCGCGGCATGTGGGATCTTCCCGGACTGGGGCACGAACCTGTGTCCCCTGCATGGGCAGGCGGACTCCCAACCACTGCGCCACCAGGGAAGCCCTGCTTTTGATTTTTTAAATCTTCCTGTCCATCGTTTGTATGAAAGTAAAGTTGTTGACATTGTCAAGATTTTAAATCATTTTTAAATTTAGCAGTTGTAAAACACAAAAGGAATTCAGGAACATGACACTAGTGAACCTTCATTTTCAATTTTTATTCAAAGTGCAGAAATTAGAGATTAACTTCTCCAAGGATAGGATAAAATCATTGTGAACTCCTCTGGTTGCCAACAGAACTGATAATGGCCAGCCATAACCAGTAATGGGCTGCTTTACTGGATAGCTCCTTTGCCATAACCGGTAATGGACAGCCTTGTGGTCAGCACGTACCTCCAAGGGTGGTATCTGTTTATTCACCAAAGAGAGGAGAAGATTTACCTATATGACTTCTGCAGTTTCCCTTTAGTTGGTTCCTGTGTATAAGAATGTGCTTGGTAACCAGACAGCTATACCTAGGCTATAGATTTTGCCGTTGCAGCTGGTAAGAATTATTTCCACTCGTACCTCTTTAGGCATCCAGACATCAGCCAGTAGCCTTCATCCCACAGTTTGGGCTTTAGCTATTAACATATAAAGATTACCAGTTGCAAAGGGAACTACATAGATGGTGAGTGTGTATGAAAACTGTCCTGCCTTGCAGCCTACAGAACTTTCCAGAGCTCCTTGTCTCCATATATACTGAAGGGAGACACACACCTTGTATTTTTTCCCAGAGCATTTCTCCAGTAAGAGAGTTACATGGAAAGATATATGAGACTTTGTGTCACTGATTCTGTGATAACCAGCTAAGGTGGAATCTGCCTGTTTTTCCCTTAGCACAGCTTACTATCCCTAGTAAAAGCCATAAAAATTTCGTTGGTTTAACCATCAGTTCATGTGTATATATACATGTGTGATAGACAGATATCCTACAGTTAATTTTACATAGATTAAAAAGCAAACAATTTTTATATCTACAGATGTAGTCTTCAGTTATGATGGTTTTTATGTATATAAAAAACAGCCTTGCAAGTAACTGGCCAGAAGAGTTGCAGTACATTCTGATTTCCTTTTCCTATCTCTTTGCCACCTGCAGAGAGTATAAGCAGGATAATTGAACTGCTGCATATTTCAAACTAGTTATCAGTGGTGACATATCACAAGAGAAGCTAACTGGATTATGCATTCTCTAGCACAGATACCAAAAAGCCAAATATCTCCTTTGAATTTGGTGACTTAGTGTAGTCCACGGCTGAACTAGAAAGAGACAGAGTTCTCAAGAGTTCCCTTCCGAGAAGATGAATGTTAACTTAGTTCTGTAAGATAAAAATAGCTTTCTTTTTGAAAGATTTAAAAATGCCAATTCCTGTTAACAAAAAAGTAAAAATTCAAAGCATGTCCTTGAGAACCAGAAATGTAAAATCATGGCTCAAATTCTCTACCTTTGTGGTCCCTCGGTAGATGTTACTAGGAGTTCATGGAGTAAATCAAAGAACTTAGGGGAGGAACCTTTGATATGCTTGATTTTCTCTTGTGCCTTAGTTTCTCCAAATAGCAGAGGCATCAAATTTGGGTGGGGAATAAAAGTGGAAGGAGGGGGGCAGCAGGGAAGTCTGAAAATGGCTCTCCTGGAGATAGGCATGCGTGGAGTGGTCCTAAGGCTCACCTTTATTGTTGGTTGAGAATTATTCTGCACCAAATCGTTAGATTTCCCCAGGTAGAAGGATTATGACACGGCTTTTTTGTATCAGGTATACCCCCAAAAATGGTTTCTAAGCGTTTATTATGTTCTTTGTGGCACTGTCAGTATTGTGGTGAAGGCAGAGCAGAAGTTCAAGAAAATCTTATATTACAGGGAATGTTTACTCTCTTGAAGGCTATGCAGTTTGAATCTTTGAATAAGAGTTCATTATTCATTCAAACATTAAGTGCCTGTGTGCCAGGTACTGGGGAGCACTGGGGATACAGGAGTGACTAAAACAGACTGGAAGCTGCTCTTGTGAAGCCTTCAGTCCAGTAAAGAGACATGAAACAAATTTTAGCTTCAAGTGCAACATCTATTTTTGCCTATTAGCATCATTTATTTTAAAAGTCATATTAGGATGATTTGGTTCAAATTCAGAGAAAACTGGGAAAATCAGGCTCAAAATGGAATTAGATGCTGTGAACCTAAAACTGCTCTAAAAAAAATATTTTTTAAAAAGTGGAATCGGAGAAACCAACAAAAAATGTTCTAACATTTGGTAGAAACACTTGAAGAGATCAAGGATTCAGAAATTAACGTATACTGTTGGTGGAGGGGGAATTAGGCAGGATAGAAGTGCAAGTGCAAGTAAATGGAAGATGACCTAATATGCACCAGTGACAGTCAACTTTTCCTTCCATCAGGACCTCCTTCCATGCAGGATAGAAATACGGAGTGTGCTGTGGCATCCTTCCCACTCCCCCTCTGAGCACGGCTGCTCTGGAATACTAACCATCTGGGCCAACAGGACTTAGCAGAGGATTCTGGGGGATTTGCTGTTTTAAAGCAGCTGAGTGCAAGATGTGAAAATAGGAATCAAGAGCAGAAAATGTAGCAAGCAGTGGTTCGGGGACTGGATGGTGGGCAAAATTTATTTACAAGAAGATTCAAGGCTCTACCTAATGCTTCTACAGGACAGCTCCATCAAAAGGACATTCTTTAACCCATTATTGAAAACATCACCGTGTATGTAGTAATCCTGAAGGATACAGGTAGAATTTCTGGACCTTAACTGCTAGTGACTTCTGAGGTTTACAGTTAGAAAACTCTCACAGGTTTATCTGTTATGTATCGGTGATTGGTAATCTAGACCCTCTGGGGGCTGTGAAAGGTGAGAGGATATAGCAGATAAGATTCAGAGCACAATCTTAGGGAATGAAAGCTACAGAGAAAATGGTGCAAGGGCATAGGAGTTAGGGGATATTTCTTTTACCTAAAAAAAGTTAAGCAAACTACAGAAGACTTGGGGTGGGGGTGTGGAATACAAAATTAGAATAATTTTTACAGAATTATATTTCTTTGAATACATACCATAGGAAGGTTTTCATTAGCTGACTTGGGGAAGGGGCATGCTGGTATATTTTTTTCCTGGGAAGATGCATGACTAATAATAAATTATTTTGTTTACCATGAGTTTGTTTTACGTACAACTCTGAATGATGCATCAGTGACTTAAAGAAAGGTAGACCTCTGTAATTTCCTATCAGAGGCAGTCACATCAGTTTGTGTCTAGATTCCTTTGGTCTGAGATTACCCGATGCCCACCAGACTTCCTTTTCTTTCCCTGAAGGCCCCAACAGCTTTGAGTTTATGCTTCCCATCTGAGACCTTTCCCTCTGAATGATAATATTTCCATTCTCTATTCTCCTGATCATCCTTTTGAAATAGTTCTGGTGATATACTCAGATCAATGTATTTGTTTTTTTTTACTATGCGCTTACAATGAACATTGACTTGCCCATTTTTATTCAAAATTTTATTTCCATGGCAAGTTGGGCTAATGGGCTTTGCACTCAAGTAAGGTTTGTTTACCAGTTTTGTAGCCATATTTGGCAAATTTTAGCAAATAGAAAAAATCCCTCTTTTCCCCTTTGTTCTTGGCAGTCGTACTTTTATTGCTTTCCTGATTTTTCTTTAAGCTTTGAGGCTACTGCATCTTACAAGAGCAACTAGGCTGATTGGCAAAATAGGCTTGCCAATCAGTAGCTCTTTTACTCCCATAATGCTTTGGTTTTGAGAGTTGGGAAAACTCTGAGAACTTAAGGGAACCAAACTCAGGAATCCCACAGTTGGTTGCATTGTGCCATTGGTTTAGGGGCTAGACATAGGACCTGTCTGCAGCTGAGTGAACTAGATGAATTTGGGTTTGAGTTTTTGTCAGATACTGAAATGTAAGTCAGCCCTAAGTAATCAAAACACTTTATTTTCTTTTTCTTTTTTTTTAATAGGAACTTTCTGAAGAAAAAGTGATGTGTAAAACATTTGATATTTAAGACAATAAAGTTTTTATCATAAACTCTTGTTTGATCAGTTTCTTTTAAATTGAGATGGTTGGTTACTTTTGTCCTTGTCTCTGTCTCCCTGCCCTTTAAATAACTTATACCCAGGCACTGTGACTTGTGGCCATGAACCTAAACGCCAGAAGAAGTGGGCATCTCCAAGCCATTAGTCACCTCCAGGTAAACACTGCAGGAGGCCGTGGCCATCTGCTGATGGGAAATGTCTGCACTTGGTGACTGCACAAGCAGTGGATGCACAGCAATAGGAACAACACTGGTGACAGGGTATTGCGGTTCAGACTAGTCTCTAGAGCTCGGCTGCTCGGGTTTGAATTCCAGCTTTGCCACTTGCTAGCTGTGTGACTTTGGGTAACTTGCCTAAACTTTCTGTACCTCAGTTTCCCTGTCTATAAAATGGGGGGCTTTTGGGGTGGTCATAGGGGTTTGTGAGTAAGTTGGAAACACCCTGGGATGTTAACTAGTGTGGAGTTACTGCTTTGTGCATGAGTTTGTGCTGTGGGGCCTTTATTTGAAAGGATTTCCAGTGTACATGGCTCAGCTTGTATATACAGGGAGTAGTTTGAACAAATCCCCCCGTGTTCTGTTATCTTTCCTTGCCTTAATAAAAAGAATGCTGAGAGCAAAGCCTACTTCTAGTTGGAGGTAAGAAGTACTAATTATTTTGCCATTGTTCAGATCTCAATCTTTTGATAATCAGTTCACTTGAAATGAGATTTCTAGTACTTGATAGAGTGGTAGGAAATTGTGAGACATTAGTTATCGGTGGAAAGAATTCCAGGTCCTTGGCACAGAGAAAGGGGAATTCACTGCATCTTTATTTAAAGAAAAAAAAAAGGTTTAAAAAGTATCAGGGAAATAAATGCTTTGGGGGATTTATGGCAGGAATCTATGTATCTACAGCTTGGAGGAGGAAAATTTAAGAAAAGGGTAGGATATACATTTAAAAATAGAAATACAGAGAAATGGGAAAAAAGACTTCAAAAAAGAACATAGTTCTAAATTTCAGAACGTGAATTAAGCAGAACATATTGCCATGTTACATAAAAGCGCTAAACTGTCACCAGATACTGCTTCCCTGTTCAGAACTATTAGTGTTCTAATGGGATTAACCAACTAACTATACCAGTCCTTATCTATGGATTTTTGTCCTTAAAAAAAATTAGGGCTAGGGTGGCTTGGTTCCTCCTAGACAGTTACTAAAAGCCAACATTTTCCCTGTTCGACTGCAGATACCTGAAGTTGAAGTTCCCTGAGCCAGAAATACTTCCCTGCCCCAACCTTCTCCTCTGTGTCTTTCCCTGAGAAGTAAATGGCAACTTCACCCTTCCAGTTGTTCACTCAAATGTTGACTCCTTCCTTTCACAACTACGTCAACCCATCCTAAATCCTGCTGGCTCCACTTCAAAATATATTCGAAATCTGATCCTTTCTAGAACCGTGGTCAAGGCACCATCACCTCTTACCTGGGTTATCGCATTAAGTCTCCTGCCCTTGTCTACATGATGTTCTAAGCACAACAGCCAGCATGATTCTGTTAAATCAGATCACACCTCTCCTTAAAACCCCTCAATGGGCCCCCATCTCACTCAGGGTAAAAGCCAAAGCCCTTATAATGCCTCCAAGGCCCCTGTGTACCTCTCTGCCTTCACCTGCCTGCCTCCCCCTCACTCGCTCAGCCACCCTGAACTCCATATTCCTCGAGTTCACCATGCTCTTTCTCTTCAGGGCCTTTGTATTTGCTCTTTCCTTGGTCTGGAATGTTCTTTTCCCCCCGAACAGCTTCATGGGTTTTTCTTTCACTTCCTTTAGGTCTTTACTCAAATACCACCTCAGTAAGGCCTTCTCTGTCTACTTTATCTTGTCACTTCCCTTCATTTTTCTGCTTAACACCTACACTACCTACCATACTCTGCATTTCAGTTCTGTCTCATATTATTATCTTTCTCCCCCATTAAGATGTGAGCTCCATGAGAGCAGGGATTTATGTCTCCTTTTCACTGCTATCTCCCAGTGCTTAGAACTTTGCCTTGTGCATAGTAGGCCCTCAGATATGTATTGAAGTAATAAATCTGTAAACAGCGTCATGCTTCCACAGTTTATCATCTCAAAGGCCCATGAGTAGAGTGACAAACTGCCTGAAACCCAGCCAGGTCACTGAGGTCAGTTTTCAGGTTTAGGGATTCTAGCCCAGGATGACTGTTGACCTTGAGTTTAACGTGGATTTTAAAAGACAGATGACAAAGAATTCCCTGGCTGTCCAGTGGTTAAGACTCGGCACTACTGCCGTGGGCCTGGGTTCAGTCGCTGGTCGGAGAATTAAGATCCCGCAAGCTGTGTGGTGCGGCCAAAAAATAATTTTTTTTTAATAAAAAATTTTTAAAAGGTGGATGACATTCTGAGGTTAGTAAGTTTGCAGGCTTCCATGTGAGCTAGTACTTTTTATCAGACCCACATCTAAGACTAATCTGGACATTGGCAAACGGCACCTCTCTGCTAACGGTTATACAGACTTGGGCCGTAATTCCTCATCCATTGTCTTCCTAGAATAGAAAAGGCCCAAATCAGATGTAAAGAGAAGCAGCCTTATATTTGGCTCTAGTTCTCTTTCTGTGCTTTTACTTCTAAGGCCAGCTAAAAAATTTTTCTGCATCCCTATTGAATTAAAAATTAAATCAGGGACTTCCCTGGTGGCACAGTGGTTAAGAATCCGCCTGCCAATGCAGGGGACACAGGTTCGAGCCCTGGTCCAGAAGATCCTACATGCGGTGGAGCAACTAAGCCCGTGTGCCACAACTACTAAGCCTGTGCTCTGGAGCCTGTGAGCCACAACTAATGAGCCCACACACCGCAAATACTGAAGCCCGCGTGCCTAGAGCCCGTACTCCGCAGTAAGAGAAGCCATCGCGATGAGAAGCCCACGCACCGCAAAGTAGCCCCCACTCGCCACAACTAGAGAAAGCCCGCCGCAGCAACAAAGACCCAACACAACCAATAAATAAATAAATTTATAAGAAAAAAATTAATCAAGATACTACTCAATAAACATTGAGTATCATGTGCCAGACACTGAGTTGGTGCTGTGAATGCAGCATTGCATGAACTAAGCAAAGGTGCATATTCCCATGAAGCTTATGTTGTAGCAGTCTCTTTGAGGACTGACAACAGACAAGAAAATGCAGATAGTAATACATTCTACAATGAAAATTTAGTAGGTCGGTGTGCTATAAGGGATTAGAGGCTACTTAAATATGGAGTAATGAAGGAGAAAGATCTTCTGAGAAGCTAACATTTAAACTGAGACCTGGCTGGCTAGGCTCCTGCCAGGTAAGGATTTGGGGTGCACTGTGTTAGGCTAGGCTGAGGGAACAAAGAGGCCAAAAATTTCAATAATTTATTACAGAGTTTTTATCTTGCCTATGCTATATAGTCCAAGACAGGTGTTCCACTGGCTTAACAGTCCAGCCTGAAAGTGCATCACTTTATGTCTGTTCACATGCCATTGGCGAGAACGTGATAAGGTAGCCAGGCCTGCTGCAAAGAAGGCTGGGAAATACAGTCTAGCACTGCCTGGCTACAGTGCTGTCACTGGAGCGAGCAGATTTTGGTGAACGGCTAGAGGCTTCTGCCGCCCTGGGGAAGAGGTTTCCCAGCAGAGGCCCTCAGATGTGAACACACAAGCTTGTTTAAGAAACAGAAGGTTGGTGGGAGCTGGCACACGCCAGCGGACAGATTAGGAGATGAGTCAGGCGGAGAGGCTGAACCAGATCAGCTCTGGCCTCGGAGGCCAGAGAAGAGCTTGAATGTCATTCCAAATGCTCTGACAGGAAGCTGTTGGAACCTTTTTGAAGCAGGGAGGTTGAATGATATCCCAATTTTCACCAACCCATCTTGCTGGCTGGACAATAAGGAGGAAGGAACTGGATGTTCAACATTTTTTTTGTTTTTTGGCCGTGTCTCATGTCTTGAGGGATCTTTGTTCCCCGACCAGGGATAAAAGCCAGGCCCATGGAAGTGAAAGCACTGAGTCCTAACCACTGGCCCACCAGGGAGTTCCCAGATGTTCAACATTTTAAAATAAAATCCCCTAGATTAAAGCTGCCTTGTTTGGGTTTCCACAGTCCTGGAGTTACAGATTGTAGGCACTTGCAGGTGCCGGAGTTAAGGTGTGGGAACCCGGACCATTGCTGTTTTGTACAGTCAGCCCCTCCTCCCTCCCCTTCTCAGATGGAGAGCAGCTTCACAAGGCTGACGGCCAAGGAAATATTTACTCCCTCCTCTGGAACTATAAATATATTTGCCTTGAGTTGGGGAGAGGGGAGGAATTAGTCTCTTAAACCATCCTCCACTTCCAATTATCTTTTTCTTTTTTTTTTTTTTTGGCTGCGTTGGGTCTTTGTTGCTGCGCGTGGGCTTTTTCTAGTTGTGGCTAGTGGGGGCTAGTCTTCATTGCGGTGCACGGGCTTCTCATTGTGGTGGCTTGTCTGTTGCAGAGCACGGGCTCTAGGCACGTGGGCTTCAGTAGTGGCAGCACTAGGGTTCAGTAGTTGTGGCTCGCGGGCTCTAGAGCACAAGCTCAGTACTTAGGGTGCACGGCCTTAGTTGCTCCGTGGCATGTGGGATCTTCCCGGACCACGGATCGAACCTGTGTCCCCTGCATTGGCAGGTGGATTCTTAACCACCGCGCCACCAGGGATGTCCTCCAGTTATCTTTTAAGAGGAAGTTGCCGGAATTTGTTCTTATTTTTTTCCTCTCTGTGGCAGTACACACCTTTGGAAAGAAGAGTAGAGGCGACCTGGTGGGCCAGGTCTGTGGTAGTTTTACGACCTCACCTGCCTTCACTACTTCTTCCTTCATCTGACGGTGTTCAGCCGTAGGAGACTTAGGTGTGGACAATATTTTTTTAAAAAAAGAAAGATCATTTTTCCTGTGTCACTGGTTTGGAAACTAAGACAGATTTGTCCGAGGCCCTAGAGTGACTCAGTCCAGGCTCTTGATGCCTCAGAGTCTCATGCACTTTCCACATGATCAGCAAAGTCTTGTGCAATAAATGAATAGGTTTCAATTTTGAACTTAATGACTCGCAATACCCAGACTGATGGGCACTCTGTTTTTTTCTCTTTCTTTTTCTTGTTTATTTATTTATTTATTTAATTTTTGTCTGTGTTGGTTCTTTGGTGCTGCACGCAGGCTTTCTCTAGTTGCGGTGAGTGGGGGCTACTCTTCGTTGCGGTGCTCGGGCTTCTCACTGCGGTGGCTTCTCTTGTTTCAGAGCGCAGGCTCAGTAGTTGTGGCTCGCGGGCTCTAGAGTGCAGGCTCAGTAGTTGCGGCGCACGGGCTCTAGAGTGCAGGCTCAGTAGTTGTGGCTCGCGGGCTCTAGAGTGCAGGCTCAGTAGTTGCGGCGCACGGGCTTCATTGCTCCACGGCATGTGAGATCTTCCCGGACCAGGGCTCGAACCCGTGTCCCCTGCATTGGCAGGCGGATTCTTAACCACTGCACCACCAGGGAAGTCCCGTCCTTTTCTTATTTTTGATAGGCAGGGATGGATTCCATATTTGAGCTCTGGGCCTGGGGCAATTATCTGCACATGAAAACACACACTGGGCCCCCTCCCCTTCCCTGCAAGAAGTCTTGTGAGACTAAAATATACCTCACTTCTCCCACCCACTCACATACCTATGCAAACCTTAGGAATTTGCTAGGTAGTGAGACCATAAGTTCCTCCTGAATGTTGTAAAAAGTTGAATCTGACCATCCCCCAATGCGTGAAGATAGAAACAACATGGCAGAAATGCCACCATCTTGCATCACACCTGTTAATCACAAGTGATAATAACACCTGTTGAAGCTGTCTTGTGCGCAAGCCATTTATAGGAAGGTGGTGACCAGCAGAAGATGCTGCCCAGAAGATGGCTTGCTATTAACAGCAGGGAGGAACCGCGAAGCTAGTTTGTTCCACTTTGGGTTGAATGGATTCTCAGAAGCTGGAGTTGCATCAGATAAGTTGGGGCCTGTAGGCACCCTGTCTGGGTGGAGTGGGAAGGGAGTGCATCAAAGCTGTTAGACCAACCGGTCATTCAAGCTGGCTTTCCTCCTGCTTGCCACAAACACCTTTGGACACCAGGCTATTTCTTTCCGAATTCAAAGTAACGTGTCCTTTGCCTTCAGCCTTTTCTCTACCTGTCCAGTGACTGCAGCCTCAATCCCCACCTGTCCTTCTGCCCTCTGCCTGGCTCCACAGAGGCTGTTATCTCCTATTTTCCTGAACTCAGTAATATTATTATTTTTTTAATTATTTATTTTGGCTGCGCCGGGTCTTATTTGTGGCATGTGGGCTTCTTAGTCGCGGCATGCGGACTCTTAGTTGCGGCATGTGGACTCTTAGTTGTGGCATGCGTGTGGGATCTAGTTCCCTGACCAGGGATTGAACCCGGGCCCCCTGCATTGGGAGCATGGAGTCTTACCCACTGGACCACTAGGGAAGTCCCCTGAACTCAGTATTATTAAGAAAATACCCTGGGGACCTCCCTGGTGGCAAAGTGAATAAGACTCTGCACTCCCAGTGCAGGGGGCCCGGGTTCAATCCCTCGTTAGGGAACTAGATCCCACATGCATTCCGCAACAAAGGAGCCCGCCTGCCACAACTAAGACCTGATGCAACCAAATAAATAATTAATTAATTGATTTAAAAAAAAAAAAAAGAAAATACCCTGGGTTTAGGGATTTTACTTCTTTCCCTAAAGAGTTAGACCAAGTCCCTGTAGGGCTACCTCTTAGAATAGTACGAAGAAATGTAAAGGGATCCTTGGCTCAGAAAAGGGTACAAATTGTTTCTGGGCTCCACAATTTGCTGTATGATTTTAGGCAAATTACCCTCACCCCTCAGTTTATCCATGGGTACAAGAATTGTTATTTGAGTTTTTTTTTAAATATTTATTTATCTATTTGTTTATTTGACTGAGCCAGCTCTTTAGTTATGGCATGTGGGCTCTTAGTTGCAGCATGTGGGATCTAGTGCCCTGACCAGGGATTGAACCCAGGGCCCCTGCATTGGGAGCATGGAGTCTTAACCAATGGACCAGCAGGGAAGTCCCAAGAATTGTTATTTGAGGATACATGAGACAAATGTATGGAAAGCACTTAGTTCAGTTCATGGCACATAGTCAATACTCAACACATCATTATCATCGTCGTTGGTACTAAGAACTCTTGCCCTTGATCCTGATCCTGGGTGGTAATAGAATGCAGCAATCTGTTTCTCCTTCCTTTTCCTGACACATACTTTTGTCCCCTTATCCAGTCACATAAAAACAAAAAATATCTACTACCATCTTGGGTCTTTCCTGGGGAACTGAGGGATGGGGAGATATCTTTCTGGTGTGTATAGGGTGGAGTCCATCTAGGATAAGGTGTACAATCGGTGTTTCAGATCAGTGCTGGGGTGAGTGGGTTTTGGAGGCTGAGGGAAGTGTAGCCTGAGCAGAGGAGAGGAGAAACTGGGGAGCTATAGCTGAGAATTGGGGTATCTTGGTTTTTAATAAATTTTATTTATTTACTTATTTATTTATGGCTGCATTGGGTCTTTGTTGCTGTGCATGGGCTTTCTCTAGTTGCAAAGAGCGGGGGCACCTCTTCATTGCGGACCACAGGCTCTAGGCACGTGGGCTTCAGTAGTTGCAGTGCGTGGGCTTCTCACTGCAGTGTTTTTTCTTGTTGCTGAGCACGGGCTCTAGGCACATGGGCTTCAGTAGTTGTGGCACGTGGGCTCAGTAGTTGTGGTGCACGGGCTTAGTTGCTCTGCGGCATGTGGGATCTTCCCCAGCCAGGGCTCAAACCCGTGTCCCTTGCATTGGCAGGTGGATTCTTAACCACTACACCACCAGGGAAGCCCAGAATTGGGGTATCTTAAGAATAAAAAGGATGACGATCATTTTACAATATATACATATATTGAATCATGTCACGCACCTGAAACTAATATGTTGTATGACTATATCTCAACTTTTAAAAAGCGTAAAAAAATAAATACAATGATATATATTGACACACAAAAAAAAAAAAAGGAATAGAAAGGAGGGACTAATGGATGTATCAGGAATATACTTATTTGGGAACCAAATGAGTAAGTGAGCCAGGTAGGAGACTGAGAACCTTAAGTATAAGTGGCTGCAAAACATGGTGAAATTTGGGAAGGAGAAGGGGAATTGTTACGGTGGGTTTCAGGGCTGAGGCAGTGGGGGGCCCTCAGGATATGTGGACCAGCTTTAGAAGTGGGATCGGGGTGAGAATTGGCAGGGGCATCAGGACCGAAGATGAAGGTGAGGCGAAGAGGGTGTGTTTTGGAGGTGGGGAGGGGTACCGAGGACCCGGAGTGGCCTGAAAGTTTGGGACCGGGAGGTGAGGGTGGGGAACCGAGGAGTGGAGTGACCGGGTCCTCTGGCCTGGTGAGGGCCAGGCTGGCCGGTGGGGACCAGTCGGCCGGGGTCTGTGGGCAGCTCCGGGAGGGAGTCTCTGCGCTGCCAGAAGCCAAGGGGCCTGAGAGCCGGAGTCTGAGCATTGAGGGCTCTCGGGAACCTCGGGGCTAAGGAAGGGGACGCTACCGATGGAGTCTGGGCCGTGGGGGTCTCCGGGAGGCGAGGTGTCCAGATCCCTGGAGTCCGACGGGGCCTCCGGGGGCCTCGAGCGGAGCGGAGGAGGGCCTCCAGGGTCTCTAAGAAAGGCCGGGGGACCTGGGTCTGAGGGCCGACGGCGTCTCCGGTGTCCCGGCTCTACGGGCGCGGGCGCGGGCGCGGCGCCGGCGTCCCAGCCCGACCGCCGGCCTTGGCGCCGCCCCGCCTGACATCAGTTCCTGCAGCCGCCGCCGCGCACAGCCCGTGGCCTCCTACCCCGCCGGCCGCGCTCCGGAGCCGCCGGGCCGCGGCGGAGCGAGGGGCCGGGCGAGGCGAGGGCCGGGCGGTGGGCGCCGGGCCCCGCGGCCGGCACGACGGAGCCCCCGTACGGCCGGCGGCAGCGGTTGCTGGCGGCCCCGGGGCCCCGGCGCGGGAAGCGGCGGCGGCGGGGCGGCGGCGGCGGCGGCGGCGGCGCCATGGAGCCGCGGGAGGTGAAGGACCGAATCCTGGAGAACATCTCGCTGTCGGTGAAGAAGGTGAGCGCGGCCTTCCCTCCCCGGCCCGGGCCCCGAGGTCAACCCGGCCCGCCCTGTCCGGGCCCCCGACTCCATCCAGCGCCCCCTTCTTCCCCCTGGTCGTTCGCGCGGGCCGGGGTCCCTCCTGTCACCGGGGCTCGGGACACCGCCCTCACCCTCCGCGACCCCGAGGACGAGGAGCCGCCGGGAGCCCCGGGATTTTGGAGGGGAAGCCCGGCGGCTCACGTGAGCGCCGCTGCCTCCGAGCTATTTTTAAAAAACAAAGTTGAGGTCAGCATCCTGGGAGCTTCTACAAGCCAGGCCTGGGGGCCCTGAGTCACTTAGAGGGGCCGCCACCCGCCAGGACCACCCACTCTGGGGGTAGCAGCAGAAAAGCTCTGGGAGGGCCCCACCTGCAGAGCATCCCTGGGCGGCGTCGCTGCATCCTCGATCTCCCCTGTGTTTGCCTCTCGGGAGTGGCAGTCTGGGTGAAGGCCCGTGATAAGCAGCTTCCAGTCTTCCCAGTTCTGGGTGATACTGCCTCTGGTCTTGGGAAGTTCCTTGAAAAATCTTGCCCAAGGATGGCAGTTTTGAAGAGGCTTATTTCAGAGCTTTGATTGAGAACCTAAAGCACCTTGCATTTTGGACAGTGACCTGTGGAACATGGTGACACTACGGTGTATGGGGCTCCTTGCAGTAGAGATCATGTCCCAGTTCCAGGTAGAGAAAAACTATGACCTATTAAGGGCATGTAACTAGATGTGTGAAGGAGTCAGCTTATCTGAGGAAGGGTCCCAGATAAGGGACAAAAGGTAGAATTCATATTCACTTAAAACCAAACCAGAATTGATAATCATTTGAGGAATATTGTTGGAATGTTTTCCTAATTTGAATTCCTAGTTCACCTGATAGTCGCAGAAACTGTGAGATGGTGGTGGAGGCAGGGATGACTTGATGGGTAGGAGGAGGCTCATCAGATTGGTTTAATTACTTCAACAGACCAAAATGAAGAGAATTCATGAAATCAACCCTTAAATTTGGTTTTTTTTAATATTTATTTATTTATTTTGGCTGCGCCGGGTCCCAGTTGCGGCACGCAGGATCTTCCTTGCAGCATGTGGACTCCTTAGTTGCGGCATGCATGCGGGATCTAGTACCCAACCAGGGATCGAACCCGAGCCCCCCTGCATTGGAAGTGTGGAATTCTACCCACTGGACCACCAGGGAAGTCCCAAATCAAACCTTGTATTTAAATAACCATGTTTTGGTTCGAGCCCTGGTCTGGGAAGATCCCACATGCTGCGGAGCAACTAGACCCATGAGCCACAACTAGTGAGCCTGCGCGTCTGCGGCCTGTGCTCAGCAACAAGAGAGGCCGCGATAGTGAGAGGCCCGTGCACCGCGATGAAGAGTGGCCCCCCGCTTCCCGCAACTAGAGAAAGCCCTCGCACAGAAACGAAGACCCAACACAGCCAAAAATAAATTAATTAATTAATTAATAAATAACCGTGTTCTCCCCCCACTTAAATTCCTCAAAAGCAACATAGGCAAGCAATTTTACCTTTCATAAAGATCAGTGTAGCATACAAAGAAAAGTCGATTCAAAATGTGCTCTTACTAAAAGGTTCCTCTAAAAGTACAACTAAAAGCAGCATTGCAAACATCCAATGAAAGTTTTATTTAGTTTTCCTGAGCTTTGCTAATGCAATGGGGTATTATTTTTGCTTACTCAAGGAGTGTAGGATGAGCAAATGGTTTGTTTAAAAGCAATCCAGGGACTTCCCTGGTGGTGCAGTGGTTAAGAATCTGCCTGCCAATGCAGGGGACATGGGTTCGAGCCCTGGTCCGGGAAGATCCCACATGCCACGGGGCAACTAAGCCCGTGCGCCACAACTACTGAGGCTGAGATCTAGAGGCTATGAGCCACAACTACTGAGCCCGCATGCCACAACTACTGATGCCCACACGCCTAGAGCCTGTGCTCCTCCTCAACAAGAGAAGCCACTGCAACGAGAAGCCCGCGCACCGCAACGAAGAGTAGCCACTGCTCGCCGCAGCTAGAGAAAGCCCGTGCACAGCAACGAAGACCGAACGCAGCCAAAAGAAATAGATAAATAAATAAATTTTTAAAATAAATACATAAATAAAAAAGCAATCCATCTTTGGTAATGGAAGACAAAGGAAGACTGCTGACCTTTCTAATCTAATCTGGGCTGGTCATGGCTTCATGTAGGCCTCGTGTTTTATCTTTAGATTTCCAACTTACAAATAAATGGGGAAAGTCCTGGTAGAAAGGGGGTGGACATGTGTGTAAGCACGAATCTTCTGAGGGCAGAGAGCCACTCTGTGAACCAGCCTGCCATTTATGAAGGAGTTGGGTGTGCTTGACAAGACGCTTATCATTGGATGCGTTTGGACAAGCGAGGGTGAATCAGAAGGTATGTCGCACGCTAGAAGCTGGAAACCCATCCGCGGGTGAATCGCAACAAGAGGCGTGACTAGCATCGTGGGTAAGAACATGGGTTCTGGAGTCTGGTGGCCTGGATAGAACCCCTGCCCTGCCAATGAATAACCCTGTAACCTTGGGTAGGTTCCTTACCCTCTCCGTGCCTCAGTTTTCTCGTCTGTAAAGCAGGGATGAAATCAGTGCTGTTGTGAAGATTTGATGAGAGTCTGTATGGACAGTGTTTAGCCTGGTGCTTAACCCAGTCTTAGTAAGCTGTCTTAGTCTGTTGGGGCTGCTGTAACAGACCACGATAGACTGGGTGGCTTATAAGCAACGTACATTTATCTGTCACAGTTCTGGAGGCTGGAAGCCTGAAAACAGAGTCCCAGCATGGTCGGGTTCTGGTGAGGGCTCTGTTTGGGGCTGGGTTGCCGACTGCTGACTTCTCCCTGTGTCCTTACGTGGGGGGGTGGGGGGAGGGAGCGCTCCTGGGTCTCTTTTATAAGAGAATTAATCCCATTCATTAGGGCTCCACCCTCATGACATAATCACCTCCCAAAGGCCCCACCTCCTAACACCATCACCTTGGGGGTTAGGATTTCAACATACGAACCTGTAGGGGGACACAGACATTCTGTCTATAGCATAAGTGGTCGCTTTTTCTGTTTGTGGTAGAGCCAGTTCCTCCCTTTCACAAGGTCTGAAGGTGGCTAAACGACCTTACCACCTAGACATTGCTAATGGGCCTTGTTACCCACTTCCTTTGTATGTTGCGTTTCAGAGAACTATTTTATGATTCTGCCATATGAAGGGCATTTGGTTTTCTGAGTCAGAGTATCTGCTTCTAATGGGAATCGGTTCAGCTACAGCAGTAGGCATGGAGGGCTAGCCGTCTTGGGGTCGGATTTGACCTTGAGCACCAATCCCTCCTGAATTTGTTATATGGTACCTTAAGAGTTGCTTCGCCTGTTTTGCCCATCCTACCGCTAGTAAAATGGTCTAACCGATCCTTTCATAAGGACGTTGCATGAAGAAAATGAGGTGTGATTTCTGCAAAAAAAAAAAAAAAAGATCCATGTGTGTTAGCTATGTTTGCAAAGGGTATTTGAGAACTTTTTATTGAAATAAAATATACCTACAGAAAATAGCATATACCTACAGAAAATAAAATATACCTACACTCCTAGATGTAGAGCTGAGTGAGTTCTCACAAAGTGAGCACATCCACATATCCAGCACCTAGAGCCAGAAACGAACACAGCCATCATCCCAGAAACTACACCCCCAAGTGCAACCACTGTTCCTAAGCAGCGTTGTTGAGTTCAGCTATTTTCACACCTAGATTTGGTGATGCTGAACATGCCCTGTAACACCAGTGCAGTAGCTGATCCAGGGAACCTGTGTTCTGATATGAAGGCAGGATTCCTGGGAGTTAGAGAGAAGTGGAGAGTTTAATAGTTAGCACAGTTAAATGATAATGATAACAATAAAAGGCAAGTGCAATATGAAACATCCCAGATGCAGACAATAAAGCTTGTGGTTTCCGATTTGTTAATAGCTAAAGAGAGACGTCCAAGTTAAAGAGTGTTGGCATTTTGAATTGGCATGTGGTTCTACTAAATAACATCTTCTCCAGGGGAGGGGAGGCAGTGGGTTTCACGAGAGTTTTGTTTTGTTTCTGAGGAGCGTGTCTGTTGCATACGCTTGCAATCTGAACAAAGGCTCTGCAGTGGAAGGCAGCCTCTGCCCTCCAACAGTTCATATATTGGTTGGAGGGAGGATTTAAAAAGTCACCAAGGCAAGGAGAAGCCTCAGAGAAGGCGAGCTTAACTGAGTCTTGACAAATTGGTAGAATTCAGAGACAGAGAAGAAGTGGGCATTTAAGATAGAAAGTAGGCATTTAACATCCCCAAGGCAGTGGGGACATCCAGGTGGCCTTCTGAGGACACAGAGGAGACAGAGCAGTCTCGGGAGTGTGGAGGGTTCTCCTCGATACGGCTGGAAAGTGCTTTCCATCGAAGCTGTCCAGCACAGTGGATACAGACGCAGGTTACAAATTCAGGGTACAAATACAAGTACACAGACCTCGATTTGGGTTTGAATTTGGGGTTTGTCACTGACCATGTTGACCCTGGCAAATCACTGTACCTCAATTAGCCTCAGCAGTCAGAACCTACTCATAGTTGTAATGAGAATGAAATTACAGGAGATGACACACTCAGAGCACTGAGTACAAGATCTCATGCATAACAAGGCCTGAATAAGGTATCAGCTACCATTAGCACTTGCAAGTGTATGTGTGAACCCTGCCATTTTCTCTTGTGTAGTTTTCAAAGTCTTACACTACACTCCTCTGTTCCTTCAAGCTCATGGTTTGTCAAGACTTTTTCTTCAAAGACCAGATGGTAAATATTTTCAGCCCATGTGGTCTTCGTTGAAACCATTCAGTCCTGCCCTTGTAGCTCAAAAGCAACCACAGACAAGCCATACACGTAGCTGGATTTGGCCCAGAGCTACTTGTATTTGTGCACAAAAGTGTCCTCCCCAGGGTAGGCTAGGGATCGCTTTCAAAGAAGCTGGTGTGATGGCCAGTCCCATAGTCAACGAAATCTCTATTGTCACTGGGTTTTTGCACTATGTCAGGCTTGTGGAATGAATACGGACACTCGTAAATACCACTGGATGTGTGTCTTTCAAAAACATTTACTGATCACCTTCCTTCTGTCCTCACTGTCCTAGGCCCTAAAAGGGTAGAACCCGGCCAAAACCCACAGTCTTCCAAGTGAGATCACACCCCTGGTTTCAGGACTTAATGAAGCTCGGGTTCTTGATGTCTCATCGCAGAAAGAATTCAGTGAGAGCCAAAGTGATAGGTAAGACGTAGATTTATTTAGAGAGAAACACTCCACAGACAGAGCATGGGCCATCTCAGAAGGCGAGAAAGGCACGAGGGTGCAGGGTTGTCAGGTTTTATAGGGGTGGGTAATTTCATAGGCTAATGAGTGGGGGGAGTATTCCAGCTATTTTAGGAAGGGGCGGGGATTTCCAGGAATTGGGCCACCGCCCACTTTTTGATCCTTACTGATCTTGGAACTGTCATGGCGCCTGTGGGTGTGTCATTTAGCTTGCTGATATAAGCATATACTGAGGCTCCGGGTTTGGGGGGCCATCTTGGACCCATTTGGTTCTAATCAGTTTATGTCATGTCCTCGGGCTATGTTATTCTTTCAAAGGTTGTGCCCTGCCCCTTCCCTCCTGTTTCAGGAGGAGAAAGTGATAAGTTAGCAGACAAACCAATACAAAGACCTTCATATTGTGATGTGTCCTGAAGGCCTCGGTCAGGAAAAGGTGGTGAACTGGCAGAGGGTCTGCTGCAGAGGGGGGTGGTCAGAGGAGACTTGCCAAAGAGGTGACATTGCTTCCAGCAAGGGACACTGACTACGATGAGAGAGTGAGACATTAGCCTAGGAAGATGAGGAGTTGTTTTAAAAAATATACAAATATCTCAGAAGTGTATAAAATGAAAAGTAAGCGACCCCAGTTCTCTGTCTCCTCAGCCCCAATTTGGATCCCCTTAAACAGGGTGAATAGACTTGTACTGATAAAGTAACCCTCCTTGAGAGAATGTTCCTAGGTCGGGACCACCTTCTCTCACAGAGGACAACCCAGGTCCCCAGTGCCCTCAGTCTGGGCGGGTTGCCCCACCGGGCTGGGCTCTGAGTGGCCTTCTATTTCCGGCCAGGCATACCCTGCGTTGAGCGGGGGTCTCCTGAGCGGGGTCCGCTGACGCTGGTCTAAGAGCTGCAGCTGTTCAGCCTCGCCTGGCAGTGCAGCTGAAACGGCTGGGTCCGGTGGTGGGCTCTTTGCGCCCATTTTTCCACTCCACCAGAGAGGTTAGATCTGCCAGTACATTAAAAATGAGCTAGGGCAGCTCTTTCCCAGAGAGGGCGTGGTAGTTAGAGCTATGTGGGAATTACACTGACCATTTGATTTCAATCAATAGTTTTGTTCTCTTGGCTTCATGGAAAAACTCTTAAGAGTTTTAAAATCTTAAGCATTCTGAAAACCCCTGATGACCTGAGTCACCTGGGCAAAGAGCTCGATAAAATAGTAAGTATCCACACACACATTTTATAAACAGAAGTGTTAAGGGCTCCCCCTCCCCTGCCCGAGTCCTGAGGTTGGCAGTAGCTCTCTCCTCT